>NW_028262336.1:53060000-53685000 GCF_047370975.1 Nipponia nippon | reverse complement strand
ATGTACTCATGCACTTCAGATGCACTACTAGTAAAGAAGAAAGTCAGCTTATACATCTTACAAGGTTACAGAACAAAATAGTGTCAGACCATAAGAGGTAGAGGTGCAGTGAAAACTACTTCTAATAGGGATTAGATAGCTTTAAGCGTTTTGTTACACTTTCATTCTTGGAATGGGTGGAAAAGGGGGTTTCCTGTGCCAGGGAACCCGATAAAGAGCCTGGTGGGGCCCTCGCACCAAAGGAAAACAGGCTGCTCTCGTGAGCAAGGCAGGTGGGGCTTGGGCGATGCTGGGGCAACCGCGGGAGATTTAAACGGGCCCCAAGGGCGTGCGAGCGACCAGGAGTGTGGTGACCAGGATGGGCAAACACGGCGTGGTGCAGCAGAAAGGGCATGGCGCAGCAGAAAGGGCGTGGCATGGCAGAAAGGGCGTGGTGCAGCAGTTTGCGCGGCAGTTCGCGCAGGCAGAGTGAGCAGGCAGCTGGTGAGTTCTCCTTGTGGACTACAGTCTCCCGGAAGAGACTTAGCCATGGTTTCCACTGGGACAAGAGTCATCACCAGAAGCGATGTGGCGACACAGACGGAGCTCCCACTCAAACATGCAGCCACCCAGGTCTCTGGCTGGAGGGGGTGCCAGAGCCTTGCTCTGGTGACGGAGGGCTGCCATGACAATACCTGCGTGAGGTGCGAGCAGGTGGAGGATCTGCTCAGCATGATGGCAGAGCTGAAAGAAGAAGTTGCAAGATTGAGGGGTATCAGGGAGTGTGAGAGGGAGATAGACTGGTGGAGCCACTCCCTACCATCCCTGAGATGAGCATGCCAGACGGAAGCATCAAGTGAGGGAGAGGCTCCCCTGCCCTCATGCCACCAGGCAGAGGGAGAGGACCCAAGAGAAGAAGGATGGATGCGGATCCCTGCTCGGCGCAGCAGGCAAGTCCTCTCCCAGCCAACCTTACCCCTCCAGGTGCCCTTACACAACAGGTATGAGGCTCTGGAACTTGAGGGCCAGGAGGATGAAGATACATGCAGGGATCCATCCAAAGGGTTGACTGGGGGGAAGCAATCAGCCCCACGCACTACAATGGCCATTGGCAAGAAAAAAAGAAAGGTAATTGTCATAGGTGACTCCCTTCTGAGGGGAACTGAGGGCCTGATATGCCAACCAGACCCATCCCATAGGGAAGTGTGCTGCCTCCCTGGGGCAAGGATAAGAAACATTACCAGGAGGCTCCCCAGGCTGGTGAAAGCTTCCGATTATTATCCACTAGTGGTTGTTCAAGTCGGCAGTGATGGGGTAGCTGATAGTGGCATCAAGACAATCAAAAGGCACTTTAGAGAACTAGGGCGATTGCTTGAAGGATCAGGACCACAGGTGATGTTTTCCTCCATCCCATCACTAGCTGGGAGGCATATGGAAAGGAACAGGAAGACCCACCTCATCAACATGTGGCTTGGAGGCTGGTGCCAGCGGCAGAATTTTGGGTTTTTCGACCATGGGGCAGTTTACATGGCACCAGGCCTGCTGGAGACAGATGGGGTTCACATGTCACAAAGGGGGAAAAGGATCCTGTCCCATGAGTTAGCTGATCTCATTGAGAGAGCTTTAAACTAGATGCGAAGGGGGAAGGGGATAAAACCAGGCTTGCTAGAGATAAGCCTAGGGGTGGCATGCCTTTGTTGGTGAAGAGATCTATAGCCCAACTGAAGTGCATTTACACCAATGCACGCAGCATGGGCAATAAACAGGAGGAGCTGGAAGCCACTGTGCAGCAGGAAAACTATGATGTGGTCGCCATCACGGAAACATGGTGGGATGACTCACACAACTGGAGTGCTGCAATGGACGGCTACAAGCTCTTTAGAAGGGACAGGCTAGGAAGGAGAGGTGGAGGGGTAGCCCTGTATGTTACGGAGCGTTTTGACTGTCTAGAGCTCAACGACAGTAATGATAAGGCCGAGTGCTTATGGGTTAAGATCAGGGGGAAGGCTAACAAGGCAGAGATCCTGGTGGGAGTCTGTTATAGACCACCCAACCAGGATGAAGAAACAGGTGAAGCATTCTATGAGCATCTGGCTGAAGTCTCACGATCGCTAGCCCTTGTTCTTGTGGGAGACTTCAACTTACCAGATATCTGCTGGAAATACAACACAGCAGAGAGGAAACAGTCTCAGAGGTTCCTGGAGTGTGTGGGAGATAACTTCCTGACACAGCTGGTAATCGAGCCAACCAGGGGAGGTGCCTCGCTGGACCTGCTGTGTACGAAAGGAGAAGGCCTCGTGGGTGATGTGGTGGTCGGAGGCTGTCTTGGGCTCAGCAACCATGAAATGATAGAGTTTTCAATTCTTGGAGAAGTAAGGAAGGGGGTCAGCAAAACCGCTACCCTGAACTTCAGAAGGGCAGACTTTGGATTGTTTAGGAGTCTGGTTGAGAGAGTCCCTTGGGAGGCAGTCCTGAAGGGCAAAGGAGTCCAGGAAGACTGGATGCTATTCAAGAAGAAAGTCTTAAAGGCGCAGGAGCAGTCTGTCCCCATGTGCCGCAAGTTGAGCAGGCGGGGGAGAAGACCGGCCTGGCTGAACAGAGAGCTTTGGCTGGAACTCAAGAAAAAAAGGAGAGCTTACCACCTTTGGAAGAAGGGGCAGGCAACTCAGGATGATTACAAGGATGTTGTGAGGATATGCAGGGAGAAGATTAGTAAGGCGAAGGCCCAGCCAGAACTTAAACTGGCCACTGCCGTTAAAGACAATAAAAAAAGTTTTTACAAATATATCAGTGACAAAAGGAGGGCCAGGGAGAATCTCCCTCCCTTGTTGGATGCAGAAGGTAACCTTGCCACGAAGGATGAGGAGAAGGCTGAGGTACTTAATGCCTTCTTTGCCTCAGTCTTTAATAGTCAGACTGGTGATCCTCAGGGTTTTCAGGCCCCTGAGCTGGGAGATGGAGATAGGATGCAGAGTGAAGTCCAAGTTGTTGAAGAGGTGTCAGTCGCTGACCTGCCCTTTCACCTGGATGCGCACAAGTCCATGGGGCCAGATGGGATCAACCCGAGGATACTGAGGGAGCTGGCAGAGGAGCTGGCCAAGCCACTCTCCATCATTTATCAGCAGTCCTGGTCAACTGGGGAGATCCCAGATGACTGGAAGCTAGCAAATGTGACGCCCCTCTACAAGAAGGGTCGGAAGGAGGATCTGGGGAACTACAGGCCTCTCAGCCTGACCTCACTGCCGGGGAAGGTCATGGAACAAATCATCTTGAGTGCCATTATGCAGCAAGTGCTGGACAACCAGGGAATAAGGCTCAGCCAGCATGGGTTTATGAAAGGGAGGTCCTGCTTCACTAACCTGGTCTCCTTCTATGACAAGGTGACCCTCTTGGTGGATGAGGAAAAGGCAGTGGATGTTGTCTACTTGGACTTCATTAAGGCCTTTGACACTATCTCCCACAGCATTCTCCTGGAGAAGCTGGCTGCTCACGGATTGGATGGGTGCACTCTATGCTGGGTTAAAAACTGGCTGGACGGCCGAGCCCAGAGAGTGGTGGTGAATGGAGTCAAATCCAGTTGGCGGCTGGTCACAGGTGGTGTTCCCCAGGGCTCAGTGTTGGGGCCAGTCCTGTTCAGTATCTTCATTGATGATCTGGATGAGGGGATCGAGTGCACCCTCAGTAAGTTTGCAGATGACACCAAGTTGGGTGGAAGTGTCGATCTGCTGGAGGGTAGGAAGGCCCTAGAGAGGGACCTGGACAGGCTGGACCGATGGGCTGGGGCCAACTGCATGAGGTTCAACAAGGCTAAGTTCCAGGTCCTGCACTTGGGTCACAACAACCCCATGCAATGCTACAGGCTTGGGGAAGAGTGGTTGGAGAGCTGCCTGTTGGAAAAGGACCTGGGGGTGTTGGTTGACAGCCGCCTGAACATGAGCCAGCAGTGTGCCCAGGTGGCCAAGGGGGTCAATGGCATCCTGGCTTGTATCAGGAATAGTGTGGCCAGGAGGACCAGGGAGGTGATAGTGCCCCTGTACTTGGCACTGGTGAGGCCGCACCTCGAGTACTGTGCTCAGTTTTGGGCCCCTCACTACAAGAAGGACATCAAGGTGCTGGAGCATGTTCAAAGAAGGGCAATGATGTTGATGAAGGGTCTGGAGCACAAGTCTTATGAGGAGCGGCTGAGGGAGCTGGGGTTGTTTAGCCTGGAGAAGAGGAGGCTGAGAGGAGACCTTATTGCTCTCTACAACTACCTGAAAGGAGGTTGTAGCGAGGTGGGGGTTGGTCTCTTCTCCCAAGTAACAAGGATAGGACGAGAGGAAACGGACTCGAGCTGCAGCAGGGGAAGTTTAGCTTAGATATTAGGAAAGAATTCTTCACCAAGAGGGTGGTCAAGCGTTGGAACAGGCTTCCCAGGGAAGTGGTTGAGTCTCCATCCCTGGAGGTATTTAAAGGATGGATAGACATGGTGCTCGAGTACATGGTATAATGATGGACTTGGCAGTGATAGGTTGACGGTTGGACTCGATGATCTTAAGGGTCTTTTCCAACCTTAATGATTCTATGATTCTATGATTCATTCTTCAGAAAAGCATATTTCACATTCCTGCCTCAAAAACTTAACATCTGTCTTATGTCATTATCGTTAAAGACCACTAGCACAAACATATTTATCATTTTATTAAGAGAGAATATTGAAGACATGAATGATGAAAGGAATAGGATATCAGGTAACACCTAAAAATGTTGTGGTTGTATAACACAAATAAAAGACAAATATTAGCATAATGTGTACTTAAAAATGCCATTTCAAAATCCTTGGGTTTTCTTAGGTCGTTCTAAATAAGAATATGTCCAACTGTTTTTCCTGGAATACACAAACAATTTATACTGTGTCTTAATGTTGTAAATGAAATCTTTGTGCACCACCAGCAGTACCACCACTGTCTGTCCCTGATATGTTATTCTTTGTAAATTAAGTTGTTAGAGCACACTATCCAATAATAAATGAACAACAGCGCTAGACAGCCCCAGTGCAGCCCACAAGCCATTGTCTTAGAAGTGCACACATAGCTAGCTTCTTCATGTGTGTTAGCTTATATACATATATTCTTTTTTGTCCTTAAAACTGTTCAAATTTTGGTGAGTAGAAAGTATACAACATCTGAAGAGAAGAAAAAAAGAAAAAAAAGATAAAACTAAAAAAGCAGGGTACCATGTGGCAACCTTGTTGTTGCATTTATCTTATAAGTAATGTGTCTATTTTTTCCATAACAAGCATCTCCTGTATTGTGTGTGTCCACTGAGTCATTGATGGAGTTTCTGTGCTTTTCCAGTTTCTCAGAATGACACTTTTTGATGCCATGATCACAACTGAGAGCAGAGGTCACCACACTACCTCCTGGTCAGCAATTTCAGGCATAGCAAAATAAAAGATGTGTCAATTTGTGGTTGTTTTTTTGGGGGGAAGTGGGGGTTTCTTTTTTATTTGCTTTAGTCTAAGTGACAGACTTTCTGGATGAAACCATTCACTACTCATTCTTCCTCTTTTCAAACAATTTGTGACACAATTACATTTAGTTTTCTCATGTTAACTTCATATGCTCAACATTTTCTTTCACGCATTTAGTTCTAAAAGGATGATGACACCCATAACACACCATTTTAATTTGTTATTTGTAGCATTAAGAAAGAAGATACTCCTTTCTGTTACACCTTACCTAGGACTGTGAAATGAATCTTTGAAATACAATTGAAGAAAAAGAAAAAAAATCTGGAAGTTCCCTTATATTCAGTGTTGCTTCTCTGATCTTATCAGCAGCAATTAAGAGACAAATCACATAAATATCAGTTTTGGCCATGGAGATATATAAATAACAAGAGCTACTTCTGATATGCATTCTTTTTTCTTTCCTTATTCCTTCCAGGTTCATAGCACTTTGTCTTTGCTACATAGCCTATAGTTAGCAAAATGAACTGTCTCCCAATTGAGACCATCAGCTTCCTCATCTAAATGGACACAAAGTGAGACTTTACAGAGCCTCTGCTACTTCATTTCATAGTCCTGAGATGATGATAAACATCTGAAAAATTACATTTTTATGACTAAAATGCTGTTCAAATCTAGATCTTTCCTGCAACCCAGTGCTAGACCCTAAAAGTTAAGAGTTTATAGTGACAATGGATGCTCTGAGATTCACAAAGTACTTTGTTTTACTTTAGAGTCATGTTTCCTATTCACAGACTATTAATAGAAAGAAAATCCAAAACCAACCCAACGTTATCCAGGCAGGGTTTTCTAAACTGTTTCTAGAGTCAGTCCATGCCATGATAAGGCAAATTCAGAAAACTCTAGCTGACAAGTAAATCTCATTGAATTCCTCCAACCATTTCAATATCTTAATATCATTGAAACTCATTACATGGAGTATAAAATTGATTTGCATTAAAACACATTTTGTTTCATAAGATGTGCTGAACACTGATGAATAAAAATTTGTTATTGCATTTCTTTACAACAAACGTACAGGTACGAGGAGTGTGGCTATTTAAGCAGACACATTGGATATCAATATAGTAGTGCCAAAGGAAATCAATACAGTTTTTACCATATGCTACTCCCTCCTTGGTTTCAAGTAAAGGTTATACCCTAAATGTGTGAAATGAATAACATAAATATTATTTAACACACTTTTTTGCCTTCCTACTCTTGCTTAGGCTGAGAAAATGAAGTTTAACAATACGCCCATACAAGACAGCATTTTATACATCTCCTGTCTCCTTTCAACACAAAATGTCTATCTACACATCCTCCTTAGCAGCCACAAAACATGAATTATTTTTTTTTTTCCACTAGGAAGAGAGAGGATAAAATATTTTCCCATGAGAGTTTTATTCATCAACAGGTACATGAAATATCATTAAGCTCCTACCACAGTATGTCCTTTCATTTCCCTTACATATGAAAGCCCAACAAATGCATCTAAATAACAACTCTGAGTTATTTCCACTTCAGGTTGTTCCATGCCAGTTTGTCTGGGATAAAACAAAGCCCCCAGAATGGCTATTAATGTTTTGTGAAACTATTGCTCTTCATTCAAGGGGTGTTCATAAAAGACGTGTGAAACAGACAGATCTTCTTCAAGGCCAAAGTTTTTTTTCTTTCCACAATGAATGCTCCCTTTGCCTACCCCCCAGTCACCAGTACAAACACAAAACGCAAGACTCATCCTGAATGTAAGAGCGGTTCTTGACACTTATGGCAAAATAAATAAATAAGTAGATAAACAAATAAATAAATAAATCACATTCTTACTGGAATGTAAGAAATATAAGAAAATGGAAGAGACAGGTTGGAGACAGCCTTAGACTTTTGTTGAAAGCAGCACAAAGCCAGGCAAGCCCCTGACCTGTCACTAGCTCTGGTAATGCAGGGAAAGCATCCTTTGGGCTATTAAATATCAATATCAGCAGAGAACCATACCAAGGCAGTTCATTCAGCTCTTTTAGGAGAATTGTCTCTTATGAGAACTGAAGCAAGAGAGTGCAAAGACAATTAAGTGACATACCACAACAGAGCAGGGAATAGTCCTTACAAACACTTAAACACATAGACCAATGTCTCTGTTGAAGAAACATAAGAAATACATCAGATTTTTCTTTAGCAATAGACTTTAATTTCTCTGCTAGAAAACACAATAGCAATTTATTACTTTAAAAACTCTTAAGTTATGTCTGGCCTAAATGCTATTCATTCATCTTGCCAGCTCTAATATTTGTGGCCAGATACGGCAATGCTACAAGCAGTGTGGGATTACTGGTGTCTGTTCAGTGAAGCCAGAATGGTTTCCTTGCTGATACAGATTTCACAGTGAACATTTTAAGTCTGTAACATAAACAAGTATAAGAGTAATTGCATGTGAATGAAAAGAGTCTCTCCTGGGGAAAAGACTATCACTTTTTTAATACAATGAGGGAACACATTTAAGGTCACGTAATTTTTACTCCAAAATCTAAAGTGCTCAGGATGCTTAACACTAGTGTTATTTCTTCAGAAAATAAGAAAGAACAGATTTCTGAGAACTCATCTCAAAAATGTCTTCAAAGATCCTTCTTCAGATGACTGCGTTGTTAAAACTGCAGTGATTGGCCTTGGTATATTAAACCTTCTTTTATTTAATCTTTTAGCTAGATGTAGCAAAACAGGAAAAAAATCAGGAGAAAAAACAAGGCAACTCCATTTTCTTCCTCTCAGGGGCATGCTACTGTAAGCTTTGTTTAGGTGTTCATATGGCTACAAGGTAGCTCCTCTGTTGTCATCCGGCGCTAAGCCTGTCAAATCAAGTACTTGCAGACAAAATCTGCCTAAAAGCTGTTTTGGTTTTTTTTCTTTTTAAGACCTTTTTTCCCTTAGTGTTTGGAGTCAGACATAGGAACCAAATGAAACTCACATTCAAGTTAATAAACTCCAAAGTGTGGTCGCAGTAGATGATTTTGGTGGCTTGCTGTCGCATGATTTATGCCATTTCACTACTTCTTCATTCTTCCAGGCTCAAAATGCATATTATTTTTCACATCAATTAGCTTAGGGACACCACAGATCCACCTGAGCATTACACTGTGTTATTAGCAGGTGTGTTTTCAAAGCACTGAGCACAGTTATTTAGCTGTAACAGCTTCAAAAACTCACATTATCACCCCCACCACTGCCCCCCCACCCAAGAGAAATAACTCTTCCTTCTCTTCCTTCCCCCATTCAGTGTTTTGCTTCCTGAACAACATCTATGGACAGATTCTTTGGTCCTTAATATTGTAACTTAAGCCTTTACATCCTCATGGTCAGAGCGTGAATGTAGAAGTACTCTGTATGCATGCACTTCCTTGTAGCTTATTAATGACAGCATTTTTTCTTCTTAATATTCTGCCCATGTTCCTGTTCACAGGAAGGCTGAATGATGTAGACTGTTTCTTGAAATCTTTGCCTTGATGATTTTTGCTTCCTTTATTCACGTCAGCATGAGGTACAATCAAGAAATAAAAGCCTATTTTTGAGATACTGATAGGAATAGCACAGTGCTTCCCTCCTCACCCCTCCCCTGCAGTTTCTCCCTTTTCTTTTTTGAGCAAATGATAATTTTTATGTAGGGTTTTCTTTGGGAATCAGATTGATTTTGTCTTCCTGTTCAGTGCTCCTCTGGAAATCCTACCAAAGGGAAGTCTGCATACAAGTCAGCTTCTTCTGAGAGTTCATTCCCACTTTTCATGCTTTTTGCAGGTATTTGCTGTATAGCTTCATTTCCCTCTGTCCCCCGTAAATTCTGAACCTTTTCATGTTTCTGTAATGTGGAGCTAACAGAATACTTGGTAATAATGCCACATACATTAAAATTTCTGCAGTGACCCACAATATTTTTCTTCTTTTTCATTGAAAAGTGAGATAAGCAGAGAGTTATTAATTCTTTCTCTATTACTATTTTGGGATAAGGCTTATAATTTTTTATAAAGCATTTGGTAAGTTACCAAGAATTGCTCAAAGGGTTTGCCTCTCTGTGATATAGCATGCAAGTTTCCTTTTATCCTACAAGCTATATTAAATCATATCAAATCCTTGAAGAAAGAGTAAAACAACCACTAGATTTTCTTCAGCAAAAATCAGCTGGTTTATCTGACCTAAGTCTCAGATGAAAACTATGCTTAAAGAAAGTAATTTATTTTTCCCTGATTTTTGCTGGAGATCACCAGATTCACAAGCCCAGGAACAGTATTCCTATGCAAGCTTATTATTAATGCTATATAGTATATTTTTGATCAGCCACACATAAAGAGGTTTTGCTCAGAATCAATGTCTTATGATGTGTCAGCAGCCCTAGTTTTAAAGGCTCCCAAAAGGAGAACATGGAGACAGTGCTCCAACTATGCCCCCAAGCATACCCAGGAGGCTTTAAATCTGCCTGTTTGTCAACATACATATTCTAAAACGTAACCTTGTAAATACTTTCCTTTCTTTCCTAAATAGTACATGAAATAGATAAAACCAATATCTGAGCAGATTAAACTGTTACCTGTATCAAAGGTTGAAAATGCAAGAAGAACCTTGGATTCTCTATTCACATGTATACAGGAGAAGCTGGCAGCCTCCATTGTATACAAGAGGTCTGGATCAGGCTCATGAACAGCCATTCAGGTCAGCTACAGATTGACAATAGTTATTCTTTTCACAAAGGTGCTTACTAGTGTTTGTAAGGACTCTGTTCCACTAAAAGCTATTTACAGAGGGATAAGGAAAGCAATCTCTATCTAATGGCAGATTAGAATACAAATATATCACGTTTGTTATTGTAACAGTTTAATGTCACTGGCAAAGTAGGCAGTGAAATGTATCCACTATCAACACCCATTTTAACTTACCTTTTGCATATAACTGTTCCTTTGTCCCTAATGATTAGCAATATTTGGCATCTAACAGGGTTGTTCTACTAGGGGAAACTGATAAAGTGCCTCATGCAAAAACCATACATGTAAACCCTGTTTCCCTAGATATACAATTATCAAAAGCAGGCACTTCCCTCATTTGTACTTTTGAGTCTCTCCAGAATAGTCTGTACCTAAGCAATTCTGCTGCACATCTTCTTCACACAGTTTACCAAACAGCTCCAAACTCCTATGTTTTGCAAAGAGCAGATCTCACAGCCATCACAATTTCTCTTCTGATCAGGCCTTGCTGGGCAGTGCAAAGCTATGTGTGTTAGCCACTGCTATTTTTATTTGTTATTGTCTCCCTTTGTGTCAATATGTAAGAGGTGCTAAAATTACTCTTTTAATTTAGAAATAAAACAACCTACCCATTTGCAATTGTCTTTGTAGCAAAGATAACTTTGAACATACAATATAAAAACAATTTGTTCATGCCTATATTCTACAAGAGACCTTTAAAAGGTTTGGAAACGTGCTTGACATTACTGCGCTTTCAAGAAAACAGTGGCTTTTTCTAATAGACCAAAAGGGTCATTTTAGCATGCCTTATACTCTGCATACCTTGTGGAAATAAACTCAAAGTACATACCCTCCTTTCTTATGCAAAGTATTCAAAACGGGCACATTGTTATATTTTTTATCTTACAACACACAGAGCTCATTATGTGCTTAAACTAACTTAAATTAAAATGTTATGCAAATACATATTTGACGTCAAGCAACTAGGGAATATTCTCTTTTGGGATGTTAAACCAATTAAACCATGGCAGAGAACCAAGATAAGCAATTATAGACTACAGTGTCACAAAAGTGAGTAACCCTATATCTTCTTTCTTTTTATACTTATGTGTATATAGCAAGAAAACAGAAATGCGTATTAGCATATAAGTTTTCATTTATTTTTTATGCACATAAATATGCATACCAAAATTACTCTATGATATAGGGGGAGGGAAGCCAACTTCTCTTCACCACCTATAGTCACCTTCCTGAGAAATTTGAGCTAGAAAAGTAAAATGTGAGTGACATAATCACGGATTACAAGTGAACAGAATTCTGTCCTCATAACAAGAGCTCTTAAAAACTCTTCTTAGAGGTTCCTGATAATTAATCTCATTGAGAACTTGCTCTCCAAGAAAATAAAACACCAACCCACAAATTTTTAGGGGTGTGTGAATAGCATGGGTAGAAACTGCAAAAGCGGTCCTAGATTTTTTGACAGAATTTGAAGAAATGCTAGGAATGATACAGGCAGGTTTTAGTACTTTTCTTTAGTATATTGGGTAGCAGAGGCTGATGGCTTGCATAGGAAATCAAACAAAAAAATATTCTTAAGCCCTTCTAATGTCCAGAATGTGATCCTGTAGATAGAATAGAGTTTTACTGTAAATCATAGGTAAATTGAAGGGCTCTTCCTCCCTACTCCTCCCCCCTTCCCCAAATTTTAAGAGCATGTTCCTGCTCTTTTGACTACATGGGAACCATTTATAGTGAATACACTGATTTAGTGTGATTTTCCCTTTCAATGTGGACAGTTTAATTACTCTGTGAAAACAACAGAAATAGAGATCTATCTGTTCACCAACAGGCAAATGAACACAAGCTGAAACAATCTTTAACATCAGGGAAAACTTTTAGTGGACAGAAGAGGGGTACACTAACCATGGTGAAGGATGGATGGATTTCACAGTGAGGATGTTAGATGTCAAACAGAAATATAGAAAGGAAACTTCTATGGCAGGATTCATTTCATGTTAAAGTTCTTGCCTCAGATAGATGACAAGTTTGTCTTCAGGAAAGAAAATGGAATATTGTGATCAACCAGAGCAGTCACTGTAGGGAAAAAGTTTGTCACAAGCTAAACCTGTCTATATTTAGTTAGCTGCTAGACAAAAAGCCAAAATAAAAAGGGATAACTGTAAAACTATAGAATGAAGTTCTTTCTCCACAGTCTCGATTCCATTATCCACTTTGGTATTCTTTCAGAAACTAACTCCCTGCTGTGAGGAATTTGCAAGAAATCTGCATTATAGTAATTGTTCACTGTAATTTTCTGCAAAGACTGATCTCTCAGAAAAATTACTTCTTTTCCTTTCTTTTCTTTTCTTTTTTTTTTTTTTTTTGTCCGGTTGCCATTGTATAATTAATGTTGCATGCTAACATACAGGACTCTGAATTACCCATATTTAATAAAACATTACAAAACTCAAACTGTGTAACTCCTTTATCATTTCATCAAATATACCCTCTGGGTGGTTGCCACTGGAATTTAGTCAAGGAAGACTTCTGCTATATTTATACACCTTCAGTCTTTGATTAGTGTTTGAAGCATGTCCAGAGTATAGCCATTATAAATCACTTACATTTATAATAACTTAGGACATCATCTTTATTTTTTACTCTTGAAATATCAATATTTCTTCTAAATTATTTACATTCACCCAGTTCCACACCACAAGAAAGTTAATCGTGTTCTGTTTTCTCACTGGGCTTCCCCCACACTCTTAAATTTGATGGTCTCTTAATGTTGAGCGTGTAAGTTGACTTCCAGGCAATTTCTGTATTAAGTTTCTAAACATGATTGTACTTGATTCAATGAAAAAAACTCACTACTTCTAGTGGCAGCAGGATTGCTCTTAAAACTTTATAAACTGAACGTACTTCTAGTATTACTTCACTGACCTGACACCTTCTTATTTAGGACTGAATATACACTTGCACATATCAGTGTGGATTTGTTAACACTTTGAATCATACTTGTAAGTGTCCATGAGCTTTTACTGACCTAATCCAATACACCCATAATTCCACTTAATTATTATAAGCCTCTTCATAGGCTCTCTAGGTAGCATTTCTTAGATTTATCAGATCAGGTCGAGCACTGTCTGAATGTGGCCATTCCGTTTCCAGACCTAAGGCAGGGCCAGCTCAGATGTGTGCACCATCTTCTCATCTTGCAGCTCTAGAAGGAGCATGAGATTTTGGCCACTTTGCATCAACAGGGTGGGCAGGCTAGAAGATTTCTGAAGCTTCCATGTAAGTAACAGAGGAAAATCTTGTATATTCGTTAGTATCAGAAGAACTATAGTATTAATTTAGGAAATTCAACTTTAAATTTCATCTTTTGATACATATTTTCATGGCATCTCCTTTGGTTTAAAATGTAGTATGAAACAGATTTTATATATACAGTATCAATATAAATTTACAAATAAAATATAAATATAAATTATAGTAAGTCAATATTAAAATAAATTAACCATATATTTTTTTTTAAAAAGTGAAGACAATATATTATAATTTTACATTACTGCAACAATTTACTTTTTACTTCAAATGTTTTTATAAAGATAATGAACTAAAGTTTTCCTTCCTTGGGTCCAGAAGCTGCATGAGCAAGTGGGAAGGGGGAAGCATGCTCTAGCAAGTTCAGCTTGTTAAGAATAAGAAAATGGCGTCAAAAAAGGATGGGTGGGAGTCTCTTCGCTTGTTGCACTAGGGATGGCTCTGCTAGAGATCATGCTCTTCTCCAGGATGTCTGTATGCTTCATGGGAAATGTATCTGATAGTGAGACAAACATTATATTGTACTCTGCACTCTACACACAGTGCTAACAGTTAGAAAAACTAACTGCTATCCAATTGTGTTCTAACTTACATTAGCAAAACTCTGTTGACTTCCTTACAGATGCTTCTAAACTAGTGGTGGAAGTAAATGAAATGAAATGCAGAATCGTTTGCTACAAGAAACTTTTCCAGTTCTAGTGGGCATGGTCATCTCCTGCTTGCTTTGGCCATTTTTTCCACTGTGAAAAGTACTGCAAGATCCCAGATAAAATCTTAGGAGACTGGCTAAAACTCAACTAATTCATGTAAATAAATGAATTAAACTAAATTAACCATAAGATTTAGACATTTAATTCTACAGCATTCCAGGGTTTTTCCTAATAATATACTCACAGACTATACTCATACAAAGACATAATTGTTTTAAAATAAATACATGCACAGAAAACATTGCTAAACTGATAAAAGCAGGCTTTTTTTAATCTCCTCATACAATCATAGAATCAAAGAATCGTCAAGGTTGGAAAAGACCCTTAAGATCATGGAGTCCAACCGTCAACCTATCACTACCAAGTCCATCTATATCATGTCTTCAAGCACCGTATCTATCCATTCTTTAAATACCTCCAGGGATGGAGACTCAACCACCTTCCTGGGCAGCCTGTTCCAATGCTTGACCACCCTCTCGGTGAAGAAGTTTTTCCTAATGTCTAACCTAAACCTCCCCTGGCGCAGCTTGGGGCCATTTCCTCTCGTCCTATCACTCGTTACTAGGGAGAAGAGGCCGACCCCCACCTCGCTACAACCTCCTTTCAGGTAGTTGTAGAGAGCAATAAGGTCTCCCCTCAGCCTCCTCTTCTCCAGGCTAAACAACCCCAGCTCCCTCAGCCACTCCTCATAAGACTTGTGCTCCAGACCCTTCACCAACTTCCTTGCCCTTCTCTGGACACACTCCAGCACCTCGATGTCCTTCTTGTAGTGAGGGGCCCAAAACTGAGCACAGTACTCGAGGTGCGGCCTCACCAGTGCTGAGTACAGGGGCACTATCACCTCCCTGGTCCTGCTGGCCACACTATTCTTGATACAGGACAGGATGCTATTGGCCCTCTTGGCCACCTGAGCACACTGCTGGCTCATGTTCAGGCGGCTGTCAACCAACACCCCCAGGTCCTTTTCCAACAGGCAGCTCTCCAGCCTCTGTTCCCCAAGCCTGTAGCGTTGCATGGGGTTGTTGTGACCCAAGTGCAGGACCCGGCACTTAGCCTTGTTGCAACTCATACACTTGGCCTCGGCCCATCGGTCCAGCCTGTCCAGGTCCCTCTCTAGGGCCTTCCTACCCTCCAGCAGATCGACACTTCCACCCAACTTGGTGTCATCTGCAAACTTACTGAGGGTGCACTCGATCCCCTCATCCAGATCATCAACGAAGATATTGAACAGGACTGGCCCCAACACTGAGCCCTGGGGAACACCACCTGTGACCAGCCGCCAACTGGATTTGACTCCATTCACCACCACTCTCTGGGCTCAGCTCTCCAGCCAGTTTTTAACCCAGCATAGAGTGCACCCATCCAAGCCGTGAGCAGCCAGCTTCTCCAGGAGAATGCCTCTTATTAGAGGCACAAATGATTACTCAAGATAGAAGCCAAAGGGGAATCATATGTTTTCCTTCTGGACAGCTTTCTAGGAAGAAAACAATACACAGTATGGCCATGAGCATTTCTTTAAGCCAATGTGCAAACACTGAAAAAGATTTGGGATAAACATAAGAAAGCAAAAGCAACTTCATCCAATAGCAAAAGAAAGAGCCCTTTTTCTGCCTTCAAAGTATATTTTTTTCCTGAAGTTTTCTTTTTAAAAAAATATATAGCCCAAAGGGCACTTAACTCCTAGATGAACAGACTCACTAAAACATTACTTTTGAAACTGAAGAGTGATATAAGCATTTCCGGACAATCATCCTAAAGAGTTCTGATTCAGAAAGTATTTAAATATATGTGTAAGGATATGAGAAATCCCCATGAAACTGAAGTAAAGCTAGATCTGTGATTATGTACTTTTTAACTTGTGGTCTGTATTTGCATTTATTTTTACTGTAAATGCAAGCTGTATAAAGAAAAATACTAAGTTATTATGGAACTGAAAACATGCAGTGCAAAAACTGGGGCAAAATTGTCTTTTGGAAGCTGGTAACAGCAGTATGCTGCAGCCAGTAGTACAACTAACAGGGACAGAATCACAGGACCAAACTAGAGATATCTTCTGACACGTGCCAGAAGGTGCAAGCAATCTTAATAGTTGACCTAACATTAATCAAGTGACATGTGATTCCTGCAATTTAATAATGTATACTGGTTCATAAATGTGCATGTAATTGGAAACTACAGTGCCTTGTATTCTTAAAAGGGGAGTGTCAGGAGATAAGGGGTAGGGGCAGATGAGGTGTTTTTATAGGTTGCATCTAGCCATGAGATGTGATGTGACTGCTACCCCTGCTGTGAGAGAAGCCACCATTGATAACAGTGCCCACACACCCTGATTTCAGTTCCTTCCTAAGTATGAGCAGCCTTACCTAACATCATCTATGACATCTGAGACAAAACTAAAGGTATTGTGAAGCTCCTTTGAATTTCAGCATAATAACCCATAAGAACAACAAGACAAGGCTATGCAATACTTATTACAACAGACAAGGACAGGAGTGTTGGGGTGGTGGTGTCAGCAAAAAGGAAAATCTCTGGTAATTTCTTTGATAATTCCCTATTTTTGTTCCTAGCTTCCCAACATCTTTATAAAGCAGCAATATCAAGGGGAAGCTCTTACCTGCCTCCATCTGAACTCATGCATTCCACCGTCAAAGTTTCCTGATTCACTATCATCACAGAAAATGAAGATATTCTCTTTCAGCCTCAATTTTATTAGGCTACAGAAGCCAAACTTGTTTACTCTCACAAAGAAGATTTCTTCTTCCCTCACAGTTATTCAGATTATATTACCTTTTGATTTCTTCCCAGTTGTGTGCCCTTAGCAAATTTCACCAACATGCTCTAGATATTTTGTTAGGTAAAAAAATTAAACAACTGACTCTAATGTGATCTTTGAGGAACCTCTTTCCAACACAAGGTTAATCACAAGTCTTTATCACTCTAAACACTCTCTTTATCAAAACCTGTTTGAATCTTCTCCTCTAGTGTGGTGGGTTGACGTTGGCTGGACAGCAGGTGCCACAAAGTCACTCTATCACTCCCCTCTTCAGCAGGATGGGGAGGGGGAGGAAATTAGATGAAAAAAAAACCCTTGTGGGACAAGATGAAGGCAGTTTAATAAGAACAAAAGCAAAGGCTGCATGTGGAAGGAAAAGCAAAACAAAGATTTTATTCTCTACTTCCCATCAGCAGGCAATGTCCAGCCACTTCGCAGGAAGCAGGTCTTCAGTTCATGTAGCGGTTGCTCCAGAAGACAAACATCGTAAATAATGAATGCCCTTCCTCCTTTCTCTTAGCTTTTATTGCTGAGTGGATGTCATACGATATGAATATCCCTTTGGTCAGTTTGGGTCAGCTGTCCTGGCTATGTCCCCTCCCAAGATCTTGCCCACCCCCAGCCTACTGGTGAGGGGGGAATGTTGGAGAGACAGCCTTGATGCTGTGTGAGCACTGCTCAGCAACAGCCAAAATACTGGTGTGTTATCAACACCTTTCTAGCTACCAATACAAAGCACAGCACTATGAGGGCTGCTATGGGGAAAATTAACTCCATCTCAGCCAAACCCAATACATCTAGGCAATGAAAGCATGAATAAGAATTTCCTACTAGTTAATCAGCTACTCTTTTGAAGAAGAGCTAGTAAATTCTGTGTGCCTCTATATCAAATATCCTGAAGTTTAGGTTCAGGATTAATGTCTCTGTATTAACTTCATTTAGAAAACCTGTTGTTTTAAAGAAAGATACCATGTTCTAGCAATGTAATTTTCCATTGGTAAAACATTTGGATGTGTAAAATATTTGCATGTGTCCATTTACATCTGTAATTCTTTCTGAAAAAATGTTCTAAAGTCACTCATGTTATCAAGCTTAGAATAACCTGAGTATTCAAGTACCAGTTCTTTCAAAATCCTGGCAGAATATTGTCCATTTAATCTAATTAGAGCACATGGCATTCTTTTCATTCTACTTCACATGTAATCATCAGTCTTTTTTTTGCCCTGCATTTTTTCACATTATCAACAGTGCTTGTATCCTCAAAGGTGACAACACTGTTCAATTTTATTTTGGAATTATACCTAGATTATATTTCTCCTTTCACAATGCCATCTCCTTTCTCCTTTTTACCTAAATGGCTGAAAAGCGTCTTACTATTTATTTTTATTAAGTTTGAAAATCATAAGACTTTAAACTGGTCTTTTGTCTCCTCCCTGTATTACAATCTTATGCATTAAATGAACTTCAGTATCCATAGAACAATAACTTTATTAAACATGTAGTGGGAAGATTTATGGAAAACTAAAGCACCAGAGGAAACAAATACTCACGTGTTTTGGCAGCTTACCTTTCCAAAATTATTATCTTCTATATACTGTAGAAGACTGACTGAACTATTATTTTCCATCTGACCCTGACTGATGTAGTCAGTGGTTCTTAAAAGTATTTGTTGTATGTCAAAAGCACCTTGTCCTTGTCCCAGCCAGAAGTATTTGTTGTATGCCAGAGCACCTTGTCCCTGAGAAAGCATGAGCTAGTCTTTGTGGAAAAGAAGAACATGTAACTTTAGCTTCATTCAGAAATCATCATATTAGAAGTCTGTGGATTTGTTTATTTTAGGTTTTGTCATCATTTGGTTGTTTGGTTGTTTTTAAAAGCAAATGCACTTTTGTAATCTCTTAGTTCTCCTGTTTGTAAAAATGGATTAATGTCTTCGCCAATGAGTCTTCTCACAGTGATGGCTGAAGAAAATCAAAGAAACATGAAATGATGGAGGAGTTAAAACTTGTAATTTTATTCCATCTTTTAGTCAAGATCAGCCTTTCTTTCATCAAATCTCTGTTCCTCCCTTCTACCCTGCTCTCATCTGAAAGTTAATTGCTCCAGTTATTCTTTACCGAACACAAAAGGTAATTATGTGAGCAAGCACAAAGCGTTAAAGATTTTTATTGTGATAGATATTACTAGACAAAACATCCCAAATTTCTAAAGGGAAAAATCTATCGAAAAAATCCAAATCCCTGCCTCAAAATTCAAGGGCAATTTAAAAAAACAGTTAACAACAACAACAAATCCACAAAATAATTTTTTTTAGCAGAACTTTTCAAAAGAAAATTTCAACCCAAGGCCGAGGTTTGACATAGAAAATAGCCATCAAAATAGTTAAAATTCAGTATTTCAAAGAGTGTTGTGGAACATTATTTCATCATCTAACATTTTCTAACACAAATTGAAAATCAGTGGATCTTCTAATAGACTGTAACTAAAAGTAGTTAATATAGTAGTACTGTACCTTTTATGATTTGTATCAGGTAAGTAAATCACCACAGCTGCTGGGGATTCAGGATTCACTGTCTACAGTGGTTATGTGAAAGCTGAGAAGAGCTAACTCTTGGAAGCCAAGAAAAGGTCCTCCTTGCAAAAACAGTTTTCAGAAGAGTAGCCGATAACAACTGTAGCATATACCTGTCTCGGGCAAAAATATGCACCCATCAAATCTGTGACTTACGACTTCATTGCATTACCTTATTATTATCTCAATGGTTTCCCCACAAAGCTACAAGAAGTATATATACAAAATAAAACCAAACAAAGTAAACCTGGCTGGCTTTCTTTTCTTGTACAAGGCTGCTATAATCACTGAATCAAACCAAGTATTATAAACAGATGATTACATTAATTTAAAACAGTTTAGTTGATGTTTATGGAGCATTTATGCCTGTACTTATTTTATTATGAATGGTTTGTTAAACAGCTATAACTGGTCAACCACCAGCAAAAGTAAATTTGTTTTAAGTATTATTGCCCAATAAATAATTTGCTGAGACTTATCTAAGCCATATTTAATAAAATTCCTAACCCTTAAAATAGAGCAAATTCATTTGCAGTAATTACTGAGGGTTTATAACTGTCATGTGCTCTGTGTGTTTTACCATATACTTTACAGAGGGTAATCAGATACCTACAGATAGGTAGCCATTAAAATTAAGCATTTTTATTGTGCTGTTAGGTTATTTCCAAAATGATGCATTTACTATCTGTAGAAAATTAAAGCTGTGAATAATGTGTTCACATTATTTCAAGGATGCCTTGGTAAGGATATGCTACTTTTCTTCTGGAAGACAAGAAACAGAAAATGCAGCAACAGCTAAAATATTCAGCAGCAAGAGGAGAGAGAGAGACAGTTCCACCTGTGACTCCTAAAGACAAAATGGCCCTTAGCGTCATGACAGCAGTCTTTTCTCCTAGATGTAAAAGAATAGGTCATAAAAATATAGAAAAAAAATTTCTTTGTGGAAAAGTTGACAAGGTATTCATAGAAGATAACAATAGGATAAGGGAGAAATCTTTCCTTAAGAGCAGAAATAGAAGACTAGATTTGCAGTTATGAAAGTAAACTTCGATACCAGGTTCTGATTTAATTCCTGGATATAACAGAGAATCCTGAAGTAATTTGGGACAAGCCCTTTTAACTTTCTGTGCCCCTGTTTTTTAAACTTCAAAATGGCATTATTAATAGGGAAACTTCTCTGTTTCTGAGTTTTCTGTTTGTGAAAAGCCTGGCCACATCCATTTTGGCTAAAGGTACACTTCTTATCAATGGGTATTTTGAGACAGGCTTTTACCTTGCTAGTTTCTGAAAATACTAACTATTTGATATCTTTGATTGGGGAAAACGGTATTGGCTGGCCTGCTTCTACCATGCTTGCCATATTCATGAATAGGTGCAAACATTTAAAATTGTGCTAGATTGTTTTGCAATGTTTGGAATAAAACCTTCCTGAATTTGTTCTGTGTCAGGTGAATGCAAGGTCATTTAGGTACTTTCTCCTCGCTCCTCCCCACTCCCTCTAAGAAACCTGTGATTTTCAAAATTCAGTTTGTATGGACAGTAACAAAGGCTCCTGCAATTACAAGGTGAACACTCTGACAAGTGTTACTTGTTTTGGGGGTAAAATCAGAGTACCTGTTAAGAAATTATGATGAATGCTAAATATATCTGGTTTTTTTGAAAGAAAAGTACAACTAAATTAGAACTACAGTTGAAAAAAGGAAACTGAATTGATTCTGTATATGTTGGTAGACTTTCCTGAATATTTTATGATTGCTGCCTTAACCTGAGTTCCCTAAAATCAAATATAATCTTCAACATAATGAGATATAAATGCAATACTAGCTTGTGAACTGCCCTACTTTTTAAATTAAAGTGATAAATTAATTTACATATTCAATTATTATAATTGTAAATATAAATTAATTGCAATTCTCCTACCTGGATGCTGGTATTGATTAATAAGATTTTTAGTCATTAACAAAATACTATCTTTTTAATTTTTTTTTTCCCTTGAGAGAAACTGCTATAAATTAAAATCTAAGGACTTTTCAAGTCTTAACATCTTTTCCTTTCAGGAAAGTCTTATTAATGGCTAAACTTATTTCCTACAGAGGAAATGGAAGTAATACTATTTGTTTTCTGAAAGGTTAATAATATCTTTTGCCTTAAAACAAAATCAGAAAACTTTTCCTAGGTCATTTCTGAGAAGCTAAAGGTAACTTAAAATTTTATAAGCCCGTAGAGTTCTACAGTTCATCATTCCAATATCCGAGAACTATGTGAGTAGGTGTAAGCTGTGTTTTTTTCTCATAATAGTGCAACTTAACTAGAAGCATTTGGTTTACAGATTGATAGAAGAAAATTGTATTTTCTTATCACCTTCTGGATAGATAATGTATTGCAAAGGGAAACTTTAAAAATATACTAAAAATATCTGCAGGGAAAGAATAACTAACCTTACTTTGGCAGTGGTATGAAATGTGCAAAAGGATCAGAGTAGAGCAAGTAAGCAGTTTTCAAAGTAAAATAATATTGCAGTTATTATTTGATTTATACTGTTTTGGTAACTGCAAATTCTGACATTTGCCTACAAAACTATAACAAGTGTTGATACACAACACTGTTAAATTTATATGTTTATTTTCACAAATTAGAAATCATTTTTGTTATTTACCAAGCAGATTGGAAAACAGATTTTTCAGACTTAGAGATCTTGAAGCTTTTTATTTTTTTTTAACTAACAGATATCACAGCCATAACAAAAAGCATCTTCTCCACAGAGAAGGCAGAAATCTTGCATTTGTTGCATTTCATCATAGAAATATCTTACCCCATGCAAACTATGTGATTATATTTTTCCTTTGACCATTTTTAAGGGGGAATATTTGCCCTTTTAACCTTTGCAGTGTCATAACCATATCATGATCTGCAATATTGGCACTCTGTTGAATTATGTGGGGTGTTTTATAGGAGGAAAAAAAATGAAAAAAAAGTGTGTGATGCCTTTTGTAGTCTACAAGTGGAGTCTACATTTTGTTCTCCAAATAGACTTAAAGGAAACCCTGGGAGAAGCAGTCATAAGAAATTCAAGCTCTCCACTGAAATTACAGTGTTATGGAAGTAAGGAATCTTAAGCAACTTTCAGTGTTTTAGCTCTAGAGACAAAACTGTACAGGTAGACCTCAGTTCCATAAATCTTTACACAGCTTTAGCATTACATGTGTGGTTAGCCTCATTAAACACAAATGGTACAGGGCTTTGGACATACATTAATAATTTCAAGACTAGAGCCACATTTTTTAAATAATTCAGAGATCTTTAAAGATGAAAAATGTTTTATAGACATTTGTTATAGACAGAGTATTATTCTTTCCTCTTCTATGTATTTTTTCCTTCAAGAAAGTGCACAACAAAAACTTTCCTACAGAAATCAAACAGCAGAAGCTGATTACATTAACCTGTAGACAGAAATGGCTAGGAATTTTCCTACATAAGATTTTTAAAAACAAACTATGGATCAATCGAAATCAAAACTTCTCTCATAGAAATTTAATCGGGAGTATTTTCTTTCACTGAGTGTTTAATCAATAGTAAGAATAAAAAGAGCTGTGGGGGAGAGAAAAATGCAGACAACAGACTTTTTGACCAGATCAGTGTGGGATATAGGAGATTCAGTTCGGTTTGGCTCAGATATACTTAAGTGTCCCAGGGTGCATGTAAATGTAAGCAACCCACTGCCTCACTACCGGAAGCATTCTATAGATATACATCCCCAAGTCAATATATATTGGAATATGTCTAATTCAGTATATAATATTATGAGAACTATTAGCTTCATTGTTAGGTAATAGAGAAATGTAGAAACATGGAATACTAGACATCAGAAGATCATCTGCTTTGGTCTTCTGCTTCCAGACATGACTTAGATATCTATGTGACGCCTGACAAAAGTTTATGCAGCCTCTTTGTAAATCATGAGAACCTTTCCACAACTTCTTCAAGCAATCCACTCTAATAATTCACTGTTCTTACTAGAAAGATTTTCTCAAATTAAATCAGTCTCCCTGATTGTGAATTAAACCTCTCGGTCTTTGTTCTCATTATCTTTGATTATTCCCTTCCTTATGACAGTAGCCTTTTACATGTGTGCATAGTCGTCTCATCTTTTCTCTCCTGTGTCCATCTGTAAACCTGTCCTGGTTTCAGCTGGGATAGAGTTAACTTTCGTCTTGGCAGCCGGTATGGGGCTGTGTTTTGGGTTTAGGATGAGAACAATGTCGATGATATGCTGATGCTTTAGTTCTTGCTAAATTCTTTAGTTCTTGCTAGTTCTTGCTAAGCTGTTGCTAAATAGGTGCTAAGTGGCGCTCACACTGGTCAAGGACTTTTCAGCTTCCCCTGCTCTGCCAGGTGCACAAGAAGCTGGGAGGGGGCACAGCCGGGGTACTGCTGACCCAGACTGGCCAAAGAGCTATTCCATACCATATGACGTCATGCTCAGTATATAAGCTGGGGGAAGAAGAAAGAAGGGGGGAACGATATTGGGTATGGTGGTGTTTGTCTTTCTAAGTAACTGTTATGTGTGATGGAGCCCTGCTTTCCTGGAGATGGCTGAACACCTGCCTGCCGATGGGAAGTAGTGAATGAATTCCTTGCTTTGCTTTGCCTATTTAACGGTTCTAATTTATTTTACTTCAATTATTAAACTGTTCTTATCTCAACCCATGAGTTTTCTCCATTTTACTCTTCTGATTCTCTCCCCCATCCCACTGGTGGGAGTGAGCGAGTGGCTGTGTGGTGCTTAGTTGCTGGCTGGGATTAAACCACGACAAAACTAAAGAGACATAAGTCTTTCACTCTTCTTTTCATGAGCAATCATTTATAAACCTATGATCACTCTCCCTGCTGTACTCTGGACCATAAATCAGCACCATCTTTATCTTCTGTGAAGTTTGATACTCAGAACTGGACATTTAAGATGTTGTAAACTTTGCCTCCCAAATTCCTAGTTCTCTATATTGACTGGGTAAGGAACCTAGAATCAGCTGTGCTTTGTCAGATGAACTCTAGATTTACTCTTTCTCCTTTATTCAAAAGATTTTTAGAGGTCCTAAGAAATCCATGTTGGCTTTCATTGGTTGTATTGCTATGCTTACAAATCATTTGGTTATCATTCCAGTATTCCTGTTGGAACTAAAGTAAAGCTAAAGAAATTTTCTTGGCTTGCTTCTATACCTATTCTTTCTGCTGGGACATAAACATGGCTGCACATTGTCTGCTCGGGATATTCATGGATACTATACATGGATATTTAAACAGAATTCTGTCTTTTATTGCCTCTCTGGTTCTTATTACATGAGTAAATTAAATACAATATTATTTGCTAGTTAAATGGCCAGTTGTCTATATTTACAGTATACCAAAAAAACAAACTATCATTACTTTATTTATTTCCTTCTCTACCAAGACTTTTCTTACTCTAGAACCCCACAAATAGCAACTTCCCCTCCTCATATCACATGGTCTTTGAAGGAGATTTAAAAAGGTCAAAAACATATTCCACTCAGTGGAAACACAGAAGTTTGAGAATTATGGTTTTGCTTTCAACTCAGTGCCTTTCTAATATCATATTTCTAACAGAATTTTTGCTTCATGCCAAGGTGTAATTCCTTGGCATGTTCCTCTGCTCTAGAATGTCCTTTCCCCTTTCCTTTCTATATGACTACTTCCCTCCTAACTAACTCCCTACACCCCATAAATAATGAAACAAAAATAAATAATCTAACCAAAACATTGCTGCTGTCAAACACTATGGTTCCTACTTGAGTATTACACCTCTCCCATATTTCAGTCTGTTCTGTCTATTCAACGCGTCATCTCTTTGAAACTACTGAAGTATTTGTACAGTTTCTATCACAATGTTTATTCATTTGGGGTTGGTATTTAGGTACTTAGTGTGATAAATACAATTAGAAATCAACTGTGTTTCAATTTTCTAAATTGCTGTCACCTTTGCCAGTAGTGGAAATATCCAAGAGAAAAAAAGAGAAAAAAAAAAAAAGCAAAAAAAAATGATCACTGAATGCATGGAATACTGCAAGTACTTTAACATTTCAATTTTTTTTTTCTCCAGAATCATAATCTCTTCTAGTTCACAGTCTGTTCTAGAGGGCTGTTACCAGGACTAGGAGATCAGGTTCAAGACCACCTGAGAAGCCTGAACATACAAAAGCCCATGGACCTGATGAGATGCACTGATGCGGTTGCTAAGCCACTCCTTCATATTTGAAAGTCATGACAGTCAGGCAAAGTCCCCTGTGACTGGAAAAAAAAAGGAGTATGACATCAGTTTTTAGAAAGGGTAAGAAGAAAGACCCTAGGAACTACTGTCCAGTCAGCCTCACCTCAGTGCCTGGTGAGATCATGGAACAGATCCTCATGGAAGTTATATTGCAGACTATGCAAAACAGAGAGATGATTAGAGACGGCAACATGGCTTCACCAAAGGCAAATCATGCTTGACTTATCTGGTGGCCTTCTACAGTGAAGTGACTGCATCAGCAGACAATGGAAGAGCAACTGATGTTATCTGCCTGGATATTTTAAGGCCTTTGGTATGGTCCCCTATAACGTTCTTGCTGCTAAATTAGAGAGATACAGGTTTGATGGATGGACTGTTAGATGGATAAAGAACTGGTTGGATGGCCACATTCAGAGTTACAGTGAATGACTCAATGTCCAAGTGCAAACCAGTGGTGTCCCTCAAGGGTCCATACTGGCACCAAAACTATTTAATTACTTCATCAATGACATCATGGGAATGAGTGCACCCTCAGCAAGTTTGCAGATGACACCAATATGAGTAGTACAGTCAATACACTAGAGGAAAGGGATGCCACCCAGAAGGACCTTGACAGGCTTGAGGAGTGGGACTGTGTGAAGCTCATGAAGTTCAACAAGGCCACGTGCAAGGTGCTGTTTCTGAGTCATGGCAATCCTCAATATCGGTACAGACTGGGGAACGAATGTATTGAGAGCAGCCCTGAGGAGAAGGACTTGATGTCCACCATACTGGCAGATGAAAAATTGGATATTAGCCAGCAATGTGCACTTATAGCCCAGAAAGCCAATCATATCTTAGGCTACATCAAAAGAAGTGTGGCCAGCAGGTCGAGGGAGGTGATTCTTCCCTTTTTACTCCGCTCTTGTGAGACCCCACCTGGAGTACTGTGCCAGCTCTGGGGTCTCCAGCACAAGAAAGACATGGACCTGATAGAGGGTGTCCAGAGGAGGGCCACAAAAATGATCAGAAGGCTGGAATGCCTCTCCTATGAAGAAAGGTTGAGAGAGTTGGGGTTGTTCAGCCTGGAGAAGACTCCAGGGAGACCTTATTGCAGCCTTTCGGTACTTAAAGGGGGCTTATAAGAAAGATGGAGAGAACCTTTTTACCAGGGCCTGTAGTGACAGGAGAAAAGGCAGTGGTTTAAAACTGAAAGAGGGAAGATTTAGATGGGATAGAAGGAAGAAAATGTTTACAATGAGTGTTATGAGACACTGGAACAGGTTGCCCGGAGATGATATGGATGTCCCATCCCTGGAAGTGTTCAAAGTCATGTTGGACAGGTGAAGGGAATGAGAAACGGACTCTGCATATGAGTTCAGGTGAAGACAAGCGAAGACACTTTATTTTTACAATCTATCCCTTTTATAATATGATCTAGTGTTCACGAGCAAGCAAAACCCATTTCATTGGCTGCTGTCTTTTCGTCCACGCATCTCTTCAGCGTTACTTATTGGTTCTTCAAGCTGGTGCACGCAAATTCCTCTTTCAGGGATGTATCCAATCTCATCCTTATTTTTCTGCCTCTAAGTTTCACAAACTTGTTTGCAACAAGCCTCAAGGCCACAGCTGCATTCCTGCGAATGTGTAACAAGCCTCAAGGGCACAGCTGCATCTCGTCAAAGTAAAACACAATCTCACGTATTCCTACAGACAGGGCTTTGAGCAACCTCATCTAGTGAAAGATGCCTTTGCCCACAGCACAGGCATTGGACTAGATGATCTTGGAAGGTCCCTTCCAACCCAAACTATTCTATGATTCTTTGACACTATGACTTACTATTTGGAATAAGTGGAAGTTAACCTTCTACTCATAGGAATTCAGAAAACTTTGTAGAGAGACAAAATCGCAGTGCAAGATAGGTAGTAAATCCTAAGAACAAACAAGTGCTGAAGTAGTTAAAGACCTCTTCTGTTAATGTTCCAGGCTTTGCTATATACTAGATATAGTTCTATAGTCAGATAAAAAACCCTCTTTTAAAGCTGGTATTCAGATGGTATATGGAAGGCAAAGACTAGTGATTTAATCTGGGAATATTTAGTCATTGACTACAACAATGATTTTTTTTTTTAAATAAGAGACAATATATATTTCATAAATTCATTCTGATACTGCTGAGATGTAACAACTATATAATTATATAGTCCTATGCAAATATATTAAAGTAGAGGGAGATTTAAGTAGGACATGGCTTTATACTGCTTTTCTGTATATGTGGGAGTTTTGCTACATCCATTTAGAAAATGCGAATTACTAGTGTGCCATTCAAGTTATATAATCTTATTAGAAAAACCTAGTTTCATCACCCCTTTGTCACTAGTATCAGAAAGCATAACAGAAGTAACATCCTTGTATTTCTCAATTAAGATAAACTGAAAGCTGTAATTAAGATAGCAGCTTCTTACTATTTTGTTAACTTGGTCATTTAATTAGGGTAGAAAGGCATACTATTTTGAAACAGAATTTGAATTTTTAATCTTTTTTGGATTATTTTAGTTTGTTAGGTCACTGAACAACAAAACTGGTAACCATGTGGATGTCTTTAAAATATAGCTTTTATAAGATTGCCCTTAAACACCCTGATTCAGCTAGCCATAACTTGGCTAGTGTTTGCAGTGCTAATTAGTTCTCATTTAAAAGATTTTAAAAGATATAGAAAAATATTCCCAGAAATTGGCCAAATCAAGGGGAAAATGGAGATCATACATGCCTGCATTTTTTTCCTGTTTTTTTTTTTGTTTGTATACCTAAAATGAACACTTTAAAAAGTTTGAATAATACATTTTCCCTAGGTTTTATAAAAACCACATGCTAAAACTCATAGAAGAATTTGATTTAGAAATTGTTATTTTAAACATAATCTCTAGTTAAAACCTAGCTTCATAAGTCAATAAAATTTTTGAATACCCATTTTTAAATTGTGGTAATAAATCCTAAATGCGAAGTTTTGATTTACAAATCTTCCTTGCATTTGGCATACAAATGACAAATTTATAAATCGAGACCTGAAAGCTGTTCAGTTAAGATCAGCATTATAAACTCTTATCTAATTCGAGGCTGACATTCCAAAAAAAGTAGCTCTTCATTACTATGTATCAAGACTCACACAACAAGGTACTTTAAAACAGACACTTTAAAAAAACACCTGTATTTCAGGTGAGCACTCTAACAACACTCTGCATACATAAAATGAGGCATAAACCCACTTATAACACTGAATTATTTCCTTTCAAACCTGCAGTGTTTTAGAAAGCTGAGAGCATGGAAAACTTCTTAGTATACAATGAATTTTAAACAGCACTCTCCTAACCCTCAGTGGATATTCAAGCCAGAAAAAAATAGGTTTCACAGAATATAGGGCACAATGGAGAAGCTGCGGTTCTAGCTGTTGCTCATGTGCAGGAATTGTCTCTTGAACAATCCAGCTGTGGCAACCACCATGTACCCTGCCTCGAATTATATGATATGGTGCTGCACTTCTTCCATTCCCTTCGCTCTAAATCTGGGTTGATCGAGGATGCCAAAACTGTGTCGCTTTAAGATCATTCATACTGAGGGAGAAAGGCTGTGTCAGGTGCTATTCCTGTCATGTAGTAAACAATGAATGGGTTATAAACTGAAATTTCTATAAGTTAGTTAGCCACCCAGTTTCTTTCTCATCATCCTTTCTGGGTCACTGAGAGTAGCTGCACATCTGCTTTCATCTCAGTTACTAGCACTATCCAGGCACTACAGCAGGGACAGGAAAGTATAAAGGTAAAGCTTGTGTTCTTTTCAAACAGGTGTTCATGAATATGTTGATTTTTGTTGATCACCTATACCTATGTCTATGAACCTCACAGAATCTTTCCTGCCTCTGTGGTATTTTATGTACTATGAAATACAATGAAATGCTATAAGAGGCAGAATTCTGTTATCACTTTAACATGAATGCTGGTGACGCTGCAAGTGATATTTTCAGAAAAAGGTGCTTGTTCTTGCCTTATTAAATTCAATCTGCTAGGTGAATTTTCTATCAGAGGAAGTGTTAGAATGGACTGCTGAAAACTATTGTTATAGTGAGAAAGTGGCTGTCAATGTGGAGCTCGTTATTTAACATATCGGGTATTCTTTGTGTAAATCATAACTACTTTCCTGTCAAAAGTAGGCTTTTACAATAGCTAACACTAGCGCACTAATTCAGCTACAGAAGACGTCAGATTTTATTCCATTTTATATAGATGTTATTTTTGTTGATATTATATTTAATTATGATTCAGGTATCCTTATTACAGATGATGAGAGTCCAGGAAAAAGGAGACAGAATAGACCAATTTTCTCATCTCAGATTGAATTCATTGGTCTGACAAGAAGAAAAGAACCCAAACCAAACCAAAAACCCCTAAAACCTGATCACTTTGATACTGAGCAAACTTGAATAGAAAAGACCGAGTGAAAGTCAGGGAAGAATACTGCATTCTCACACACTGTAAAAACAGTCACTATCTAGAACACAGTCTCGTTTCAAGGTCAAAATAAGGTTAGGAATGTTTTGTTTAAATTCCCCAATGTTAAATCCCTAATTTCTCCTATAGGTTATATTTACATTACTAGAAATGAGTCAGTCACCTGTTTTCATAAAATGCACTACATTCTGCCTCTCACCATGCTTCCTAACCAGGAAAAAAAAGGTGGTGTCATCCATACTACCTAGTAAGAAAGGCATTTGGCCCATAATAACGTCCAGACTATGCTTAGGTAGTGTCTGGGAGAGAGCTCATTGGCATGAGCCAAAACTAAGTCAGAGGTTAGATGGGGAGGAGTGAGGTGGGATCTATATCTACCGCTTTATCAAATGTTAAATTAAATTAAACTGAAGCATTTTTGTCTGCAGATTAAATCTTAGTGACATCAAAAGATTAAAATCTTCTGAAAACTTTATTCAGAATTGAAGTAAACCCTCTTATTCAATAAATAATTCCACCAGATACCTGAAAGTATTTGGGATCAATGTCCAGTGGTGAAAGGAATTAGGAAGCAAGGAAAAGGAAAGACTTCCTGACAAAATACGAAGCATTTTCTCATCAAAATTCACTCTGAATGGCTAAAGTAAAAAATTGTGTTTATGGTATGGAGTGGGAACTCCTGCATTGTATGTCCAGTGATTGTACATGCACTTAAGAGTCTGACTGGTGAGTGAAGATGACTTAGCTCAAGAGCATTGAGAAGGTTACCTTCTCTACCAGTCATCTGCTCCATCCTCTGGTTCATGGACAGCTTACTTAGTTGTAGATAAGCTCCTGACAACTAGAGTTCACTGCATGGACTAAAGAGAAATTAAACCAAACAAACAAAAAAAGACAAATCAAAATCAAACTGACCTTTGAAATATTATAAGAGAAATTTAAACAGATTAACATTTGATTCAAATGAAGCCTAGTATGGGTGGATGGTATAAACTTAGGGCTTGACTTTGTCAGAAGCCCCAAAATATGCCACTTAATTTTGAACAGCTTAGTTCTTACCTAAAAAGAGCTCCTGTAACTTTCTAATCATTTTTTTCAGTCATGACTAATAGCTGAAATAGTACTGCAAAAACCAGCATGGCCACTTTAATAAAATAATTGTCTTCTTTTTGATTGCAGTAACATTTGTACTGCTGGTGAGGTAATAGCTTCATCCAAGAAGCTGTTAAAGTAATTTTCACTTTAATCTTTTTTTGTTGTTGTTGTCAGAATTGTACGAAAAGGCTTTTGTGTAAAAAGCAATTGAGTCCTAGTAGTGGTCATTGCTGCAAAGCTCATGTCAAAAGTTCAGTCTCTGAAGTACATATTAAAATAATAATATATGGTATTTGTTCTCAAAAGTCATTAGTTTTCTAAGCAGTAAACATGAATAGTTAATCAATGCTTAATTACATTTATCTGCATTTGAATATAAGAAAGAAATAATAGTAAAGTGGTATCTGAAATTCATGTGGTAAAATATTGTTACAAGTCATTTATGAAGTGTCTTGAAAGCTCCGTGTGTGATGAAGTGACATTATATAGCCATTGTTTTTCCTCTGAGATCAGTCAAGGTTCAAGCACTGTCAATAAAATAGCATTCACAGCCACTTACCCATCCTTCATGTAATAGCAGACATCATCAATCATTTCCACTTCAAGAAAAGTTCAGATCTGTCTACGTGAGTTCTGTTCAAGCGAACATCCCTGTCGTATTTGAGTGCCTTATAAAAAGGAACTTTAATTTAAGATATGGCTGAACAAGTGAACTTTATTTATCCCTACTCTCCAAAATGTTATTGAGATGCATTTTTCCTTTTTTTTTCTTTTAGTGTGAATTTGTGTTTTGAGCTTCTCCTTTTTCTGCGGTTACTGTATTCTGGGAAGAATAAATAAGCATATCTCAGATTCTGTTCTAACAATCATGACATCTACAACTTGTCCTGTTTTCACTGAAATGTTACAGTTAATTTTTTTTGTTTTTTGTAAAATGCAACTCTTGAAGGAAATCAGGGCTACTAATTAATACAGACTTTTAAGTAACTTTGTAGTCATCCATAAAGACTTGCAACAGCTTAGCAAGGAAATCATTAAGAAGCAGACACCCAGTCATTAAACGACAAAAGGATAAACAGCATTTCCACGAAACACCAGTGAAAGAAGGTAATTTTGATATCCCATACTGTCCAAAAGCAGAGAACTTCAGAAGCTCTCTTTGATTACCAGTATTCCTCAAAAAGTACTGCAGGCTAGTCATTAACAACAGATTTCAAGGTTTGTCATACCACTAGAATCAATCACTGCTGTACCCTTCTCTGGATTAAAACTTTCTCATTACTTGTCTTCCGTTTGTTGATTTCAGCCTCCAGTGAAGATTAGTAGCTGATAGTGATAACCTGGCTACAGAACAACCTAGTGCCTGTTGCTTGCTTCTGAAGAGAGTGTGTTACAGCAGAAACTGGAGTCTTCACTGTAAGGAGAATAAATTACATTGGAGGGGAAGAAACTCATCCCTACTGTCATTGAAAAAGAAGTAATCAGATGAGATATTCATTCAACACATTAATTAAACAGTGGCCCTTACTACTTCTGTGAAGTAATTTGTTCATGATACTGACTACTGTTGACTACTTCAGAAATACTTATGTCCTCTTCCTGTTGGTCATCTAAATGAGATCATTATACAATGCTACCAATACTCTTTACTTTCTCCGACATAAACAGGAGCTTCCTTAAGAGTCGTATAGCACATGAGGGAAGGAAGAAAAACAGATAGCTTAACAATTACTTTCTATTTTTGCTTTTCTTGAAAAAAGGTTGGATATTCACTAGTTTTGGAGGCTCTACACTGTTTGTTAAGTGATTTTTCAAACCACTGTAATTTACTACATGTTATTCTAAAAAACGCCTTCACAGTTTCTGTTGGAAAAAGTCAGATATGTCACAGATTTCTTCTACTAACCATAAGGAATATGTTTCTGAATAACGCATGGTTTCTGTTGCTCTTGTCACTTTAATGGCCTTTTGTCTTGGAAAACTTAAGACTTTTTCCTCACACAGAATGATATTTGGTGGTTGTTTTCCAAAAAGATTAACTCAGATTTGTACAATTTTCTCCAAGAAGCAGGCAGATAGTGTTAACAACCTGAGGTACTGATTTTAGATCAGTGCACAAATATTTGGAGTTGATATAATTTACCTATGTTGACAGTGCACTTCAATTCTAGATCAGAGTTGTGCTGGTCGTAGTTCAATAACTATATTTTTTGAGGATAAACCTTTCTCTGAACCAGGCTTAGTTTTGGACTAGGCTGAGATTAAAATCTGGTCAGCTGTGTCTGATTTGGTCTATAATTTTCGTCATCATCTCAAATTTCCTTGTTTTCTCCTTGACCTGCTACAGGCTAGCAAAGGCTCCTAGTAGTTCAGGAGTCTAGTGACAGTCAGGATTTGTACAAACAACACCATGCCATGCCATGCCATGCCATGCCATGCTACATTATGCTATGCTACGCTATGCTATATATTTATTTTATTTGATTTACATATCCTACTCTCTTATCCATGCAAGTTGGTAGGATTTGGGGTACTTTTCTTGTGAAAAGAGATGCCTGTAAAGTCCATTAAAAATGTATCTCCTTACTGTCCATCTACTGTTCCCCATTGAGACAAGGAAGATAAAGATTCTGGTCACACCCAGGTAGAGATTACTTCTTTATTTTGTATCCTAACTAGTACTGTATATATTGTACAGAGGGGGACCAACTTACTGTGTAAGGCAAGAAAATAGAAATACAGGATATACAAGCCAATTCCTAGAGAACAAAGCTGATATTTATCAGATAAATGGAAAGGGAGGTAGAAAACTTCTCTGGCAACAGAAAAGAAGAAAAATGACATTAGTCTGTGACAACAGATCTCAGACCATGCTTCCAAAAAATATTTTAATTTAGAAGAGTTTTTGAAGTTTCTGAGTTCCATTGCTTTCTTTAGCAGGATTATCATTACAGGAGAAGGCCTTGTTCAAGGCTGACTGTAATAAACTGAATATCTGCCAAAAACTACAGCAAACTTCAGAACAAATCTAGAGTTTATGATATATGTTCATAATGCACAGAGTTGAATTTCCCTTTCAGTTATAACATCTCATTAGCCAGATCTTGTAGATAATTACATGGACCTGAAACTCATAAGCAGTATTCATAAAACTTTTGAGCCCAACATGTAAAAAAAAATCTCAGAAAAACAGCTGTTCTGTGACGTTTCTGAGCTGCATCTGGAACCAAATCCTCCTCATGGTTCTGAATCAGACACAACCACAGTGCAATAGGTCCTTACATCAGTTGTTGATGAGAGGCTGTGTCATTAGACCCATTAGGGAACACATCTGTCTACATGAAATTTTATCCTTAGTATCAGAAATAGTAAAAATATAGATGCATCAATGACTTAAGTGGAAAATGGATTGAAATAAATTTTTCAAATGCACAAGTGGGAGCTGGCTACTACCACTAGTGTCTTATAAAAACATTCCCTATGATTTCTTTTTGTACTCTTAAATTATGGTTTGGCAGCAGAATATCTGCCAGTGAACTGTGGCAAGTAATAGGTTTTGACATTATCCTTTTTGTCAGAGGTCATTTATAAAATTAATTCTTTAAGGAGTTCTGAAAAAGGACAAATCCCGTGGATTGCTTGCATTTATAACAGGAAAACAAACACCTCAATAACACAGCTTTTCCAGATAAAGAATTATTTCTTTTCTAGTTCAAACAATGCACAATTTTGCTGTACTGATAATTTTTTACAAGAATAATTACTGGTCATATGTTTTGTTATATAAATTATTATTATGTTTTTTAAATCATAACATAAAACTTAGGATGTACTTGCAATAAAATTTATGCAGATTTTATTACTGAGTCAGACTAATACAACCCTCTACAACTACCTGAAAGGAGGTTGTAGCGAGGTGGGGGTCGGTCTCTTCTCCCTAGTAACAAGCGATAGGATGAGAAGAAACGGCCTCAAGCTACACCAGGGCAAGTTTAGGTTGGCTATTAGGAGAAACTTCTTTACCGAAAGGGTAGTCAGGTATTGGAACAGGCTGCCCAGGGAAGTGGTTGAGTCTCCATCCCTGGAGGTATTTAAAAGACGGGTAGACGTGGTGCTTGAGGACATGGTTTAGTGGTGGACTTGGCAGTGCTAGGTTAACAGTTGGACTCGATGATCTTAAGGGTCTTTTTGAACGTTAACGATTCTATGATTCTAAGATTCTAACATCTTTCTAAAGATATGTAATAGTCAATTACACCATAATTTCTAATTACTTTGGGGAACTCTGAATACTCTATGCCTAAAATTATAATGATGTGTTGCTGTAGTCATTATGTGAAAATTTGCACTTTGATATGGGTGCACTGACCCCGTTTTTATCATTGCTTTTCATTTATTTAATGCCACCTTCCACTAGATATAACACACAGATGTTTTTATAAAACGTTGGAGATAGGGAATTTATTTTTACCAAAGAATGAGGTTTGTATTTTTTTCTTTTTCATTCACATATCTTTTGACTCACCTAAATCAGTGTGATAATTACAACTAAAATCTCTTTTTTAAAAAATATATCTATTTACTATATGTATCTTGAAACAAGCCTTTCATTGACTCTAACAATGGAATATGACTGTATTCTGAGATACAACTACATGCATTTTCTTATCTGTTGGTGTGTAATTTACCTGTGTTTACTGTGATCTGTATAACAGAGGCAAAAAGACTTCCCTGAATCAAATATCCCTTCAGTGAGAATATGTCAGAAAAATATTTATTCATGGTATTAAATTTACCATTGATAGAGGATGCACCACAAAATCTGATAATGCAACATTAGCAATGTATACCTGCTATGTTAATAGCTGTCATTTTTCAAAATCTTCACTGTATTTCAAGTCTGAATCCGTCCTGTTGCAAAATTATCAAGGAAGAGCAGCATATTGATCCTCATAAAATAGCTCTGCAAGGAAAAAATTGTTGAAGGTAGTATTTCAATTGATTTGTTCTTTTATATACATATTATAGAAAAACCACAAAATTTGCTTTTAGGAGTCTGTTGATGACATTGTATAATGTTTTATAGAGGTGCAAGAAAAAAAATAGCATGCTAATGGCTTTAGATATCTTTACACTGTATGAAGAATTAGATATCAGAAACATTTCTAAATTTCAGTTTTTCAGGGGTAGCAGTTGGTCTTTTTTTTCTTTTTTTTCTTTTCTTCTCTTTGTTGCATGGAATATTTAGGCTTTGTCACACAAGACATATTCAGATATGAATCTAGAGAGGTGCATACCAATACTTATTTCCTGAACGTAAGCAGAGTAATGAACTTTCAGTATAGAGTCCTTCACACCAAAGTACCTTAGCACATTAACTAATATGTAATACAAGGAGGCTGCAGTTTATTAGCATCTGGAAAGTGAGATTTACTGGAAGATAGATTAGGGAAACCACTGGGCAAATTCTTAGGCCATTTCAGTTTAGCGCAGCGTGAATTCTTAAGCATGGGTCCTGGTGTTTTACTAAATAAAAATGTCTCCTGAATTCAGGTCCTTTCAAGACGGTGATTTCCCAGCCTGTGGTCAGTGTATATCACCCAGCTTCACTCCAACTCACCCAAGATGATCTGATAGCTGAAAGAGTGAAAAATATATTCATATGATTTGCAAACTGTTATCTCCAAAGTTTTGTTTGTTCTTTTTAGATTTTAAATGAACACTTGTTATAGAAATATATAGTATACAAAAGAAATTAGTTTCAGAAACAGTAACTTCATGAATTTTGACTGGAAGACTTTTCTTTTTTCCCTGATTATTATTTTTTGAGATTGGTAGCCATTTTTTCCAGACCATCAACCTGTTCCCATGGGTACAGAGATGGTGAGCTATGATATATGCAGTACTTTGTAGGTTTAAAGCCAATTGTAAGTTTATTAATAATCCTTGCAGATCCATGATATTGCTGACCTTAAGAGAGGCATAAAAGTTAGTCTGTTTCCTGGGAGTGTGCTTATAGGCAGTCATGACATCTCTTTTTCCAAGAAAAATAATGCAATACTGGTAATTTGAAGGCTTTCTTTCTATCATCAGAGCAAGTGAAGTATAAATCATGTGTGTGGTAAACCACATAAAAGTAAAATGACATCTTCCTAAGCAAATGATTTCAAAGCCCAGTTAAATAATAAATCTGTGAGTAATAACCAAGGTCAAGAGAAAAAAAGTACCATAAGCACAAACAAATTCAAAAGCAATTTAAACAGTATAAGATTAACATATTTGAGGCTCATTTCCCAGGCTAGTAAATATTTTTTTAAAAAGCTTCAAACAAATTGGCATGCTACCAGTGTGATGATGGTGAAAGAACATTTTTCAGAAACAACACAAAATCCAGTACAGGTTTGGTTCTGAGGGAAAAAAAAAAAAACAAACCAAGCAAACAATCCCCCCCCCCCCAAAAAAAACCAAACCAAAAAAACAGAACGAAAAACCTCCCACCTTTTACACTGTGTATTTATAGAGAAACAGCTGTGTAGCTGTGTAGCTAGTTCTCCAGAGGATCCAGCACTCTGCTATAGAGCCATCGCTTCCTACATGAACAAAAGTAAAGGATAGATGCTAGGTGACATAAAGAGCTAAAGAAAAAGAACACATAACTACCGAAGGGCTCTTGGGGAAAATATAGAGAAGCTAAAGTTGAAGGACACGTGATTGCAAAAGTTAAGACAGATAAAAGCAAAGATTGGTGCCAATGGATAATGAATATTCTCAAAGATTAGCCCTTTAGACACTAATCATTAATTACTGGACATGTTTAATTTAAAAAAAAATCCTCTAGCAACTAAAAATTCCTTTCAATTTCGGAACTGAAAGTCCAAACCACTTTGTCTATAAGCAGCTAAATCTTCTTATTTTCTGAACTAAAAATATGGCCAAAACCACCATTATTTTGCTAAAAATAAACAGAGCAATACGAGCAAATCAGTTTAATTATCCTCTCATTTATTTTGGCATTCTCCATTTATTACATTAATAAGGAAGTATTTTGCTGTAAAAATGTGTTAATAATGTGAAATAACATTTTTTAAGATTCAGAGCTTGCTGAATGTAATAAGGGTAGGCAATATTTTAAGATTTAACAACAAAGGTATAATTTCCTAAAATAAAGGCATCCAATATTAGAGAATGAGCACCCGTCACTTTATAAATAGTTAGTCACCAAGTCTTCATAAGAGTCTAAATCACATAAAGAAGGGTAAGAAGACCAAAATCTGGATTTCCAGATAGAACATGATACTCTCACTGCTGGAACAAGCAAACCTGAAAATTAATGATCTTCTATCAAATAGTTTAGCATACCAGGTTATTAAGAATATTGAGTCTTCTTCTGTCAACTTAATTGAAAAGACTTAATGATACCTGTTTCAGCAAACATGACACTGAAAAAAATTAGTTGTAGTAATTCATAGGAATTTATTTCCTCCCATATGGATATATGAGCTATATATGTATATGTAGAAGTAGGACTTCAATGAAGCAAATAAAAATGTGGAGGAAGACATGGATAAGGAGTACTTAAACAATTACGAGGCATACATCACAAGCCGTAAGCCTTATACAAGTTCATGGGACCTGAAGTGGGACACTCAAGGTGCTGGGTGGTCTGGATAATGACATTGGAAAGCTACCATCTATCATCTTTGAAGGCTGGCAACCACAACAATCCAAGAAGGAGTTTGGTGACTGGTCCCTTCTAACCTACCTTATTCTGTGATTTGGAATTCAGGCATTCTTGGCCAAGGAATTTCAGTCTTCAGTCACTAGAAAGGAAAACAGAACATGAAGGGTTTCCCCAACCCACTTTTTTATCATGTGAACAGGGGGTTTCCCATTTCCATTTTCCGTTGGATGGAGGCTAAATATTTTTTAACCATCTCTATTGTATAGAAAGAGGTACTAAATAAGTTATGAATAAGGATCTCAGGTCTTAGCAAATTTCTGTATTAAGGCTTAAAGGAAAAAGTAGAAACGTAAATGGTCAATAAATCAACTCTTTGTCATACTTTTAAGGATAGTTTGTTCTGGGTGTGGCAAGATCTCTTGCAGAGTTGAAGGAACAGCATATATGGAGATGCTGGACCCAGCATGTACCTTGCCAACAGCTCTGAAATATATCAGGTTTGTTCTGCCTTCTAAACTTACGGAAAAGACAAGTCTTGTACAGGACTCCCTTGCAAATTTGGGTGGTATGGCTATAAAAAAATTTCTCACTTAAACTTCTTTGGGAAATTTCTTTTGTCAAGCATTGGAACAGGTTGCCCAAGAAAGTGGTTGAATCCCCATCCCTGGAGATATTTAAAAGACAGGTAGACGTGGTGCTTAGGGACATGGTTTAGTGTGGACTTGGCAGTGCTAGGTTAATGGTTGGACTTGATGATCTTAAAGGTCTTTATCAACCTAAACGATTCTATGATTCTATGATTCTATGACAATCATTGGTGGAAAAACATTTGCTTTGCTTTTTGCCACTCTCAAGGTGAAGAAAAAATGCTGGAATATACATATGAAAACAGTGGCAATGTAGAAAAATCAAAAACTTTTTTTTTTTTTTTATGAAGTGCCATCTTGGTTATACCTAGAGAGTCAGAAATGCGAAGCCCTTCAAATCCATGCTGTTAAAGCAGTCCACACCTTCTTGGGTCTTACCACACTTCCCTGAAGAAATAAGCTAAGAATAGTAGGAGTACTGCATAACATTTACATAGAAAGGATTATGTGTGCTTACAAAGACAGTATTTGGTTTCTTCTATGTACCCAAGTTTTACAATGAAAAAAGAGTAGGCACTGAATCACAAAGTTCAACTAGAATGCACAGTACAGGGTCAAGTGACCATCTTTTCACAAATAATCTAAATTATTTTACTATTGCTGCAGAGATTAACTGCTCAAGCACCAGAGTCAGCAGACAGAAATCTGACTTGCTTTCAGAAATTAGGTTAAAAATCCATTCTTTAAAAGCAGTATTTCTGTCATAAGAGTCCTCCAATCTGTGCTGGGTTTTTTTTTGTTTGTTTGTTTGTTTTTTGGGTTTTTTTTCAGCTCTGATAGGCTAAAACTATCATTAAAACAAAGTTTATAAGGAAAGATGTTATTTTTTTCAGTATGGTTCCTAGAAATGTTGAAAGACAATCTTAACAATGATGATATTCCCATCTCTGAACTCAGGCAGACAAAAAATTCCACACAAATTGTCACCCGGAAAAGAAAAATGTCATAAATGCCCAAAACCAACCAACCAACCAATCAAACAGAAAAATATGAGCAGTCTGGTGAATTTTTCATCCTATTGTATTGTTAAGGAAAAAGTATCAAATCACAATGCCTCGTGCTCCATATTTATTTTCTCTATGTATTTCTGTTATCAATAACATTGCTACTAAGTAGCATATTTGGCTGTACCTCAAAAATGTGATATTATAATAAAAGAAACAAAATAAAAGGGCATGTAGAGAAGCTCATTAAAATGCACATTCAGGAGGTGTATGAGGTTTTTGTGGGTGGATAAATTCACCAACATTTCAGCCTCCTAATGCATATCCTTTACTTTATTGCTAGAATGAAAGATTAGCAGCTTACAGAGTGCTCCATGAAAATTAAATCAGTGTTTCTTTCTCTGACACACTGCTTTGAGTGAGATTTTATTAACGTTTTAATTACATTAACAGAATGAAATGTAAATACATTTTCAGTTTTATATACATTTGTGTTCATAAGAAGTGAAGTAGTTTTACAGATGTTATTTTTGAGACTGGAAAGGAGAGGAGCAATTAATTCCTTGAGATGGTGGATGAACAAATGTTATTTAGAGAAGTCTACTAAAGGAAAGTCTACTAAATACAATATTTTATATATATATATATAATACTAAATATCTTTTCAAACAGTAAAAAATACATCCTTTGCCTACTTAAGGTTTTTGAATTAAAGAACCATAAAAAAAATATAGAATTCATGGCAATAAAGAATGTGAACACTAGGGAATACAGAAATTATGATTAATAATTCAAAATAATATACTAAAGGCTAAAACTCCTATAAATTCCTTCGAAAATATATAGAAAAATAATGATGGGATTCATTACCCCTAACCTGGGAGGCTAAACATGACGTGTATGTTAATCATTATAGACTCCCTTAATAGTAGAAAGAAATGACCACTTCCAGGAAGCCATTCTTCCCATCCTAAAATATGTGCATATAATCATGAAGATTAATTCCTCATGCTGACTTTAAAGGGAGTCTAAGGTGACCATCTAATTTTTAGAAATCTAAAGACCGATAGAGGCACAGATTTAAAAAAAAAAAACAAACCAACCCGCCCGCCCCCCCCCCAAAAAAAACCAAACATAAAACAATTTTTTAATGATAGCTACATGAATTAAATAACCCAGGTCTCCCTGTTCTTCAGTACAACAGTAATATATCAGATGCTTTTAATAATTGTATTGACATGGACATAAGCTTCTCAAAACAAGTTGGTTTATCTCTCGTGTTCCAGATTCAAGATATCTATATATTCATCTTCATTTCTGAGATAAATTCAAAAATCACAAATAAATCACTGGATTTTGAATCCAGCTGCAAAAAAGAAACCTACTTTTGTAAAAAAAAAACAAACAGCGCACATATCTGGATCAAAAACTGGCATTCTAAGCCTTCCATTTTTCCCCCAAAAGGTAAGTACCTTGAAAAAAAAATCAGAATTAAGCACAAGATCTTTATTTATACTTCTATACTTATGGTTATTTATATGCATGCATGTTGTGGGAATCAAGACATCCTTGGACCTTTACGGAAAGAATAGATTGAAGAGAAATAACAGGTGGATAGAAGGCACCCAGGCCTGTTTGATCTAGTAAATAAAATAGGTCATGCAGGGATATGTGTATGTTCTGGTTTCCTGGTTCTTTGAAACAAATGTCAGTACAGAAAACGTTAGAAGGAATTACATCTGTGGAGTTCTGGTCTTGGAATCTGTGCCAGGATGAAAACCGATATGGCTTTGGACATGCTGCTTTGATGAAATGGTAAGACTACGGTATTCCTTAGATCACTCAAGGTTTTATTCACTGTCACTTGAAATGGGGAGGCCCTGAAGAGTCTACTAAGCTATAATTCTCATTAAGAAACACTCACTGGATTGTTCCTCCCATAATTTACCTAAATGTAATAGTTCTAATGTAAACTTGACAACTAGCTGGCCACCAGTGTAATAAAGTTACATCAATGATCTTAATGTTCCCTTGCTTTTCTTGGTCACTGTGCATCAAACCATTGTATCTTCAGTTTATACCAATATTCTAGTCTCTGAGACAAGGACTATCCTTACCTCTTATATTTGTGCAGCATTTAGGAAGAATAATTTATCATTTCAGACTAAGATTCCTTGACACTATAGCAGTGTAAATTATTATATAACTTCAGAATTCCTTATGAAACAATATAAAATTGCTGGCAAACTGTCTGCCCTTCAGTGCCTATGGGTATTGAACAGATTCATGTGAGGAAAGGCTCAGTCAAAGAATTTCAGTGATTTACTCAAACAATGCAAGATTAGGATGTAATTGCTTCCAGAACATTTGGCAAATGTGGCAAATTCATGCTAGTTGTTCTAGAATAAACTCGAATGGTCACTGGGCTCCTGACTTGATTTTTAGAAAATGAAATTAATTCCTCTGTAAAAGGCTAGTATGTAAGAGTAAAATAATGTTAGAAAAATATTCTGGGTGGCGGGACTTTTGGAATAAAAGAAGCTTGTTACCGACTTTGAAATACCTAAAATTACCTGAAGAAATGAAAAACTAAAATTAGTAATGCATTTGAGCTTGTGAAATCAAGTAATGTTAAAAATATTTGGAATATAATCTAATAAATCTTATAATAGGTGACTTCAAAACCACAAAAGGCTGAAGGAATTTCCCTAAAGTGCTAGAATTAAAGGGCTTAACATTAATATTTTGTATGGACTAAGTTTTTTGCTATATAAAAAGACAACTATGGCCACATTTTCTGCTAAGGGATGTTTTAAGCAGCTGATCCTCTGCTTGCCTTGTGCCCCCACCCAGACCTGGTATTTCCTGCTTGCTGGCAGGTCCAGAATGGAGTTTTCTGGGATTGACACATGTGCACCCCCCCACACACCTGGTTTTGGGAAGATACAGATGCTCATATCCCACCAGCAGCCAGCCCAGGCACCCGGGCTGTGTCTGCTGCCCTGCTCAAGCTGCCAGTGCGCTCACCCTGGTCTGCTGACACCACTGGTCCGGGGGGCCTACACCCTCATCCAACACTGGTCTCTAACCCCAAACCCACTCACCACTCTGCCCCCAGCAGCCAGCACCTCATTCCTACAGCACTCACACCTGCAAGGGACAGCAAGTGAGGAGGCGCAGGAAGAGCTACCACAGTATTTAAGGAGAAGACAGGCCAGGCTGGGGTCATGAGGTGCAGGGCTGGGTCAGACAAGCCTGCTGACTGGCCATGATCTGCACACAGCCGGACATTCTTATACACAACCCTGTCCCCCTGTCCCCCTGTTCTCCCTTTGCCTCCCCATCCCCTTCCCCTATGCACTCCCTCCTAAGTTTTGCGTAGTCCCACTAACACTCCCTTCAAATATCCCAAATCCCCATGTGCTTGTTTCCCCTTCTTATGAATTACAAACCCCAGGCTGTACCTCTCCAAAGCTGTGCCTGGAGTTTCTCAATGGCCCATCATCTGATGGCTGGGGATTTTTCATCCTTGGTACCATCTCTGCTGTCTCTTGTCTATCAGCTTTGTGTCTGTGTGTCTTGTTTATCAGTTCCTGCTTTACTTATTATCCCCTTTGCACTGAAGAGGTCCTTGATGGAATCACCTCCATGAAGCGGATGCTCTCACCTTCCACATATGCTTACAATTTCTTTTTTTCAGACATATAATTTTATGGGATATTTTGAATTTTCAGAAGTAGTAAAAAAAATAAAAATTAATAGACTTTTAAGTTTACTGTTTACTATATATGGTTAACAAACACAGAAGAAGTATAACTTTTTCTATCAGTCCCATCCAGATATCCAAGACACCTTTCTTTAATAGCTTAGGGTATGCAAAATGTTACGTAAGTTCAAGGTTAGCAAACTGCTCATTATGAATTATTGTAGACTGTAAAAAAATATCCAAAGACTGTAAGCAAATAAATTTTATGTGATAAGATGAGAGAGAATGTGTTCTTTATGTCGTTTCCCCCTCCTTCCCCCAAAAATTCTGTTCTGTTGACCTAGTAATTTCAGAAGTCTGAAAACTAAATTCCATCCTTTTCCTTTGCAAAATCTTACTCAAATACTTTTGAATCATATTGAAGATAGCAGAATTTAATTGGGGCATAGCTATTTTTCTGAACTTCTTCATAATCACTCCTTAAGGAGCTCCTTAAGGAATTCTCACAGATGAGAGTTCAGGATTTTGATTAAAATAGGGATACCATAATAGTTCTCTGTATAATACTTTTCATAGTGAAATTATGATTTGGATGTGGCCTTTAGCCACTACCTAAATGCATATAAAATATGGTAATAAACATGTATTATAAAATGCTATCATTTTTATAAATACTTCGGTGATTTTTCAATCTTGCTATTCAAAAATTAATGCTCTTGTGGAGCAGAACAACTTAATTTTTATGCATTTAAAATAAAAGGATTAGGTAAAAAGATGTAGTCTACAGGAATCTTTTATGACACTTTGGAATGGAAAAATATTTCCCTTCATTTCTATCCCATATGTATACTGTAAAATTCTTACACATATAGAAGCATATAGCGATCATAATAGCAGAAAATACAGCTGGTATATTTGTATCAGAGAAGTTTAGAAATATGACAAGACATGAAAACTACCTCTCTATGTCTAGAGTGACCTATAAGCAATAGAATATATTTTGCAGTCAAAATGTTTTAACTTTATAATAATCCCTTTCTTTTCTCATGTGTGTTGAAAACGTTGTCTTGGGAAAAACAAGGTATATGGGAAATAGATCTTAGATGATACAGTTACAGAAAATTTTGTGTTCTGAATAACTGAAAGGCCATATTAGGCTAATTCATAGATGTCTTTGTTTCTGAGTTGCTGCCCTCTGAATTTAATTCCATTTCTTGGGAATATTTTGTACATTGAGCTGCTCAATCTTGTCCATTGCATGTTTTGCTCAGTAAAGAGAGAAACCCTCTGTTCTTTGTGATGCTTCAGCTGTTGTGTGATTCCTCATTTGCAACCCAAAGTTCCGTAGGCTTTTTTGGCTGATGTCTTATACTCTGCTGCAGCTACTTGAATATGTATGCTACAGTGTTTTTCACTATCGCTAGATAATTTTCTCTTGCCTTTCGCATATCTCTCTTTTTGTTATCTCCCTTCTAGTGTTTTGCATTTGCCTGGCTAGCTCTCATTTTGTTATCTCCTGCATATACTCTTCCAATCTCCACAGGTAACCATATCGTTAGTGTAACCAGTTACCTCTATTTTTGCAATTTTACCAAATAATACTGAAACAGTACTGAAAACTGAAATGATTTTATGATTTTTAGTATTTCTTCCTCTTAATTGATCAACATATTAAATAACACTATGAAAGCATTTAGCCTTGCAAAAAGCACTTCAGGTTTTAATTCACTTTTTTAGTGAAACCTTATACCGTGTGTATAATAATTATAGTAAGTAATGTAATACAGTTGGAAAGTCTTAGGGGTTACCAATTGTTATGGGGCTGGGGGCAAAGGTAGGCTCACCTGTCCCTGGCCAAATGTTGCATCTGCTGCAGTTCCATGTCCCCAGGTCCACCCAGCAGCGAGGGTGAGCACGTAGTTTCAACACACACACATTCACATGCACAGCCACCTGCACTACAATAGCACAGCTGACCACAAAATTAACACAGGTGGAGAACAGCACCTTTACAGGCATCTGCATGAACAGAAACAGCACAGATGTTCTAGTTCTGTTTCTCTTCTCCAGATGGTCAGGACTGAAGTCAACTCTAACACATACACACACGCTCACATTTCTCCAGGAGCTGGTCTTTGACATGCAGTCTGTCTAGTACCTGGCCCTCTCCCAGTTGCTGGTAGCCTGGACCTTCAAGCTGTGGGTATTTTATGGTGCTCAGACCTCCTCTCCTACTTGCTGGCTTGTCCATCTGGAGGTTCATGACCGTTCACACACACTCAGAGTAGACAGGGCACCTACACAAAAGAGAGGTAGGACTAGGATTTCATAAGAAAGTGGGACAGACTGCGCTGACCAGATTCAGGGCTCTCACTCAAGTGTACTGACCAGCACCTGTTTACATGCATCTGTTTCCTTTTATTCCTTTTTCCCTCTGTTTTTCAACACTTGTTTCTCCCTGATCCACCTTGTTGCCTCTCTTTCCCTGCCTTTGATCCTTCCCCTAAACATCCCATAATAAGATTTACTCAATCCCAAAATTCACTTCCCTCCTGCATCCCATAATAAGTCCAAAGTCTCTTTAGATGTTAAACCCCTTCAGTCTGGCATGTGTTCTGGAGAGGTTTTTTTGGTTGACTCCTCTTGGTGGATTACTTGCAAAGAGAGAATTGGTTTCCTTTGATGGTCTTAGGAGCAGCTAAGTCAGTGTACCCTAATTTTCACTGACAAAGTTTTAACTAATAAAGTTATTAGGATTCAGCCACCTATTGTTTCTCCTCTGATGCTTGCTAGGTCTCTGGTTTTAATTTCATAGAATTATAGAATCATAAAATCATAGAATGTCCTGAGTTGGAAGGGACCCACAAAGATCATCGAGTCCATCTCCTGTCCCTGCATCGGACAACCCCAAAAATCACACCATATGTCCGAGAGCGTTGTCCAAGTGCTTCTTGAATGTTGTCAGACTTGGCACCACCGTGACTGCCTCCAGGGGGAGCCTGTTCCAGTGCTCCACCACCCGTTGGGTGAAGAACCTTTTCCTAATGTCCAACCTAAACCTCCCCTGGCATATCTTCCTGCCGTTCCCCTGGGTTGTATCATTGGTCACCAGGGAGAAGAGATCAGCGCCTGCCCCTCCTCTTCCCCTTGTGAGGAAGCTGTAGACCGTGATGAGGTCTCCCCTCAGTCTCCTCTTCTCCAGGCTGACCAGACCAAGTGACTTCAGCCGCCCCTCATATGGCTTCCCCTCTAAACCCTTCACCATCTTGTTTAGTGTTTTGTGAGATCTCCTAACCAAGGCATTTGATATTTTCAGGAGTCTTGAAGCAGGTAAGTCTCCAGGATACTTTGAAAATGTTGGCCACTAATGTGAAGTATCAGGTGGTATTTTGAAGCTTACATAAAATAAAACTGTTTTCCAGAGAACCATATCAATATGAGCAGTGAAAGCAGAAGATAGTGCTGTAGGATTGGACATATTTTATTTTATTTTTTTTTCTGTGCATGTGTTTGAATGACAGATAGCACAAAGCTGCCGTATTACAACCAGAGAAGTACTGTAATAGACCAATCATTATCTCAACAATAAGCCTGTCGCTAATGGAGTTTCTGGCATGCAGCAATATATAATACCAACTGTTTTGTTTATTTAAAAGGGCCTACTAAACGAGTTTCAGCAAATGGAAAGGGAAGCTTGTGATGTCTGAAATGATGAATAAAACAATGAATTTTCCCCTCTTTCTGCAGTCAAGAAATATCCTAACAACATTTTAAAAGCTTGTGTTTACTTCAGGTTCTTCAGAGTGTGAGGACTTGAACACTCTCAGCAACGTCAGCAAGACTGAGGCAGAGCAGAGAAACTTGTACACACACTTTTTAGGACCAATAACATGATAAATCATTTTAATCTTCCTCCATGTTTTTTTTTTCTTTTATTCTTAAATGAGCTTTCAACCACATGCTAAAATTAATATTGATAGATTTCTAAAGCTTTTGTTGGTCTCTCCTAACTGTGCTGCCAACATTCTTCTTCTCTGTGGTGGTAAATTAACCCATGCCATTTCTGCTTTTAGCTGCCAGTTGTGCTTCCAGGGTTGCAGACATAGTGCAGTGATATACTTGGACAGATGATGGTCAGGACCTGAAAAATCAAAAACATCAAGTTCAAAATTCGAGGACAAAACATAACCAAAACATATGTAAAGCAGAAAGGGAGGGAAGACAAAGAAAAAGAAAGAAGACAAAATATTTGATTTTATCATATTTTGAAATCAGTAGCGATGTAATTCTATGCTTAGATCTGACATGCAAATGGTATACAGGATGGAAAGGCTCAAAATCAGGAGCACAAGTAGTGTTCTTCTCTATCCTTCCAGTTCCAGGGAATGATGAGGGAAAAACCAGGAAGACTCAGCAGATGAACACCTGGCTCTGAGCCTGGTGTCACCGGCAGAATTTTGGGTTTTTTGATCATGGGTCAGTGTAAATGACACCAGGCCTGCTGGCGACAGATTGGAAATGCTTGTCTCAAAGGGGCAGAAGGATCTTTACGCAGGAGTTACCAGGGCTTATTGAAAGAGCTTTAAATGAGATTTGAAGCGGGAAAGGGATAAAACCAGGCTCGCTAGAGATAAGCCTGGGGGCAGTATGCCAATGTTTGAGGGACAGTGTGCTAGCGAGGTCCTTCAGTCTGCCATGTCAATGGAGGTAAGGGATGGAGATCCATATGGCAGCAAATATGCAATGGTTATTAATGTGTTAGAAACCAAGGAAGTGCCTGAGAACAGTCACATAGGAATTAGGGCTTCTCCCCCAAAAGGTGGTGGGATCAATAGCCCAACTGAATTGCACATACACCAATGCACGCAGCATGGGCAACAAAGAGGAGGAGCTGGAAGCCATTGTGCAGCAGGAAAACTGACATAGTTGCCATCATGGAAACATGGTGGGATGACTCATACAACTGGAGTGCAGCAATAGATGGCTATCAACTCTTCAGAAGGGATAAGCAAAGAGAGGCGGTGGGGTAGCCCTGTATGTTAGGGAGTGTTTTGATTGTCTAGAGCATGACAATGGTGATGATAGGGTTGAGTGTTTATGGGTAAGAATCAGGGGGAAGGCCAATAAGGCAGATATCATGGTGGGAGTCTGTTATAGACCACCCAACCAAGTTGAAGAGGCGGACAAAGTATTCTATAAGCAGCTGGGAGAAGTCTCACAATCACTAGCCCTTGTTCTCATGAGGGAGTTCAACTTACCAGATGCCTGCTGGAAATACAATACAGCAGAGAGGAAACAGTCTAGGAGGTTCCTGGAGTATGTGGAAAATAACTTCCTGACACAGCTGGTGAGGGAGCCAACTAGGGAAGGTGCCCCACTGCACCTGCTGTTTGCGAACAGAGAAGGACTGGTGGGTGATGTGATAGTTGGAGGCCATCTTGGGTGTAGCGATCATGAAACGATAAGTTTTTGATTCCTGGAGAAGGAAGGAGGGGGGTCAGCAGAACTGCTACCTTGGCCTTTAGAAGGGCAGACTTTGGTCTGTTTAGGAGCCTGGTTGAGAGAGTCCCTTGGGAGGCAGTCCTGGAGGGCAAAGGAGTCCAGGAAGGCTGGACATTCTTCAAGAAGGAAGTCTTAAAGGCGCAGGAGCAGGCCGTCCCCATGTGGCAAAAGACCAGCTGGCGGGGAAGAAGGCCAGCCTGGCTGAACAGAGAGCTTTGGCTGGAACTCAGGAAAAAAAAAGAGTTTATGACTTTTGGAAGAAGGGGCAGGCAACTCAGGAGGACTACAAGGATGTCATGAGGTTATGCAGGGAGAAAACTCGAAGGGCCAAAGCCCAACGAGAACTTAATCGGGCTACTGCCATAAAAAACAATGAAAGATGTTTCTATAAATACATTAAGAACAAAAGGAGGGCTAAGGAGAATCTCCATCCTTTACTGGATGCGAGGGGAAACATAGTGACAGAGGACGAGGAAAAGGCTGAAGTACTTAATGCCTTCTTTGCCTCAGTCTTTAATAGTCAGACCAGTTGTTCTAAGGGTACCCAGGCCCTTGAGCTGGAAGACAGGAACGGGGAGCAGAATGAAGTCCTCATACGCCAAGGGGAAATGGTTATTGACCTGCTACACCACTTAGACACACACGAGTCTATGGGACTGGACGGGACCCACCCAAGGGTACTGAGGGAGCTGGCAGAAGTGCTCACCAAGCCACTTTCCATCATCTATCAGCAGTCCTGGCTAAGCGGGGAGCTCCCAGTTGCCTGGAGGTTAGAAAATGTGATGCCCATCTATCTACAAGAAGGGCCAGAAGGAGGATCCAAGGAACTACAGGCCTGTCAGTCTGACCTTGATGCTGGAGAAGGTTATGGAGCAGATCATCCTGAGTGCCATCACGCAGCACGTATGGGACAACCAGGTGATCAGGCCTGGTCAGCATGAGTTTATGAAAGGCAGGACCTGCTTGACTAACCTGATCTCCTTCTATGACAAGGTGACCCACTTAGTGGATGAGGAAAAGGCAGTGGATGTTGTCTACCTGGACTTTAGCAAGGCCTTTGACACCGTTTCCCACAGCATTCTCCTGGAGAAACTGGCTGCTTATGGCTTGGAAGGGTGCACTCTCCATGGGTTAAAAACTGGCTGGATGGCCAGACCCAAAGAGTTGTGGTGAACGGAGTTGAATCCAGTTGGTGGCCGGTCACAAGTGGTGTTCCCCAGGGCTCAGTATTGGGGTCAGTTCTGTTTAATATCTTTATCAACGATCTGGATGAGGGGATTGAGTGCACCCTCAGTAAGTTTGCAGACGACACCGAGTTGGGCGGGAGTGTTAATCTGCTGGAGGGTAGGGTCTACAGAGGGATCTGGACAGGCTGGATCGATGGGCCGAGGCCAAGTGTATGAGTTGCAACAAGGCTAAGTGCCGGGTCCTGCACTTGGGTCACAACAACCCCATGCAACGCTACAGGCTTGGGGAAGAGTGGCTGGAGAGCTGCCTGTTGGAAAAGGACCTGGGGGTGTTGGTTGACAGCTGCCTGAACATGAGCCAGCAGTGTGGCCAGGTGGCCAAGAGGGCCACTGGCATCCTGGCTTGTATCAGGAATAGTGTGGCCAGCAGGAGCAGGGAGGTGATAGTGCCCCTGTACTCGGCACTGGTGAGGCCGCACCTCGAGTACTGTGCTCAGTTTTGGGCCCCTCACTACAAGAAGGGCATTGAGGTGTTGGAGCATGTCCAGAGAAGGGCAGTGAAGCTAGTGAAGGGTCTAGAGCACAAGTCTTATGAGGAGTGGATGAAGGAGCTGGGGTTGTTTAACCTGGAGAAAAGGACGTTGAGGGGAGACCTTATTGCTCTCTACAACTACCTGAAAGGAAAATGTAGTGAGGCGGGGGTTGGTCTCTTCTGCCAAGTAGCAAGTGTTAGGATGAGAGGAAACAACCTCAAGTTGGGGCAGGGGAGGTTTACATTGGGTATTAGAAAAATTTCTGCACCGAAAGGGTTGTCAAGCATTGGAACAGGCTTCCCAGGGAAGTGGTTGAGTCTTCATCCTTGGAGGTATTTAAAAGACGTGTAGATGTGGCACTTAGGGACATGGTTTAGTGGTGGACTTGGTAGCCCTAGGTTAATGGTTGGACTCAATGATCTTAAGGGTCTTTTCCAACCTAAATGATTCTATGATTCTATGTAAATATGCACATGATTGAATAGCTTGAGTTCAAGTGGTTTAGTTGTTTTTTTTCCTGAAGAGGTGGGAAGATATTGAAAAAAATACCACCACTTCCTCACTATTGACAAGTATAAACTGACTATATAAATTGGTATGTTAAGAAGAGGTGAGAAGATGCCAATGTTTTCAGGCCCATAATGGGCACTAACATAGTTATACCAGGATGCTCGATCCTAATGTGTTACTTTGAAAATCCTACTTAATAGTTCTTTTTCATTTTCTGGAGATTCATCTCTGCACAAATGTCATCAGTAATGGGAAATGACCTGCCCTCAAATGTTAGATTACTCACGGCAGAAAACTATTCTAAATCATTGTTAGGAAGAGATTGTAAAGAAGCCCTGGACATCACTTATCACTTGATTTGAATATCTTCTTATTCCCCTTCTCCATTCCTTGATGCTCCATTTTACCACTCTTCTACTTCCCTTTCTCTGCCCCAGTCTCATCCCGAATAACTTACCAACAATTACTTTTCCCCCTTTGGTCTCAGTTCTGTTGCACCCATACCCAGATTTGTTAAGCCTGACACCACTACCTAGGCAGTCTCAGCCTTATGTGGTTTTACTGACAAGGTGTCCTGGTTTCAGCTGGGATACAGTTAATTTTCTTCTTAGTAGCTGGCATAGTGCTGTGTTTTGGATTTAGTATGAGAATAATGTTGTTAACACACTGATGTTTTAGTTGTTGCTAAGTAGTGTTTACACTAGTCAAGGACTTTTCAACTTCCCATGCTCTGCCAGGTGCACAAGAAGCTGGGAGGGAGCATAGCCAGGACAGCTGACCCCAACTGGCCAAAGGGCTGTTCCATACCATATGATGTCATGCTCGGCTTATAAAGCTGGGAGAAGAAGAAGGAAAGCAGGGATGTTCAGAGTGATGGAGTTTGTCTTCCCAAGTAACTGTTACGTGTGATGGAGCCCTGCTTTCCTGGGGATGGCTGAACACCTGCCTGCCGATGGGAAGTAGTGAATGAATACCTTGCTTTGCTTTGCTTGTGTGAGCAGCTTTTGCTTTACCTATTAAACTGTCTTTATCTCAACCCACAAGTTTTCTCACTTTTACTCTTCTGATTGTCTCCCCCACCCGACCGGGAGGAGAGTGAGCGAGTGGCTGTGTGGTGCTTAGTTGCTGGCTGGGGTTAAAACACAACACAAGGTTAAACAGGTCCCTGCTGGTTCTGCAAGGCTCTGCATCCCAAAAAGGAGACCCCCCCATCCCCTCCAGTTACAGATTTCATCCATCTCTTGCATGACCCCCTCCTTTGCCAGCTGTGCAATCTCGACATTCCTCGTGCTGCTGTCTGTAACTCTGTGCAACTCTGACACTGTTATCTGCCATTGGTCTTTCGTCTTCTCCTGCCCTGCCCTGCCTTGCCCTGCCCTGCCCTGCCCTGCCCTCTCCTCTCCTCTCCTCTCCTCTCCTCTCCTCTCCTCTCCTCTCCTCTCCTCTCCTCTCCTCTCCTCTCCTCTCCTCTCCTCTCCTCTCCTCTCCTCTCCTCTCCTCTCCTCTCCTCTCCTCTCCTCTCCTCTCCTCTCCTCTCCTCTCCTGTCATTTCCCACATCCCATTCAGTTACTTTGTGTTACAGCCCAGCCAGTGGCCTCATCATTCACCTGCAACCTTAACAGATCATGATCTCTAAATACACTATTATGTAATATATTTAAAGTATGAAATTAAACAGAAATCCAAAGTGCCTATAAGCAGCATTTCTATCAGTATTCCAGTAAATAGGGAATAATGTGCCAATGCAGAGATTTAAATACCCATTGCTAAACTGGGTGCTAATGGATTGGCAGGAGTAGGAATGCAGAACAAGTAGCTCCAAAGGAAGGTCACAGCTAAACGCAGCTGTGGGATGACCCAGGGCTCAACACAGTGTTGGTCCCAGAAGAATAAAGGATGAGAAATGTAGCATCTATCTTTAAGATGTCTCCTAGAATAACTCTAAGAATCACATCTGTCATTTGTACCAAGAAAATTAATATAAAATATGATAAACATAATTATTAAACAGATGGTCAAATATCACACACAAAAATGTTTCTATAGACTGACCTAGCAGAAGAGTATTTGAAGTGGCCAAGATTGTTGTGGGCAAAAACAACGTACTTGGTATGACATATTTGAATTGACAAGCCTTCATTTATTTATTACCAGAAGTATTAAAGCAACAATGGATCCTTACAGTAAGAGGTATGATTTTCTTTTAGAATAGCAGCTAGTTAACACAGAAAAAAAAAATGTATAGAAGTAAGTGATCTATTACCAACAGTGGTATTACCAACAGTGGTTCTACAGGGATTACCTGAGTGTTTGGACTGGAACTCACATAGTTCAATATAGCCCTACCTTATCTGGAAAAGAAGGGTAAAAATGAAACAACAAAGAAAATTTAACAAACTTGTTTAGGATAGCCATATCTAAAGATGATTGGCAGATAAAATTCAGTGTTAGGTAAGTACAAAATAATGCATCTCTCACAATTCACACACAGTGCCAGACCGTAAATCAGCTTTTACTACTTGGGAAAGATATCCAGGAGCCTTTGCAGACAGAGAACTGACTACAACAGTTGAATGCTCAGTAATAGGGGAGGAGGGAACAGAAAAAAAAAAAAAACTGTAAGAAGGGAGTAAAGAACAAAAAGAAAATATAATCACGCCACTTGCTGTTCATTGTGTATCCATGCTTTTAGCTTGGGTTACTGTGTCCCAGGAGGATGTAGGGAGGAACTGGTGGTCTTATAAAGGTAGACAAGATATGATGAGAAGTCTGTTGCTTGGAAATGGGGAGTTGAGGAAATATGGTAAGTATTTCTAAAATCATGTGTGTAAAAATTTTATAGGAAATACTCATTTGCTAATTATAAAATACATGAAGTAGAAGGAAATAAATTATCAGGCAGAATTTTTTTTTTTAAAGAAACAAAGGAACTACTTCATCTAAGGCATATCTAACTTGTGACAATTGTTACTGGACACTGCATATGTGCAAAATAGAAAGAGGTTCTCAGAAGGATTATGAAAGTTAGCAGAGGGTTGATTTAGGGCTCCAAAAGCTTCTAACACTGTGGGTGCTGACATTTATTAATCTGTCATTATGCTCAATATTAGCATTAAATTTGTCTTTTTGGACTCCAACAAAAACAGAGAAATTCTCTATAAAAAAGCTTCCCCTTCCCTAAAAAAATGTTTGATTATCAGTATGCCATATATACACATACAGATAGGTATTTTAGGGAATGTACTATTATGCATTACTATGCACACACTCAAGAAGCATTTCTAGTACTACTACCAGATTGGAACTTTACGTTAATTGCTAGATTGGAAGATATTTTATTAAATTTAAAAGAATTCTAACTTGATTAGCAAAGACAAGCACCAAAAAGTACAACTGCAGTTGATGGATTGAAGACATAATCAGAAATGTATGCTTGCTACAAATTAGATATAAATGCATTTAAGGGGTGGCATCAGCAGTACATTTGCCACCTTGCTCCTGGTTCAGAGATTCAGGACTTTTCCTGGCAGAAAAAAAGTTCAGCATGCAGTCAAATGTGTGATTAGGCTGTCATTTTGTTCCCATAGAGCCGCATGACTGGCGGCAGCCATCTAGATTGCTAAAATATTGCCTTTGGCAAACAGAAGATGGGATTTCTTCTCCATTTCAAGACCAACCTTAATTGAAGTGCTATCTTAAACTAAAAATGACATTTTTTTCCTCTCAGAAACCTGTAATGCAGACCTCACAGGCAGCTAAAAGAAATGTTCTCTCTGACTCATTAGCACCATCATAGAAAGACTAAAGACTGTTAAATAAAATTTACAGAAATATTAATGTCAGCTAAAATTTCTTGCCCTGGCAGATCTATCCAGTCATGGGTTTATCAGAGGGAAGTGAGAAAGATTTCCAACATCATAAACAAAAAAATGCAGTGTCTTAAATTTATCACAGGAAGGTAGGGCACTATGGATTTTTTTCTCTTTTAAATGTTTAGTAGCCCTCACACCAACAAGTGTGTAACATAGTTATTTTCTATATGCTGAAAAATACCATCACTGTTATGCTACTTCTTTTCCTAAGTCTTGTCCACTGAAATCCTTTTCAAATCTTCAGAGTCTTCATGAATTTCCTTATTTCTTCATTGAATTTTCTCAGGAGAACCTAACCCCATCCAGTCTTCATGAACTTATCTAGATTGTTAAACTCTTATTACCTGTAATTCAAAAAATTAATTAGCAATACAAGGTTTGGGGGGACAATCAATAGACCACCTGATGTACCTGAAAAAACAGGCCAGCTTTTTGGCCTGCAAGAACCTCCTTAGGTCTTAGGACCTCTATTTTCTCAAGCTATATATATTTTTTTTTTTTCATTTTGTACATTATAGTGTTTGGGAAGTAACTAAAATAGAACTTCTAGTCTGCATTTTATTTCAATCAGTGTATCATCTATAAACATTCAAAAACCTCATCATTCAAAGCTTAAACTGAAAAATCTTTGAAAGAAAGCACCTTTGAAAGAATTGAAAGAATCTTTGAGATAAAAGACTTCATAATTAAACATTAACTGAGTATCAGTAATAAAAGAGCATTATCTTCAAATATCTTACATCCTCTGATTGTCAGTTGAATAAAAGGTTCTGGGATAGTGTTGTTCTTTAGAACAGAAATAATAAAGGTAACAAAGATTTCTTCCCCCCTCCCCCTTTGATTAACCAAGAGAATTTACCCATTTTGCTTGGAAGTGAGTGATCAATTGCTTAATAACTTATCAGCCTCCTCCTTCAAAATGATTGCAACTTGTTTCACTCTAAAATGAAGTACATATCTTTAGTTTATCATTTGTATAAATAGTATAAATAAGTATGTCTTTGGTTTACTGCACATAGTAACGTATAGTTAAACAAAAATGGCTTATGGGAACATTTCATAACAATGCTTTGTTCAGTTCCTGGTGCTTTACTTGATTGTAGAACTACTTTATGATCTTGATATTAATCTTCAAAACCCTTGAGTAGCTTCAGTGCTAATTACATGTGAGACCACTTCTCAGTCCCTCAGTGCATGGCCCATACTGCCAAGACACTGTGGTAATGGGGTTCAGACTGAAATTCAACCAAAATCTTGATACAGGGAAATATCCAAGGTGTCTTATTATCAGATCCTTCCTTCAAAAGAAAAGCTGGAGACAGAACATCTTCAGACTATAATGGAAGATAGGCTTTGCTGTATAATAAATTAAGTAGATTTTGAATCATAAGTGGTGAATGCTGCTTACATTTCAAGGTTGTGTCCATGCTTTATTAACAACTTCTTTAGAAATATGTGAAATGGAAAAAAAAGGAAACAAGTTGTGTTAATATTACCTAAACAGAACTGAAGTTCATAACTTCTTAAATTGTAAAATGATTGTGAATTATAAAAAACAAGAATAACAAAAGGACACCTTTCCTTTTCCTCTCTATAATGTTATCACAACAATTACTGAAAGATTAGAAAAAGAACCAGGAATTATATAGGTATCTTAATGGTATATGTGGAGGCCAAATATAGGTAAAGATAGGCAAACTTTATTCCTGGTCCAGAAGTTGGAGAGGATTGCTGAGAATTAGGAATAGAACTAAACTCTTCCTTCTCCTCCTCTGTCTCTAATTGGTAACTTATAGCAGAATTTTCTGTGAAAGATTGCCTTCCTAACTTGCAGCTTTTGTGAATTTGATACTTAGGTATCTAATTCTCCATTGGCAATTGTGTAACTGTTCAGCTGAGGCCACAAAGATAGTTATTTAATCAGTATTGCAACACATATATAATTTTGAGTATCCAGGTGTAATGAGCTTGATGCAAGTCACCAGGACATTTGTGGCAGAAGTGGAAGATGACTTCAGCTGTTTATAATTCACCCATTAGGCCAAGGTGAAAAGAGTTTCTGTGCCATTTCATTCACAGAAAAATAAGAAAACAATGAACTGTATCATAGAATCATAGAATGGTTTGGCTTGGAAGGGACCTTCAAAGATCATCTAGTTCCAACCCCCCTGCCATGGGCAGGGACACCTTCCACTAGACCAGGTTGCTCAAAGCCCCATCCAACCTGGCCTTGAACACTTCCAGGGAGGAGGCATCCACAGCTTCTATCGGCAACCTGTTCCAGTGCCTCGCCACCCTCATCATAAAAAGGTTTCCTCCTTATATACAATCTCAGTCTGACTTCTTCTGTTTAAAACCATTCCCTTGTCCTATCACTACAGGCCTTGATAAAAAGTCTCTCTCCATCTTTCTTATAAGACACCTGTAAGTACTGAAAGGCTGCTATAAGATCTTCCCAGAGCCTTCTTTTCTCCAGGCTGAACAATCTCAACTCTGAGCCTTTCCTGATAGGAGAGGTGTTCCATCCCTCTGATAATTTTTGTGGCCCTCCTCTGCACCTGCTCCAACAGGTTCATGTCTTTCTTGTGCTGGGGACCCCAGAGTTGGATGCAGTACTCCAGGTGAGGTCTCACCAGAGCGGAATAGAGGGGGAGAATCATTTCCCTTGACCTGCTAGCCATGCTTCTTCTACATTATGGTCCAATTTAAGAACAAAAGATCTTGATGGAAAGAATACCAATGAGATTTAGACTGGGTAGCTTTCAGTTCAGAAGGGCTTAATGTTGATGTTACTGGCCTCACCATAGAATGAAAGAAGGTTATGTCATAGAAAAAGAAAAAGAATTGATTAGAAATCTCTAACAGGATTAAGATGTTAAATTAAATAAAGTAAAAGCACAATACGAGCAATTGAATCCACTGTAGTCAAATTATATTTGCTATATCATTTTAGAATCTTTATTCAACATGAAAGAAGGAATCCTCTGCTTAATAAATAATTTGCACCACTAATTGAGAGCCAGCAATCAGTTAGAGGTCTAAAAGAATCATAAACAATTTAACAAAGTTTTGGATATTTTAGTTGCTTGTGCTTCTCTTTTATAATCACTTTCAAACATAATTTCTGTTTTTCCAAGTGTCTGAACATTGTGTACATTCTCCTGGGAAATCTGAAGCCAAATTAAATTTTCAATTATAAATACAAACATCTGTGTCAGAAACACTTAAATTATATGATAATAAAAGACTTAGAATTTATTGTTCATGACTTTTTGTGTCTAAAAAAACAAAGCAGATATTCTTTACAAGCTTTCCCCCATCATATCTAGTAAATAACTTTGCATATTAATTGATTCTTGTATACTGAAAATAAAATGAGAAGCAAAAGTGATATTTTCAAATACAAACATGACTGCCTGTAAATATTCTAAGCACAATAAAATACCAGGTACCTGGTTTCATTTCTCCTAGGGAACGGTATTCAGCATCTATACCTAGTATTAACAAACACCTGCATCATCACAAAAGTTTGGTTTAGAAAAAAAGTTAAAGGGCTCAGTTTTTAAATAGAATAAGTAAAATAACTTGTGCAGCATCAAGACAATTTCCAGAGAAAATTGGAATTTTGTATTTTAGAAAACAAAACATGGAGGGGCAGGCATTGAATAAAAGCTATTCAATGCCTGGCCACAGTAATGGCAGGAAATCAGCATCTTTCCAGTTCTCTTGTTTTATCTACAACTTGTTTGATCTACAACTTTCCAGTTTTTATCTACAATTCAGATTTTTTTTTTTTTTTAAAGAGACTAGCATGGCAAAAAAGAGTGGCTAGAGGTGTAAAAATAAAAACTGCCGGGAGCTGACAGTTATCCTATATCTTTTTCTTTCATGGATAGTTCCAAGTTACTAAGTAGCATCATACAAATGAAGAGGTTCCTTTAGCTCAGCTTTGTTGTGCTATTTGAGATTTAGCAAAAGAAATCCTAGTCTCTTGCTGACCTGCTAGAATTCAATAGATAACAACAAAAACAAGAGGTGATGGGAATGAAAAAGAAAATAATTACTGCTTAAAGATCCAAAATTCTCACTGATGCGGTTTCCTAAAAGTGGATACCTTGTGTTCAGTACTGCGGCCAACGACGTTGCTGTACAAAGTAGATATAATAAAGCCCAGTGAAGTAAGAAGTTTGAAATTTTGTATCCAGGTACAAATAATCTATTTGTCTGTGAATCACTGGAGTCTTTGTGTCACACTCCCATATTTACTGTAACAGAACCTGACCACTCTAGTTTTTTATTCTTCCTTAGATTATGACTACAGGTGGATGAAATTTATGGTCTGAGGTTTATTCATCAAGTAGTGTAGCATTACATTAGCCAAATGATGACTTCCTGAATTATTCCTGAATATAATGAAAAGGTCTGGAGGGAGAGGAAATCTGAAAAGTAAAAATAAAAGATGACACATTTTACTTTTTTCAAATGTAATGGAGTAAATGACATTCTGAAATGTACTTAAAACTACGGGAAAGCTAAAAAAACCATAAAATTTCAAGCATTAATTAAACCCCTCTGTGCATAAAGTAATATGTTTTGCTCAAAGTGAAGCAATTCCCAGATAGTTTCTTTCATTCTGCCAATGGAAAAAACAAACAAGTTATTTAAACAATTTGAGTTACAGCATTGGATCTGCACTGCAATCTGTCCAAGACATTTTTAATTTTTTTTTTAGATGTAAGTCTAAAATACATCATTTGGGGTAGGTAACTTTCATTAAAAAAAAAAAAAATTACATCTGAAAATGTTTTTGCAGAGATGTAACCAAAAGACTTTTGTCAGGACCCTCAAACACTGGGCAGCACAATGCACGCCCAAAAAAGTGTCTAGCTGCCATAGACAACTTCTACTCCTCAGCATCCCTGTGGCCTCCATGCAGTGTTTGAGGTCACTTGACAAACACAAAGCCAGATCTTTACTTGTTCATATGATAATGGTAATGAACATATACATCATGTGTTGCTGAACATCCCATTATGTGACTGTGAACTTCTGATTTAGCAGGAATACCTGCACTTCGGGTATATGATTTTGATGTGCTTTGCATTGCATTACAAGGACAAGTCATTAAGCCTGCCAGTTCACTGACTATGCTGAGACACAGATTCCACTATAATACATATTAAAATCATAGAATGGTATCACCACCAATACCATGATTACTGACTGAGACTGACTGACACTGATTGGTGATGCTGACTAAGAAGCGATTATTGGAACTGGCATAGAAGAATGCTTGTACAGATACTGGCATTAGCAGGCAGCTTGGAAAATACTGTCTGAGAAACTTTGCAGAGTAGCTCTTATGTACACAGAAAGTGTATTTAACCACATCTTACATTCAAGTAGAAGACAGACATAAATCCTTTTCCACTTTCTTTTTCTTCCAGAACAAGAGGACTCCTTCATTTAAATATAGATGAAACACAGTCACAGCTCCTGCTAAAACTTTTTAAGATCATGTGTGAAAATATATTTCTATACAGATGTTACCATACCATGTTGTTAACATAACATGCATCAGCTCCATCTATGAAGGATGAGCTATGAAGGCCTGTGTAGTCATGGAGGGTTGATTACTTGCAGATTCCTTTCTGAAAGCGCTTGTTAGTTGCCATGTTGAGTATGTAGGTTTATACAAGGTACTGTGACTCTGAAAGCATATGCTCCAGATAGTTCTGTTGCTGTGATTATGGGCTTTAAGTCTGCATAATTAGCATTCACTTGAATACAATCTTGTGCTATGTTTATGAGACAGAAAGCTACAGCCATAATTGCCTTGTATTATCCCTTAGCAATATCTATACACCAAGTTCAGAGCCTTAGCCATGCCTGAATAATGGAAGATAATACTAAAATAATTAGCCCCCTGATCTTGCATTAAATAGCATATCTTGAAAGCAGTTCATGACCTGCTTCTTTCCTCACATGTATTCCAGTAACTAACAAATCAAACTTAATGTCATTGTGGAAAAAAAATTAGATATCATCTTTCTGCTCATGATACCTTTGTAAAGGTAGCAGGTGAAGATGAATAGCAGAGTAGAATGACATCTCTTCAGGGTAATTACCCTCCCCTTTGCTAAAGAAGTGCTCTATTTTCAAGTCTACTTCTTTATTTCCTGCATTACCTACAGCAGCTGGAATGGTTTTACTCTTTCACTATAGTCTTTTTCGTTTGTTATTTGTTGCCAGATCATATCAGAATGTTAATAAGGATAATAATGACAAAAATATGTTAAAAAAGAATAATTTGATTATCATTATCCCTGTTAAGTTGTCACTAATACTATCTCGGTACAATAAATACAAGTAAATAAAACAGTCCAGGTACTTTCCTACGCTGCCAAGACTAGGTGGCATGATCCAGCTTGTGTCCATATGGCTAAAGTTTCTTCCCTCTCAGAGCAGGGTGTCAGAGTTCAAACTCCTTTTGAGAAAAGCCTGTGGCCTGTGCAGTTCCTGGGCATTGACTTGTGCCCACACTGTAAAGCGCTTGCAACAGTTTCTACCTGGGTAAATGACTGGAGGTCTTTGTGGCTACTTACATCATGCTCCTAGCACATGATGCATGCCATATGTTAGGGCATAAGAAATGCTGGAAGAAAGCCTGAGGACTGAGTCAGGTAGAGGGACTGAGACTTGGCATCGTCTGGTTCTTATTCCCTGCAGGAACAATTGCCTGGTTTTCTCAGAGATGAAGTTAGCCCATTCCAGAAGGGATCCTGACAGTCATCTAGCATGAAAGCACTGTAGGCAATGGAGTGAGAGGATGAGAAAAATAAGGTCCAAGCTGACAATGTAGGAAAACCCACAAGTAGAAGTAGTTGATGAAGTCATGTGTAGGATGACAACTGCTTCTTTTTTTTCATATTCTTATGTTTCTGTCTCAAAAGCAGTAAGCAAACTGGTGTTTAATGAATGGAAGCGCATAAATGGCCAAGAAAATGCCTCCAACTCCTTTCATGTTTGGGATTTATTCAACATTTAAGGGTCAAAAACCCACTGTGGGCTTGAGATTACAAAGACTTCAGGTGGACATCTCCATGATTACAAATTGTTGTTCAGAGCTCATAACTAATGTTTTTCTCAGCAGTATATGAAGATTGCTTTCCAAGATACTCTATTCATGCTCCTTTTTTATTCTTTTTAAAGAAATTCAGAAAGAGAAAATTGCTCTCCAGCTTCTGTTCTATCTTTTTGCCTGTTTGCTGCTAAATAATATTCAGAAAGATTTGGAAGTTGGTTAGTCACCTTCATGAAAATGTGTGAGTATCTATTTACTCATGTTGTGCCAAAGTCACCCAGGCATCTCTTTTCCTTTTTGATCTACTAGCACTATTGATTATAAAATGTAATTTTATGACCACCTTGAGAGGTCTTTACCAAGTTGCTTTACTGATTAATTTCTTCCTCCCCCAATGTTCTAATTTTGCTGTAGTTAACAGATTGACTTCAGTCTGAGTCTAATTTTGAATGTACTGTGATGCAGGGACAAGTCTTTCTGTGATATATATGCTCTCCTCCAGGAAGTGAACTGTAAGCACAAAGCATCTCTGAAGTTAGGTTGCGACCAGACACTTTCTGAGACACAGACAGGCACTACAGTAGGTGATGACATCTGAACATTACACAGTGCTGAGACCAAAAAGTGTTCTCCTCTGATCTTGGTAAGCATTATCACTAAACCTTTGAACAAGCAATCAGTAAGGCCTGAAAAGCTGTGGGTGGAGGATGTAGATCTCTCTCTCATTTCCTGCTCTTCAATTGATTTAATATTACTAGAGACTTTCCTCTCTAGTGGAAGTAGCTGCACAAGATGAAAATGAAGAATTATGACCCCATTCTGGGGAAGTATTGTTTTAGGCCATGAAACCCTTTATCACAAATTAACTCCTCACCTGGTCTCCTTCCAGCCACGTCCTCCAGTTCCACAGACATTTCACATTCATCAGCTCTCTTCCTTTTGGCACCTTGCTGGCAAAGATACCCAGTCCCAGAACTTTTCTCTACTCTCTAGAGTCAGGGGAAGAACAAGAGGAGTGGAGGCGTACAGGGTGTGAAGAATTGTTTCAGAAATACTTTATTATTACTTTATTATTACTAGTATTATTATTGTAATATCACTTTGGTTATTCATCAGACACTGTGATTATTATTCTTACTAACATTGCAGGAAATCACAATCTCATTTTTATTTCACAATAACTATCATTCTTGGAAAGACAGAGTATCTTTCACTTACTTTACTTTGAAAATGCGTAACAGCTTTTAAGAAGTCAGGATCATGGGAAATGGATAAGGCCACATTTTGGGTGTAGGTCTGTAGGGAACTTCAAGTGAGATAGATATTTCTCCAATTTGTCTCAGCTTCAATTTTTTTTTTTTTAAGACTGGGAAACATCAGGTCTCCCCTCAGCTACAGACATCTTTTCAAAATTACTGGTTTTTTTAAATCTTCTTTCTATGAATCACTGCAATTAAATATTCATTTCACTATTATAATATTAAATAGGGAACTCTAATTAACAGCTAAATTACTTCTCAGTTAGTATACAATATAATACAAAGATACAGTGAATTGCAAAAAAAAAGCAAAGCCCACAGAGCAGCAAATAAAATAAAAAAAAAAAAAAGAAAAAAGGAAAACAAACCAAAACCAGCATACAGTTCACTAATAGCATTTTATGTACAGATGAGTTGGATTCTGCAACACACTTCTTGAGACAAAATGTGTAAAAGTACTGAAAACCCCTATCACTGCAACTGGCTAAATTATTTTTAACAAATAATAAATCCACCAAAACCAGATTGCTCCAGAGGCTGAAATAGTATGTGATTCACCTAAATTAAAGGAGTTATTTCTGCCTTAATGAAACTGAGGAAAGAGCAAAAATTGCACTGGAAATATGTTTAATAAAGGAGATTGAATCTGTTCCTGTCTAAACATTTTTTGAATCCTTGCCTTTCTTATTATTCTTAATAAACCATAGGTATGAAAAACATTGACTTATGATACATCTATCCATACAAGTAAGTGCATTACACATATAAGATTGCATTATGACTTAAGGTTCTAACCTTTCCAACAAAATACAGAAAAATGAATGCATGATACAACATGGAAATACATTGTTTCAATCTCACTTGAAACAAAACAAAGCAAAACAAAACAAAAGTTACCCACCCAAGCTAAGATTCATATATTGCATTATAATTTTTGCTCTCGGTAAGATTGTTATAACTTGTTCTAGCAAGTAGGCTAAATCGATGGAGTATGAAGCTCTGAGACACAGCATATTCTTTCTTGACCTGAAAATGCTTGGAGAGAATAAAATACTTCCAGTTATGGTAGAGCACCACTTACAATGTTAACACTTAGCAGTACATTTTGACCTCTAATGGAGTACCTGTGTGAGTATATATGTAGTAAATATGATGAGTGAGTACATTTTGCTGTGGAGTTACCTTCTCTAAGCAGAAATGAAAAGATAAAATATGTTTGGTTACAAACCCTGCAGAATCAGGGGGACTGAACAGACACAAATGAAGGATAAACTGGACTCCATAGCTACAGTCTCATTGGGTGAGGAGTCTGTCCATCCAGCTATGTCTCTACTGCCTTTTTAAACAGTTAAACAAACTGATTCATATTACAGAGTATTAAAAGCAAGAATAACAGGAAAATCCCAAAAGCATAGCAAGGCAATACAGAAAAGCAAGGACAATATAAAGTGAACACATCCTTACAAATAACTTAAAATCTATTAAACAATGAAAAAATTTAAAAAAAAATATTTGTTTTAATGATAGCACTGCATGTGAAAACTGAATTTGGGGGGCAAAACATGCACTGATTTTTTCTTAAAAATTAAGGATTGACAGCCGTTATTCTTTAGGGATACAGAGGATTAGATAGGTAATTTACTGCTGCTACATGCAGCTGGAAGATAAGACTACCGTAAACAGTTCAGGATGTGAATACCATGCAACCATGATCATGAAGAGCCATCTATTAACTGGAAATTATTACATTATAGCAGAACTCTAAACATGCTTTTCACCAAAGAAGGCTGAAGATCCCTTTTTCACAGAACATACTTGGCATGGTGAATGGTAGAATGGAATAAGAATTAAGTCAAAAGGAGATGTTTATTCAAGCAAACTACCCAAGAACCTAGTACCAGGGTTAATATTGACAATCTACAATGAAGCTCCAGAAAATGTCTTCCTAGCTTCACTGACTTGCATTTTATAATTTAAATCAACTTTTTTTTTTTCTTTCTCTCTCTCCCTCCCATCTTATGTGAAAATCTTCACTTGGTCATTAGCTTCATATATAAGGGGACTAACTGGCCATTGCCCTTCTGAACTTGTGCAATGTCACTTATGTAATGTGAAGTAGAGAAGTCATAACTCAAGTCCAATGACCATTTGTAAATGATGAGACAAACAACAGGAATCCAAGATGAGATGGTCGGACTTTTCAGATTACATGATGTGATTTCTGCAATGTAAAAAAAACTAAACAAACAAGGTCTCCGAAAACAGTGGGAGTTTCAAAAGCACTGAAGGGAATCTCAAAACAACTTTAAAGGATGTAAAGATGGATTGTTGCTGAAATGCTTTGGCTGCACAGAACTTTTTTTTCATTTTCTGGAGATCCATCTCTTTGCACAAATGTCATCAATAACAAGCTGAGACCCACCCCCAAATGTTAGTTTCTGCATTGTAGAAAAGTCACCTGAGTCGTTGTTAGAAAGAGATTGGGAAGAAGCCACTGTTATTAGGCTGGATATGGCCACTAACACTGGTCACACCAGGTGGTCCTTTCCCAGTCAGAGAAAGCACTCTTTCCCCTCTGGTCCTCCTGACTGGAAAAGTGTGTTCGACATATGTAGTATGGTGAGAGCAATAGGTTGAGTTTGTTGCCACGATTTCCATTGCAAGGATCAACAGTAGGACTGCCCAGTGGGTAGCCCAGGACATCACCCATCATTTGATTTGCATTACTTCTTATCCCCTTTCCACTTCCATCATTCCTTGACCCTTCATTTTGCCACTCTCCTACTTCCCTTTCTCTGCTTCATTCTCCTCCCAAATAAACAACCACTAACAATTACTTTTCACCCTTTGGTCTCAGTTTTGCTGCACCCATACCCAGATTTGGTAAGCCTGACACCACTACCTAGGCAGTCTCGGCCTTATGTGGTTTTACTGACAGAGTTAAACTGGTCCCTGCTGGTTCTGCAAGGCTCTGCATCCCAAAAAGGAGACCCCCCCATCCCCTCCAGTTACAGATTTCATCCATCTCTTGCATGACCCCCTCCTTTGCCAGCTGTGCAATCTCGACATTCCTCGTGCTGCTGTCTGTAACTCTGTGCAACTCTGACACTGTTATCCACCATCGGTCTTGCATCTTCTCCTCCCTTCCCCTGCCCTCCCCTCCCCTGCCCTCTCCTCCCCTCCCCTCCCCTCCCCTCTCCCCTCCCTCCCCTCCCCTCTCCTCTCCTCTCCTCTCCTCTCCTCTCCTCTCCTCTCCTCTCCTCTCCTCTCCTCTCCTCTCCTCTCCTCTCCTCTCCTCTCCTCTCCTCTCCTCTCCTCTCCTCTCCTCTCCTCTCCTCTCCTCTCCTCTCCTCTCCTCTCCTCTCCTCTCCTCTCCTCTCCTCTCCTCTCCTCTCCTCTCCTCTCCTCTCCTCTCCCCTCCCCTCCCCTCCCCTCCCCTCCCCTCCCCTCCCCTCCCCTCCCCTCCCCTCCCCTCCCCTCCCCTCCTCTCTTGTAATTTCCTATGTCCCATTCAGTTACAGTTTAACTCAGGCCAGAGCCTAGTAATGACCTCATCATTCACCTGCAGCCCTCACATTCATTTTGACTTACCACATGGTTTCACATCCCAGAACTTTCCTGTAAATGATCAAAAAATTAATATTGTTCAGTAGTATAGTTCAGTTATACATTTCAAACTTTCACATGCATATAGATCCCACTAGTGAGTTATATTATATTTAAATAAAAATATAGAAACTATTTAAATTCCTAGCATTGGTTACAAAGAAGTTACTCCTTCTTTACAGTCATGAAAGAGCTATGTATTAACTCTACATGCGAAAACATTGAGCCTGTAAGTTATAAGCATTCTCTCCAGCGTAAGAAGAACCAATCTATCAAGCTTAACTTAAGCAAAAAACTCATGACACTTTATAAACTACAAACTCACTGTGACTCGTGATAAAAAATTGTTAAGAGGGTGGAGAGTACAAGAAGTCGTGAAAGACTGCAAATGTCTGGATGCCTACATTGGCTTAGGAATTGCTTAGCTATTTGATTGACAGGTGGTAGGAAGAACGTACAAGAGCAGAATCACACTGTGCTTGCTCTATGTTCCTCTGCCTAAGCAGTGGTTATTGACTGCTTTTGGAGACAGAGCCCTAGGCCAGGGGAACTTTGGGTCCCCTTCTTGAGTTAACATTTTCAATGTGAAGCCCACAGCCATTTGAGACACAACCAGTTATTAAGCAAAAACTGATTAAAAGCCAAACACAATAGTCATGCAGTCATCCCCCATGGATGGCTATCCCCAGAGGCATTTTTTTTCCTTATTCAGCCATCTAATTCTGTGTTAAATTACCCATAAAGATGATGTCCACCTCTTCTTCCCAGCTGGGCAGGCAGTCCTTTACATTACCGTAAGAATTGTCTCACCTTCCTTGAAAAATTCCATTAAAAAAATTTAAAAACTGTGTTATCAATTTAGATATTTTTATAATAATTACTCAGAAAGAAATCACATTATCTATTACACTAATACCTTCATATTTTTGATGATTTTAATTTCAAACATCTGCTTAACTAAATACATTTATTCTTTTGAAATATCTATGTCTCTTCTCAGCTTATTAATAATGTTCATTCCTGCCCTTGAAATGCACAACACATTGCCAATTAGCTTAGAAAATTTGTTCAGGCATGTGTAAACACAATAGCTGATTTCCCCACGTCCCAAATCTTTGTTTGTCTCTTTCATACACACAGGCACATACATATATATACTCATGCATTCTAAATACTAGATATCAAGAAAAATGTTAGTTACAGTATTTTTCATATGATCTTAAATAATAGTATTTATATTATGTATTTATAATAATGAATGATAAATTCAATTAATCAAACATACATCATTGTAATAAACAGAATGGTTATTCTATAATATGGAGAAATTGATATAACAATGCAGAAAAATATATGGTATCACTGTTATTGAATCTTCTTTAAATAACTTCTTTATACATTGATTTGCACACAAAAAATGCAGGGTTATATTTGGAAGCGATGTGGAATGTACAATGAATCACGCCCCCCTACAGCCAGTCGAACCACATTACACAGACACAGATTCCCTTATCCTGAACGCCCATCTGACCTACTTAAAACTCATTTACCACGTTGCAAAGGACTACAAATGTGTCTAAAGTATTCTGAGTTGAAAACTAACAAACTTAGAACAGTTTATAGTCCTGTACCCTCTCCTTTTAGCTCACGTACGTTCTTTGGTTGGCCCTTAAAACAGAGCTCCATTAGTGAGTATGTATTATTACATCAAATAATACAAATGTAGTTTTAGCATATGAGAACCATTAAGGTGAAAGGTTAGGGGAAATGAGTATTGGTAGGTGAATATGAATATGAAATTGTAGTGGAAAGCCACCAATTTTTTTGCAACTGGGAACAATAAAAGCAAGATTGTGCTTCTAAATGCTGGGAACTGACACACAAAAGGAGCAGGCCTTCAGTTGAGACATGAAGTAATAGAATATGTGAGCTTTTGAAGTAAAATATTGATTTTCAAAACCTGAAATTATGCACTTCAATATATTTTCTAGGGATAAACATTAAGAATATTTCTTTCTTTCCAGGTTCTGACATCAGTATATGAGTATGCTTTGAAAGTAGAAATCAAAAGTTCTTCAATGACGTGGTTTTCCCCACCTCATTACTTTGAAGTATCTATAAAAAATGAGTAGACATTTCACTAACAAACTCAAATCTAAACAGAATTTTTTTTTACTTTTTTTTTAAAGTTTTTTTTTAATCTTATGACTTTTAGCAATACGAAACATTGAAACGTTCACTTATGCAACCAGTTTTTCATTTTGGCAGTTCTTCATCATAACTCTGGTATGTATGGATCACAATTTTTCCTCTTTAAAATGGATATGATAGCTTTTGAAGAAAGGTTAAATCAATCTGAATAGTAACGAAAGTCATTTAGATTCAGACATCCAAAACAGAAATAGAGACATTCAAGAGCAGCTTGTAAAGTATGAGGGATTGATATCCTGGCTAGCACAAGAAGTTACATTTGTGAGACTTTCAAAGATTGTAACTTTTCTTTTGTAAATAAACGATATAAGACAAATGACTGGTTGTAACATACACCCTGGAAAAGATGGATCCAGTTTGCCTGGCTCTCTTAAGGGCTGATCTTGCAGCTGCAATGAGCTGACAGTAGCAGCACAAGCAGTTTTTAAATTAACAGGAAGGGTGTGGGTGGGGGTACAAGGACTACAGAAGAATCCATTTTCTGGAAATTACAAATTCTTTCTACTCAATCTATTACTGAAACAAACCATTATTCCAGACATCCACAGTCTTTAAAACATGTAATTTTATCAGTATTTACCATTCCTGTTTGTCTATTGGCGTTTAGCATGCTTTTTGTGATTCCCTTTTGGCAGAATGAGTGAATGTCAGCTTTCATTTTGAATTTCTGCCCCCTGTAATCAGTATAATACATATGAATAACCAAATTTTTTCTCTCTTTCATTCGTTCTTTCCGAGACTGTTCTATTTTGTTTATATAAATGAATATTCATTAGGTCAGAGAAAGAAACTAACTTTATAGTTTACTTGTAATGGCACTCACCTTGAACATAAAAGGCACAGATTCAAAGTTACTGTTTGAAATCAGACAGAGCAGGAAGACAAACTTAGGTCTCTAGCATTCCAGGTGAGTCACATTCACACCTTTGGGTTATTGAAGGGTTAGGTTAGCTCTTGTTGCCCACCTCTTTCTATCCAAAATTTCATTCTGAACTGGAAAACACTTCAGAGAAAAATTGTGTTGGAAATTCAATATATATTGTGTAGAGTTCTATGTTTTGATGTGATGCCATATGTTACCGAAAAAACCACACTAAAAAATTCCTCACCAGCATTTTAATTCTTATCTCATCCTTTCTTACAAGATCCTATTATGTTAAAAAGGTGTGCTACCACTCTATATAGTGTAGACAATATCTTGTAGATAATTCTTGTAGTAGCTTTTTAATTGGTACTCAACAAAAAGGAAAATATCATATGGAAAACCTTTCAGTATTACATGTTGATTAATTTTATGCAAAGAAATAGGACCACCTGAAGAAACATTTGCATGGTAGCCCAGCTCATTCATTTATTTAGCCCTTAATGGTATATCTATGCCTTAGCCCTTAACAGTATAGCTATTTCTTTGTCTGGTGCTCACCCGACATGGTTTTCTCCTAGTGTTTGTTCAAAATCACCCATGAAACATCCGCTTGTCATCCATACCCAGTATATACTTCAGGAAGTGGAAAACTTCGCTTTGATTATTTTTTATTGAAAGATTGTTTTACACTTGCACATGAGAAGAGAAAGGATAAAGATTTATTTGCAGGGAAATTTTCTGGATGTCATTGTGAGGATTCTTGAAATTAGGAAGAGTTTGTTGTCATCCTTCACACAGTCCCCAACCATACTCACTCCCCTAGCTTCTCAGAGAAACACAGCAAGGCACACACTCATTTCTTGTAGATGCAATTTTCTTTTATCCTACTCTTGGTAATATTCTTCATTGTATACAATTTTATTTAAGCTGAAATAGTAAACTACTTTTATGTCCTTCCTGTAAAGTTGTTTTAAATTAAATTTCTCTTGAGCTCTCTATGCATTTTAATCTTGTGAATATTTTTGTTTGTTTGTTTAATTAGAAAGAACACAAAAGCTACTGAAGCATTAGTCTATCAGTTTCTGCTGAAAATTAGAAAAACAGGATTTTTTTACAGAATCTGATTTGTTGATATTGAAGACTCATAAGCAGGCTCTGTAATGTTTAAAATACTTGATATTCTTTGCTACTTTCTTCTGAAATAGTATTTTCAGTTTTACTGTGTAAGAGGATTTTGGTTTGTTGTGCATCAATATTAAAGCTCAGAACATGAGCATGAACATATCAATCCAAAGAAGAAGGTTGTATAGTTCAATTGCCTTAGATGTCTACTTTTTCTATTCCTCTCAGAACTGATTTGTTCAAACATTTATGAGGTGATAGAATGATTATTTTAAGTGTAGACGCAAACCCTATTCCTGGTTAGATAAGCATAGTACCTATTACAGTTTATAAAAACTTTACTAGGATAAGAGAAAGGCAAAATCATCCTTCAAATGTATGTGTTGCTTCAATCCCAAATGCCTACTCAAGATCATTCTTGGCAGGCTAGATTTCTAAAAGTGTTCAGATCTCAGAGTTTCTTTAGTCCTTCAAGAGAATTCTTAACCAGATCCAGTGCATATGTACATTATATGAAAATATACATTTAGACAAATTATCAATGCCCATGTCTTATATAAAATTCTGCCCCTATACAATTTTCTCCAATGTGACAGAATTAGTACTTATTCAGTCCAGTTGATTGTATCCTTTTTATTATTGATTTATTACATATTTTGTAATCACTGAAAATCAATAGTTCTTGGGTGGTCTGTAGAGTCATATTTCAAATCTACAGTACGTTTTATATAGCATACAATTTTCACAAAAAATTTATCTGGTATGAAAAAATTTCTTACCCTCTGTCTCTTTCAGGAGTTCTTCAGTTTTATTCTCTTCTTACATAGTTATCTAACCAATATTAAGGTTCTTCCTTATGACCTGTTTGTATAAGCAAATGTACACACACAAAAAAATTGTGTACGCCAGTGGGTACCTATGCCATCATCTACTTCAAGCATCTTGCAAGATCAAGGATTTTAATTCCCGTTCTTGAGACTGAATCATTGACAATTGTTCACCAAAGGTGACTGAAACCTTCACAACAGCTTGAACACTTGTCCCAGCAAAAGCAAATTATCACTGATGAGGAAAATCTACTTGATAAATTATTTAAGTGAATTGCTTTATTCCTCAAAGTCCATTTATTTTCTGTTATATTCATTAAAACATTGACTCAGACTTCTACAATTTGGTGTTTTCCTTTTGATAGTTTTAGTTTTCCATTTTGTTAATCAAAAGAAGGTCTGCCTTCTTCAATCAGTGACCTCACTTAGTGGCCACAGGCAACATATTGTCCCATGAGAAACAATTGCTTACAGGCAAGAGAAGTTAAAACTGCTTAATTCAAGCTTTAACATCAGTTAAACCTGAAGCCATCAAAAAGAAACAAGTGTGATGTTGCCTGCAGTATGTTACCCTCAGTACTGCGCCCAAAATTCGAAAGAATGTTAAATGACTGATGAATATACTGCTCAAATAAAACAGAGCTCTGCTGCAGTAAAGCAGGACTAATTACAAATATACCTTTTCTGTAATACAAGGGTGAAAAATACTGACATTTAGAAAATGCTTAAGATGATACTAGGGGTGAGATTTACTTCAAAGTCAAATGCTTAAATTTAGAAGTCTATATGGGGATACCTATATGTATGAGGTATGTGTTTAAGAACATTTCATGGTCAATGGAACTATTTTCTGGACTGCATCTAGCTATACAGACCTGGGAGGAGGTTTAATTTACATGCCCGTATCTAAACATTTAGTGGGGTTTTGGATAACTTTGATTGTCCTACCTGGGGTTCAGGTTCACTTACAGAAAGGAATAGGTTACCTTACAGTCCTGTGTCATATCCTCAGAGGGCACTTGATACCTCTGTGTGGATAATCTGAATTGAACCCTTGACCTTGATTTACTTCAATGGGAGTTTGGACACTAACTGGGGTAAAGCCACCATCTCTGTAGATATTGGGGATATTGTAGAAATTTGGGATGTGAATCAGAAGGATTCAACGGCTATTACAAAGATTAAGAACAATGTTATATATGATAAAACCATAATGGAACCTACTTCCAGGCTGGCTTTAAATCCACTTACAGTCTTTGCAGTAATTTAGTTGACCTTCTTTCCACAATCACTAGTCAACTTAGAGAAGGATGTGTCCAACTTGCGTAGAATTGATCTGTTTTGGTAGGTGTTCAGGGGTGTCTACTTCTCTCATTCAGTTTAGGAAGGTATGGCTGATAAACTGAACTGCACTTTTTGTTTTAATGATTATATTTCAGAGTGACAGTGCACATTAAGCTTCTAAATTAGGCCCACTGTTTTCTTTTTGTACATATATATACACGCATACACAACTGTCCTCATATGTGTCCTCATATTTGTATGCATATATATACAAATATATGTATAAATATATATGTAAAAGGTATAAAATGTACCTTTGTTAACGTGTCATTATTATCTTGTCAGCATATTAGATTTAATAACACTCTTACCACTTGAAATTAGACAATAACAGAGTTAATTTACATATATCAGTCCAAACTGAGTTCTGCCCTTTTATCACCTGATGATGCAGAATACTCTATAAATGTGGCAAATGGCCACTTATGGACAGACTATGGCGTCTTCTGGTTGCTAATGCAAACCTTGTGAGCATTTTTAAAGAGAAGCAATCTGTGCAAGCCCCAAACTCAAACACTTAGCCTATTTTATAGTGACAGTACCATGTGTGTTATATTTTTCATCCCCTTTTCCCTTACACTGAGGATAATACTTAACGCTACAAATTCTTCTATTCATCGTTAGTCCATAGGCTACCCTATGGTCTCCCAATTTCTGTTAGAATGCAACAGAAATCTATGGCCCCAGTGTGCTTCTTGTCTCACTTCCCAGCATTTCTCTGGGATTCCCACAATGTGTCTTTTTCCTTGCTGCCTTAAATCACACCATTTCCTTGATCTTCAAAAAACCAAAACCAGAACAAAACAGAACTTGGGAGGGACAACTGCCTTATTAGACAGATATATATACTCCCCAATGTTGTAAATGTTGGGTTCAAATTCAATGCATTTGGAGAGGCTCAGAGGCATTTTTTGTTTGTGGGTTTTTTTGGTTTTTTTTTGTTGTTGCTGTTTTGTTGTTGGTTTTGTGGTTTTTTGCTTCCGTTTTTGCTATGTGTATGTGAGCCAAAGGGCACTATCTCATTAATGACTTTCTTCCTCTGTGATGGTAATTAAGGGTCACTAAGCCTATCCTGAAGTCCCTGAGCGACAACAGATTTCAAGACAATCTGAATGAATATGTTAATATCTGATTAGATAGAGGACTTGACCTTGATACAGAGAGGTATTTTCATGTTCAATTATAGCATTGCTGATAGTTTACTGTAATTTTCTTGTAGAAATACACAGCATTTCACATCATTGAACTCAATAATTAGAGGTGTTTGATCTCTAGAGATATATAACCCACACACACACCCCTCTGAACATCATTCACCATTCAGCATATTCAGAGTTTTATACACTTAAACAATTGCAACAAACTGTGGCAAATTTAGGCCATTACCATAAACTGTTTTCAAATTAAAATATAATCTCATCTTTGCTGATTTAAACAAAAATAAAAATAAAACTAAGCCAGGATATTTTTCTAAATGATACTTAAAGTTCCTTTTTAAAAGACAGACAGACTATATGCAATGATTATCATTAGCAAGTTTTTCTGACATTTCTTCATATTTTCTTTCCTCAAAAAATGAAAAAGTTGATGAGCTTGTCATAGCCAAAGTAAAGCATTACTCTATCCCCTCAGTTTTTGCAAAATGTTGAAGCCATCACTATTGTCACAAAGAAGAAAGACATGTTGCTTTTTCCTACTTTCTAAAATAGTAGAGGAAACTAACCAAAACAAAAACAACAAAAGAAGCTTTAAAATCTGTTCTCTATCAGCTACTTGGTGATCAAGGAGATGACTTTCTTCTACCAGAGAGTCATGACCTGTAAGTAGTTGTTTTTAATCAAGAAAATAGATGCCTCAGATTTTAACAGATGAGGCGCTTTATATTTCTATGCTAGTATTTTCTTAATATAAAATTATTAGGTACATGCCACATTCATTTTTGAGCCCTGTTATTGTAAAGCTTTATGCACATGATTCAAGCACTCCAAGTAGTCTCAATGACTTTGCTGGGAGTACTTAGAATGCATACAATTAAACACACAAGATCAACCTCCAGGATAGTACTTTGCATTGTTTCAATCAGCTTTCAACACTGCTGTAGCTTTTGAGCTCTGCTTATACCTAAGACTTGGTTCTCTTGCAGGTTGGTTTGTTTTTTGTTTTTTTTTTTTCTCAAAATTTGCTGTACATAGAACTTTTCTATTGCTAGATTACCAATAAATAATCTGCTTTTACATTTCTATATATTTCTTCTATATTTTTATATTTCTTGGAATCTTCTTTGTTCTTAGTGATACAAAGACAACACAAAGTCTAATGAAACAACAGCATAAATACATCCCACAGAGAGAGCCTTTGACCCTGAGGTTTTAAACTTTTGATGCAAAGGAAAGAAGTGACAGAATAAAACTAATTTATTCTTTTTGCTTTTCAAACAGCAACCAGATTATACATGGCCAAGTTCTAAATGCTCAGCAACATAATATAGCAACAAACATGTTTGCTGTTTGTAATTAGTGGAGAAGTTTGTCTTTCCTTTAGTCACAGAGCATATATATATATATATACATGTTCATATGGTCATATTTATATTTGTGATTATTTATCCAGCAGAAAACAGTATTCTGGTTACTGGATTTCAGTCATACAACTTGAAATTAACTGTTTCAGGAGATGAGCATTAATGATTACTAAGGTGTAGTAACATAAGTGCAAGAGCAAAATTAAATATTGATAGGTCCTAAATTTCTCACCCTTATCAGATTTAGGACAAAATGTTTTGTACTCCTTTCCAAATAAGTCACTAAACTTATTAAATTTAGTAATTAAAGATTAAATGCTCTGACACTTTCTGAACATCATTCTGTATTGGTCACAATCAATGTGACTGGTCACAATCAATGAACTTGAACTATTTATTTAAAGATGTAGATTTTGCAAAGATGAATAAATAAAATCACAGAAGAACTTGACTCTTTGTAGTACCTGCCTGTATCTTAGGCACTTATTTGCATGGTTGCCAACTAACTGGCTGTGTCTTGAAATGTGCCTTCTAGAGGCTTATTCTGACACAGCAAGGAAGAAATATTAACCATCTTTGTCACTTCAGTCAGCTTGGTCACACAAAATATTTCAGTCCGACATTTTAGTCTCTTTAGTCAGTCACATTAATTAGTCACCTCAAACACACGGAAGCGTAATGCAGATTCTGTGGAATTAAGAAGGTGTACTAGAAAGAGTGTAAAATAGACTATTCTATGAGTTTTCTATATTCTAATTATTTATTGAAATACAAGACCATAATTAAGAAAGTGTTCTGAACATTTGATACAGCTATACATAGAACTAAAATTTGCAGTGGCTTTTTCACAGTTATAGGAGAGAGCAACAGTTTCTTAATAGCCCTTTTAAACCACTGGATAGTAATCTTTATGAAGCTGTTTCTGAAACATGTCATATTTCAATATAGTTCTGGAGTTACTCTGCTTATCCACAGAGAATGCATGAAAAAAACATTCATAATAAAGACTTTGCTTCTTAAAAGAGAAGACATTTCTTTGTTGTTTGCAACAAAATCTAATCTTAGATATGTTTGTATGATTCCTTTTATACCAGTAGAAGCATTGCATGTGCCTGTTAGACCCAGCCTTGTATCAGATTTGAGACTATGGATTTGATTTTGCATTTGTTAATGGTGGTACCATCACAGCATCAGTTGTTGTCAATTGCACATTATCTCTATTAAATTGTCTTCAGAAATACCAAATAATAGGCCTAATTGTACTGCTATCAAAGTCAACATTAAATCACTACCAACATAATTATGGGTAGGATTAAGTGAAAGAAAGGAAGAAACTTTCCTGCTTTTCCTTTTTTAAAAATGTGCTTGTGTTTAATTTAGAAATAGTATTTATTAAAATAGAGCCAAAAAAAAGGACTCCTTTTCCTCCCAGAACAATAATAAAAAGGAGGTGCTATATAGGTCATCACATATTCCTTTAGAGTGCAAGGAAACCATGACTCTCCGTATAAATAATAATACAAAGAGGAGAAAAAGATATATATTCTCTGGGTTTAATGATCCAGCTTTAACCAACACAAAAGTTAACAGAAGGGCAGATCACCTCATTAGCATAGTTCAAAATTTAAAGACTTTCTTTCACCAGTCAATTTATATTTTAGGAAGATGCACAACTCTCTTTTCATCATAAGAACGTGTTCTGGTTTCAGCTGGGCTAGAGTTAATTTTCTTCTTAGTAGCTGGCATAGTGCTGTGTTTTGGATTTAGTATGAGAATAATGTTGTTAACACACTGATGTTTTAGTTGTTGCTAAGTAGCGTTTACACTAGTAAAGGACTTTTCAGCTTCCCATGATCTGCCAGGTGCACAAGAACTTGGGAGGGAGCATAGCCAGGACAGCTGACCTCAACTGGCCAAAGAGCTATTCTATACCATATGACATCATGCTCAGTATATAACCCTGGGGGAAGAAGGAAGGGCAGAACATTCAGAGTGATGGCGTTTGTCTTCCCAAGTAACCGTTACGTGTGATGGAGCCCTGCTTTCCTGGGGATGGCTGAACACCTGCCTGCCGATCGGAAGTAGTGAATGAATTCCTTATTTTGCTTTGCTTGTGCGTGCGGCTTTTGCTTTACCTATTAAACTGTCTTTATCTCAACCCACAAGTTTTCTCACTTTTACTCTTCTGATTGTCTCCCCCATCCGACTGGGAGGAGAGTGAGCGAGTGGCTGTGTGGTGCTTAGTTGCCGGTTGGGGTTAAAACATGACAGAAACAAGGAAGAAATATGACTCACACAGTTCTACTTCCAAAGTAAAGAGTCATGGTATCACATAAGCTTAGAAAAGAAATCAAGAGGAAATCTTGTCCACTCCTCCCTGACAAAGAAGGTCCCATGAAATTCCCAGGCATCACTATCCTAAGAATTGGAAAGTTATTCCTTTGTCATCTTCTTCTTGCTGTTCTTCCGCCTCTTCTTCTTCTTCTTGTTTCTTTTTCTGTGTAATTTGAGTTTCTTTTGTTGCAAATTGATCCATACTTTTTGTCATAGCAGCAGTAGACATCAAGAATATGTAGTTACTTTGTGAATATCCAAAAACCATTAGCATGTTTCCCTTCACACTTTTCTTCTTTAGGCTAACTAATACCTTTGCCATGAATTGTTCCTCATCTGTTCAAACGTTCTACAACTGATGTCCAGCCTGTTGTTCGCTCAGCTGTGTTTACAGGGAACAGAAGTGTGGAATTTTACATATATTTTTACTGAATTGCATCTTAATTTTTGTTTCCAGCCTTTTTCTTATGTCTGTCAAGACCTCTTTGCGTTGCAATCCTGTCCTCCAGCATTGCTACTGTCCTTCTTAGTCTGTCTTTACCTAGAAATTTAGTACAACAGAAAGCAAGTCAGAGATAAAGCCAGCAAAATGAGATCCAAGACAGAATCTTGAGTAGCATCACTCAATACATCTTTTCAGTTTTATAGTGAGTGATTAGTAACTTACCTACAAAGATTAACACAGAATAGATCTGAAATTCAAAATATGTGACAACTGTTTCTTCTCTGCCTCAAATATTTGTTGCCTTGTCATGAAAGGAAATTAAATTAAGGTGGCATAATTTGTTCTCGACAAACCATGTTGATATTACTTATCTCCTTGTTATTGCTATATACTAAAAATTATTTTCCCAGTTGTCTGAAAAAAAGTTCTTTTCTCTAAACTTTCTAGTGTTATGGGCTATGGCAGGTGTCCCCAGACCTTGTTACTCTACAGTTTTCTCATTGCTTTATTGTTTTACATTAATCACCACTAATGACAAATACAAAGTAAAGCACAGGTAAAATCTGTGCTCAACTCGTGGACCACTTAGCATCATCTTGTAACAATCTTATATACACTTTTTGTGTTACTGTTTTCCTAATAACCTGCAGTGTTTCTTAGGAAAAGCATCTTATTTTTATGTTGTATAACACATATTATATGAGGATGCAGAGATTTGACGTTACTTGCTTAACTGTTTGGAATGTATCACTGGTCATATATCAGACTGTCATATGATGGATGGGGATTCATTTCACCTAATTACAGAATTTTAAAAATGTGGCAGCCAGGCTCCCTCTATAGGCACTGGAGAGAGAGGCGCCTCTCGAGACTCCACACTTTCGGATTTACACCTCAATTGCTCATCTCCACTGAACAGAGAAGTAATTTTTACATGATATTTGATGAAAAGGTCAGAGAAATGAATGTCAAGATGTCATGTGAAAGGTAGTACCTATCTCAGCTGATACAAGATCTAACTGTTGGTTGGAACTAGATATGCTATTTAGGCATTGCTAGCCTTCATGTGTCATTTTGAGGGAACTTGTAAGGCTTCATCAAGTTTCATTAGATTCATAAAATTATTCTTTAACATGATAAAAACGCAGATATTCTTGAAATAATAAGATAATATTTTCTGATAATTCCTTAAGAATATCAGATGTGAACTAAATTTTTAAAATACTGAGAAAACAGAAGTTCTCACTGTTTATTGTAACTGCATGTGTATTTTATGTACCCTGTGTTGGAAATTTGCTCTTACATTTGCAGTTCAAATTTTTATGTCCATTCATGTGTTTGTGTTTTACAAGATCTGTCCCTACTCGAAAGAACTTTGACCTTGAAGTGTCAATATTAGTAAACTTCAAGGACTTAAATATAAATTTTTTATACATCACTGCTAAAAGATTTGTCTATGCTCCTTACAGAGCTTCACAGTTATTTCATTGCTTTGGAATGAAGGATTAAATACCCTTCATCTTCTTCATGGCACCATTCATTTGTGTTCAGTAATAATCTGAAGCAGTTCTGAGGGAATGATGCAGAATACTCTTAATCATGACTTGCAATTGTCTCCAACATGCTGTCATATTGCACTCCAGAGACTAAACAAGAACAGAAAAATACTGTTGATAGTGTTGTTCATATGGCACAAGAAAAGGGATTTCCTTTTAAGAGTGTTGGTACAACACAGCTGTTTACAGTGTGATTTGATAGGGTTGCCAGGGTTGGAAATACATGGAATTATGTTAAAATGAATACTGTAGGACCAGATTTTAAAAGTATAGCATAGTGCATTTTGAATCTACTGCTGTAGAAATTCCCTTCCTACATGGGAATGTGGGAGTCTTGAAATGCCCGCTAGAGTTTAATTCAAGATCCCCTTGTGATGCTGTGCCAGACTCCTCTGTTCCTGTTCCTTGATGCATTTAGTTTTGTAAAACTTGCAGTATATTATTAATAAATTATATAAAGTACGAAACAGAGGAGAAAAGCTATTAAAACATTTATGCCACATGAAACTTACACATTAAGTAGATAGAAGCATCACAGAGTTCTGCTTACAGTGATTTTTTAAGGTTTTGCCACTAGAAGAAGCTTGAGAGAAATCTTCTAATAAGTAGTCCTGTATTTGAATCAAAGTTTTCTGGTAGCTTCTGTTATCCGCTTTGCACTAGTTTTTGAAATATTTACCAGTCTGTAGCCTTCATGTTACTTAGAGAATACAAATAGAAATGTCACCCAAGTATCTGATATGCACAATACTGGTTTTTGAAACTTGTAATAGAAAATGCTTAAACTACATAGTCTTCAAAGTATACTTAGATATACTTTATTCATTTTTACTAATTCATTATTAAAATTTGAGCCAAAATTCACAGGAGGGAAAACAATCCTTCTGGTATGTGTTGTTGCAGGTAACTGTTTTGGACATTTTGGTTTACACATGTCTATTAAGGACTTGATTCTCTTGTTGTGCAGTTGTTTCCACCTGTGCGAAGCAGATATTGACTGCTATCACTCTGATTACGAAGTACTTTGCACAGGAGGCATGCCAGCAGAAAGCAGACATATATTACTGGTATGAGGTCTGTTGAATTAAGTGAAACCACTCCTGGACTAAGCAACTATTGGCTATGGCTAAAGGTGTCAAAATGTAGTTCAGTCTGACTTAAGGTTTCTTTCTGTGCAAGTCTACATTTACTTTGCATCACCAGATCCGTGTATATCAGCCTGAGAGTATAGGCAAGTCTGGACTACATTTTTACAAATGGTGCTACTAAAGAAGACATAATCCAGCACAGGAATGTAATATCTATTTTCCTTTCAAAGACTTTTTGATCCAGTTTTGTAGCCTTTACTGATAATGTTAAAGAGATCTTTGCCTTCATAAGGAGTGAAGAATCACAGATAGTTACCTATTTTGGTCCAACAAAAGATTAACTTTGCCTCTTACTTTCTTTCTTATTTTTTTTTTTTAAGGAATGTTAATTAAAGGAAATTAAAAAAATAATAAATTACTGATTTACTGATCTTAATTTCAGGCTGATACCTTGGAGGATATGCAATATCTTGTAACTAACAGATTTCAAAATTTGACTTAGAAAGCTGGTACCAGAATAAAAGTGTGGATCTTTTGCTTTCTAGAAAGGAAAAAATGTTGTACTTTAGCTAGACAACTGTTTTACCAGCAATGTAGTTAAACAATTTACTACTGTGTATTTCATATCTATGGCTTCTAAGTTATCTTTAAAAGCATCTACAATTCAGCAGTCATAAGATTTATCTCTGTGTGTGGTAATAAAATAAAAATTCACCTTAGTTAATGGCTATTCTCCCTATTTTTGTAGAGGCTGTCTGAAAACAGTGCTTATCTGAACATCTCTTTTCAAGGAAGAGTACTTTTAGAAGGGTGGAGTTACCTGTGATGTTGAGCACAGAAAAACATGGAGTTCTAATGCAAAGAAGAGCAAAGAAAAAATACCAGCTGAATCAGTGTACAGCCAATGCTTACTGGTTTAAAAGCACTAACTCTTCTGTGTGAAAAAATGGTGAAACATATAAAACTCAAGAGCTTTTAAGGTTTTAAGAATTACTTGAGAAGGAGCATTTGATTATATAAGTGAAGAGCATATTACAGTTCTTATATAAAAAAAGGGTTAGGACACTGTTAACATCTGGCTCCACAATTTTGTTGGACTTTTTTTTTCCCACTAAAGAATTTTTCCCTTTGAGAAGCAAGGAGATAGAAAGAGTCAGTTTGGTAAAGGCTGTAAAAGAAGGACAGTGAGTTATAATTCATTAGGAGTATAAAAACCATTCAGGCTTGCAACAGGATGATTCTATAACCAAGAAGTACTTTTGCCTGAATGCTCTCTCCTAAACAGCTCATATGGTGTGAAGGAGAGAGACTGTTTTTGCTGGTCATCTTTGCAGGCTTTTAGGAGAAATGCTGAAGCAAAGCTCATTCCAGCCATTTGACAGTGTCTAGGAGCTCATTCACAACACTTTTAATTTTGTAAGTCTTTCCAGCCCCCAGATGCCCTGATTACTTTTCAGCAACATTATTCCTTACAGTTTTCACTGCAGCCATGTGTCAGAAATCTTTACTACCTTCACACTTCGGAAGACCTGAACAAATAAATTCTCTGTCTTCTTTTTTTCCACCCTACAAAAATAAACTTAAAATACACCCTTCTTAGTGGAGCCTGTTTCCATGGAAGATTTTGCCTATCTAACCCCACCAATTTAAAAAATGTTTTAAAAAATTCAGAAGTTTGGAATAAAAAAGGAATGGCACAGACTTCCTAATTTTGCTGAAATAAATAAAGGAACCTATCTCTTTTTATAAGGAGACCAATGTTACAAGCCTGCACATGTTTGTGTTTAGAGTTAAATCTGTGTATAATTATCAGTTCCACTGAAATCATTGATGCTATCTAAGTTCATGATAAAGACCTGAGTTAAGACAACAGTTACAGAAAGCCAGAAACAGGAAGTTTGAAGACGAACTACTGGACAAGTCATGTAAATAAAACTGAAGTATATTGGTTGATCTAAGTGGGTATGGTATATAAGCAAAAGTTTTTCTTGTTACTGTGGAAATAACAATAAAATGAAACATTTTAGAATGGACTAAAGGCCTTTAAGATTTTCTCATGCTTATTTTTATAATTAGATTCTTATGTTTACTAGATAAAGCTAGGTATACAAATGAGGAACCAAATCCTTCAAAAGCCTTTGTCATACCCTTAAGAATCAGATTGCCTTACTCCAAACAACTGTTACAAGTCTTAAACCTAAATAGCTGCTTATTTTCATATCCTCACATGCATTACAGATAATGTTTCTTATAATTGTTTGTAAATGCAAAATACACAAACATAAGAAAAAACATGAAAATTGCAATAGTTATTTGTTCCTTCCCTAAAAAAAAAAAAAAAAAAGAAAAAAGAAAAAGAAAAAAAAAAGAGAGAGAATTGAACTCTGAATTCTCTCTGGAGAGAATTGAAAGCTGAATGAACATAGGAGCCAGGTGCTGATCTTTTAAGTAATCTGCATATAATATTGTTCTACATTGATAAACTTATTGTGCAGAAATATAACCTAGCACTGAGAGATCTTGTATGTCTACACAGTGCACTCAAAAGCAGGATGGCCACATTAGCAAGAACACGCAGCAAAGCTAACAGAGTCTATTTCTAATCAGAACTAATTAACCTACGGAGGGTACTGCAACAATTCAACTGTCCTGCTTCTGTGGCAGGTTATTCAGAGGTATCTCTGTAATAGTGCAGATAACAGAGGCAGCCAACCAAGGCAGCAGTTTTTGCAGCAGTGTCTGGCTTCTCCTTTGGGAAGAGAAATGGGCTGACATGAACCCCATGAAAGTTCATGAAAGTCAGCAAGAGGAAATGCAAAGTCCTACACCTGGGAAGGAACAACCCCATGCACCAAGGTATGTTGGGGGCCACCCAGATGGAAAACAGCTTGGCAGGAAAGGACCTGGGGGTTCTGGTCGACATAAAGTTGAACATGAGCCAGCAACACTCCCTTGTTGCAAAGAAGACTAATAGTATTCTAGGATGCATTAGACAAAGCACTGCCAGCAGGTCAAGGGAGGTGATCCTTCCCCTATACCCAGGGGATGTGATGCCACACCTGGAGTACTGTGTCCAATTCTGGGCTCCTTAGTACAAGAGAGACATGGACATACTGGATAAAGTCTAACAAAGGGTCACGAAGATTATTAAGGGACTGGAGCATCTCTCCTATGAGGAAAGGCTCAGAGAGCTGGAACTGTTCAGCCTAGACAAGAGTAAGTTCAGGGGGGATCTCATCAGTGTATATAAACACCTGAAGGGAGGGTGCAAAGAGGACAGGGCCAGGCTCTTTTCAGTGGTGCCCAGTGGCAGGACCAGGGGCAATGGGCACACATTGAAACATAGGAGGCTCTGTCTGAACATAAGAAAATACTTCTTTACTGTGAGGGTGACTGAGCACTGATAGGGTTTGCCCTGAGAGGCTGTGAAGTCTCCCTCCTTGGAGATATTCAAAAGCCATCCGGACATGGCCCTGGGCAACCAGCTCTAGGTGGCCCTGCTTGCAGAGAGGAGGTTGGACCAGATGACCTCCAGAGATCCCTTCCAACCTCAACCAGTCTGTGATTTTGTAATTCTTTTAGGAAACCTTCTAATTTTTATGCAAATGCATCATTCCAGAAGTGAGCTCACTACATCCATTTGAACATATTGAAAGGACAACTTCTGATTGTTTCTGGTTTGTTTTTCCAGATCTACCAGAGTTGTGTACTATAGGTTTATGAACTATATCATGATCAAAGGCTAAAGTTTGGTCTGGATTTAAGGACAAGAATGTAACTCCACAGATAAAACTATCTAAGTTTCTGCATGCTGTGAGAATTAAAATTCAAGCTTTATTTTCTGCATTCATTATTTCTTTTTAAACATTGAGTATTGCCTCAGCTAGCACAGCTTTTGATGCAGAACGTTTAGGTATAGGCTAAGTGTAGTAATTTGCATCACACTTTCAAGCTCAAAATGCTTCCTTTTCATTATAATAAGGAATGTTTTTATAATTTTAAAAATATATACCAAATATTTATTTTTATGAACTTTTCACAAGGTAAATCTAATTAGGACAATGAGAAATCAAAGATTAAAAAAAAAAAAAAGGCTTTTTTCAGATAAAGCACTCCAACTCTTTTACTTAATATCATAAGACTTTCTGTGAAATTTTATCCCAATTTGCTCCTCTCTGTTCTCTAGTATCCCGTTGTGTTACATCTAATGTCACAAGACAAGTAATTTTGATTATAAAGATGAGATGTCAAATGGATCTCAAATTCAGACCCTTTTCTAATGTAAAACTAACTAAATAAATATCATGCATGTCCATTAATACAAAACACTATTATTGTATCATTTATTTGTAATTTCATCAGAAAGATAAAAAATAGCCTGATCACATATAGCAAATGCAGTATAATACAGGGTCTTTATTTTTTTGTATATTTTATTTTTCCCACTTGGATTTTGCCCGTGGTAGGAAAACTATTTTGCCTGTGTTTTCTTTAATGTATAAAATCAGGCTATATTTCTGGGTCACTGGCTCTCTTCTTTTTCCTCCATCTACCTTTCTCTTCCTTCTTAACTCACCTTTCCTTGTCTGCCACTATCTAGTTTTTAAAACCATATGATTCTTTACCTTTCAATAATTGACAGGGGCACGCAAAAGACTAACGTCATCTTCTGCCATTGTAGAAGGAAGCAAGCAATCAAGAAAAGGGAAATATAACTATGGTATCACTTTCCTTCTTCAGTTACTGTAAAAAAAAAGTGGAAAAAATATAAACACCTGTAAAACTGAATATGGAAAAGTAAACATCTCTGCTTTTTATTTCTGTAGTGTTCTGGGGAGGGGAATAGGTCTGCAGTATTAGATATAAAGCTGTTTCCTCTTTTTGGTTCCCATGAGACTCTGTAACACATTTTGTCTCATCAATTTAACACGGTAGAGAACTGAATACTCAGTGCTTAGTTTTACTTGTTTTTTAAACATTTCCCTAAGTGGTGCCTAGTGTTAGTACACATTTTAGATCAACTAACTGCAACATATCTGCTTATGACTGCAGGGCCAAAGTCGTGGCATGCATAAAGCCTGAACAATTGTGCTTTGCGACTGAATGTAGGGAAGAGTTGAAAAGGTGAAAATCTATTGCAAAATTAGGTTTAAAGTGTGAGTCTATAGTACAACAGTGCCTTCATCTGTTCAGCCCTCTCACCCCTATGTATCCCCTGTTCTGGCATGTGAATTGTGCACAAAGCCTGCCCTCCATTACATTACAGATCCCAAATTCACATGACCTGAAGAGATGCGAGTCAGCTCTTTGCGCCAAGCAATGAAGTTCAAGCCACCCATGTACAATCTAATTATTCAGGATATACAGGGCAACTCATCTGAATAAGGACATCTGTTGAGAGCTGGATTTTACTGACCAGGACTATCAGATTACATCTCTGGACTGAAATCTTTCTAACTAATAAAATGCCAAGAATATCTAAGGACCTACTTATAATATAAGTAATCATTTGATTAGTTTAGTCAGCTTTAGCATTGCTCTTTTTTGCATTCAAATTATATTTTAACCCACTACATATTACATATGACCCATTTTTTAACATGCTAATTCCTCTTAGGGACATGATGAACACTGGAAAAAAATACAGAAATGCAAATAATAACAAGTACATGTGCATGTATGGAACAACTTGCATAAAGGGCAAGAAGCATATTATCCCCAGCATCTCAGTGCTGATTTGGACATCAAAGATAAAGTTGACCTGATTTTCACAGAAGATTTTACAAGGAGATGGCTATTTTAAAAGCCAGTAGGACCAATAAGACGTGCTACTTGTGCTATACGTATAAATAAAACTGTTTTTCACGCATCAATAAAGCAAAATAAAGCACAGAACTCACTTATTAACACCGTTCAGCAGCAGGAGTAGAAAACCTTGTATTAGAGCTTTTCTGTGTTGCCAGAATTTATATTTAATTTGTGTCAGAAATAGTATGGACAGCAGGACTAGGGAGGTGATACTGCCCCTGTACTCGGCACTGATGAGGCCACACCTTGAGTACTGTGTTCAGCTTTGAGCTCCTCACTACAGCAAAGACATTGAGATACTAGAGCGTGTCCAAAGAAGGGCAACGAAGCTCCTGAAAGGTCTAGAGAACAAGTCTTACAAGGAGAGGCTGAGGCAGCTGGGATTGTTTAGCCTGGAGAAAAGCACGCTGAGGGGAGACCTTTATCGCTCTCTACAACTACCTGAAAGGAGGTTGTAGAGAGGTGGGTGTCAGCCTCTCCTCCCAGGTAACAAGTGATAGGACGAGAAGAAATGGTCTCAAGTTGCACCAGGGGAGGTTTAAATTGGATATTAGGAAAAACTTCTTCACTGAAAGAGTAGTCAGACACTGGAACAGGCTGCCCAGGGAACTGGTGCAATCACAGTCCCTGGATGTGTTCAAAAAATATGTGGATGTGGTGCTTAGGGACATGGTTTAGAGGTGGACCTGGCAGTTAGGTTAATGGTTGGACTCAATGATCTCAGAAGTCTTTTCCAGCCTTAACGATTCTGTGATTCTATGATTCTATTCTCCACAGGCACCTCAAAAATTCATGCACAAGAAATGAAACCACTCTCACCTTAGTTTCACAGCTACTGAGGTTTTTGAGCATGAGACCATGAGGTAGGAACTCTAGCCACTGAATGCTGACAGTAGCAGCAGAAGAGAGTACAAATAAAATTTTCTGCTTACAAAAAGCAGTGCAAAGCCATCTTCTTGTGCAGGTGAATGGCATTTAAAAGTCATCCAGACATATCTATTTAAGGACTGATCTAAAAGACAAAATATGTACAATGGGCTAGGCAGGAAAATAACTTATTAGTATATGTCTTATTGGCTTTTTTTCCATAATTTTAATTATTTTAAATAAATAAGGTGTCAACCTTTTTTAAGAGACCCATAACTTAAAGAATATGAATTAACTCAACTTTAGATGAATTGCAGTAATGAGAGCAACAGAAAGTATTTAAAAGCAGTTTCGAAACTTGCAGGGAACATATTTAATTACTATTGTTTTCTAATTGATATTAGCAAATTTGTGTACTCAGGCCTACACTATTAATTCATATGAATAATCTTTAGACTGTTAGATTGAAACACTGCCTGAATGTCCTTTGAGTGAAGAGTAAGTTAATTTAGAATCATTCAAGAATTCGTCAGCTAAGTTGGTTGTTCATATTTTAATGTCCATACATCTCTAATTTCCACCAATGTCTTACAAGGTACAGTACACTTGACAGTGAGCCAACACAATAACCCTCTTGAAGATTTCCGAGATATATTTTGTAGCCAGAAACTTTATATCAGTAATTCATACGTAGAAGAATATACGTACCATGAAAATGAATACAACTTCAGCTGAAATCAAATGTTAAGCCGTCTGCAGAAGAGATGCGTAATTTCAATGTTTCTACTGTTATTCAACAACACAAAATATGTGCTCATGACAAATGTGCAAGCTTTGAAAAGATTTAAAAATAGAAATTTCATTTTAGTTTGTTTTCATAGTCTTTGAGAAGGAAAGGGAGGTCTCTGGTGACTTGAGAAAGGTAAATGTCACAGCCGCCTTCAAAAAAGGCCAAAAGGTCAATCCCAGGAACTACAGATGGTCAGCCTCATTTCAGCTCCTGGGAAAATCATGGAATGAGTCCTCTTGGAGCATATTTCTGGGCACATGAAGTTAAACAGGTGATTGGAAGTCACCAGCATGGATTTACCAAGAGTAAATTGTGCTTAACTAACCTGTTTGTCTTCTATGATAAAATGACTAGATTTGTGGATATAGGGACAGTAGTGGATGTTATTTGCATAGACTTTAGGAAGATTTTGACACTGTCATCCATGATACTGAAGTTGAGATGTTACAGTCTGCATGGCTAGACAACCAGATGGATCAAATATGTTTGGATGATGGGGCTCAGAAGGTGGTTAATGGGTCATACTTTACCTGCATGCCTGTGACAAGTAGACTGCCACACGGGTCTGCACCAGGACCTTTCCTCTTTAACATCTCTGTCAATGATGAGCAGGAAGTGACAGAGCACACTCTCATCAACTTTGTAGATGATGCCAAATTAGGCGTACCAGTCAATACACTCAAGGACAGGGCTCCAAACAGGCTAAAGAAATGGGCCACCAGGAACATTATGAAATTCAGCAGAGACAAATGCCAAGCTCTCCAAATCCCAAGAAACTTTTCCCATTACAGGGAAAAAAATAGCCCCTGCAACAACACTGTCTGGGGACGGAGAGGCCATGAAGCACTCTGCAGGGAAGGCCTTGGGGTGTAGATGGGTAGCAAGATGAACGTGAGCCTATGGTGTGTGTGCTGTCACCAAAGGCAGCCAGCAATCTCCTGGGTTGTATGAACAGTGGCATAGCCTGTAGATTGAGCGAATGGCTTGACTCCCTCTATGTGGCACTCGTCAGACGACACCTAGATACTGCATTCAGTTTTTCCCAGTTTTTTTATGACAGGAAAGATATGGACAAACTGGAGGGAGCTCAGAAGAGGCCCTCTGAGATGGTGAGGGCTGGAGCGCCTGCCCTGTGAGAAGAGACTGCAGGAGCTGGCCTGGGTATGCCTGGAGAAGGGACAGCTTCAGTGAATCTAACAGACCCCACAGCTGGCACACGGATCATCAAGGAGATGGAGCCAGGCTCCTCACAGAAGGTCAGAGAGGGAGGGCAAGAAACAACAGGTGTACATTGAGACAAGAGAGTTTCAGACTGGATATAAGGAGAAACTTTTTCCTTGTGAGGGCAGTGAGGAAGTGGCACAAGCTGCTCTGAAAGCTGTGCTATCTCTGTCCTTGGAGGATTTAAAGTTGCAGCTGGACCATGCTGTGAACAGCCTGGTCTCACCCCATAGCTGGCCTGCTTTGGGCTGTAGGATGGCCTAGAGATCTCCTGAGGTCCCTGCCAGCTTCATTTATCCTTTGGGACCATAGATATGCATTGGAATTATTCTGTGATACTGTACTGTGAGATAAAGAAAAATGACACAGGGAACCAGAAAGTCACTGGAGCTTAAAGACAGAATAAATAAGACTGGAAATACGGTAAATGACATGCATAAATGATTATTTTCATGGCATTAGAGAGAGAAATGAATACAGATAATTACATTTAGAATTTTGCAATATATATGAAGTACTCAGCACTCACCCAAAGAAATACTGCATATTTTCTAGTGTAAAATGTGCTCTGTGATTGCAGAAAATTATCTTCCTTTCAATTTCAGTTCAAAGTTATACATTATGCTCCCATATGGAGATGTGCCCAGTGTTGAAGACATTGTAGGAGTATATGATTTCTAAAAAACATTACTCTGTTTTATCTGGCACAGGTGCTGAACTTTAATTGGTTTTCCTCTGTCCTTTTTAGTTATCTAATTTTTGTAACCGAAATTTGATCTACATGACTGTCTGAAGACCAGTGGACCACAACAGATTTGGCCCTTTAAAAACACAGTAGTTTATTGCATAAGAACTTGTGTTATTTTAACATGGAGAGGAAAATATCTTGGCAGAATACCGAGATTGATTGATCCTGGAAAGATTTTGGGTTTTCTTGTGAACAGTTGGATTGGTAACACAGACAGATGGATTGTTACTGCAGAGTTGGTGTGTTGCTAGGGAGAGTTGGAATGGTATGCCGGACAGGTGTCAAATTTGTGAACTGGTGTTCAGAATAGATGTTGCATTATCTACATAAATTATATATATATATATATATATATATATATATATATATAAATGTCCATTGCTAACAACACATTTTCACTACATCCAGAATGTAAAGGCCACATTACTAAAGGCACCTTTGGACAAAAAGGAGGACAGAGAGAATTCAGAAGGTGAAATTGTGTATGCAGGCCAGGAACTGCACCGATTCCAGTATGTACTGAAACCCTGCTCAACTCTTATTACGATGTCTTAATTATCATTTAAGGTAGTATAGCTCTCATGCTGCATGTGAATTGACTTCAGTATCATAGAGCTCCACAACCTAGGCACAAAGACTGATTATTGCATTCTATGTAGCACTACAAAAGGCAAATTTTGGCTGAGGGTGGTGATTGCTCCATGATAATGAGAAATAAAACCAAATCTTAAAACACCTTCCCCCCTGCCCCTTCTTTCTGGGCTCACCTTCACCCCTGGTTTCTCTACCTCCTCAACCCAACCAGTGCAGGGGGGATGGGGAATGGGGGTTGCAGTCAGTTCATCACACTTTTCCTCTGCCAGTCCTCCTCATTCTCTTCCCTTGCTCCAGCATGGGGTCCCACCCACGGGAGACAGTACTTCACAAACTGCTCCAGTGTGGGCCCCTTCCATGGGGTGCAGTCCTTCAGGAACAGACTGCTCCAGCATGGGTCCCCCACAGGGTCACAAGTTCTGCCAGCAAACCTGCTCCAGCGTGGGCTTTCCACAGGGTCACAGCCTCCTTTGGGTGCATCTATGTGTTCCAGCGTGGGGTCCTCCATGGGCCGCAGGGCGACAGCCTGCCTCACCATGGTCTTCACCACAGGCTGCAGGGGCATCTCTGCTCCTGTGCCTGGAGCACGTCCTCCCCCTCCTTCTTCACTGACCTTGGTGCCTGCAAAATTGTTTCTCTTACATGTTCTCACTCCTCTCTCCCAGTTGTGGTTTCACAGTAGTTTTTTCCCCCTTCTTAAATAATACATTATCACAGAGGCACTACCACCATCACTGATGGGCTCAATTTTGGCCAGCAGCAGGTCTGTCTTGGAGCTGGCTGGCACTGTCTCTCTCAGATATGGGGGAAGCTTCTAGCAGCTTCTCACAGAAGCCACCCCTGCAGCCCCCCTGCTACCAAAACCTTGTCATGTAAACCCAATACACCAGTTTCTAATAATTTGTTAATTTTAAAAAAATATCTGTTTAATAGCCACACTTATATTTTTTCTAGCTTACCATAACACTATCTAAACAAAGAATAATTCAGTAAGTCTATGTGTAACTAAATATCCCTCAACGCTACAGCTAGGTTATGCCATTGTAACACTAGTGTTCAGTAACTATCCCCTCTCAAAATACAGATGTTGATTTCTGTGTATTCAAGGACATTGTATGTTTAAACATTTGCATAATGAAAAGGTAAAATGGCCCACGTAACCATACACTGTGCCAGATGATGTACTTTTAGAGAAAAAATAACGTGTCTTGCTCTTCTAACAGTTTACAGAATATGTTGAATTTTCAGACTTTTCCTTTCAGCCTTTTATTTAAAAGCTTTGGGGTTTTTTTAGTATTCTTAATCTTAGATTGTATTGCTAGATATCACACTAAGCCACAAGAAGAGGAAAATCTAGGATATTTGTTAGGTTATTATACTGTATTACCTTCACCACCCCTGACCGACTTTACAGAAAACCTGTAAATTCACACGCTACATTAAGTATAACGGCTTCTAACTTTTTAGACTATCCTGTGCACTCAGCCTTAAAAATAGTAGCAAATGCATCAGTTGCATTGAAAAAAACACAACATTCACATTTGGAGTGTTTGTTTATATAAATCAGTTTTTTTCTATGCAGTGGCAAAATCATGAGAACAGAATAGCACCTGTTCATTCTAGAAAGAGACATGATAACTTATATATATCTATATATATATATATACATATATGTACACCATGAAGTCATACCAGTAGGAAATTAGATAGTTACCTATTTTTTCCCCAATAGTATTGGATCATTTCATGTAAAATATTTGAGCTAATGTTAATGTATGAAAGCCATCTATACTAAAAGAAATTTTCCAGAAGTACCCAAAGGCTCTGAGGAACAAATTTCTGATTGTTTTAATGGAGATTTTAGCTTCATTTTGGAAATTTCCTTCAAATATAAGAGGAGTGTAGTTTTAAGCCATTTAAAGAGTCACTGTCTTTACTACTATTGGGAAAGTGTTGGGTAATTATTCTGTCTATGCAAGCTATAATGCACTGTTGCACTTTCCTACAGTTCATACTGAATAGTATGATAAGTTCTTTAGCCATTTTAACAAAATTTAATTAATATTAGAAGTATATTCAGTGGCCATATCCACCTACATGGCATGAAAACAAAAGTTCAAGGGAAAAGTTCATAGGACAAATGTGCTCCATGTGCCTTCTATAAGTACAATATGTTTCAGCAGCATGATCAATATTTTTCTCAATATATATTTTATCAGTGTAGGGAAGAAGTAATAGAAAAGATTTCATGAAAGATTTTTTTACTTTAAAAAAGTGAAAATACTGATGCCCAAATTATGTCATTTCTTGCAGTTGTTGAGGAAGGGATCTGCAGATTTTGGTTTCGGATCAAAGGAAAAAAAAGTCTCCTTCTAAGAACAGATCAAAAAATTTGTTCCTTCTTATTTGACTACCTTTAAAGAGAGTGAACAAAGTCCCTGTATAGAAGAAAATAGAAACAGATGCAAGAATACTCTTAGAAACCATTTAACCAGTTTCTAGTGGGTTCCCATCTGCCCTAAGTTCTTTTACCTTGTTATAATAGGGAACAGAAGAGAAAAACAAAACCAAAAAGCCCTCACAAAGTTGAGTTTGAAAACTGCCATGAAATGAGTCAGTCATCATCTATTCATCTAACCAAAATCAAATTTGTTATTGTGAGTTCTTCCCAACCCGTGTTACACAGGTTGCAGTTCTTGAGATTTCAGTTATTTTCAACTTTTTCATGGCCACAGATTTCTGTTCCACTTTTTCCTTTTTTGCTAGGAAATATTTTGATAATTATGCCTATCAGGTTCAGTTTTCTTAGTGACTCAGAAAGGTCAAAGCCTTAGCCACAGACAGGAAGAAAAAATATCTGTTGGTATGAATACACTAGAATACCACAACAATCACATTTAGTTTTGCTGCTTGTGTTCTGTGTTATTATGAGAAGCTGGCACTTAACTAAGTTGCAGTATGAGCTACTCACAGATCTGAATCTTCTGTTGCTGAAATAAGAGTTGCTGCTGAAAGTAGGTCATTCAGGAATTAATATGAGTCTGGAAATATGTTATTTTTGAACAGTAGACATAAAGTGATACTTCTGTCATGCCAGGACTCGTTCTGATGTTGCTGAAATATTGTTTCACTGACTGACCCTTTCTCATTTGCATGCCAGCATTTATGGTGATACTATATAGAAATACCATAAGAAACAGCCCTTCCTGTAGTGTGTTGATGACTAAGGGACTGGAGCATCTGGCATATAAGGAGAGGCTGAGAGAACTGGGACTGCTCAGCATGGAGAAGAGAAGTCCCAGGAGGATCTTATCCATGTGTATAAATACCTCATTGGGGGAGTAAGGAAGACAGAGCCAGGCTCTTCTCATCAGTGCCCAGCAACAGGACAAGAGGCAATGGGCACAAACGGAAACACAGAAAATTTTGTCTAGAGTGTAAGAAAACACTTTTCTAATATAAGGGAACACCGGAACAGGATGCCCAGAGATGTTGTGGGGCCTCCATCCTTGCTGACAGTCAAAACTTGACTGGACACAGCCCTGAGCAGCCTGCCCTATCTGACTCTGCTCTGAGTATAGAGTTAGACTAGAAGATCTCCAAAGGTGCCTCCAGCCTCAGCCATCCTGTGATCCTGTGTGTTACTCTGCATTCAAGGTATAAGATACAGAAGGGAATTTCACCCTAGCTGTAAGCCAAACTGACATTTCAACCCTCTTCTGCAGGATGGGCTTACACAGTCATTTTACTCACATCCAGTAACTTTGTAAAACAACAACAAGAAAAAATCACTGTTAAATCAGCTGAATTAAGTTATCTTATTTCCCACTGAGTAGGTTAAAAATAAGCATGGAGCCCCTGCAAGATCTTTCAGAATTTCAGAAGCATTCTTATAACTTAAAATTACATTGGTCATTGATTTTTAACAGAAAATGACTATTTAATTCTATTAGGCAATTAAAGAAAAAGTTTATTTCCCAGACCATAATGTGCTGGACAGAACAATGTTCTGCATGCCCTCTTAATTGCAAACATCAGCTAAGAATATCATAGTATTTTATTTCAGTGGGTGCAAGAGATTAATACTTAACATAGTATATAATGTCTGAAGTATTTTGATCAGTAAAAAGACTAAAACTTGCAATACAGGCAGTGCATTTTCTAAGAGCTATGGAATTGCATGCCAAAAGTTTGGGAGGATAGTAAAGAAATGGGGCATGGGAAGAGAAAAGCAACCCACGTTCAAGAGCAGAAGGGAAGAAATACAGTGTCTGTACAGAACTACAGCAGAATGAGGCCATATGTACAATCTATGACTCAGCCATTCCCCTGTTTCTGGAGAGTAGTACTATGCTAATGTGACAAAACTTTTGTGCTAGATGATGTACTACTATATACTAATACCCCATGGAGCATTAGACCAATAGTCTGTCTCATTTAGGATCATCCAGGATAGCACATCATTTTGAGAACAATAATGTTATTAGCAACATGATAACATAACATTCTCCTGCTACAATATCTTTTCAAGAATGGAGGTATTGTTACCCTTTCAAGAGTATTCCTATTGCATTTTAAAATTTCTGCCTGATGTACTGTATGTAAGGACTATTTTTGATGAGAGAAAACTTAAATTGTCTGTTTCACATATAGTATTGGCTTTGTGTAAAATTAGCTATTTATAACATCAACTGTGTTTCTAATGGCAGAACTATGTGGAGTTGGCTGCAAATGACGTTATATTTTTCATTTATCCTGACAGTATTTTAAAGGCTGCATTTGACATGAATCATCTGAATTTGTATTTGAGATATTTCATTTTCATCATAGCTTTTTACAGGAATAGATGACAATGTCACCTGTGTTAGTTGCTTCCTGGAAACAGTATTATTTAACATTTCTGTCCTGACAGCCTTGTTTTTTACTTCAGTCGAATTAGTTATCACATTTAACAATTATTCCTATTACAAGTTATATTCAGATCAGGTACACATGATGAAATTGGAGAACGTCACCTGTAAAAAGACATGTTGTTATTAAACTAAAAATTTACATAGAGTAGCTGTACAGTACAGAAAAATATGTATCATCCAAAAGAGCAATTCATAGTGCTTAGAAGTACCAAACAGCTGCTTAACTAAAAGCTTGACTCAAAACCCTCTGAAACAAATGGAAAGATTTTCATTGATTTCACTTCTTTTTGGATCAGGCCCAAAAATGCAGATTTTTAGCTGAGAGAGACCAATCATCCTTTAAACGGGATATTATTTTATCAGGGAAAAGAAAACACCAAATGGAAAAAAGCTTGTCAATAAGGAAAAAGAAAACGCCACCCAAACAAAAACTTGTCACTATGTTTTAATCATACTTTACACCGCAGGTAGCAAATAAAATAAGCTAATGTAATTATTTAGTGCTGTAGTCTAAATGACTCATGCAAAACCTGTCGGAAAACAATAATTTCACTTACAACATTCAGAAACCATAAGTTTTTGCAACATTTCAGAGAAAAAAAAAGATGACTGAAATAAAACCATTTTATAAAAGATAAATCTCCTTTTTACATTATTTTTCATAAATTGATTCATTTACCATTAAAAAATATCTACTCTGTACTGGAACTGAACAATTTTTATTTATAGACTTAATGAGGGGAAAGAAAAGAAAATGTGAGTTATAGTTGCAATATTAACATTTTTAGTTTGTCCCTTTCATCATACACTCACATACACATACACATAATTTGTCAAACACAGACTGTATCCTCAAAAGAAGCTATGAAAATTCTACTCTTGTTTATACTTAATCTTGCTTGCTTAATAAATTACTGTAGCAAAAATGAACAATCAAAACCAAGTAGCTTATAGAAAGGGTTTTTAAAGAAAATATTCTATACTTTAATATTCTTAACTACAATTCAGAATATTTCACAGCTCTCCAAATTCTTATCTCTACTTGATCTTTGACTTGGCTGATCTGTAAATCTGTCCAAGTTCATTGTCCTGTTATGGTTATGCCCAGAGTATAATCTTGTATGTGGAGCTGTATGAAGTTTGAATGAACTGAATGCTATCTTAGCAAAAATATTCAACTCATGACATTCAACCCCTGCTAAGAATAAATAAAATCTGAGTATGGAGCTTCACGCTGCCATATAGCTGGACTACATTTTTGTAATAATGTCATTTAAAATGAACATGTTTCTCTCAGCAGCAGCTAACTACACGCATATTCTTTCACTAAAATCTCACTTATGCTGTTATAGCAGACAGCAGTCACTAGTGTACAGAAAGGCACAGAAAAGGGAGACAGTCTTCCCTACCTTCCCTTGGGTTCTCCTTTCAATGCTTTATACTCGATATTCTTTAGTTTGCCTACCCAATTTTTCAACCAGTCTGAACCATTTGTACTTCTCTTGGGAATTATATGGATTAAAATAGTAGCAAAAGATCAGACTTGTCAAAGCCAAATTTTTCTTTTTTTCAGAGGTAATCATGTTCCAAGAAAACTTACATGTGAAAAAGTTAGAATTCCTATTTGAAGCCAGAGATTCACTTCACTTCACTATATCCCAGTGGTCACGGTAGTAATTTATGACAGTTCCGGGTTAGAATCTGTCTGAGCTAATTTCCAGACATAGTCTTTTATTTGGTGAAAGATTTTGAAATATGTTTGTTTTGTTACAAAGGAATTTATTTGAAATAAATCAACTTGCACATGGTAATAAAGCTATCTCTGAAGTATCACTCATTGTAATTTGAAAATTGCTTTCAGCACGAACTAGCACATCATGACACAGCATTTTCAGAAAGTTGTTTGTTTTGTTTCTGTATGTTAAGCAAGCTTATGTTTATCAGTATATTTAAAGAAGTATAAAAACCTGTAAGCTACCGATATAAAGCAGTTTGAAAATGCAACTGCTTGAGAGAGACATAGTAGTAACTCCTGTATTACACATGAACTTATGCAGTGAGTGGGTTTTCTTTTCCTGACGATGCAGAGTAGGACACTACCCTCTCCTCTACTGTACATAGACTGCAATATGTAGATAAACGTTGCTTAAAAAAGTGACTGTAGTTAAGCCATTGTATCTGTGACAGAAAACATGGCTGATAACTATGTTGGAATGCATTATTAAAAGTGCCCTGAACTGAGCCCTTGAATCTGTCATAGGAAACATAGCCAACAACTAATTTGGAATGCATTATTAAACCATACTGTCTTACCAGTTTCAATATTATCCCAAATTTACTAACATGGACAAATTTGAAGTGGCAAGTTAGGAAGTGGGTTTGCAGTATGCTAACTATTCATGTGTTATTACCCATATGCAGGGTCATCTTCTCAGCATTATGGCTGGAACAGGGATAAGCCATGTCACTTTTGTCTTAGGATAATAGGTGTAGACTGGGGCAAGTCCTAGGCCAGTTTTAGGTTATGCCTTTTCTTGTTTGTATAGCCATGCCATTAAAAAAAAAAAAAAAAATAGGAAAATATGTCAGCAACGCAATCAAAATTTTTAACTTAGAAGTTGTTGGCTCACTCTGGGACTGTGTGTGTATACTCATGAGAGAGCTTAGTAGCATGTTGACATGGACCACCTGGACCATCATAATTATAGGAAATAACTTTTCTTGTGATCTCCTGACATGGGACACATGCACTCCTTATTCTTCAAAGCCAGTGCAACCATCCTTCTGCAGCTGAGATTATTTGTCATTCAGAAAAAAAGAAGAACAAAAACCCTCCGCACCAAAACCAGCCTTTTGGTCCTTTGAAAACAGTGTTTTCAATGACAACAGTATATATATGCTTACAACATTGAATTAGTTCTGGTGTGATATGAGGATATATGTGATTGTCAGTCTTACTGTCCAGTCACAATTAAACAGATTGTACCAGCCTGCAGGTAGTTCAGTAACTAATTTAATTTCCAACTTTATGTCTCTAATTACATTGCATTTAACTTCAGGAGCTGCAAAATTTTTTCCACAGCCTTGGTATGCATGCAATGCATTTGTAGATCCTTCTATTTTACTACAGATGATAGGCTAACAAAGCTTAGACTTGTTAAGGAAAAAGCAGCATGATCCACAAAGTTCAGATGCAAACTTCTCCAACATGTGTCAATGATTAGAGGGAAGGTTTTTGTCTCTCTCATTAGCTTGTTTTTCTAGGCCATCATGATGATCAGACACAGAATGCTTGAGCAAACCAATTACTCTTGATTTATGGGATTTATTGAAAACATCACATTTTGCTCGAAAGTGTGATGTAAATTAAAAAAGTAATTTATTCATAATGGTCTTAAACTGTTGCACAGCCCTAAAATCTTAATTATTCCCAGTGTGAAGGGAAAAAAAAAAGTTTAAAACTTTTTTAAAATTGCAAATTCTGTCTCTTTCTGTCAAAATTCCAATAATTTCAAATAGGAGAAAACTGAGAAACAAGTCAGTGGTATCAGAAATCTTAGTATATAGATATTTTTTTTCCAAAAAAGTAAACCTATTCAAAATGCTAGAGCTGATTCCATCAGTTTCTGTGAATCAGTACACTGTTTGAAGTAAATGTTAACTAAAAGCAAGCCCTATACCCTTGTAATAAAGGTAGATTTTACCCTTAAGTGCTTATATAAAGTATTTAATGAAGATAGGAGAGTGATGTGTGCAAATAAGGATGGAAAAATGCACTGTAAATTAAGTGAATAGACATCTTTCCTTTTAAACAAAGCTCATGAAAGAAGGTGCTGCTTATTTCTCCCTCATTTGGAATGTACCACCAGCTTCATGAACAACAGAGCAGTTTATTTTTTTCCAGTTCTTCATTTATACTCCCTCCCCTGTTATGAAGAGCTCTGTGTTTAAAACACAATATACAATATTTTCTTAATTAATACATATTTTATTGGACAGATTCCTAGAAGCAGACTGGAGAGACAAGGCTGTCAGTTTCAAAATGCCACATATAATTTAACAAGTGAGTAGTTGTTTGGGATACTGGCAACTAGCCAGTGAACATTGTGCATATTTGCATTTGGCACAGGGGCAGGAGGTAATGAACAGCAGATTTCAAGACTATGAGAACGTTTTTTAATATTTAATGGTTTGTAAATGTTCTAGAATTTATTTATTATTGGTGGAGTAGCTTAGTTTGGCTAGTGAGGTTCATGTATTTTTATAGTTAGAAAATTAGTAAAAACCTTTGTATCACTGTAGATAGAGATAACTTCATCAGAGTTGTGCATTTTTTTTCCCAGAATGTTCATGTACATACATTTATGGTATCTTTTCTCCCTCGATTTCAAGGCAGGATTCCCAAAGCTAGGAAGAAATACTGTCCTGGCAAATTGCATAAGGAAGAGGGTCTTTTTGTCTCACTTGTCAGTGACCTTTCCCAAACACAAAGTGTCCATAATAGCTTTCTAAAATAAATTGTATTTATAAAACCTCATATGTTTCTTGGGTGTCACCTTTACACATGTAAGGTCTATCTTAGGCTCTGAATTGAGGTTGCTTTTCATTTAGCTTTATTTTGTTTACAGAAGTGATTAACAGGAACTAGAGCATCTGGGTTAACAGACCTTTTTACCTTTTTACTTAGAGAAACTATTATAGCAACATGATTTTTTGAGTCATGACATTCATATACTAAAATAAAGACAGATATAATGTGATATGAAAAACTTTATAGAAGCACAGTCCAAGGGTAAGCTGTAGAAATCACTTGTTATTTTTCCTCTCCTGTGAATTGCAACCATCGTAATTCCTGTGAATAATACTTTATATCCTATCACACAACTATATATATTTTGAATATACACACAAGAATCAATGAGGAAAAGTTCATTTCTTGAAAGAGAAATGTAATCTATGAAATCTTTGTATTTTATCTCAGTATTTTTCAGCCTCAGTGATGGGAAAAACAAATATTTCAAGTTCAGAAAGAGATTTATGAAAAAAATTAAAGAGCACCTTTTGGGTGATTTTAACAAATTAAACCATTTTAAATTATTTACAGAATGTTTGCACACAAGGACCTTTTCCATTATACCCTGCAGTTCCTGAAGTGCTCTCTATACTTCTCAAACTCTCTATACTTCTGCCTACTGTGCAGTGAGTAGATACCAAGACCAGCTGCAGAAAAATCAGCTCCTGCAGTTGTATCTTGGAACATTGTGCATATCATTTAACCTGCTTCTCTGGCACACTCCTTTGCAAAGAACTTTACACAGACCTGCTAAATGGATTGCAGAAAGAATTATGATTTTTATGTGCATATATACATTTTTTGTATCATGCCACCGGGGTTTTTATCTTGTTATATTGCATGTGCCAAATTACACTGCAGTAATTCCAGAGTTATGCTGGTGAGTTCAATAAAGGCAATCCAGATTTACAATGGGATGACTGATTGGAATCTGTGTAATGACTCCTTTCCTGAAAAGCTCTTAGTTTGAGGCAAGATTCAATACTAACTTCTGTTTAGATGGAAACTGAGAAAATATGATAAACACTACCTTTATCTCCTCCTGTATATAGACCAACCATACAATAGTTTCCTCCAGAAATTTCTTACAAACAAAATTTTTTAACTATATTAATTCCCTCTATCATTTTATATTAATTACATGAATTATCTCTCACTGATAGAGAAAAAGGAGGGCTACAGTTTTATTTAATGAATTCTGTCTCATATCCTTAAGCACATAAACAAACAAGATTTCTGGTAGGGTGTGGGTTCTGGTAGCCCTCCTCCTATAAGCAGCGTTATATATAAACACAAGATAAACACAACAGACATATTCCATCTACATAAACTTGAAAGACATTTCAAGAAATTAAAACCACAGTTATTTTTGTCTAGAACAAGTAATTAATTACAAATTCATATTGATTTGTCTTACTTAATATTCATGGAAACTCTTTTAATGTTTTCTGTTAGTAAATTAAGACTGCTATTGATCTTACCAAAGACAACATGAATGCAATTAAACTTACATAGCTCTGTTTTGGCATGAAAATAAAGATATTTTAACTGGATATGCATTCATACCAAAGCAGATTTTATGATAATAACAACATAAATAATATATAAGATTTACAGATATGCATATCTTAAAAATCTAGTCCTTTTGGCACAGCTAGTGCTACTGAAATTAAAGAAAACATTTTTAACTCTGAAAAGAAAAACTGTGTCATCTGCATGAATTCCCAGTGTGTATTAATAAGCCAGTATCATCTCTGCCTTGAGTTAGTGCAGAATTGTAGCAAATGCATTTTTGCTACTGAGGAAAAGTGGAAGATTTATCTCACTGCCTTGAACACTTACACTCCCTTATGGTGTTCACTTATTCTTCTTAATGGGGATTTAGACAATGTCTTTTACCAAACCATTGGCTCAAATGTGAGCAAACTCATTCTGTTTGTCATGCTCCAAACCAAAGCAGTCCAGTAGTGGTAACAATGCATAAAGTGATGTTGCTATATAACTTTTACACACAAATGAGAGACGGCGTTGTATGAGCAATCCAAACAGCAAAACAACAAGTTATGGCTATGGACCTCTGAAGACACTTCCCAGGATGTGAATGATATTTGTGAACAGGCACACAAAGCAGTACCTGCAAGAAATTAGTTTCTTTACTCTTAAAACCTAATGCTCACAAGGAAACTATCTAATCTGATTTCCTGCTGTACAGTATCTCAGAAAGAGATGCCGAAGCTCAGTCACACAAACCCACTGTTTGCCTGAGGGTGCACAAATGAGGTGCTTGTGCCTCAAAAGTGATCAGGGGAAGGGCCACAAAAATGATCAGAGGGATGGAACACCTCTCCTATGAAGAAAGGCTGAAAGAGCTGGGGTTGTTCTGCCTGGAGGAGAGAAGGCTGCGGGGAGACCTTATTGCAGCCTTTCAATACTTAAAGGGGGCTTGTAAGAAAGATGGGGATAGTCTTTTTAGCAAGGCCTGCTGTGACAGGACAAGGGGTAATGGTTTTAAACTAAAGGAGGGTAGATCTAGACTAAACACAAGGAAAAAATTTTTTACAATGAGGGCAGTGAGACAGTGGAACGGGTTGCCCAGAGAGGTGCCCCATCCTTGGAAACATTTAAGGCCAGGCTAGATGGGGCTCTGAGCAACCTGATCTAGTTGTTGATGTCCCTGCCCATTGCAGGGGGGATGGACTGGATGACCTTTAAAGGTCCCTTCCATCCCAAAGCGTTCTATGATTCTATGATCTAAATCAGTGCATTTATTCTATCAAGACGATGGCATTAAGTATGACTGTTAAAGAGCAGGCTGATTCACAGACAATCTGCTGAGAGAAAGACTTTATCCTGAAAAACACACATACACATGCACACTACTTTACCAACAGCAACAGGGGAAGGAGGAAAGAGTTTTATGCTTCACTGAGACAAGGAGAGATATTTTGGTAAAGTATGTGATGACACAAAGAGGCATTTGAGCCATATAAGTAAGGATGAATGATCAGAAGACATCTTGGATATGGAAGTGTTAAACTAAACCTGGAGTGGAAGATTAAAATCTTCCTGGGGGATGCCAATGCAAGACGGGATATTTCTAGCTCTTCCAAGCAGTACCCAATCTGAGGTGTAGTGTATGGAGAAAGAGGGGGCAGGACCCTAAACAGGCATGCATTAAGAAAGATTACAATTGGTCTTTTGGAAAATATAAGCAGAAGAGCTTTCTGATTTTAAGATTAAAGAAGAGTTTCACAATGATTAGCACTGTTAATGTAAGAGGGAGATACTGTATACACCTATATCCTCTTTCACTTATGTACTCATTTGCTACAGAACCAAAGCATTCATGTGAACAGGTTAAGCATTCATTTTATTTTTCTTTATCAGTGTCACAGTTTTAGCTGTGTTGTTGGTTTTGAATATTGTGAATAAATGCTTTCCTCCAAATTTAATCTAAACCTAACTTAAGATGAGTCATTCCTCACCGGAAGAGTACCTTGACAAATGTCCTTCTGCCCCAGCACAGTCTACAAATAGCAACAAAGTATAGAGAAATGGTGAGCGATCCTCAAGCTACTGAGACTAACCTTCTGCTTAAAGCATGGTCAACGCTGAATTCACCTTCAGCTCCCTCCACAGTTTCCTGAATTCCTCTATGAACTGTGCAATGAGAGTAATGTCCAAGTTGCTACTGTGTATCATCAGCAGTACTCATTTACCTGTCACACCCTGAATGTCATTTCTGTGTTCAGAAGTGTCCTTCTCCTGACTGATATTTTCCTGTTCCTTCCAAGGCAGCTAAGGGTGTTTATTTTCTTTAAAACACAGCACAAGTGGCTTTGCAATTGTTCTTCTATTTGAAATCCTATTGGGTAGGTTAATCAGCTAATCAGTATCACAGACCTATGCTTTTTATTTATATTCCTTTTCTGTCTGTGTATTCAAGCCCTCACCTTTGATTTAAAAGCAGGGAATAAGAAAGACAGTCTAAACTCAGTGAGGTTTGCATGCATACTACTCTTTGCATGAAGACTGCTTTTCATCTTTGGCCAAATCACCTTCTCAGGTTATAAGACTCACCTGATCTAGGTTAATAATTGGTTAAAAGTTATTTCCTATAGTACTGAAATTCCTCCTCCCACAGGTTCTTATAAGTTGCCTTTTTTACAAATATATTTCTTAGCATTGGATAACGATTCAGTACTTCTAGATATTTAGATATGTACAGCTTGAAAAAACACCCTTCTTCATTGTGCAGTGAGACTATACAGTTCATTTTCATTTCCATTTTCTGAAATTGTCTTGTCTTTCTTAAACAGATCAAAGAAGGCAGTTATTTCAGAAATCACTCTGCAACTGTACTAAATTATAAAATGAAAATTAATGTCTTATTGATTGATAATGGCAAAATAATACCTAATATTTCTTCTCTGTAAATTACTAAAAAAATAATGTTGAATACACAATGTTTCTGTTGCAATGTTATAATTCAGGGAACGTAAGTAAAATGAAATTGTGAAACTTTGAAGCACTAAAGACTGGCAGTTATGTTCTACACTTTTGAAAAAGCATAAAAAGTACTTAAGATTAGTTTAATTTAGAAATGCCAAACAAAACATATTGTATCTTTCTGCGTAAGGTAAGACATCATTTGATGGTGTGGAGAGAAACTTTATTTGTGGGGGTGTACTTATTTTTCACTAAAAGGAGTCAACCTTAAAAACCTGGTTAGTCATCATGGTACCTATAGACAGCAATGGACTCTAGATTAGATATTACCACTTATAAAGGAGTATTCAAAGGCACAGTTGCTTATCTCTCAAAATGTCAGCTTGGTGTTCCCCAGCAGTCAAAACGACAACACAGTGTGAAAAATCATTAGGAAGGGAACTGAGAATAAATCAGAAAAGAACTTTGTGATGTTAACAGTAACTGGTGAGTCTACATCTTGAATATTATGCACAGCTCTGGCTACTCCATCTCAAAAAGAAAATCCTTTAACTAGAAAGGTACAAAGATATCATTAAGGATGATGAGGCATTCTGTGCAAGTGAATTATTTTAATTTGGTAGACAGACTAAATATTCTAGAAATCAGATGTCCTAACTGAAGAGCCCAAGAGCCAAGGAAGTCTATGTATCCCAAGCATATGCAGAGAATGAACAGGAAATGCTTCCCAGTTCTCAGAACAGAACTGGGAAGAAATCTCAAGATAGCAAAAAAGGAAAGCAATTTTTTTTTTTTTTTTTTATACAGAGGATGACTGCATTGTGCAATGCATTGCTGAAATATACCAAAGGCAACAAAACATGTCAGATATTAAATGAGAATATCTATTGCTGGACATCATGTTTAAACATAATAGTCTAGATGCAGCCTCCAACTTAAAAGGCTTTGAAATGTTGATTCCCAGAAGCTGAGTAATATACTAAGATTACTTTTCCTTAAAGCATGAGCACTTCATACTCTTTACACTCAGAACCATCATGCCAGACAGGGTGGTCTTATTGTCAGACCAATCCAGATACTCTTAAATATTCATGACAAAATGTTTCATTATCTTAATTTGGCCTGAATTTCTACTTATTCCATTTGTCATGAACTTGGGTAGCTCAGACTAGTTGGAGTACATGCAGCTCCTTTCCCTAGAAAAGAAACTCAGAATGAGATAACCCTCAACTGATGAGAAAAGTTCTTTAAAGCTCTCCTGTCCTTTTTTTTGCCTTTTCTTAAGAAATTATAAAAGTATTTAACTCAGAAAAGAAAAACAAAATAAGAAGCGAGAATTTCTTCCTGAAGTAGGCATGTTTGTATCTTCTAATGGAATATCTTCGCTATATTCAGAAGTAGGTAACTCTCTTTCCAATAAGTATCTCTAAGCCTTGATATATCCTGTTGGTAAAAGGTGTAAGGGAATTTTGATAGGCAAAGCATTCAGTCATTGCAACCAGCAGCTAATACACATGGAGCAATACAGCATCTTTAGGCTGCAGAAATGGTTAAGATAGCCAAAGGAGAGCAACATTTGCATTGCATTCATACACAGATGTTAAAATATGTATGGAGGAGACAGATTGCATATTCCAAAGTATTGGAAAAAAATCAGGTAACAACCTGGCACGGCTCCTTAGAGTACAGAAGGTGTATTGCTTTCTGTGAAAAAAACATATGACTCATACAATTGATTAAAAACATAATTTTAATTGGATTTTTTTCATTTACTTTCATATTGCAAGCAAGAAAAGAAAACACTCACATAAGGCTATTTTCTCTCAAGTAAATGTGTGATCTTGGTGGATTTAGTTACTTAAATTGGTAGTAACTGTACAAGATAAAGCATGATCCTACTAACAATGGCAAGGCTAGCATTAAGATTGCATTAAACTGCTACAGACTGCCATAGCACTGGAGACTTCATGAGAAGCAGCAACAAACTGAGAAAGTGACCTACATTCATACACAAATTAGATGATCATTGATTTGATAATACTTTGCTGATGTAAACTTCAGATAGGCTTAAGTAGATCCACCCTTAAGACCTGAAGAGCATACATGTCTAATCTCCAAGGTCTCTTCTAGAAATCATCTTGTGAACAAATGGCATGTTTGATCATATCTCAATGAAGAATCTAAATAAATCTTTAAAAGTTGTGATTTTGAAAGTATCACATAATCATCTGTTTGCAGAGAATATCTGTATCCAGCCAGAATGTCTACAACTAAGCTATAGGAGGAAGTAAAGGATAAGACTAGGTACTAAAATGTTTTCAAGAAAAAAAATTATTGTAGAAGAACAAATTTTGTATCAATTGTTTTTAAATGTCCATGACAAAGAAGTGTATAAAGAAGAAGTAATCTGTGCCCAGCCTTTTTCAAATAAAAACTTCACATTCCACCCGTATGATATTTCCAATAGCATCAGGAAGTTTGGACAGTTTTTAAGGACTGTGTCACAAGGAAGATGCTGTCCATATTTATACAGACAACTTCTCTGACAAATCCACAGCATGCAAAAGTACTCACAAATCACATTCCTAATTCTAGTGGTACAACTCATGAGGACACCCTTCCATGGGCTGATCAGAGCAGTTGTGATGATTATAGTCCAGAGACCTGAAACTGTCAGAATACATAACAGATAAATCTTTCCTTTTTTTTTTTTACAAGGATAGAACAGCCTTACTGCATGACTGGATCATATTCATCCGAATGATTTATTCTTTAGATCAGCCTGAAAGGCTAGTCTCTTTAGTAGGGAACGAAAATTTTATCTAAGGCCTCAATTGTGGGAAGAATGTACTATCTTCCCCTGAGCTTTGTCACACTGAAAAGTTAGAGCCACATTTGCAGGATACTATGGAAGAAGTCTGAGCTAGGAAGGACCAGAGTCTGACAGTTTCCTCAGGAAACCACCATTAGCATTAAAAAAGCACGAGGCACTTGAAACTTGAAACAGATGTACTTGGGAGTTAATATACATCTGAAAAAATGAAAGTTGACCTTGAAGTCCATATCTATACCCTATACATACATACTGGGAGAAGGGGAATGTCTATACCACTTTTTGAGCAGAACATTTCCTCAGATGTTTTACTATAGCAACCATGAATTTAACGGAACAAAGTGTTGCTTCTCTGTGTTGGAGAGGAAGTTGCTCTGAAACAAGATTAAATTACAGAAATTATCAAATCACTATAGCTAAATGAAATTGGACAACACATCTTGTTTGGGTATCACTTAAAAAACAGGAATAATTAAAAACATTTTAAAAGAATAATTGGTATGCAGATGATATTTCCATTTCCTATTGACCTTCCCTTGCACAAACAGAAAACCTTCTTCAAAATGGTGAAGGTCTCAGTTCAATTTGCCTGTTTATAAAATCTAATTTAACCAAAAACCTACAAGAGAGCAGAAGCTGAAACAAAGTCTATTACTGATTGGTTTAATGTGAGGAACCTGAAATTGATGTTGACATTTTTCCAGCCTGGAGCAATCACTACACTGCATCTCTTAATTGGCTATCCAAGCCTCTTTCTTTCTCTAACACAGCAGTAAACTCATGCTTGCAGCTGCAGGAATCTCCTATTGTAAATACTTACATGGACAAACCAATTGAGCAAACAAAAAGCTCCTCATCCTGGATAATCCAGTTAGTCTTTTAGATAACTGTTGAGCTTCGCAAAAATTCTTGGTAACCTTCTCCATTGTGTGAGACCATAAAGTATGACATTATTAGCTTAATGTGCCAGCTTGGAAAATGTATAAGGCATTATGGTACAGTCACAGTATTATCTACTAGATTGAGCCAGGTTTATTAACAGTGACAACGATAACAACAATAAAAGGCATGCAAAACCAAAATCAGTTATCAGAACCTTATGGGAGGTTTGTAATCATACTAGATTTTTTTTCTAAAAGATTTACTTTTAGAATTTTCCATGAAAATGACCTGGTTCTTTTATTGGCTTCATTCAGTCTCTCTGTTAGAACCTACAGAAGTTCAGTAAAATATTATTTTTTACGTAGAGTGCCTTTGTGTCTACAGTCATTGTCAGACAACATTGGGAGTTGCCACCTGGGCACACTGCTGGCTCGTATTCAACTGGCTATGATGAGGTTTGGGAACTGTGCCTAGGAAGAAGTTCAGCTTCAGAATTTTTCATCTTATTGTCAATATAGATCTGTGCTTCCCCTCCAATAACAGTGAGAAAAAAAACCAATTAAACAAAAAAGCCCACTATCTCCTTCCAATACAAGGCTTATTTTCTGGAAAACGAAATTCTAAATAGCTTTGTGATAGCTGCACTAGGAGAAGTACAGAGATACTTAACTGAATGAATGTTTGTGTGAATGTCCACTTATATCAGGTGTAAGTCATTTGGAGAAATATTTTCTGTCTAATCCTAAAGTGTGGGTTTTTTCCAGAAGCATATGGATTGATTGTTGGAAATTATTACTTTAAAAATTTTAATTTGTGAAGGTGATTAAGTTTAGAAAGTTACACCAGGCAGTGGGATCTAAAGAATTTTAAGCTGTCACAGTAACCATTTTTTTTTTGTTTATAATAGGAACTTTTGTAACAAAACATTTGAGTTTTACCATTTCAAAATGAGCTTACTTAGTAAATTAAGAAATGAACTTACTGCACTAAGGTACAAGAGGCAAATTAAGTTTTCTTTGTTCCTGTCTGTAACTTTTCTTGGCAACACTTTCTGTTCAGAGCTCTTCAGAAATTTGCATTTCTTTGCAACCTCTTAGAATTAGGATATGGGGATTTTCAGCAGATCTGCTTCACTATTCAGATATCACAAAACTTATTCAACTTGTGGAAGAGACAACCCAGACTTTTTATTAAAACAATTGCTAGTGTGCAAATCAAAATAGTATTTCAATAACTTAAGCTCTAGCTACATGATAGATCTAAAGAAATAACCATAAACAGAACTTCCACTTGTAGTCATGTATAGTAAAGCTGCTTTTGACTGTGTCTACTGAAAACCTTATCAACAATCTGAAAGAAAACAGGAACACTGGCAAAACATATAACGTTTGCAGACATTGCTGGAGTGGTAACTGAAAAAGGCTGGTTATTTCCTTTGGCTAAGACAATTAAATGAAAAGGCATACATCTGGGAACCAAAAATACAGGTCTCACCTGTAGAAAGTGGAACTGTGTTTCAGATATCTGCAGGAAAGACATGGTGATTTTGATAAGTGAGATGAGGAGAATGGGACCATAATAAAACAATCTAATTCAGTCTGTAATTAGATTTTGAAATTACTGAATGCACGTGCCTTAGCAAAGTGATGCAGACCACTGAGACAATGAAGAGAAGGTATTAAAAGGAGCTGTGTAGAAAGCTTTGCGGTGTATGTAGGCAATTTACAATTTGCTAAACCTAGAGCCAGCCATTGAAACAGGAAATTTCCGTTAGGAAATTGTAGTATTCCTGAATAAGTGTAGTGTAGTAATAAACCATTATAACCACCTCCAATATGCAAACTCTGAATCAAGGTAGGGTACATTTCTGAAAATGTGGTTTTGATTCACCAGATGTCATGAGCTTGGAACAGAAATCACTTGGTAAGAGATTGTTAATAAACAAGAGTTCACGCTAAAGTAAAATAATATTTACCCTTGTATTTTTCAATCTAATAATCCATAAAAGAAGGGTAAATTGTGTTGTTTAGCAAGTAAAGCAGAATTCAATATAAGCACTCCATAGCACAGAGTTTATTTCTTCATTATAGCTATTTGGTTTGTTCTCCCATTCTTGTTCTTTCTTCAGCAAATTCAACCTCTTCTGTAGTCTCCCAGGAAAATCTTAGATATCATCCTACAAGTATGACTGAAAAGAAGCCTTCAGTGTTTTTTTAATCCTTTTGACATCTGTGACATCTGTTTCACACCCTTTCATTAAGTAAGTTGTGAAAACCATTAACCTAAATGTGAGCTATATACACTTGTCTTGGACCATGTTAACAAAACAGAGGTCAGTGACTCTGTCAAGAATTTTTTCTCTTCTTACCACAAACCATCACTTCAGCTAAAGCACTTCCTTTAGAACATTTATAGATATATACAAAATAATTAAATTTGAATATATATGGGGAAAAAACACCACCCCCACCCCCCCACCCCCAAGTATTCTGTTTTCTCTTGCTGTAGTTTAGAATTTTTGTCCAAGCCAGTGTTAGGCTGGAGGAATAATAAAATTAAGAATTTTACAAATTGTTTTAACTCCTGTTTTTGCATTCTTAGATGCAAGGATTTCTTTCTGATTAATTAAAATCACTTTTGATTTCCTAGATTATCCTCCATTTATTACTTAATGCAGTCTGTTTTGTTTTGTTTTTTTTTTTCATAAAAATAACTGTCACCATTTTATATAGGTGACATGGAAGGGGAGATAAAACAGAAGAATCTTTCAGAGGTCAAAAGTGGAACAGGAAGGAGATAAGACATGCAAAGGAAGTTGGTGGGGAGGAACAATCATCACTGTGGTTTCTCATTCTGGAAGATATACCTACAATAACGTCAGATGGGAATGACTACTTTATGAACTTTTTGAAGCTACATGCAGTTGGAATGGGCTGCTGTTCTTAAAACAGAAACCCTTTTAAAAATTAAAAGTTCAACACACCTAATGGCTTGTTCCTTCTTCACCCCAAGGTTTAAGCCACAGGTCTATCATTTATGTAGTTCAACTAAGTAGAGCAGAAGTCATGAGAGAGATTCAAAAATCTTGACATTACATTACATTCTCAATTTCAAAACCAGCCCAACTCTTCTCAAGCCAAAAGGTGTCTGGGATAAATTTTCCTGAGAATACTTGATATATTAAAGAAATCCACAAATCCCTTGCATTCTCTTGAAAATAATTCCAATAGTGAAAAACAATAATCCTCACACATATTGTTTATTATGAATAGTCTGTGCAAATTTCAATATCTTTCCTTTATGTGTGAGATTTTAGGTATTTTAAACTATACAGTCCATAGCAGGCTTCTCATAGCCCATATTCAAAAGCAAAACTGGTCAGCTTTTATTCTTCACACATACCCCTCTGGTGAGTATATCATGGCAGGGACTATGCCATGATTATTCTGATAAATCTGTATTGAAAACATCTCTGTGAACTGAAACTTTTATGTGCAAACACAGGAGAAAATAAAATAATCTTTGGATACCAGACCCCAAGTGGATTTCATTGTGGTTTTTCATGGTGAGGTAACATAATAAGACCGTCAGTGTTTCATTAACACTGAAGAACTCTCAGACATGCTGTCAGAAGCAGCATCTTTTCTAAAGTACAAATGCAATTTTTTTTAAAAGCATTAGTATTACTTAGCTTGGTCTGATGCACTAACAGCAAAATATTTCTTCCTGATGATTTTTTAAAGTCATAATAACAAAGCTTAATAATAAATAATGACACAGAAAGCTTCTACAGAGTAAAATAACATTCAGCGAGCTCTTACCTTTCACTTTAAAGCTTTGTATTCACCAGTGCAATTGAGAAATCTAGCAATATTTTAATGAGTTTGACATGGGGGAGAAGAGCAATATCAAAATCAAATTCAGATTCAATTCTATTACAATTTCACTTTCTCAACGCAAGCCATCCAAATCTGATGAGTTTACAAATTTGGCCTGGAAATATTGTAAACAAAAGAGTTCCTTGTGACACAGGCAGTATTTTCAACCTTTTTGTAAACTCAGAAAAGCATCTCTAGTTCTTCTATGGTATCTTCTGTCAAAAGCCTCTGTACTTTTTAAATATACTAACCTAACTTGCCTGCATTTGCAAAGGGTGTCTTTAATTTTAAATGTAATGGAAAGTTTGAATTATGTTTCTTTTAATTCAAATTTGGTTGGAAGTTGTTCTTGAAAGTGGAAGCACAGAGGAAATATGAGATAGAGATGTCAACACAACATATTGAATTGACAGTTCTCTATATGTACTCTGCTCTTGCAAGTCTTGATTGTTTGCAAGAATAGGAGTTTTATGGTAAAATTTGTTGAAATGTATAACTCCTGACTTTGTTATCTAAGGCCATGGTAAACAAAAAAAAAATATTTAATTGAATATAGATTGCCAATTCACTTAGTAAAGTGACAGAACATGTAGCAAATTGCATGACTGATGTGAAAGTCGTCTTTGATTTATGTGGCACAATAATTTGCCTGTGTCAGTCTACTGACTGGCTCTTCTTTACAAAAATTACAAGTTGGAGTTTGCAGTTGTATCTTCATCTACAAGTAAGAAGCTATTTTCTCATCTTTATAGTTGTAAAAGACATTCTGAGTAAATATGAATCAAGAATAACCAGAGAATTATATCTGTCAGTTTTAACCTGAGACACTAAAACCTAGTTATTAAAATGTTATCTCTTCCCATACCTCAGTAATTCTTTAATATGCAATATTAATCTATCTTAGCTTCTGCAGATTCAAATGTAAATGTTTTCAACCTCAAATTCTCCTCAGACAAACTACCATTCTGTTCCTGTACCATCCTCTTCACCTTTTAGCTAAGGATAAGGTTTTATGAAAAAGCTGGGCTTGTTGACAAACTCGATAGTGACATAAGAGGCCCTTGATGCTCATCGGACTATGCACTGAAGCCATTCAAAGACGTAAGGCATCAAAAGCCAATATTATAATAAAGAGTCAATAGTTTCTTGAATGTTTTGTGCCCTAAATCACTTCAGAATCAAACCACTGCCAGTGCCAGCAGGTGGAAAGAGGTAAGAAAGACTATGCAACAGTGCAGAGAAGAGCCAGAGGGACTGAATCACTCAGGAATTACTTGCTTTTGAATCAGTGCAGCTATGTGGCAAATCACAATAGTCTGAAAGGTCCTAGTTGGAAAATTAGTACTTCTCCAGTGTGGATTAAAGAGAGGTAGGCTTCTACAGAATGATTCAGATCTCAGGCAATCTCAACCACCTATCTCAGGCAATCTCAACCACCTCTGAATGAGCCTGTCTCTTTCCTTAGAGAGCAAGGTTACCACATGCAGCTCCTGAATTTAGCGACTAAGGTTGGGTTGAAGGAGTTGAGACCTGCTCTCTACTTCTGACATTCAAAGTGTTTTACTATCTGTGTTATCTTTTTCCTCTATTATTTGTTTAGCCTGCAGAAATTAGGCTTTGAGATGGATTCACTGTTAAATGAAAGTAATTCTCCGTGTCTTCACCAGAGAGAAAAACAGAGAATATTTAGTGTTTCTTCAAGATTGTCATTAAAGTCAAAATAATGTTCATGACTGCAGAAAATCTCACACTCATTATAGTGCTATAACCTCTTTCCTTTAACAAACAGTATAATCTAAATGAAGAGTTTCAAGTTCAAGACTTAATTATTGCACCTTGTTCAGGAATTAAAAGGGAACTGCAAAAGAGATACTCTGGTGTATGTCACAATTAAACATGCATTTTACAATAGTATTTTTGCTCCTAATTCTTTCTTATAATGGTGCTGATCAAAGCAAGAGTAGGAAGTGAAAATTGTCTTTAAATAGAGGTTCCTAACCTTTAGCACAGACAACTTGCAGCTTCTTTAAATCAAGTCAAATCCTTATGTGACTAGAAAATTAATCATAGGACTATGTTTTTATGGATATGAAACCTAGCAGTGGTGCTGTGGTGCATAAGACAATCTTAAGACTCCAGCTTACACACAGGCATCTTTTCCATTGCAGATGTTTTATGCCTGTGGAGATAAGTGCATTGACAACCATATTCTGCTCTAAAAGCTTTGAAATTAGAGCCAACAACAGGCAACTTTAATGGCTCTGGGGTAGTTTCATGATCACACCAGATAAGAAAAAGTGAACACATAATGACAAAATAACACATCCTTCTCCTGTTGGAAAATAACTGTTATATATGCACACTACATTTATTTGTTGGAAGATGCTTCTCTTAAGCTCTGTTTCAAGAAGAGAGTGGTTATATTTAATCACTGCTGTGGTTCCAATTTGAGATTGTTACTCAAATATCACAATGCTTCCACTGAGTCCTGCAGCAGCTTCTCCTGGAAATGCTCAGTAAAAGTCTGGGTTTTTTCTGTACATTGAACTCTGTCAGAGTTTCAGTCAAACCCAGAACCAAGTTCAATTCAAATATCAGTTATCTACATCCATATACTCACCTATGCAATTTCAGCAAACTCTCATGCTTCTTTTCTTTAAAGATACGCAGGGTTCTTTAGTAAAGTCTCTTAGCTTTAGTTGCTGCTATACAGTCTCAAGATCTTTTGAGAGTTTACCTCTCAGCAAGGCACATATCAATGATAGAGCAAAATTGAATGTTTCTGTGTTTTATCAACATTCAAATTAACCTTTATCTTCTATGGTACTCTGATACAATAAAAGGGGGTTCCTGTGCCTACAGGGTTCATACCATAAAGACTACCAAACAGATCATCTCAGGTGAAGTTGAAAAGTATGTCTTTTTTGTATGATGATGATGAAGCAGAGGAAGAATGTGGAACGTTTCTTTAATTGTATAATTACAAATTATCATCAGAGAGTCAGGACCTCAGGAAACCTTTCTTCAAGCAACAAAGAACAGGCAATTAATGTTTTGTTGCATGTGAACTGTCCCTATGTGCCACTGTTTACTTCTCACAGTGCCAGCAATATCATAAACTACAAGGTGTAGTTTATGGTTTTTTTGTTTGATATAGCACATTACTAGAGCCACTGAACCAAAACATCATGAGCTAAGCAGGCTGCAGTAGACTTTACTTGTTATCAGATTCTTCAATTTCTTCCAATTACTGAACAATCACTTTCTAAATTTATTTTAAAAAAAAGTTAACACAAATAAACTGTTACTTAGACCAAGTTTTAAATGTCTGTCTAATTTTCCAGGTACAGTCTTTCATAGCCCTTGGATCAAACTGCTGTGACAAAAATCACAAATTTTCTCTACCTCTCCTCAACATCATCACCATACCACCACCTAACTGCAAATACAATAGTCAATATATTTCGTCTAGGAATAAATGGAAAGCCTGTAAGTTTCAAGGTCTGGATTTTCTCTTTAGAAACATTATGCAGTGGCAACAGCAAGGAGATTTCTAGTAGAGATTCAGGAAAAGAACAACAACATTTTCCTTTCTTTTTGGATGCCTTGTAAGAAACAATCACTTATTTTTCTCTTTTTTGTTGGTTGTTACTTTCAGGACAAAATAAATAAAAACTGTCAAAGACAATCCACGCGAGTCATACAGTTCATATGAGAGTAAGGAGGCAATAGAAGCTAATTGGCTAACCTACCAACTCAAGACTCAAGACAAGATACCTTTGTTTGTGATTTTATCACAAGATCCTTAAGTAATTTAGCCTCTGTATCATGTTTTTGTATTAAAAACTGGCATATTAATTATCATTTTACAAGATCGTTATGTTTTCATCCTGACAGTGAAGACCTAAATATTAATTACAGTTAAATATAGCCCTCACATCAGTAGTGTCCAACCTCACAATGATCCAGTCCCATATAGGGTACACCACACCTTAGCTCAGAGGCAGTAGTACCAGCTATACAAGACAGTGTGAAATCGTATCAGCCATTTTGCTCATGTTTATGTCGATACATGTTCTGTATAGGCATAAATGTACCCAGAGAACAGTACAGAAATGCAGCTGATGGTGGAAATGAATGTGAATAGTATCACTAAAGCAAGCTACATCTAACTTATGTGGATTCACACCACCACTAAATGCACAATGTTTGGAGGAGAAAGTGAAGAACACCCTACCTAACTTGAAACTGCCATTAATATTCATAGCAGAATATAACGATGCATAAAAATAAACTTTAATCAACACCACACACCTCTTTAGTGGCAAATGACCCTGCACGGAAAAAGTAAACCATCCCCTGAATTGAAAACAAAGCTTCCTTTTATCTTGTTCATCTTCAGACCCACTAATGATCACTAAATCCTAGGCAACTAATGGTGTGAAACAATTTAAGTGCTAATCAGACATCAGTAAAAGGAAAAGTTTACTAACAACCTGTGGTGGTGATGTCTAATCTGTGTTCATTTGTGACCAAATTCTACCTTGACATTCCAGTATTGTCACTGAAAAATTACAAAAATCTCTTGTGTGCAACATTAAAACATCGTTTACATTGTTTTGAGGGCTTTGTGCCAGATCAAGCAAAAGGAAAAAAAAAGAAAGGAATAAAGCCCCAGAAAACCTAAGATGGCATAAGAGGAAGTTAGGAACTGGAATGTGTCCCTGCAGATTTTACAACCAGGCTATGAAAATCATTTAACTGGAAAGTAGATTTTCATCTGGGTAATGTCAACCTGAGTTGTGGATGTCAGATTTTCAAATACTGATTAACCGCAATAATATGTTTTGTGGAAACTTATCAGTTTGACAAACTTCTGAGTAAATCCTACTTACACTTACCTATTTATGAAGCAAGTACCTGTGATATTCCTACTAACTTTCACCATGAGCTCAACAGGAAGCTTGCACTCTTAAAGCTGACAGAAGTAGAGTGGACACACCAAACACATGTACAGTGATTCTGTTTCAGGGCAAACTGTAGTAAATAGAATAGCCCTCAAGGTTCTTATAGGTTCTTATAATATGTTAGAGGTCATTGTAACTCCAAATGGAGAAAAAAATCCATTAGAAATATTTCTGTTAAAGGAAAAAATCATGGAACATTTAAATATTCTTATTTTTCATTCCAGATCAGAAATAGTTGTAAAAACTTTGGTTAAATATCAGAATTTTCTACAGAATTTTGAGTTTTTCTAGCTCTTCAGCAGAAGTTTTCTAATTTACAAAACCAATAATATCTGCAATCATTTGTATATTAGTATATCTGTATCATTTACCTGAATTGACAGTTTCTCCATCAGAAAGCAAAACCAGAAAAATGTCACTCTTAAAAAAAAATTATATTCTGTTTATCATATGCAAAGATCAAGGCTCTGCTACTGGAGAGGGAAAACTATTATGGCAGTTACATCTCAGAAAAGAGTTTGTAGTCATCACTGGCATTTCTTTGAAGTCACTAGCTTAATACATAGTAGCAACCCAATAATTAACAAATCTCAGGTATTAACAGAAATGGGATTGAGAACAAGGTAGAAGTTTATGCAAAAATTTTGGTTCACCAATATCTGCCCTGGTCTCTGATATGTAGAGCTCTGGTCTTCACCTCTCAAGAAAGACATGGTGGACCTGGAGAAGGTACAGAAAAAAGCAACTAAAATGAGTAAGGCGATGAAGAATTTAGCTTTCAAGAAGGGAATAAAAAGGCTGTGACTCTCTGTAGAGAGAGAAGGGTGACAGAGAGTATGACTGAGGCTTACAAAACCAAAAAGTCAGTGAATAAAGTTAATGCAGAACTGCTATTCATCCGATATCACAGCACTAGGAGTAGAGGACATGCATTGAACCTAGTAGGAGATCCATCTAAAATAGATTTTTTTTCTTGAAAAAGTACATTTTTAATACAGCGTGCATTAAACTTTTGAAATTTACTGTTACAGCAGATTGTGGAAACAGGAAGAGAAAGTTTAAAAGGGATTAAATTTCTGAATAGGAAATCTGTAAATAGACAGTAAAGGGAGAATGTAGGGATGTATTGTCTGTTCTATCTACACTATCGATTGTAAGCTCAGGGTAGTTAAAAAAATGGCTAGAAATTTTTGGTGTTCCTAAATAGGTCCTTCTAAATGACATTGTTGCAGACAGTCTATTGGCCTAGGTGGACTGCTATTTTGACCTAGCAGGGCACTACATTTCTTATCACAAAAGTGAAAAAAAAAAAAAAAATGAAACACAGGGAGATCTTTCCTTGAACTGCAGAAATGAAAGAGTATGCATTTCCAAAACCAGTTCTAGTAGTTTTAATTACATCCTTTTGAAAGTCTTTTCATGGAATCATAGACTATCCTGAGCTGGAGGGGACCCATGAGGATCATCAAGTCCAACTCCTGACTCCACATAGGGAAACCTAAAAGTTAAACCATATATCTAAGAGTGTTGTCCAAACTCTTCTTGGACATCAACAGGCTTGGGGCCATGACCACTTCCCTGAGGAGCTTGTTCCAGTCTTGACTGCACTCTCAGTGAACAATCTTTTCCTAATATCCAATCTGAACTTTCTCTGATGCAGCTTTAAGCTATTCCCTTGTGTCCTGTCACAAGACATCAGAGAGAAGCTATCACCACCTCTGCCACTGCTCCCCCTCATGAGGAAGTTGTAGACAGTTCAGCTGTAAACTGAACAAACCTAGTATCCTCAGCTGCTCCTTGTAAGTCATGCCCTCTATTCCTTTAACCATCTTTGTTGCCCTCCTTTGGACACATCCTAACATTTTCATATCATTCTTATATTGTGGAGCCCAAAACTGCAGACAGTACTCGAGGTGAGTCTGCACCAATGCTGAGTATAGCAGGACAACCTCTTCTTTCAACCAATTAACTATACTGTGCTTAATGGACCCCAGGGTATGGTTGGCCATTTTGGCCACCAGGATACATTGTTGACTCATATTATGCTTAACATCAGCCTAAACCTCCAGAGCCCTTTCTGCAGGGCTGCACTCCAGCCTCTTGTCCTCCAATATATACGTACATCCAGGATGACACCCTCCCAGGCGAAGAATCCAGCATTTGTCCTTGTTAAATTTCATATGGTTGGTGATTGCCTAGAGCTCTCAGCTATTAAGATTTCTTTTTAAGGCCCCCCCCCACCTTCAAGGGCATCAACAGCTCTTCCTAATATAGTATCATAGACATACTTAGTCTCCACTCAACTCCTGTGTCCAGGTCATTAATAAAAACATTGAAGAGAACTGCTCCTAAGACTGAGCCCTGGGCAACACCACTAGTGACTGGCCACCAGCCAGATGTTACCCCATTTACTACAACTCTTTGAACTAGACACTTCTTCAGCCAATTCTTCACCATTGTATTGTGTACATGTCTATCTGCATGCTGGACATTTTGTTCAGAAAGATACTATGACAGACAGTATCAAAAGCTTTGCTAAAATCCAAAAAACCCACATCTGCTGCCTTCCCTTTGTACACCAGGCATGTGACCTTGTAATAAAAGAATATTAAGTTAGTAAAGCATGACTTTCACTTCATGAATCCATTGGCTTTTACCAATGACAACATTGTTTATCAAGTGTTTTTCAATAACTCCTAGAATAATCTTCTCTGTCATTTGACCAGGCACCAAAGTGAGACTGGTATTGTTGGTATTAATGAAACTGTTTCAGAGCTTCACATAATACCAGGCACTCTAGTATGTATAGTATACTTCCCAGATCCTGAGGGGAAAAAAAAGACACGCCCCCCCCCCCCCCCCCCCAAATCCCAACACTCACCCCTCTAAAGTTATAGAAAAGAAAACTCAAACAAAAAGCAATAAAATGGAACTGAACTAAAGAATCTCTTTGCAGTATTGAGATACCTTCTGCCTGATTGTCTTTTGGGCTTTCAAGAGGTTATGCTATTGGAGCAAGGTTATTTAATAATATTCAGTCTAGCTGTGATGAAGCAGAAGGGTCAAAGAAAAAGCAAACTAAAAATAAACTAACAAAACACAGGGTTCAAACAATTTAAAGGAGAAAATGGGAAAAGATTTAGAGGTTCACCTACAGATTTTTGTAGTCACCTGTGTTTCAACACTTTTCTAATATTTCCTGCTCTACTATTCATTTTTTGCTATTAATTCATTAATAAGGTTTCTTCTTCCAGTACTTACAGGTATGGTATTTAATACTCTTAAACAACAAACTGTGAGTATTTCTTCTATTTCTAATGGAAAACTTATCAAATTTTAAATAAGTTATCAATACTCTTAAACAACAAAATGTGAGTATTTCTTCTATTTCTAATGGAAAACTTATCAAATTTTAAATAAGTTATCAATTTCAGATAAATTATCCTTTTTTTTTTTTCTTATTTAAAAACAATATAGCATGGGGCTTCCACTGGAGCTGACAGATTTTATTTTTCTTTTTTCTTAAAGAACTGATTTCCAAAAGAGATGTAAGCAGCATTCAGTCTGGTGTTTTATTTGGCAATCATCTCTTGCACCAACAACAGAAAGGTCATTACTGTTCCAGCTGAAAAAGAACACCAAAAAATTAAAATAAGATTAGTTTTCACCTAATCAATGAGCTGATTCGGCTCACCATAGACCTGACTTCTAGAAATCAGAGCGTGGTAGCTCAGTAGTAGATCCTGAAACCCCATCTGTTAACATACTGTGGTGGGAACAAGCAGATTGAAGGGGTACCAAACGTGAAATGAGGGACAAGGACAGGAGATAGAAAGGTAGGCAAGCAAAGGACAGGGTACTGACATACAAATCTTTTAGATATAAAATTTCAGTCATATAATAAATAACAACCATACTTCTCTGCAAAGAAAATACTACACTGCTTTTATTTGTTGCAATACACAGGTCAGACACTATCAGACTATTCATAATACTAAATTGTCTGAATCTGTTACTAAGGCAAATTATCCAACCATAAGCACTGGATATCTTTAGCCATAAGCTGGACAAATGTTTGTTGAGAATGGTAAAACTATAGTTAATCTTGCTTTGGGGAGGGAGAGTGAATCAAGTGTCCTTTTGAAGCCCACTCTAATCTTATGATTGCACTGCTTTATGCTTTTCAAAATACTCCTTTTCTTGAACCCCCCCTTTTTTTTTTTTCCCCACTTACCATCTGCAGACACTGTAAAATGTAAAGAAAAGCTGGTGGTTTTGTACATGAGGGAGAGAGAGATTTTAAGCCATTCTTTGTTGGACTTCCAGTTGTAAAATTTTGTTTGTCTTATGGCTTCAGTGAGAATTGCATATTAGTCAACACATTTTAGGACATCATTAACTTAAATAAGTATTGGATATTCATCTGTAAAGAAGCACATATACAGTCTTGAATAAAAAGGAGTTCATTGTAATTCCTTGTTTCTGAAAGGAAATAAAATTACATTTTACTTTTTACTTAGAATGAATTAAAGAAACAATATTATAATGAATGTAATGCAACCCAGAGCATTCAAAAAATATGTCTTCTACAGACTGACTAAAATGTTATTTTACCGTAATGTTTCTGTGGTTCTGTGTGACTGTCACTGTTTGGCCATTATCAATGGTACTATATTTCAACACAAAAGAATGCATCTGGGAATACCTCAAAATTATGCAATTTATACAAAAAATACAGTATTTATTTAATTCTAGAAAATACTGATAGTGACAATAGCAATCCATTTTAATTACAATGACCTTCCTCAAATATTTATGTAATCTTTCAAAAATTGGAAACTTGATAAGCATGATAGTTGTGTATTTGATACTTTTTATACTTTCCTCAGCGAGTGAACAACACTTGCTTTTCCAGACTGATCTGATTAATGAAGATTTTCTTAAAGTGGATTTCACTAGAAGTTGAGAATAGCAGCTTTCTGGCAAACACCTGTTTGTCAAATCACTTCCTTAAAACATTCATCTTTTGTTGAAGTTTTTTACAACCTTACCTCAGGAACAGCTTGTAAAGCTGAATGAAGACAAACTGAAACTGCCATAGGTGACTTTCAGATGTAAGGAACACAAAGAACCTGATAACAAAACGCTCTACTTACTTTTTCTCAGTTTCAGTTCTTTCTTGGCATTGTCTATGGAAATAAATCCCATTACCTATCTCTTTCTTCAGCCCTTAATTCAGAACACTAACTGTTGAGCAAAGCAAACACACACAGGTTTTCAACTGTTTTTGTTGCTGCTTTTAATTCTACTGGAAGATAAAGGCTCTTTATTATTACTCTGGATTCATTATTGCAAATGCAATTCAATCTTCCCATACATTCATACCACTAGCTTCACTTTTGTTCTGCTTCAAAGGTTCACAGAAGAAAGAGAACTGAAGAATTGTGCTTCCCCACAATACCATAAGTAGCAGTCTTCAGATCACAGAGAAAAAGAAAAAACAAAACAAAACACCAAAATGCTAACCAAAAATCAGATGGGCCTGGCAGAATTTATTAGTCAGCTTCATATTCTCAAAGCAAAACAAATCCCATAACTAAATATGCTTCAGAACAAAGGCTCTGACACCCAATGCTAAATTTTTCAGACTGTGATGTATGATGAGGGGAGTGACATATACTTCTCAACACTCCCCAAGTATCATTGGAGAGGCACATTACTAGAAAGCTGGGAATCACTCTTGGTACATCAAGCCAAAGCACTGGTTGCACGTGGAAGTAAATAGAAGATGACGAAGCTTGAAACACCATGGCATGTATGACCAACTGTAGCCCCAGCATGGCCAGGCACTAAGGCAGTCTAGTTTGAAATGACATAGGCACTGATAACCACGCAAGAGAAATTAACAAAGTCATCAAATTCCTCAGCTACCATTCAGAGCAGCAGATAATAAAAAGCAACCCTTCTGCAAAGTATTCAAAATGTCGTTTCTGTGCTCTGTGACAAACACTTAGATGTGACAGCCATGCAAGATGCCAGCAGAGAGCATGTGAAAAGTGAACATTAATTCTGATTTACAGAGGCATGTTCCAGATGGTGTCCCTTTTGTTTAATTTTGTTTTGTAAAGCAAAACAGAACCACAGCCATTGGATGGCTAAAGAAGGATATTCCCAGACATTTGGGAAAACAAACAAAGTACAAATTCAGTGGCTGGATGGAAGAGAAGAGAATTGCATCCACTTACCCACCATTAGTAAATCTGATATGATCTTTGACTGCACAACTACGTAATTTTTCCATAACCAATGGCTATGTTATCACTAGCTATTAAAGAGTATATATCAGAATAAGCCAGTGTTGGCTAAATCAAGGAGGAAATTTATAATAATATACTGGTTTTTTATAGTTTTCAAGATAACTTTCAAGAAAATAATGACTATATGTATGGTTAAAATACCCTTCAGTTTGAAGTTCAAACTCAACAGAATCAATATCTAGCAGGCAAATTTCCTGTTCAAGTAAGAAAATTATTATTTCTGCTACTGCACCTAATATGCGAATAATTCCTTGAGTTTTAAATGGAGAAACACATGATCTGAAGATAGAACAGTTGATCATTTTCTAAGACAGGATTCCTGATGCATGCAAAAGAGATGTGTCAATTTATTTCACAGTTTTTGTCATATGCTTGGTCAGGTTTTGTTCTTTTAATAACTAATATGATTTTCTGAAGAGTTAGCATGTTTACAAATAAAGCAGATAATTCATGTTCAGACAAATTTTGTTTGTTAAAATCATGTTATTGAGTATGATAATTAAAATGTAATGCCCATGAATTCTTTCTGAAAGGCTTCTGCTTTGCCATATATATTTTTATATAAGAACTACATTTTTGATCTAATGATAGATGACAAATTACTTCCAATGATTTGTCATAAAAGGGACTACACGGGGTGATAAAGCCAGCATTGTCTGTGCAGAAGGTCAAACTTTTAGTGCAGTGTAAGAAATACATAAGTAAAAGTCACTGAAAATATATCTTATTCATCCTTTCTGATAAACTTAAAACTGCTAGTAAGGGACACCTAGTGTAAAAGACAACACCTTGTAATACACAGAGCATCTTAGACTTCTTTTCAACATGAGCTCATTGAGCCAAAAATATTAGCGTGACAATACCTCAACTTTTGCAGATATTCAAAGGTGTTCTCTGATTGCAAGTCTCTTTTTGAAAGATACAGAAAAATAGTATACAGCTTTTGTTACACAGACATCAAGACCAAGTAAGGAATTATAGATAGTCCGTTCTGTTGTATCATGTGATAAGTGATCTGGGCAATTACCAAAAAGCAAATAATCATTTTCATTTTACTGTGGGTATTGTGAAGACAGAATGATGTTTCCCAAAGTTAATATTAGCCCTGATAACTACAAACAAGGACATAGTGTCAAAGTTCAAAACATTTGATTTTACTACACTTTCATATACCTTAATACTTTTCCAAATATTTATAATGTAATTTCATTACTGCCTTGAAAAGTCAATGGACAGTTCACCTTTCAGTTACAAAGTAATGAGAAGTTATCAAAATATTTTGATATTTTAATGGCTTTGGGCATAAGTGACTACAGACCTGTAACAAACAGAAAATAGATCCTGAAATTCCTTCTCATAAAGCTGAGTTTTCTTAGGCAAAATTTATATCTTATTCAATATCATATATTTTGCCTATCATAACTATATGAGATAAAAAATCTTTCTCAGAAAATAAGTCTTGGGAATAGAAGGTAATTTTATCTTCAGTCATTTTTTATAATCTCAGTATTCTTAAAATATATTTCACAGTTTTTTTCTTGTAGTCCGATGGCAAAGAAATTTCTATATAGAATTTATAAATTCAAAGATTAATTAAGTTCTTTATACACATTACATAAATGTGAGCTATAGACTTTTGTGATCATACATACAGGAGTTTGCCTCAAAAAAAGGCTGGTTTTGGAAAATGAAGTATCTATAATGAAGTATAAAATGAAGTATCCATAAAACACAGGTCCAGATTTAGTCATCCAGAAAACTGCAAGAGGAAGATGTACCTGCAATATTTCACTCACTTGTTCCTAATTCCTTGTCTCATGCTATCCAGATGCTGAACACCATATACCGTCTGAAGAAGAATGCTGGATGATTTCCCTTTGAGTTTTGGTGAATCTTTAACTTTAATAAACCCTAATCTTAAAGGAAGGCAGTTTCTGTGTTGAGTTCTACTGTACGGTTCTGAGGCATTTTTCTAACAGTCATCTGGGCTTCTCCAGTCCTGTCAGTAGCTTTTTAAAGCACAGATCCTCTCCCATTTAAAGAAATTTTCACCCAATTTCAGCCTGCCTTGAAGTGTTGAAGTCATTCTAGAAAGTTTATATTTGATAAAACATTTCAAACCCTTTGCATTCACATTTTGCTGAACTTGCAGTGAAAGTGTAGTTGGAATAAAACATACTAGTACCCATATTGGCAAGCATTTGCTACTTTAAATAGATTTTACATTCCATGTAATTTTTCCTTTGTTCAACATTTCATTACCATGCTGCTGAGCCCTAAAAGCGAGGCCTGGAGCATTACGACAGTTCAGCAAGCAAAGTCTGAGATATGAAGTCATATTATGTTTATGTTTTAGGTATGAAAATAAGTATAAATGAGAACAACTTAAAAAAAAAAAGGCACAGATTTCTTTGTTTAGCTTTTCTTTATTTTAACTAGTTTTAGTGGCTAAAACTAACTTGCTACTGTGCCCATGAATATATGTCCATCACCTTTTTTTTCAAAATACTCTTCATCTCCTTCACAAAATCTCTCTGCATCAAAATAACCATTTATATGAGAATTACAGCACACATCCATTATTAGCTATATGACTTAATTTACCCAGTTTAAAAAAATAAAAAATGTAGTTTTGAGTACCTCACCGGTTCCTGAGTCCCTCTACTATTTTCTTTTTACTTATCCTGTTTTTTCTACACCTACACAGTAAACAGAATAAACACAACTGTATAAAAAGCATAATGACAATAATAATAAAAGTTTAAAAATACTGCAAAATGTTTAAAATAGTATCCTGACAATCAAATTATCATAGAATCACAGAATCATAGAATCATTTAGGTTAGAAAAGACCTTTAGATCACCTAGTCCAACCATTGAACTAGCACTGCCAAGTCCACCACTAAACCATGTTCCTAAGCACCACAACTACACGTCTTTTAAATACCTCCAGGGATGGGGACTAAACCACTTCCCTGGGCAGCCTGTTCCAATGCCTGACTACCTTTTCAGTGAAGAAATTTTTCCTAATATCCAACCTAAGCCTTCCCTGGTGCAACTTGAAGCCATTTTCTCTAGTCCTATCCCTTGTTACTTGGGAGAAGAGACCAACCCCCACATCGCCACAACCTCCATTCAGGTAGTTGTAGAGAGCAATAAGGTCTCCCCTCAGCCTCCTCTTCACCAAACTTAATGACTCCAGCTCCCTCAGCTGCTCCTCATAAGACTTGTGCTCTAGACCCTTCACCAGCTTCGTTGCCCTTCTTTGGACACGCTCCAGCACCTCAATGTCCTTCTTGTAGTGAGGGGCCCAAAACTGAACACAGTACACGAGCTGCGGCCTCACCAGTGCCGAGTACAGGGGCACTATCACCTCCCTGGTCCTGCTGGCCACACTATTCCTGATACAAGCCAGGATGCCATTGGCCTTCTTGGCCACCTGGGCACACTGCTGGCTCATGTTCAGGCAGCTGTCAACCAACACCCCCAGGTCCTTTTTCACCAGGCAGCTCCCCAGCCACTCTTCCCCAAGCCTGTAGCGTTGCATGGGGTTGTTGTGACCCAAGTGCAGGACCGGGCACTTAGCCTTGTTGAATCTCATACAGTTGGCCTCGGCCCAACGATCCAGCTTGTCCAGATCCCTCTATAGATCCTTCCTACCTTCAGGTAGATCAACACTCCCACCCAACTTGGTGTCATCTGCAAACTTACTGAGGGTGCACTCGATCCCGTCATCAATGAAGATATTGAACAGGACTGGCCCCAGTACTGAGCCCTGGGGAACACCACTCGTAACCGGCTGCCAACTGGATTCAATTCGATTCACCACGATTCTTTGGGCCCGGCCATAAGTAGCCAGTTTCTCCAGGAGAATGCTGTGTGTCCTGGTTTCAGCTGGGATAGAGTTAATTTTCGTCTTGGTAGCCGGTATGGGGCTGTGTTTTGGGTTTAGGATGAGAACAATGTCGATGTTACACTGATGCTTTGGTTCTTGCTAAGTACTGCTAAGCTGTTGCTAAATAGGTGCTAAGTGGCGCTCACAGTGGTCAAGGACTTTTCAGCTGTCCATGCTATGCGGGGTGCACAAGAAGCTGGGAGGGGGCACAGCCAGGACAGCTGACCCAGGCTGGCCAAGGGGCTATTCCATACCATGTGACGTCATGCTCAGTATATAAACTGGGGGAGTTAGCTGGGGGAGGGGCAAGGATCGCTGCTTGGGGGACGGGCTGGGCATTGGTCTACGGGTGGTGAGCCATTGTAGAGTATATCGCTTGCTTTGTATTACTATTGTACAATTATTACTTGTTATTATTATTAATATTAATATTGTTATTGTTATTATTATTATTATTACTACTACTGTTCTATTTTTATTTTACTTTAGTTATTAAACTGTTCTTATCTCAACCCACGAGCTTTCCCCTTTTGCTCTTCCGATCCTCTCCTCTGTCCCACCGGTGGGGGAGTGAGCGAGCGGCTGCGTGGTGCTTAGTTGCTGGCTGGGGTTAAACCACGACACTGTGGGAGACAATGTCAAAGGCCTTACTAAATTCCAAGTAGACAACATCCACAGCCTTTCCCTCATCCACTGAGCGGGTCACCTTGTCATAGAAGGAGATCAGGTTAGTGAAGCAGGACCTGTCTTTCATAAACCCATGCTGACTGGGCCTGTCACCTGGTTGTCCTGTATGTGCTGCGTGATGGCACTCAGGATGATCTGCTCCATAACCTTCTCCAGCATTGAGGTGAGACTGACAGGTCTGTAGTTTCCTGGATCTTCCTTCCAGCCCTTCTTGTAGATCGACGTCAAATCTGCTAACCTCCAGTCACCTGGGACCTTCTAATCTTTTCCCTGCATAACCTCATGCCATCCTTGTAGTCCTCCTGAGTTGCCCGCCACTTCTTCCAAAGGTCATAAACTCTCCTTTTTTTCCTGAGTTCCAGCCAAAGCTCTCTGTTCAGCCAGGCTGGCCTTCTTCCCCGCCAGCTGGTCTTTTGCCACATGGGGATGGCCTGCTTCTGTGCCTTTAAGATTTCCTTCTTGAATAACATCCAGCCTTCCTGGACTCCTTTGCCCTCCAGGACTGCCTCCCAAGGGACTCTCTCAACCAGGCTCCTAAACAGACCAAAGTCTGCCCTTCTAAAGGCCAAGGTAGCAGTTCTGCTGATCCTCCTCCTTCCTTCTCCAAGAATCAAAACCTTATCGTTTCATGATTGCTATGCCCAAGATGGCCTCCAACTATTACATCACCCACCAGTCCTTCTCTGTTTGCAAACAGCAGGTCCAGTGGGGCACCTTCCCTAGTTGGCTCCCTCACCAGCTGTGTCAGGAAGTTATTTTCCACATACTCCAGAAACCTCCTAGACTGTTTCCTCTCTGCTGTATTGTATTTCCAGCAGGCATCTGGTAAGTTGAACTCCCTCATGAGAACAAGGGCTAGTGATTGTGAGACTTCTCCCAGCTGCTTATAGAATACTTTGTCCGCCTCTTCATCCTGGTTGGGTGGTCTATAACAGACTCCCACCATGATATCTGCCTTGTTGGCCTTCCCCCTGATTCTTACCCATAAACACTCAACCCTATCATCACCATCATTAAGTTCTAGATAATCAAAATAGTTTCTAATGTAAAAGGCTACCCCGTCGCCTCTCCTTCCCTGCCTATCCCTTCTGAAGAGTTGATAGCTATCTATTGCAGCGCTCCAGTTGTATAAGTCATCCCACCATGTTTTCGTGATGTCAACTATGTCATAGTTTTCCTGCTGGACTAGAGATGAAAATTGCTCTATTATTTGCTGTACTTTTATTTATCATCTGTAAGCCATGAAGGACTTCCATACTGCTTACTAGTCATATTGATGACAGAAATTACAGAAAATGGCAATGAGAATGATCTACCTCTTCGTCTTCTACCTGGAAGACTACAATGCATTTTTTTGGCACACAATGCCGTATTACCTGTAATTCCCCTGCTGCCTTATGACACCTGAGATCAGGTCATTCTAAAGGGCCTAGCTGTCTATTGAACAGTAGCTGAATATTTTTTAACATATCAGTGTGGGAGATTTTCTAGGGAATTTGGACAAGCAAAGAGTTTCTACTCCACCTGCCTCAGGACCAGGTTCACCCAGCCTCATTTGGCAGACAGTATCTCCAAAACAGAGTCTTCTAATACCATAGGAATGCATCAGCTGAAAAGTCAGCATTTCACTGGCTAATCCAAAAGCTCTAGATATGTTGAGTATCCAGCCCCACTCTTGCAGTTTTGAGTGTGTATCAAAAGACACGCAGTTTACAGGGACCATGTCAAAAGTTGTCATGTTATCTGAGAGCAAACATACTATCAGACAAGCAAGATTTGTGAAAGAAAAATCTATCAGCGCTTAATAAGCACAATCATGCTGCTTCTACCCATAAAATCCATACAAATTGGACTTTGAGATGCTGGGAGAATATACTGATGGATCTATCACTGTGTATCAGCCCTTTCTCCTATACATTGCCTAGACATCACAAGTTTGTGCTGGCAGTGAAATAATTATGGTCTAAGTGGACCTTCAGTATGTCTCAGTGAAACCATTTCCAGGAGAGGATGAAAGCTGTGAAAACTTAAAATTTGTTTATAATGATTCTGTAGGACTTTACAAAGACAAGGAGAAAATGCTTGAATATCCTAGGGGTAGCAGGAAGGAAGTTAGCGGTAAATGGAACAAGTCACAGTGTGAAGCATTTCAGCACAGTCTTTACCAACTAGTGCATTATCTCTTAAAGGTTTGAAAAATACAAAGTCTATGAAAAAAACAGTACTAAAGTTCTCTTCTAAGTCATTCTAGAAAAGCATTTTCTCTGAGTGACTTCATGTAACTGGCTGTGCCTGAAGAAGCACTGTGCAGCATAAAACTGGTATAAATGGAGCAGTAGATTGTGCTTTCAGCCTTATAATTTGGGGAGAAACAGAAACACACACACACATGATACATTTCAGTTGGTCAGCATATCACCATGACCTGTTCGTAATATACTCCTTTTGTAATCACTATGCAATCAGATTTGGCGGTAGGCTGAAATCATATATAACTCTGCAGTAGGTTCTACTTCATCTGTGTTTTAAGAAGTGACATTTATATTTTATAGCAAATTAGTTCTGTCTAGAATCATAGAATCACAGAATCATTAAGGTTGGAAAGGACCTCTGAGATCACAGAGTTCAACCTGTTAACCTATCTGCCTGGTCCACCTCTAAACCATGTCCCTAAGCACTACATCTACATGGTTTTTGAATACTTCCAGGGACGGTGATTGCACTACTTCCCTGGGCAGCCTGTTCCAGTGCCTAACCACTCTCTCCGTGAAGACATTTCTCCTAATATCCAACCTAAACCTTCCCTGCTGCAGCTTGAGATCGTTTCTTCTCATCCTAACACTTGCTACTTGGCAGAAGAGACCAACCCCCATCTCACTATATATTCCTTTCAGGTAGTTGTAGAGAGCAATAAGGTCTCCCGTCAGCCTCCTCTTCTCCAGGCTAAGCAACCTCAGCTCCCTCAGCTGCTCCTCATAAGACTTGTGCTCCAGACCCTTCACCAGCTTCCTTGCCCTTCTTTGGACACGCTCCAGCACCTCAATGTCCTTCTTGTAGTGAGGGGCCCAAAACTGAACACAGTACACGAGCTGCGGCCTCACCAGTGCCGAGTACAGGGGCACTATCACCTCCCTGGTCCTCCTGGCCACACTATTCCTGATACAAGCCAGGATGCCTTCTTGGCCACCTGGGCACACTGCTGGCTCATGTTCAGGCAGCTGTCAACCAACACCCCCAGGTCCTTTTTCACCAGGCAGCTCCCCAGCCACTCTTCCCCAAGCCTGTAGCGTTGCATGGGGTTGTTGTGACCCAAGTGCAGGACCCGGCACTTAGCCTTGTTGAATTTCATACAATTGGCCTCAGCCCTACAATCCAGCCTGTCCAGGTCCCTCTGTAGATGCTTCCTACCTTCAGGCAGATCAACACTCCCACCCAACTTGGTGTCATCTGCAAAGTTACTGAGGGTGCACTCGATCCCGTCATCAAGGTCATCAGTGTAGGTATTGAACAGAACCGGGCCCAGTACTGAGCCCTGGGGAACACCACTCGTGACCGGCCACCAACTGGATTTGACTCCATTCACCACCACTCTCTGGGCTTGGCCTTTTAGCCAGTTTTTTACCCAGCAGAGAGTGCACTTATCCAAGCTGTAAGCAGTCAGTTTCTCCAGGAGAATGCTGTGGGACACAGTGTCAAAGGCCTTACTAAAGTCCAAGTAGACAACATCCACAGCCTTCCCCTCATTCATTAAGCAGGTCACCTTGTCATAGAAGGAGATCAGGTTGGTCAAGCAGGATCTTCCCTTCATGAACCCATGCTCGCTGAGTCTGATCCCCTGCTGTCCCGCACGTGCCACGTGATGGCACTCAAGATGACCTGCTCCATGACCTTCCCCAGCACTGAGGTCAGGCTGGCAGGCCTGTAGTTCCCCAGATCCTCCTTCCAAGCCTTCTTGTAGAGGGGCGTCACATTTGCTAGGTTCCAGTCATCTGGGACCTCCCCGGTTGACCAGGACTGCTGCTAAATGATGGAAAGTGGCTTGGCAAGCTCCTCTGCCAGCTCCCTCAGTATCCTTGGGTGGATCCCATCTGGCCCCATGGACTTGTGGAGGAGCAGGTCGGTGACTGCCACCTCTTTGACAACTGGGGCTTCATTCTGCATCCTATCTCCATCTCCCAGCTCAGGGGCCTGAAAACCCTGAGGATGGCCAGTCTGACTATTAAAGACTGAGGCAAAGAAGGCATTAAGTACCTCAGTCTTCTCCTCATCTTCTGTGGCAATGTTTCCCTCTGCATCCAACAAAGGATGGACATTCTCCTTAGCCTTCCTTTTGTTGCTGATATATTTGTAAAATCATTTTTTGTTATCTTTAAGTGCAGTGGTCAGTTTAAGTTCCAGTTGGGCCTTTGCCCTTCTGATTTTCTCCCTGCATAACCTAACAATATCCTTGTAGTCTTCCTGAGATGCCTGCTCCTTCTTCCGAAGATGGTAAGCTCTCCTTTTTTTCCTGAGTTTCAGCCAAAGCTCTCTGTTCAGCCAGGCCGGTCTTCTTCCCTGCCTTCTCGTCTTCTGGCACATGGGGATGGCCTGCTCCTGCGCCTTTAAGACTTCCGTTTTGAATAGCATCCAGCCTTCCTGGACTCCTTTGCCCTTCAGGACTGCTTCCCAAGGCACTCTCTCAACCAGACTCAAAAATGCTTCAAACTAGTTATTTCATGTGCAAACTTAAAATGTAAATACTGAATCACAAACAGAAAACAAGCAGAAAAACAGAATGATAAAATATCACAGGGTATTAATTTTAGCAATATTTCCCATGGGAACAACACAGTATGTGTTCTTAACTAAACTAAAGTAAAATTAGGATAATTGTCTCACAAAGTTATTGAATCAAATAGGTGCACACATCATTAAATCAATAAAGACACTGTAGTACAAACAACAAGATAGAGAAATAATGTGTGAATACGTAGAAAGGCAAGTCAAGGCTATAAAAATGATCCAATATTCAGGCAGAGACTTGTAATGATTAAGGGTTTTCAGAAGGACTCTCTCAACCAGATATTTCTCCAGAAAGGAAAGTAACTGTGCTGTGTGAAAGTTTGCTTAGTAACAGTTTACATGTGTTTCAGAGCCTGAATGCAATGTGTTGGTGATCTTGCTTTTTATTCTGAAAAGTATACAGCAGACGGATGCCAAATGGAACCAAGTTCATTTAAAACAGATGAAGGATGATTTCAAAAGTAACATGCTCTTTTCATAGAGCATAGCATGACTATTTTTGTCCAGGTATGAAGATATTTCCACATAGAAAGAAAAAAAAATTGCAATAGTCTGAGACTCTGTAAGGAAACTTTCTGTTCTTGGCTGTTCAAGAATTGCTTTGAATACTGTGATGATACAAGCTACTCAGTTGACTTCTCATGAGCCATTCTCTTTTAAATGACTACAGTTGCAGGACTGTCAATTTTTATATAGGAAAGGTCTATACTCCAACCATAAAGTGACTTGGGTTATAAAGTCAAGTACAAATTTTGACCATAAATTTAAGTCCAGTCAAAGGATTTTATGTTTTCCTAAAGTATCATTAGTAACTCTTAAACTAAATTCTGTAATTCCTGATTACAGAAATACCAAGGGAATTAAAAACAAGCAACAGAAAAGCCTTCAAAATCAAGAATTTGCTTGAACACAAATAGGAGTGTGGGGATGCTCTTTGATCCGTGAGAGACTCAGGATTTTACCACTTCATATTATGTATGTCAAAGTGGATGAAGGACAATATTTTTAGTTATTGAACTTGAAACTAATTGTGATATAGTTAAGAGCATACGGATACAATATTAAGAGTAAACAGCAGTACAGCAAACACTGATCTGTCAAGAAGTAGAGCTTAATTTTGTCTGTTTGTATTCATGAAAAGAAAAATTTTAGATAAAAATTGGATTTGTCATTTAACACCTGCTGTTTAAGGTATGGAGATCTTACATTAGAAAATCTATGTTCCTTAAATAGAAATCTGAAATGATAAAACTGCTTGCAGACACAAATTCTTTCATGTAGATTCCCTGGTTCCCTTGCTCTAATGTTAATGAATTGGGATATTATTCCAAAACATATTTATATTTTAGGCGGCTATTAGGCTCTTTAACTCTGTCCCTGCTCCACAAATATATTTTAACTACCATTTGCCTCCTGATATATGCTTATAGGAATCACATTTTTCATTGGCAGTCAATATATTTCTGCCTTCATGCTAAGAAATCAATCCCAAGAGAGCTGAAAATTAAGCATTCTCCCCCTCACTTCACTGGTGGACCCAGACTGGTAGGCTTTTGCCACTAACATAACTAGATTTCACAACAGATTAGGAATAAAGGAATACCACCCTCATAGCTGACATCATAGCAGTCAGAGCACTTTGTTTTGGCTTTAATATTAGGTATCTGTCTTCCAACATCTGAAAAATCCTATTTTAGGTTGGTATACCTCCAGATATTAAATTTGACAAAAAAAATGAAAAAGAAAAAAATCAGAGTTACTGAAAGTAAGGATTTCTCATACCGAACAAAAAAAGAAAGCTTGTGAATTTTTACCACGTCAAGTTTTATGTGAAATAAACCTAAACTCCCTTCAGGTCTTTATTTTTCTATCCTCTTTTCTCTTTATCCCATTTCAAAATAGCTTAAAGGCTATCTTCTGTCCACAAGGAAATGTCCTCTCACTTGAATTTCTATATAGACTTTCCAAGCAGTGATACATAATTTATAGGTCTCACAAATATCAGCTGAAAAACCATTTAATATAAGGCTTCTTTATCTCTTAATCAAATCTAGTATATCCTGTCAAGCTTTTTAAATTAGCTTTGATTTTTGTTAATTCAGGGAGATTAAGTCTCCTTCAGCAAAACACAGGGATAAAAAAACCCAAAAAGGTATTTGGATTTATCTAATTGTTAAAGAAAGAAAGGTTAAATTATTAATGTCTTACACATGACTAATTAGAATGCCCTCTATATGCAGAAGTAAGAAGGGAAGGGAAGGAGAAAGGAAAGGAGAAAGGAAAGGAGAAAAGAAAGGAGAAAGGAACAGAAGGAAATTATTGTATTTTCTCATGTTTTGCCAAAATGCTGTCACTTAGTCTCACTTGCATTTTTCCATTTACAGATTGTTGATATTTAGGATGTTGGCTTTCATGAGAAACATACAGGAGCTATTCCTCAATAGCAGAAAGACCACATTTGGGAAGGTAAAACAGCTTTGTATTTTGTCAGCCTGAACTTTGGTTATCTGGTTCCTCTAACACCACTCGTCTCATGTTTAGTGTATTCATCTTGTACATGAGAGGACTGAAGATCCTTCTCTGCCTGAGAGATTTAAACCTTTCTCATCTAAACCAGAACTGGTGGTACATAAATGTGTATTAACATAAAAAAATGCATAATAAAGAAAATTATCATTGCAAAAATAGTTTTGAAATTATACAAATATTGCTCCAATTCTTTATCAATATGCTGTATATTTATATACATTTATATGAGGCTTCATCAATATGCTATACATTTATATGAGGCATAAGTTTTGTCAAAAATACCTCATTTTTTAAACATTTTTATTATACTCATTCTGATTTGTAATTTCTTTGCTTGTATTTTACAGGAGCTATTTCAAAGCTATTTGCATAAACTATGCGTTACTTTTATGAGTCTGGTGTAACAGGGTCCAAATATATATATTTTATTATAAGGGAAGAAAGAATACTAAGTTTCTTTATTATTGTTGAAATAGAATTATGAAAATAAATCCTCTGTTTATTCACCACCATTTTTTGGAAAGTCAGATAAAAGGTATTAAGGAACCTAAGATATTTTTTTCCTAAATGCAAACAAAAATATCTGTCAGGTATCACATGTCTCATTCTCACTTAGAGCAAAGAATAAATATCACAGGTATAACAATACCATGCTCACGCAGCAACTTGTGCCAGGCAGGTGCTTCTTTCTCTCAAATAGAGGTCCCTATATTATAGATGCTGAAGTAGAACAGAAAGGCTGGAAAGAGCCTCTAGAAAGATAATTATCCTTCTATTTCAAGTTTAACTGTTAAATTTAGCTAGAATTTCTTGTAGAAATTGCATTCATATACCCATCATTCTGCACTTCTGTGTTGGCATGGCTCTTACACAGAGATTCTAATTAATGTTTTATCATTGAGAGGGTTTCCATTTGTTGTATTAGAACACTAATCATAAGCACATATCCATCCAGCATAAATTTGTCCCCACATCCACTTGGAGATGTAGCTATTTAAACTGGATGCAACCCACATACAAAGAAGATAATTTTTGCATTAGTAGACAAATAGTTCCATATTATCACTTTTGTCTGAAGCAAGGAAGAAACAATCAAAAAAACCCTCACTTTACTTTGAGAATGCATCTTCCTGAACAATTTTCACCTTTTCAAACTACCAAATATCTTATTTCTCTGAATATTTTTATTAAGGTCCTTAGATTCCCCAAGCAATATTTCACCGCTTTATATTTCTGCCATCAGAAATATTAATTAGCTTCCTCATATTCAAAAGAAACTCCTTATCTTCATGTTACATCTCAAAATGTTGAGTTATTAAACATAAATGTGATATCAAATATTGGGCAGAACTCAAACCAACCTATTACTGAAGAATGTGTTTTAAGTTATATACTTTCTCTTTGCCCCTGCTAATTGTGTTCTTATATAGATTATATATACATGTGTGTGTATGTATGTATATAATGGCACAGTTTCAAAAGGAGGAAATAATTCCCAATTCCCTCATCCAAATTAGCATAGGAAGCAAGATATTGACTTTCAATCTACTAAGCCTGAACAAGAACTTCACCTGGGGTCTCCTGTTTCTCAGATAGGGACAGCAGAAAGAACACCTCTCTATCACAACACAAATATCCAGTCTTTGAAAAAACACTGTCAGTGAAGTCTACATGAGAAGAGGGATTTCAAATTGTGTATTTCAAGTAAATAAAAGCAAATTTTCACAAACATCAGCCAAAAACAGAGGAAATGAAGAGAGGTGAGATTACAGAACTTGCCTTTACCAGTTAGTTAGCCCACTAGCTGCTTATAAACAACCACTTTTCAGCTTGCTGGCTGTTTTGGATCCCATTCAACAGGCCCTTCTTCATTGGCACTGAACAGAGAAGGCAAACAACTAGCAAAGGTACTAGTCTCCTTTCCACATAGGCTGGCAAGTCCAAGCACAAGAAGAAAGAAGGTGGTGGAGAAAGATTTCCTCCTAATGCCTTCACTTGTAAATACAGATATTCAATAATCTGTGTAAACATTATTTGTACATCATGCATGGGAAAAATAGAGCTACAAGTAACCGTATTTTTCAAATTCCTATTCATTTTTCATTAGCTGATTTAAGACCCAGAAGGGGTACAGATAGATGTTTTTGTTCTTGTGACTCTGCTAAGACCTTTCTTCCTCCTCTAAAGGGCCCAGTTTACCCTAAACATAACCCTGTGTTGCCTCAGGTCACTGATGTACAGTCCTGTGACAAACAACTTTTCTGTATTTAGAAACATGGTACATTTTTAATGCATATGATCCCATGACCTTTCATATCTAGAATACATGACTGTGGAGATTCACTTCATTTCTCAAGAAATACTGAGATGTCAGATTTTTCTTTACTTAAAAGAGAATTTGTAGAATTTGTTTATATTTTGGAACTTTGTATAACTTCTTTGAATATTCTGAATTTGAGCTTATTATAATTAAAGTTCCAGACTGTGTGCACAAGTAAAATAGCCCCTAAGTATTTTCAAATGTTATATTGCATATGCAAAAGACCTAATTGACAACAGTCCCATGCAAAAGTGAACCATGGTATAGTTATGATGTAAAAATGTTGTTATTCATGTGGATTTACCTATATATCTCATAGATGGCTTTTTTTCATGCCTGAGAAATAAATAATATAGTATACTCTTGCGTATCTAAAAGGAATAAAAGTTACATATGACCTCGTCTTCTCATTTTCTCTGTATTATTGAATACAAATATCAGTGACACCACCTTGCTATACCGGTAACTTAAAAATATTATGCATCCTTTGATTTTTCAGAGACATGGAAATTAATTTTTACCATGGAAAACTGTAGGATACATTCAGCTTTAAAAACTGTTCTCTGTTTACAGTTTCCTATTTTTCATTTTGTATTATGCATTGTGATGCCCTTAAGGAGCTGCAGCATAGAAGCTGACAAGACCTTATCTACTGTGGCTACCTCCCTACATAATTCTGCAGAGCCTTCTGAGACAAAAATATATTTGTAGCCTTTGTGAATTAAGGAGCTGAGAGAATTCAGACACCTAGACAAGAATAAAGAAAAATATTTTTATTTCCCAAATCCCACTTCTTCTCCTGCAAAAGAAGCATCGTAACAAGTGCTATATAAAATCCTAATTTTGCTATCCTAAGAGAACTTTACTTAGTATATATGTCATAAGAACATATTTCCCTATTCAAATCCCAGAAGTTCACCAGTATAAATCAGAGGTTTCCAAACTGTTGTCACCAAAGACATGGTAAACTATCTTCTTCAAGGAAACATATTAAGCAGTATGTCTAGTATTGCCTTTAATTAAAAAGATACATAGTTGCCAGGAGAAAATTTTGAATATTGATTATTTTCTGTTAATTTAGGTCTGGTAACCACTTCTGTTGACCAACAAATAGCATCTATCTTGATTTACACATTTACATTCCACTGATTTTTCCCCCCTCCCTCCAAATAACATTTTTTTAATTTGGATTTTTTCAATACTTTTTAACTAAACACTCAGCATCTTAGCTCATATTTACAGCTAGCAGTGTATCAGTGCTCTCTAGTTTTACCCATCTAGGGAGCTATATGTGTGCATTCACCCTTCATTGCAATCTCTTTCTTTCCTGATAATTTTCATGTTATTTCCATCATAACAAAGCAGAATTTTAGATCCAATATTAAGTTCTTTAACCTGTTGTCCAGGTAGAAAAATCAGTGGGGTTTCTGACTGCTGTGTTCTCTGACAAATCAGTTACTTTGATGCTATAAAATAATATTTTTTCTCCATCATTCAGTTTCATTTCAGTTTAATCAAATGGTTTCTTATTTTTAAATCATAATCCTAACATTTCTAATTTTTAAACTGAGTCACAGAGTTATAAAAGTAGAGAAAGTCTCTTTGGAATGTCTCTCTGCTTTAGCTGGGGTGACAGGTACTATTAGGACAAAATTATTTTCCTTAAAGACCTTTTCCCATCTTCCTTGACCACGTGCAAAGTGGAATAGATTTATTTTTTGTTCCCCAAGAAACATGAAGGAATGAAGAAATATACATGAAATTGTTATATATTTTCTTGTTCAGTATATTCAGCAGTTTTATAGAAGGCCATTGCCAACCTCAGATTAGTTGCTACGTGAAATTATATTGCCCTTGACACTGCTGCATATTAAGCTTTAATTCTGCAGAAACATATGGTAATATAATGTAATAGATTGGGGATAGTTTTATTGATTTCACAAAGCAGGGGTTGTCTCAAATTAATTTCATGATTTTTAATCCTACCTCTGTTGAATGACTACATCAAACATCATACATCATATAAACACCTTTGATCCACACTGTGTTTCTCTTGAATTAGCCAGAGTTTACACAATACAAAATTTTTGTTCTCTTTACGTCAACTGCAGGAGGACAGACAATACCTGATTTCGCATAAAGTTAAAACATGATGAACAAACAATATTTGATCTTGCATAAAGCCTGACAGTACCAAGATAACCCATCATAAATTTCTGAAAGGATTTGAACTGACAGAGTGCATTTATATCAGATCAGCATTTTGTATCATGCTGCTATGACACTTTCGATACCGTACTGGAAACTCTAAAAAAGATCTATTGTAAGACTGAATCATGGCCTTCCTGCTCATGAAGTTAAGCTCATATTTATTTTCAGAATCAAATTATTTTACATATTACTTTTATAAACATCTATAAATAACTTTACTAAATGGCTAATAAGCAGCTAATAAGGTTCTTCTGTTTGCTTTGTGGGAATAAGGAGTCAAAATTATGAAGGCTAAGCATAAGGGGAGGGGAGAATCAGGCTAGAAAACACTCCTTGAAAAAACCTTCCTTTTCTTTACAAATAAACCAAATCTTACTACTATAAAAAGCCACCTGTGGAGAGGTAACAATCTCATATTTACAAAAAAATCTTTCCAATCCAAAAAGAGAAAAAAAAAATTCATTTTTTATATAGTAGAGCACTTTCATATAATTAGTTATTGTTACACAATAGGCAGGGCAGGCAAGGTGGAGGAGTTTCACTGTGTGTAAGGGACATGTTTGACTGTACAGCCCTTACAATTAGGGATGATGTGATTGAGAGACTCTGGGGGAGCGTTAGGGGGATGGAAAACAAAGCAGATGTTGTAGTGGGTGTCTACTAACGATTGCCCAGCCAGGACGTAAGTACTGATGAGTTATTCTATACACAATTAGGACAAATCTCTGGATGGGTAGCCCTTGTCCTTATGGGAGATACCATACTGCTATCACAAGCAATTCTGGGAAATTCTTGAAGTTTATAGGAGATAACTTCTTGTCACAAGTACTCAGTGAGTCAACTAAGAAAGATCCCCTCCTAAACTTGTTATTTGTGAATAGAAGAAGACTTGTGAGAAATGTGATGGTAGATGGCTCTGTTGACCACAGTGATCATGAAATGGTTGAGTTTAAAATTTTTGTAGCAATGAGAAAAATGGTCAGCAGAGTTACTACGATGGATTTCAAGAGAGCAAACTTTAAGCTGCTCAGGGAGCTACTTAGCAGTGTACCCTGGGAATCTGCCTTTGAGGGTTTAGGAGTCAACGAATCCTGGTCGGTTTTTAAGAGCTGCCTTTTAAAAGCAAAGGAGCAGGCAATTCCACTGTGAGTGGAGTGAAGCAAGCGGGGCAGAAGACCAGCCTGGATGAACAGGGAACTCCTCACGGAGCTCAAGAGGAAAAAGAAGTTGTATGATGTCTGTAAATAAGATCAGGCTTCACGGGAAGATTACAGAGCTGTGGTTCGCATTCACCAGTGGTGTTCATCAGGGTTCAATCCTAGGGCCAGTTTTGTTCAATATATTTATCAACAATCTGGATGCAGGAGTTGAATGCACCATTAGCAAGTTTGCTGATGATACCAGACTGGGAGGTGCTGTTGACTCTCTCAAGGGACAAGAGGCCTCGCAGAGGGACCTAGCAGATTGAAGCATTGGGCAATGATTAATGGGATGAAATTTAACAAGTCGAAATGCCAGATTCTGCACCTGAGATGGAGTAACACTGGGTGCAAGTATAAACTGGGAGAGGAGTGGCTGGAGGGTAGCCCTGCAGAAAGGGATCTGGGGGTGCCGGTTGACACAGCAGGCTCACTGTGAGTCAGCAGTGTGCCCTGGCAGCCAAGAGGGCAAACGGCATCCTGGGGTGCATCAAACACAGCATAACCAGCTGGTCAAAAGCAGTGATTTCCCCACTGTATTCAGCTTTGGTGCGGCCTCACCTTGAGTACTGGGCGCAGTTCTGGGCCCCACAATCTAAGAAGGATGTGAAGATACTCGAATGCATCCAGAGGAAGGCAATAAAGCTGGTGAAAGGGCTGGAAGACATGTCCTGTGAGGAGCGGCTGAGGACTTTGGGCTTGTCTAGTTTGGAGAAAAGGAGGCTGAGGGGTGACCTCATGGCTCTCTACAGCTTCCTGAACAGGTGAAGGGGAGAGGGAGGTGCTGATCTCTTCTCCCTGGTATCCAGTGACAGGATCCGTGGGAATGGTTCAAAGCTGAGCCAGGGGAGGTTTAGACCAGACATTAGGAAGCATTTTTTTTTACCGCAAGGGTGGTCAAACACTGGAACAGGCTTCCTAGAGAGGTGGTCAATGCTCCATGCCTATCAGCGTTTGAGGCATTTGGGTAATGCCCTTAATAACATGCTTTAACTTTCAGTCAGCCCTGAAGTGGTCAGACAGTTGGACTAGATGATTGTTGTAGGTCCCTTCCAACTGAAATATTCTGTTCTATTCTATTCTATTACATTACATTCTACACCAAACACATGAGAAAAATCTAACTTTCTGCCTTTAAGATTAAAGACATAAGCTGAATCTGAAAAAATATTAAACCTACTTCTTATTTTCTAATCTAGAAGAAATCCTCTTCAGAATTCTGCAACTCTTAATTACCTATTCACTCATATCAGAATGACCACTGCTGTGCTAAACCTGTTGAGTTCTTAAAACCCAGCTGAGATCATCTCAGAGTAACATTAAATGAGATTAATAATGATTATCATACATTCTTTATATAATAGATTAGACTGAAAGCATTTATTACCTGCTCATCACAGAAAAGCTACAATGGGTGTATATATATCTCTATCTTAAATATTGCTACTGAGACTTTCTATTGCAGACATTTCACGCAATATGAGAATATTTTTCTCTCTGGTTGCACTATTGTATTTTAAAAGGTCTGCTGAAGCTAGGGATTATTTTTTTTAAGCTGACACGGGCAAGCAAAACTTTCTAAGGAGCTGTGCAGGGAAAAAAAAGATTTAATCATTTAGATTTACTTAGATATTTAGATATTCTCTAAGCCCATATCAACAAATCTAGATAAAGCAGTCACAATTTCTTTCTCAAATGATTTAAAAATAAATGTGTCCTATGACATCTCCACATAGTGTTACACCTGCTCAAATGAGCATGGAGCTTTCATGCAGCACGGTTCTTTCTTCAGTATAATTTTTGACTGTTCTTAAAAATACAGTCCCACAGTCACAGCCTGGCTCCTACTTATGGGGAGACACAAGAATGAATTAGTAGTACTGCTTTTGGGAAACAAACGTAACTTTAGTGTTGACATCCTATTTTTCCCCTGTTGAGAAAGAAAGTATCTGCATGTATTTTGTGTATTGAAATGCTGAATTATAACTGTTAAACAAAAATGTAATGCATTTGTTACAGCCACCAAGTAGACAAATTATCATTATGCTCTTGCACAGAGTTTCAGTGACACACTTATGTGCGCTTGAAGTTTGCGACCTTGAAACTTCCTCTGTTATGAGTTACTTCTGTTGGAAATGAGTTATGAATCACTTCTGTTGGAAACTTGGGAGTGAAGGAAAACATGTACATGAGTAGGAGAGTACATCCTCAAGTACGCCTGGAGGAAACAATAATTCTTCCTCCTTTTGCACAGAGTGTTGAGAGCATTCACCCTTTACTGGGCTGAGTAGAAGCCCGCAGCCCTTTCCTTCCTTCCTTGCCCTCCTGAGATGCGTTTGGTGAGACAGACAATATGAGTTTAAACCTTGTCAGCTATTCCTGGTCAAAGGGCTTTGTTCCAAATGATTAGGGAGGGTCAAACAACATTTCAGCCATTGCCTATGGGTGCCAGGCCAAGAACACAGCTAATGGAGGCAGCAGCCTGGGCAGAAGGGCACACAGAAGTGGGGCCAGAAGCTCTGCTGAGGGCAGCGCACACAGGTTCTGCAGTGGTGGTGACACAGCACGGGCATGGTCCCTGTCATGAGCCCTGAAGCAGCTACCCTTGGCACAGCTGAGCCTTGAGCCAGAGCGAGCTCTTGAGGGAGGATACAGCTCTGCAGCTCCAGGCTGTGAGGTGTCTGATGCCTCTTGCCAAGGCAGAGGGTTTCCTCATCCACAGGAGCTGCGTACTGGGGGACCTTCTGTGTCACCAAGGAAAGGAGTTGCGGGTGGAGGTCAGGAGGCTGTATGATGCCATATAGATGACAAAAAGGAGAGTGACCCAAGCTTTTCTGAGATCCTGAGGGTGCAAGAGCCTTAGTCACATAGATGTACCAAAGGAGGGGCAGGCAAGGTCTGTGCCTGTTGGGTTGGGAAATGAGAGTAAAGGCTGGAAGCTCGTGAATTCTGGCACCAGGAAGACAGCTCGTGTTCCACCTGCAGATCTGCAGCTGCTGAATAGGTTCAGTGCTCTGGTAGCAGGCAAGGAGCTGGGATCTGTGTTCAATGAAGAGCCAAAGTCAGCTGAGACTGAGCCCCACAGCGGCACCAAGAGGAAGCAGTGAATGGCAGCAGAGGGGAACTGCCTGCTGTGGAAGATGGATGTTCCAGTCTGCTGACCTGTCAGGCAGTTTGGCTGCTTGACAGGGGCTTGGGTATTGGACACTGCGGACAGATTACCAATGCTTGTCTGTCCCTTGTACTGTTATTGCCCTTGCTGTTCTTCCATGTGGGTGTCAACAATATGGCTAGGGGCAGCCTGGATCATACCAAGTGTGCCTACATGCCTGTGGAGCCAGGGATAAAGGGCACAGGGGCCAGGTGGTTTTCTTCTTGATCCTGCCAGCAAATGGGTAGTACTTGAAGAAGAGTGGATGTATCCTGCAAGTTAACAACTGGTAGGTTCAGCTGGTGGCAACAACAGTGATTCGACTATTATGACAATTGAACCGTCTCTGAGGATCAGGGTCTGTTAGGAAAAGATTGGATCCATCTGAACAAGTAGGGCAAAAACATCTTTGTCAACAGGCTCTCCAACTTGTTGCGGAGAGCTTTAGACTAGGAACAATATGGGAGGGAGATAATGGCCCACAATCCAGAGGGAATGGTAGACTCAGTGGGCCAGTAAATGCAGTCTCATGTGGACAGGAGAGACCTCGTAATCAACTGAACAGGGCAGAAGGGGCCCACCCCAAGAGTGTGTACACAAATAAGGAAGAGGCCAGCACTATTAGGAAAGCTCTCATACCTCTTCCAGGAAATCATCATGACTGGGTACCTTTCTTAAGTTCTGTGCACTAATGCCTACAGCATGGGGAACCAACAGGAAGAATTAGACATATGCGTGTGGTTGCAGGGCTACAGCCTTATTGGGATCAGGGAGACATGGAAGGACAGCTCACATGACTGGAGTGCTGCATGGATAGATACAGACTCTTTGGGAAGGATGGGACAGGACAACAAGGAGGGGAAGCTGTCATTTCTTGAGAAAGCAGCGAGTATGCATGGAGCTTTGCTGAGGGAAGGGTAATGAGCCAGCTGAGAGCTTGTTGCTCAGCATTAGTGGGCAGACCAACATGGGTTACATGTGCTGCATTTTTGCTACTAGAGCTTTTGATCAAGAAGAAGTAGATGAGGACTTCTTCATACAACTCAAAGAAGCCTCAAGTTCACAGGCCCAGGTCCTCATGGGGGACTTGAAATACCCCAACACCACAGAAGGACACAGGAAATTCAGGAGTTTTCTGGGCCTTAATGAGGCCGCATCTGGAGTGATGTGTCCAGTTCTGGGCTCCCTGGTACAAGAGAGACATGGACACACTGGAGCAAGTCCAGCAAAGGGCCACAAAGATCAGTAAGGGACTGGAGCATCTGACATAGGAGGAGAGGCTGAGAGAGGTGAAGCTGTTCAGCCTGGAGAAGAGAAAGCTTAGGACCATCTTAACCATCTTGATATTTATACCCCTTCAGTATAAATATCCAAAGGGGGGAGCAAAGAAGATGGAGCCAGGCTCTTTTCAGTGGTGCCCAGTGAAAGGACAAGAGACGATGGAAACACAGGAAAATCTGTCTGAGCATAAAAAACCACTTTTTTTTACTGTGAGGGTGATCAAACAATGAGTGTGATTGAACTGCACAGTGCAGAGGGATTGTGGAGTCTCCATCACTGGAGATACTCAAAACACGACTGGACACAGTCCTGGGCAATGTGCTCTAACTGACTCTGCTGTGAACCTAGGGCTGGGCTAGATGATCTCTAGAAGTGCCTTCCAGAATTAGCCAACCTGTGATTCTGACAGTCTGACCTTGCTTACTGAGGGGTCAGATGAAACACAAGAAAGAAATGTCACCCTATAGCCAGGAATAGAGGATACCTTCCCCACTGTAGTATGCTCTTGGATCATTCAGCTATGTCATGAAACCTCAGATTAAAAAATGAAGCCAGGATCCCTAGGGCATACAAACAGCTAACTGAGAATGGCAGACTCCTGCAGAAGTTTGTGGGTGTGCAAATTTCCCAGAACATTCTGGAGTACAACAGATACGAAAGAGACATAGACATGAGAGGGTCAATGAAGGCAACACAAAAATTTTAAGTTGCAAAAGTGAGGAGATGATGAATAGAAATTTGTCTTAGACATGATTAGTTTGAGGACAGAAAAGATGGCCGAGGGACAGATAGTACAAACTGAAAGGAAGGGAAAAAAGATGAGGAAGAGTTTCCACTCTTGGAGATGATTAGTAACTAAAGGTGTAATAACAACTGAGCTTACCATAAAAGCTTCCTACTGCTGACCAGCAGAGAGGATAATAAGGTGGCAAAACACAAGTATGAAGGTGGAAAGCCATTATTGAATGGGAATGAAGAAAGTAATGTAGATTGTCAATGAGCATCAGAAGGGGGATTTGGTCAATAATATCAACAGAGAGGATCAAGAAAATTATAGTAGAGAACGGGGATCTGAGGTAACATGGAAAAAGCAATATGAGAATTTCAATAGTTTCATGGAGCAGAGATAATAGAAACAGGTAGAAAAGAGATAGAGTAGTGGTCCATGAATGATGATTTATTCTAAAATGTTGCTAAACACAGTCATGTTATTGTTTTCTAGGATAGTAGTTTACTTACTAGAGAATAGTGTTCAAGCTGGATAAGCTATTCACGTTTGGACTGATGGCTTTATCAATGTCTATTCACATTTCATTACCAGTGTACCAATATTAGCTGACATTGTGGACAGATACATGGAAAGATGGACTAACTACACTTACCAATAATGCTGACAACCATTTTCCAAACATTAGATTATCACTGCTATCAGTTTCAAGAAAATATGCCCTAAATAAATATGACTATAAACTAAATACTGCAAGAATTAAAAACTGGCCACCAAGTTTACATAAAATAAATGTAAACTTTTTGCTAGGAAATCTCCATGGGAATCCATTTTCATTCACTACTTCTCTGTGTACACACTGAAGCATTTCATTTTCCCAGTGGGTAAACTAATTAAAATCACAGAATAATACCAACTCTTGAGCACAGAACTGTGATAACTTACTATACAAGAAAAAAAAATATTGATACACATTGCTTTAAACAAAGGATGCCAAAAAGAAATGAGAAAACCGAGCACACACAGCTCTTCTGATTTACAGATACCATAGAGATCTATCCTTATAATTTCTTTTTGTCCCTTCTCTTGAGAACAGTCTCATGATATAAATATCAAAAAGGACCATGTATAAGATCATCCCATTCAGATAGGCAGTATGGAAAATCAATTTACAATTAAAGAAATAAAAATTGTAATTACTAGATGGGTCTTTTAGAGGAAGCATTTGGATTATTCACAGACAATTCTTTTCTACAGTTCATTCATCACCTGTTCAAATGGCCAGAAAATTTATGTGACAAATCACGAATGTGCTCGGACCTTGTGTTATATATAGCTGATACAGGTCTTTCAGTTATTTTGTAACAGAAGTGCTCTAAATCTGAAAATATTTTGAAAATAAGAGTCAAAAGAGGAGGAAGATTTTGTTTATCTAGAAGGTTATTTTATTTCATATTTTATTAAAATGAGATTTTTACCTCTTATTTCAAAATTACAACTAGAATGCCAAGAATTAGAGCTGTCAGTGTTAATTCTCAGGAGTGTGCAATTCAGGCTCTGTGGGAGGCAAAACAGAAAGTAGTCTCTCAAGTAGATTAATAGATGACAGAGGAAGCAACAGCATATACAAACACAGACCAGCAGAGAGTTTTAGAAAGAGTTAGGGTAAATATATGTACTCTGTGAAATTAGGTGATGTCACTTAAACACCAATTTACCTGATAGCAGTTTGCATTTCTGCAGGTTCTTCATGGTGGAAGCTATAATCAAGGTCCTAAATTCATCAGCCTTAATTTTGCATTTCTGAAGTGGCAAAGAGGGCACTTTCAAGAAGATATTATCACTTGGACAGCTTTTTTCTGCCCTTACTGCTGTTAACCATTGTCTCTCACTGAAACACTATGGCCTATTTAATCAGTGTAGAATTTACCTTGAGTCCATAACAAGACCATTTACTTCCTATTTGGCTCTATTCTGAGCACTCAAATGGGACCTAAATGTCCATAGACCTTGTATTTGCCCTTTGAAAAGGATGAATTCACTGTCAATGAAAAATAAAGATGCCCATTAGACAACCCTCTAGTATTAGAAGATATTCTTCTTGAAATCATTACACAGGGGTGAGCTGTTTATATAGCCGCAGCAGGAGAGTTTTCCTAGCATTGATCCATTATAGGTTACTGTGAAACTATTTATGTCAGTGCATGTAGCTTTAGGTGCTCCCATAGCCTTAGAAAGTGTTATGTCCTAAAATACGCAGGAATATTAGCAAAAGTAATTCTCTAGTCCTACATTTTTTTCTGTCTAGGTGGACCTTTGTAACTGCACCGATATCCACAGACATTAGTAGTACTCTGAAAGTAATAAGGAATCAAAAGATTGGTAGATATAACTATTTGGAAATTTAAGTACTTCAAAGCCATAATGCTTTATTCTTGGAGACATAATCGAAAAGCAGAGGGTATGGAGGCTCCATCTGACCCCATTCATGTTTATTATTATTAACACTGGAGTCCTTTGACTTTTATTCCAGAGAACAAAAAGCTTTTCCTTTGTTGCTCTCTATATCTCATACTATTTGAAGTGTCATAAAGGAAATCAAATGCAACTAGCCCAGCACTGAAATGTAAATAGAGTGTAACAGATCAAATTTATTTCACTGTAATCCAGTAGGACAGGAAATGCAGGTAGAGAATAATACAGGGAATTTATACATGTAGAATGTGTTTACCCCAGCTTAAATACAGCTAGAACTTTGGCATACCTGTCTATGAGAAAAGATCACCCCACACTGACCACATAGAGCTTGTGTATAGGATGTGTATCTACAGTAGATCCAGCATCTCTTGCATAGTATCTCTTCCAGGATCACTGTCTTAGTGTTGATTCTAAGATATAGAGACATCTGACATGTCCTGTGCCAACCTGTGAAGATGCCTTAGAAACCTCAGGATATCTAACAAGGGACTAGGTATCACCCCAGGGTGATATCCTTTGTTATCAAAAGATAGAAATAGGCATTCCTCATTGTAAGGGGTAACACTACAGCAGGGAGGGTGGACGGAATCTTAAGCCAATCATTTAACCATTGATTATAGAAAAAGAACATAGCATGAGCTTAGATGTGGATGCCTACATTATAGATATCTAAGCTTGGCTGATAAAATTGCAAACTACATACTTTGCTATAACAAGATCAAGAGAAGTTGTTTTCTCCCTCTGCTGGGCACTGGTGAGGCTACACCAGTAGACTGTGTTCAGTTTCGAGCTTTCCTGTGCAAGAAAGACATAGATAAATTGGAGATTGCTCAGAGGAAGTTACTAGGGTGTTCACAGTCTGGCTGGGATCACCTAGGAGGGGAGGCCAAGAAAGCTGGGCTTGTTTAGTCTGGCATAGAGGAAGTTAAATTGTGGTCTAGCACAAGCCTGCGGTTATCTGAAGGACAGTTGCAAAGTTGTGGAGGTAAATCTTTCTGGTTAGTGCAAAGGGCACTAATAGAAGGAGCAATGACTGCAGATCACAGCTTGGGAGGGTCAGGTGAACATCATTAATGAAAATTTTCTGTGCACTGTGCAGCACTGGAATGGCTTGCCCAGAAGGGCTATGAAGCCTCCCTCCTTAGAAGCCTTCAAGATTAGATTAGTCCAAGCCACACTGAATGAACCAATCCACTCTTGCAATAGTCCTGCTCCAATCAGAGCATTGGGATAGTGATGCTCAGAGATCCTCTCCAGCCAACATTTCCACAATTCTGTGATGTTTAAAACACTACATATTAATGTTGGATAAGATGAAATAAAATTTATTGATTTATATTTTGTTTTCAATCTTAATGGTGAAATCTTGACCTCATAGAAGGTCAGCGGGAATTTGTCCCTGACTGAGAGGCAATGTTATTTGTTACTGAGGAAGAGCAGAATTGTGCTTTAACTTATGTTATGGAAAAGACAAACTCAGAGAAAAACTGGAAACCTTAATAATGGCAATCTTTCCTTTCTCAGTCATACTTTGATAAATGTCAGAGACAGGTGCTATACTATATAAGAAACAAAACAAGTTAGTAGATTTGTTTGACATAAATAAGTATCAATTCAGCACCTAATCACTACTCAAATGTTCCATTTTATGAAACTAATAGTTGATCTGCTCTTGCATACTGTGTGTGTTGGAAGGGTGAATTTTCCAGCTAAATAAAACACAGATATGTAAGTCTATTTTCTGTTCTGTAAGTCTATTTTCTGTTCTCTGTTCTAACACAATTAAAAATAACTAATACTTTAAATACTAATACTTTAATACTTTTAATAACTAATACTTTAAATCCCAGCTTAAAAAATCCCATAGCTTTATGCATATTAACAGCATTATTCACTTAGTACCTGGAAAGTGCATATTTAACTTCCAACTAAAAATACTGAAAGAATCAACCCCTGAAAAATATCTAAATATAGATTGCTTCATTACCTGTAAATCAGTCTCAAAAAGGATGCAGCATGTGAAATGCTAAATGAGAACAAACTGGTTAAGTGCTGTGCCTCTCGCAATCAGAAGGAATAACAATTACAGCACCAACTGCTAATCCTACGAAATCAAAACACATTTAGACAGCCACTAAATTCTATTATAAAGTGTAATTATTATTATTAGACTTCTTTCAGAAAATGAAGGGATGGAAACATCATGCAAGTACTTAACCTTTTTTAGTAGCTAGGGCATTTTTCTTTACGGTACTACTAAATATATTAATCTTTAAAAAGAAAAAACCCTCTAAGTTCTGAAAACACTAGCTGATTCTTCTCTTTAATGTTTAATCAGAAATGTTCAGATATTCTAATTTTTTTCCTGAAGCGGATTAGATTGAAAATGAAGCTATGTTAAGCAGATAGAATGTGTAATGATGCTTTGTAATTAGCACAATCTAGAGCTAAATGTATTACAATACTGATGTATGTATTTCTCGTGTTTTTTTTTCAAATACCTAACATATTCTGTCACTACAGTGCAAAGAAAACAAAATCACGGCCATGATGTGTATAGAAACTTATAACTTTGGGGATGTATATATGTATTGAAGACATAATTTTGCTAACTATATTGCAATCATATTCACAATTTTTTTTTAAATCCATATAGGAAATTAAATAGGTATAAAGATAAATGAATGGATGCTACAGCTATAAATCCTGCCCTGGGGCTCAGGCATACCTCTTTTCCTGCCTGAGGAGTATTGATTCCTGTGATTCCTTGCATATCACAAGTCGTCTTTTTTAGCCATTTATTTATGCAGTGAGTTATCTGTCCCCTTACTCTGTTATTGTGGGTTAGCTCCAGTGGGCAGCTAAGCGCCAAATAGCCACTCACACACTTCACCTCCAGTGGGATGGGGGAAGAGGAAAGGAAGAGTAAAAACAAGAAAACTTGTGGGTTGAGATAAAAATTGTTTAATAAGCAAAGGAGAAGTGGAAGAAGAAAGAAAGAAAACAAAACAAAACAAGTCATGCAAAGGCAATCACTCACCACCTCCATCTCAGCCAGACCCAGTACACCTCTCCACACAGACAGCCAAAATGCTATTAAAAAAAAAAAATTGCCATATATTTTATCTTCTGTGTTGACTGTAACAGTAATTTCTTTGAGAAATCCTACATACTAAGAAAAAGAAATCCAGCTCCTCTATTTTCTCGTAAATACTTGTTGACTATTTCTAGCCAAATCACTCCTCCGAAGATATTTCCAACATTCATCCAACAAATGGCTTCTAATAACTTCCTCACTGGGAAGTGAATCTATGTTGGCTGGCTATTGATCCCTTTTCTGACCTGCATGTTCCACTGAATTATTGTCCTGGTTTCAATTGGGATAGAGTTAATTTTCTTCCTAGTAGCTGATATAGTGCTGTGTTTTGGATTTAGGATGAGAATAATGTTGATAACACACTGATGTTTTAGTTGTTGCTAAGTAGTGCTTACGCTAGTCAAGGACTTTTCAGCTTCCCCTGCCCTGCCAGTGAGAAGCTGAGAGGGGGCACAGCCAGGACAGCTGACCTCGACTGGCCAAAGGGCTATTCCATACCATATGGTGTCATGCTCAGTTTATAAACTGGGGGAGCTGGCTGGGAGGCAGCAACTGCTGCTCGGGGACAGGCTAGGCATCAGTTGGCAGGTGGTGAGCAATTGTATCGTGTATCACTTACTTTGTATATTATTATTGTATTATTATTATTTTATTATCATTATTATTATTGCTACTATTATTACTACTATTTTATTTTACTTCAATTATTAAACTGTTCTTATCTCAACCCACAAGTTTTCTCACTTTTACCCTTCCAATTCTCTCCCCCATCCCACCAGGGGCAGGGAGTGAGCAAGCGGCTGTGTGGTACTTAGTTGCTGGCTGTGGTTAAGCCATGACAATTGCATTTGCCTTGAGAGTCTGAGCTTTGTAGGGGTGGAAATGAGATTCAGGTGTTTTCCTGAAACGTTGTAATACTGACAGGTTTTCCTTGGGCCTAATTTGTGAAGATTACCTCCTACAATCAATCCTGCCCATCTTCCTGAACTGATGGCTGCCATTTGTTGCTTTATTCCATGCACTTGTTAATAAGCTTTATTCATTCAAAAATTTCTGTAATTCTCAGCCTGTCAGCTGCCTGAGGACAGCCTGGCTCTGGCAGCAGAGGCATGTTCTCCTGGCCGACAGCTCTGCCTGGAGCTGTCAGGGTGCTACTCTTCACTGACCAAAAGTGATCAGTCAGTCACTTTTTTTTCCCTTTACACGTGGCTGTGAGTTCATTACATGGCTCTACAAGATGAAAGTTTTACTCCTAGCCTGGATTTGATCTTGTCTCTCCTGCCCCAGACCTGTGCGCTTTGGGCATGCTGTTCCTGAGCCCTGCTGCTGGCTGTTTGCTGCCCATCTGGAAGCAGTACTCCTTTTGTGCAGGTCTAAGTCACTGTGTCTGGTCTTCAGTGTTCAGGGTGTTATCTTTTCTCGTACTTTACTGTAGAGTCTAGTAGCTACTGTCTAGTAGATTTATGCAAAGTCATGTAGAGGACACAAATGCAATGAAGAGTGAGGGAGAGATAGAGACAATGCACAGTGTATGCAAGCTATCTTAAAGCCTAATTTGCTTCTCTGACAAGTACTTCTTTTAGGGAAGGATAAATTAGGGTTAGACTAGACTAGACTAGACTAGACTAGTTCCAACTGGAAGGAACCTACCACAAGCATCTAGTCCAACTGACAGGACAGTTGGAAGTGGTTGCAGGACATACATTAATTTCAACGCTTTTGAAAGTCAGTACTTCTTTACTATTCATTATTTTGTAATGTTTCCCCAGTCTTCAAGAATCTCAGCAATGTAGTGGACCATCCTGAAATTCTATAACATTACCTGCAGTAATGACATACTTCTTAGTACACTATGACAAAGAATAGTGTATATTATTACAGGAAATGTGTTACCTAATATTGTTATCTTGCATGCTCAGTGTCAGAACCAAGTTTTAAAGTGTTTAGATTCCCACTTTTCTCTTATTGATTCTTAAAAGTTCATTTATTTTTTTTTCTTTCCCAATGGAATTCCTGTTCTCTCTGTATTTTAACTGCTCTGAAACCCAGTTTGCATTTTACCTATTAAGTGATAATATTTCTTTTTAATAACTGGGTTTATAGTAATAGAGTTTGTTATGGAGGGAAGCTACTTGTTATGACAACAGTAAGAATTTAAGATACTGTCTTATTAACAGTACTTATTAACAGATACTTATTAAAGGATAATAAATTTATTCAAGTGATTCTATTCCTATAAGCTTTCAGTTAACAGAAGTGCATAAAAAAATCTTATCAAAGATAGGACAATCATTCTGGAAGGCCAGAACTTTTCTTGGAAACTGTAATTACTTAAATATTGATTGGGATAACAGATATGAAAGTTTAGGAAAACCTGATTCTAAATATAAGATTGTTTCCTTGCATAATTTACTTAAAACCTATATTAAAAACAGAACAGCAACCAAAAAGCTATTCTGTGTTTTGTGCCTGAAAACATCTCTTGTTTTAATAACAACAGAAGAGGAAGACCCATCTATTGTATGAGCATAGCATACACTCGATGTTTTTTAATGAAAAAGACTGTTATTTGCTTCATAATACATTTACTCTTTTCTTGAAAGAGTAAAATCAATAAAGCAATACACACATGCACTTTCATATATGTAGGTAGCTGAGAGTACATCCAGACTACTAGCTAGCATAAAAATATTTCATCTTCAGCTTTGTCTTAACTACCCTTGTATAAAAATGTGTAAAGTATAAGTCAGTTAAGGCAAAGGCTCTCTGGACATTTTTGTAACATTAAAGCAGATTCTATGACTTGTCTCCTCCAAAATCATCTAGTACCACTGTTTTTTCTGTTCTCCAGGTTTTTGGTTTTGTTTTTTTTTCTAACCTGAGTTCCTGATCAGCTTCTCTAGTGAGAACTGCAAACAAATGTAGTTAACACAAGGTTGGAGCCCTGGGAAGGCAATTATGCTATAACTTGCTTGCATAATAACAAAATAACTAGTACTTCATTGTTTGGAATTTTGAGGGTGGTGGTGGTGGTTTGTTTGGTTGTTGTTTGTTTTTTTTTCCTAAGAGTAACAAATAACTGTTGTTTATTTAGCACTTTTCTTCAGCACTGAAGACATGGATAGGGTATTTATGAAATAGCGACAATAGAAAAAACAAAAGACCAACATTGTGGTAGTAAAACTCCACACTAAAGAATGATGCAGACAGCAACTGCTCCAGGGGAAGTTCTTGAAGAGCATGGACCTGAATCTCCTTTGTTTTGCTCCTCAGCAAGCCAAGTACACTTACAAGTGCCAGGTGGACATAATTTTTTTGCCATTCTAGCCTTGGGAATGTCTCATGACTAGATTTCACCACTATAAGATTATTTTAAAAAGTATTAAGTATTGGAGAAAAAGATGTATTATTTCTGAAAGTTCTGGAAATCTGAATGACAACTTTCAGAAGCCTTTCTGGATCAGTTTGTGGTTTGAAAGAACTGTTAGCTTTGCCTTCAGGTCAATTGGTCTGAGTCCCAGAAGAGCAAGGTCTTGGACTGTCTGTCTCAGACCATCGATCTACAACAAGGCATGCCTGTGACATTTCCAGTGCAAAGAGTTCCCACTTTCCCATCAGCCCTTGGCTCCTTGTTGCTGGTCATGGAGCACCACTTCTCAGTTGTTCTGACACAAGTATTTGTGGGATGAAGTAAGTAACTGATCTATGTGAAAAAAAAAAAGAAGAAAACCTTTTTGAAAGAGAGGTGGAAGTGGAAAATCTCTTTTTAAAATGTATCAGCCCCTGCTTGTCTCCTAGGTTGAACTCAGAAACAGTTGCTTTGGCACAACTGGGAGGTGTCACACAACAGTGGGAGTGAGAAGCCAAGTGGTAGGCACAGTGACAAAGTGTTGCCACTGAACGCTTGAAATGGTGAAACTATGGTCCCCATTCATCACCTGTAACTCCTTGAAAACAAATGTGTTTGGGCTTTGGAATTTCCCAAAAAGCTTTAAGCTATTTAAATGATGTATCTTATGGAGGTTTTTAGTCAAGTGTGGTTAAAACTTTAAAGTTCTTTAAATCACAGATATTTAGCCCACAAAGTTTACTTGCTCTGCCCAGACCATCTAAGGATATTTAAATTCCTTAAACCATAGCTAGAGTTTTTTGGAACTTATTATCCCTGTGGTCTCTGACAATGACATTTTCAGACTTTCTAAAAAGCAGCTACTAGGAGTCAGGAGATTTTGAGCTTTGCTGTGTCTTTTGAGTTTTCTGAACAGGTTGATTCTGTGCTAGTCATTTTGTAAACTTTGCTGAACATCACTGTAAACATTCTTAACCCTTCATGAGAAAAAGAAACATTTGTTTCCATCTGTATTATCAGTGAAATTTTAAAAGTACCCAGGAATTGAAGATATGTATAGTGACTTTCAAAGAGTAGGTCTTAGATACCCGTTGAAAAGATGTAGACCACATGGCCATAGGTATGTTTATGCGGATGATGATCTGTGCTATGTACCTATATAAAATACCAGATATAGCATTCTGTATTGGGCAAACAAATATGAAACTAACAAAAATTATTAATTTTAATTAGCTAGTTACAACAAAGGCACTACGTCTAAAACCTCAAAGATTTTTAGAATGTGATTCCTCTCAGTCTAATCTAGCTTATCTTTTACTAATGGGACATCTTTATTATACAGATATCTGAACCAAATTCTGGATCTCTACAGAAACCTCTTAAAAGAAATGCCTAATTTATCTTCACTGTCACAACAGGGAAATAATTGTCTGTGTGAACCTCCACAGTAAAATCCTATTCACCTAACTTAAGTTCTTAACTTCTGTAAAAAGTTCCTCTGTAGTTTACAACTTAAGCCATTCCCTTGGTTCCCTTTTAAGCAAAATTAATTTATGCTCTGCCTAGATGTAAATTTTTGGAACTTTAAGACCAACTAGAGCTAGAGTATGTGACAGGTGCTACAGAAATAAATAGTATCTTGATTTCTGCAACTTTAAGATAAACATAGGGAATTGTGTTGCTCTTAGTTTAACTTATTCTGTTTTTTCAGATAAGGTAGAATAAATTGCATTCTGGCATTCCCATGTTTGTCTTTAGAGAGAGCAAGACAGTGAGCTTAATTTTTTAAACAGCTAAAACTGAGAGCCATAGCCAATCCCAGCCAGCTAATTAACAGAAATTTCAACTTGGTTGGCTAGAAGGAACCACCATCCAGACATTGTGACTAGTAGTAACAATTTCTAAATAGGTCCATTGTGAGATGGAAACTATAGTCCATACAAATAAGAAAAAGAGTTTGGAATGAATCAGAAATATTTTCTGTACAGCAGTGAATTTAGTATTTCAATGGTGACTGAATAATATCTTGGATAGTTTATTAACAACCAGTAATATATACAGAGAATACATGCTCAAAGCTTCTGTAAGCTGTCCTTCAGTATTCTCAAGCATGTAAGAGATGATATTTGTATATTAAGAGATTATATTTGTATATTAAGAGTAAGAGGGCACTGCAAAGTATCTCACCTGAAGTAATAATTCATCTTCATCTAAGTTAGCAAATGCGACGCCCCTCTACAAGAAGGATTGGAAGGAGGATCTGGGGAACTACAGGCCTGTCAGCCCGACCTCAGTACCAGGAAAGGTCATGGAGCAGATCATCTTGAGTGCCATTATGCAGCACGTGCGGGACAACTGGGGGATCAGGCTCAGCCAGCGTGGCTTTATGAAAGGGAGGTCCTGCTTCACTAACCTGGTCTCCTTCTATGACAAGGTGACCCACTTAGTGGATGAAGGGAAGGCTGTGGATGTTGTCTACTTGGACTTTAGTAAGGCCTTTGACACTATCTCCCACAGCATTCTCCTGGAGAAGCTGGCTGCTCACGGCTTGGATAAGTGCACTTTCCACTGGGTTAAAAACTGGCTGGACAGCTGAGCCCAGAGAGTGGTGGTTAATGGAGTCAAATCCAGTTGGTGGCTGGTCACGAGTGGTGTTCACCAGGGCTCAGTACTGGGGCTGGTTCTGTTCAAAACCTTCATTGATGATCTGGATGAGGGGATTGAGTGCACCCTCAGTAAGTTTGCAGATGACACCAAGTTGGGTGGAAGTGTCGATCTGCTGGAGGGTAGGAAGGCCCTACAGAGGGACCTAGACATGCTGGACCGATGGGCCAGGGGCAACTGCATGAGATTCAACAAGGCTAAGTGCCGGGTCCTGCACTTGGGTCACAACAACCCCATGCAACACTACAGGCTTGGGGAACAGAGGCTGGAGAGCTGCCTGTTGGAAAAGGACCTGGGGATGTTGGTTGACAGCTGCCTGAACATGAGCGAGCAGTGTGCTCAGGTGGCCAAGAAGGCCAATGGCATCCTGGCTTGTATCAGGAATAGTGTGGCCAGGAGGACCAGGGAGGTGATAGTGCTCCTGTACTCGGCACTGGTGAGGCCACACCTCGAGTACTGTGTTCAGTTTTGGGCCCCTCACTACAGGAAGGTCATTGAGGTGCTGGAGTGTGTCCAAAGAAGGGCAACGAAGCTGGTGAAGGGTCTGGAGCACAAGTCTTATGAGGAGTGGCTGAGGGAGCTGGGGTTGCTTAGCTTGGAGAAGAGGAGGCTGAGGGGAGACGTTATTGCTCTCTACAACTACCTGAATGGAGGTTGTAGTGAGGTGTGAGTCATTCTCTTCTCCCAAGTAACAAGGGATAGGATGAGAAGAAACGGCCTCAAGCTGCGCCAGGGGAAGTTTAGGTTGGATATTAGAAAAAACTTCTTTACTAAAAGGGTAGTCAGGCACTGGAACAGGCTGCCCAGGGAAGTGGTTGAGTCTCCATCCCTGGAGGTATTTAAAAGAAGGGTAGGCATGGTGCTTAGGGACATGGTTTAGTGGTGGACTTGGCAGTGCTAGGTTAACAGTTGGACTCGATGATTTTAAAGGTCTTTTCCAACCTTAATTATTCTATGATTCTTATGAAGCATATCCCTCCTTTGGTTAACTACCTTACTGTTCAAAAGAGGAAGAGTAGAATAAAGAATCCACAGGTTAAATGGCATGATGCTCATGCTATAAATCTAGATAGATTACCTTAACAAACTTACAAAATTTGGTTTAACTCCCTAAACAGAAGAATCTAACGATATTTGTGATACACGATGTCAGTAGAGTAGAAGTAACACAGGATCTATGGGAGACCAGTAAAACCAAGGTCAGACAGGATACATTAGGTCACTTCAAATACTACTAAAAGCCTATGTTTAGGAGGTCAAATTGAGTAGTAGGTCACTGGTTTATTGTTATCTGATAGCTCTCTAGATTACACTATCTGTTTTAACTACATCGCCATTAATACAGAGCTTAGATGCTTGGCTCATCTGTTGATAGCTTCCTACACTTACCTAAATTAGGGCGTGTGATACCAAGTTGAATCCTATCCCTATGATGCAGACATCCTTAATCTTCCCCTGGCGCAGCTTGAGGCTGTTTCCTCTTCCACAGAAATAGACATGATTTTATATATTTTGTATTACTTTCATCTACATGCAAGAATACTTTTTTTCTTTTTCTGAGAAACAGTTTTCCCAGCACTTGATTGTGATCTTTTATTCTTTTGCTCTTGAGCTGGTGTTTGTTTCAAACACCATTATTCTAATTTCTGTTAAAAAAAGAGCTGTACAACTAATAGCATTTTATGGACTTACAGTTAATAAGCCAAATAGCAAGGAAATATTAATATAATCTTTTTTAAGCAATATTAGTATAATCTTTATTTAAGCTAATAGCACTACGTTCTTTTATCACATAACCACCCAACAGTACCACTCAAATAATTAAAAGTTCTTCACTACAAAACCTTAAAACACCTTTGTGTTTGACAGTGAACTCATTTTTTATACACATGGTGCTAAAACCAGTTCAAATATGTTTTACTATAAAACTATCTGATTCAGAGCAAGTATGGTTATTGCTGTGCTGAAACCAGGAGTTAAATGTCCTTTCACAGTTGTACTCACCTGCGTTATATTTATATCACATACCTCATTCAACATATACAATTCTGTCACTTTCATGTGGAACATAACACATTTTGTAGTTATACAAATTTATGTAGAAAAGTTCAGCTCAGATATTTACAAAAGAACAGAATTGGGGCCACCTCCGGGAATGAGACAAGAATCATAAGGGGAAGAGATATTAGAAGGCACACTATGAACAGAGCGGCAGCTTGGGACCTTAATATCCAAAAGATCAGAGTACCTTAATTTAAAATATTCACTGCAGAATGAAGTGGGAGACTGAGAAATTCATATTTATGAGAATAATGACATCTGATTTAGATATTTCAACTTCTTATTTGTGTTATGTACTAACAGTGGTTTTGATCAAGAGTCATTCTCATTAGTATTTTGATGAAAAAATAATGTCTTCTGTTGAAAATGTGTGTTTTTTTCTATTTTTTTCAGCTTTAATAAAACCTTCAAATTTTCTGATGAATTTTGAATTTTTTTTATTTTAGTTTATTATTTTATTGAAATTAATAATTTTCTCTTTTTTTGACAAAAAAAGTTTAATCAATGAGTCTCTCAGGAAGTACAAGTTACAAGCTCGAAGCACGACTATAAAACAGAGTATGTAATATGTATTATATGAACTTTCAGAACCAAAGATCTGAGAAGCATGAGTTTCCTGATCAAGTTGTCAGAGAGAAAAGTCAAGAAAGTGATTTTTGAGCCTTAGTCCTGTTTTGAAACTCAAGAGCATATTTTTATTGTTTAGCTGAAAAAATAGGAAAACGCCACAAAAATAATTCTCTGAAATGAATTTCTGAAATAAATATAGTAGACAACTTTAAGGTTTGAGTTAGAGGGAGATGGGGACAAGAATGAAGAAGTACTACCTTACAGCTCTTAGTTAAATTAAGATTATATTTGACAATATATACATAATAGTTTAAACAATTACTTACTGAAGAGGGATTACACACATATGAATGTGTATTATACATTATATTTGCAGTACAGTAGATCTAGTTAACTGAGCAATAATTTTAAGCAACTGGATTCTTTGCAGTCTCAGAGTTCCAAAATCATTAAAATATAGTGTAAAATAAAAACCTTAAATAATAAGGAAACAATGATACTTTGTGCTGTTTGTTAAATTTAAAAGATCAATCCATGCAAAGACTCAGCATTATTTAATGACATTTTATAAATATCACAATAATAAAACATCTCTGTGCAAAGAACTCAAACAAGGCATTTTTTTGAATCCTTCCACTAAACCATGGCATTTGTCACCGTCATTGTGACAGCTGGGGATTAAGATCCCATAAGAAAGGCAGGGCTATTTCTCAATATTCTGTGTCAGAACTGCACTGTGTCAGAAGTGTTTCTCAGCTAGTTGCAGTTAGTGTGCATGTGTTAGCTGCAGTAAGTCACAGTAAGTAAAGAAGGAAGGAGAGGTTATTTGTAATCAAAATACTTTCTAGGTAAATAAACCTTGCTGCTTCAAGTAAGCAGGAATGCTTGTTCCATGAGTGTTGTAATTGTATTTTAAACAATGTGTGCTAATTCTTCACCCTTTATCCAAACTTACAAGAATTAAGTCTATTACAGCATAAAAATGCAATAAGTGTCGCCTCTGCTATGAGCTTTTTTTAAACTGCAACAACGTGAAGGCAGTAGAGCATGAAGCAGACAAGTAGAAGAGCTTAGGAGAATGTACACTTGCAAGTGCAATCTGCAGTAATATGCTCTATAGTCTGAAATGAGACTGGGACTGGGATGGCCTGGAGGTACCTTAAGAACATGTCATGTTGCGGTAGAAAGGGCATTGCAGTGTGGCACATTCTCACCAGTGATTGTTGTTTCTGCTGTTTTGGTCTTCATGTTCTATTTGTGCATTTTTGACTGAAGTCAATAACCTATTTCCAAGTATCAGAAATTAAAAGGTAAGCATCAAGACAGGTATGGAAATTAATATGGACAAAGAGAGGTAACTAATAAAATTATTGTATGACACTCAAAAACGAAGAAGAGAATGACCTGCTCTTCCTTCTTCTCTCCTTCACATACAAGGCATTTAAGTGCATTATAGGGTATTATCAGGCTCTAGTCGTATCATTTCTATGTAATTCGCTGATACCTCAGGACTCTTATATTTGTATAACCTGGCTCCTTTGCCCACATTAAGCATTAGATGCACATTATAAAGAACTAAAAAGCCTGTCTAATTTTAATCTTAATTGACTAAACAGTGCTGAAATTGAGGTGAAAAAAAGACAGACAAACTATTTAAGGTTTTACCAGTTTGATCCCAGTAGGAAAAAAAAATATTTCTTAACCCAAACAGATAGTCAGTAATACCACCAGTATCTTCAGGTCATGGCCCTATAACATGGTGGAGGATCATAAACTAGCAAGAAGCTGTGCCTCTCCTCCTTCTCCAGCCTTGAATAATGAAATTACTATGAAATGGAAGCCAAAAGTGCACAACTACCATATTGCTTTGACTGGTCAGTGTGAATCAGACATCTTGAGGAGGAACAGGAGGGTCTATTCTGAAACATTTCTCTTTTTCCTAGCTCCTTCCTAGTCCATCCTTTGTAATCTACATCACTGATCAAAGTGATTTTCCTTGCAATGAAGCACTGCTTCCATTTTGCAGAAAGAAATTAGGTTTGGGAAACATTAGTCAAAGGTCCTGACACCATATTTTTCTGTGTGGCTAATCTATTTTAGTCAGAAATAGAAGGTGAGATTAATAAGGCCATTCATATTTGCAGATTTAGTTTTTAAACATATTTGTAACTGGTGAATGGAAAGCTGTAAAATCGTCTAGTTGCATAAGTAGTCAAACCTCCAATGGACTGATTGTTTTAGCCTATGCCTGCACTACTGTAGCTGTGCTGAAGTCAATGGAATTTTTAGCTGCACAGGGAGGAGTAATGCAGTTATAAAACAAGGTATAATATTTACCCAGAATATTCACACCTTTTTCATATCTGTCAGACTTTTATTGCTCAGTTAAGCCAAAATACTAATAACAGCCAAATACATTTTTGTGTTATTTTTCTCTTTTTGTCTCTTGTAAATAAAATGGAAAATAAGGACGAAACTGAACTTGTAAAAGATTCCATTAATCTGTAATTTTAATCTTCATTAAAGTTCAATTTATTTTCAGATCTTGAGGGGAAAATATCTTTTTGCGTCTTTTGTCTGAACAGGACTCTGCAGGTCTCTGTGCAAGACTGAGAGAAATAAGTCAAGGGTGTTTACCATTAACTTAAGCTTTCCTTAATCAGAACTTACTTCAAAACTAAGAAAATTAGAAAAACGTATTTGTCCAACTGTGTGTATAGCTCCTATTTTTTAGTATATAATTCTAACTTCTGAGATTTTTCTAAAGTCACAGAATATTCAGGTTAAAAGGATTTATAGTGGGTTGTTTTTTTAGTGAATCCTACTGAATTGCTAGGGGGTTGATTTCTCTGATGGGGTTTCTTGTCTTGCCATAAGCAACTCCAAAGACAGTGATTTCAGAGCCTTTCTAGTTCTTGTTCTGTTGTTGAAGTACCATATATTTATAAAGTTTTTCCTTGACATACTGAGAAACAAGTTGTCATTGCTCCTGACTCACCTCTAGATGATTACTTCTCTTATGCTGTTAAAAAAACGGAAGAGTTAAAATAGAGATCTGCTTGGAAACAAGCAACTAGCAATCACATTAGAGATCTGAAAATCCTCCCCACCACCATGGGACTTTTTTTTTTTTCTCTTTTATTGATGTGTATTAGGTCTACGTGACAAGATTTTGGTATGGGGGAGGCTGTAGAGATGGCTTCTGTGAGAGAAGATCAGGAGCTGCCCTCATGTTGGACAAAGCCAATTTCAGAGACTATGTGAGAGAAACAGCCCTGCAGAAAACCAGGTCAGTGAAGAAGGAGGGGGAGGAGGTGCTCCAGGCGCTGGAGCAGAGAGTCCCCTGCAGCCCATGGAGAAGACCATAGTGGAGCAGATATCCACACTACAGATTGTGGAGGACACAAGAGCAGGCGGATGTCCTCTGCAGCCCATGGAGAACCCATGCCGGAGCAGGGGCCCATGGAGAGGAGTCCACACAGGAGAAGGTTTTCAGGCAGGACCTGTAACACTGTGGGGGACCCACACTGGGGCAGTTCGCTCCTAAAGGGCTGTACCAAGAAGAAAAGACCCATGCTGGAGCAGTCCTTGAATAACTGCAGCCTGTGGGAAGGACCCACGTTGGAGCAGCTCATGAAGGACTGTCTCCAGTGGGAGAGATCCCAAGCTGGAGTAGGGGAAGACTGTGAGGAGGAAGGAGCATCAGAGACAATGTTATGAACTGACTGCAACCCCCATTCCCCATCCCCCCATGCCACTTGACAGAGAAGAAGCAGAAAGAGTCAGGAATGAAGCTGAGCCTGGAAGAAGGAGGGGGGGAAGGGAGGGGGAGGTATTTTTAGTTTTGTTTTCGTTTCTCACTATCCTGCTCTATTTTTAATTGCCAATAAATTAAATTAATTTCCCTAAAGATCATAGAATCACAGAATCATAGAATCATTTAGGTTGGAAAGGACCTTTAAGATCATCAAGTCCAACTGTTAACTTAACACTGCCAAGTCCACCACTAAATCATGTTCCCAAGTACCACATCTTCATGTCTTTTAAATACCTCCAGGGATGGAGACTCAACCACTTCCCTGGGCAGCCTGTTCCAATGCCTGATTACCCTTTTGGTGAAAAAATTTTTCCTAAGATCCAGCCTAAACCTCTCCTGGCACAGCTTGAGGCCGTTTCCTTTCGTCCTATCCCTTGTTACTTGGGAGAAGAGACCAATCCCCACCTCGCTACAACCTCCTTTCAGGTAGTTGTAGAGAGCAATAAGGTCTCCCCTCAGCCTCCTCTTCTCCAGGCTAAACAACCCCAGCTCCCTCAGCCACTCCTCATAAGACTTGTGCTCCAGACCCTTCACCAACTTCCTTGCCCTTCTTTGGACATGCTCCAGCACCTTGATGTCCTTCCTGTAGTGAGGGGCCCATAACTGAACACAGTACTCGAGGTGCAGCCTCACCAGAGCCAAGTACAGGGGCACTATCACCTCCCTGGTCCTTCTGGCTACACTATTCCTGATACAGGCCAGGATGCCATTGGCCTTCTTGGCCACCTGGGCACACTGCTGGCTCATGTTCAGGCGGCTGTCAACCAACACCCCCAGGTCCTTTTCCGCCGGGCAGCTCTCCAGCCACTCTTCCCCAAGCCTGTAGCGTTGCATGGGGTTGTTGTGACCCAAGTGCAGGACCCGGCACTTAGCCTTGTTGAACCTCATACAGTTGGCCTCATCCCATTATCCAGCCTGTCCAGATCCCTCTGTAGATGCTTCCTACCTTCAGGCAGATCAACACTTCCACCCAACTTGGGTCCTGAAGATCCATGATGGGTTTCTGGAATATGGGCAGATGAGCTCAGTGAATGATGACTGGCAGGGCTTTTCTTGGGTGCTTCCGAGGCTTTGGGGTAGCTGGTAGGACCAGACACATATTGTTACATGCAGCAAGGAAGCCCCTGGGGTCTCTGGGTCTTACTTTAGGGCTTGAGTTATTACTAAGGCAATCCAACCTGAGGTACTTCAGGTGGGCAGCTTTCAGGAGCAGCTCCATAGCAGTGAAGTTGCCTGTCAATCCAATACATTTCACTGCTTTCTAAGTGACAAAGAGGGGGAAGCTTTACCATTAATATCATAGATTGTTATGGTTTTCTAATGACTACAAATGGAAATTTGTGCAATAAAAAGGGGTTTTGCAGTATGCAGATTTCAGGACAAATCACTAAGTGTAACCTATAGGAAGGCCCAGATTACAAAGCCTATGAATCAGTGCCTACATTTTCAGTGGGCAGCATGGCAAAAGTTTAAGATCCTGAAAATATAACTCCATACTCCTAAGTGCATTTAGAGCTGTTAAATGTTTAAAACAGCAAATGTCTAACTAAAATAAAAATAGAAATGTGACATCATCCAGTTAAGACTTACAGAGTGAAGACGCTAGAGTTAAGTGTTGGGAAAGATAGACCTTAAATTCAGTGAAGTTAGTACAATTCTGTTTCATGTATAAAGAGTAAAATACTCAAAGCAAATACTGCTTGCACTGTGTGAGGCATAGTGTTACCATCCGTCTTTGAGGGATTAGAGTCTTGAAAGCCTACTCTGAATTTTATAGCCTACATCCATTTTCAAATTAGAAACATCTAAGCACAATATCTTTTGAGTCAGGGACAATATGATACTCAGTGTGTTAATGTATTAATACAACATTCAGTGCCAGTAGTACTTCCGAAGTACAAAATAATACCGTGCAGAACTTCATATGATTATGCAATCCAGGCACCTTTAACAATGCACATAACACTCCTTAGAAATGTAGCCCAGAAAATTAGTGTGTACTTGAGTGGATGTGAATAAGTTAAATTATAGCTGCACACTGGTTTTTAACAGGTCAGTTATAAAAAAGTCCACATAGTCAAATTCTAAATGGAAACTTGTGTTTCCAAGACATGGGGGAAGGGCCAATGTATTCAAAAAATTCTCAAAAAATGGTTACTATTTTTAATCTGAAGAGGCATTTGAAGTTTCAAATACTTTAAGCTAATAGACAAGTTTAAGCTCCACAGAGCTTGTGGGTTGTAGTTCCCTGTGACATGTACATTCCTGATGTTCCATAGGACATCTTCTGCCAGAGAGCTTAGCCTCCTTCTGTGGGAGAGGTAAAGGCCAGAGTTCCTCCTTAGTGCTAGCAAGCAGAAATAAAAGCTGACTGACTGAAGCTGATGTGCTTACTAATTCAGTCTTAAAATGTGGGCTTTTATGAAGACACGGTTTCTTGCAGAACAAATAAAATCTCTTCAGTGAAGGGTGATGATTATTTCTCTTTCACTTCAGAGAAAGACTTCAGTAACTCAAAAGCACCACAAAAAGCAGTAATAATCACCTTTCACAGATGAGATATCCTGTAGATATAAAATGCACAGTTGTCACCCCTCTGAGTCTTCACTTGTGGAGCTGACAAAGAAAGAGAAAGTCTAAGATTTCCCTTCCATGTAGACAAATCCTAATTCCTTAAAATATCTTTTATTCTTCCCCCCCCCCCCCCGCTCTATTCTGTTGTAGCCTTTAAAGTGCAGATCTACATGCAGCTGCAGGAGGACATGTCTCTTGTAGGGAAAGATAAGAGATTGTCTCAGTGGAATTTCCTGTGGACTAATGGAGCTTCCTAAAAGGCCTGGCTGAAGGTCTTTTTTTACTGTGTAAGGTCTACTTTGTCTGTCTTTGATTTGTGTGACAAGCAGTCATGCCACATGGGTGGCAGAGTATCTCAGTGTTAAGGACACCTCCTCCCTTTGTCAAGATGAAACAATTTCCGTAACAAAAGGGCAGCCTGTCATCAAGATTAAAATTCTTTTGACAACCAGCATAGGCAGTGGGTCTAGATAAATGGAGGCGACACCCATAGTGTTTTAGAGCAACTTCATGGGTTCTTTGAATTGTACCCAACAGCCAGTTTCCTAACCTGGGGCCTTGCATGTGGTAACTCCCTGGCATTCTCCAGATGAAAAGCACATAACATATTAACCAGACATATGAACTTTCTACCTGCTGGAAAGACTCTTCTGCTCTGCATGGAGGCGAATTGGAACCTTACCTTTCCTGAATTAAAATAAATGAACAGAAATATATTTCTTATAAATTTATTGTATGGAAGATTTCAAACTGTATAATTGTAAGTTTCTGTGACAATACAATTTATCAACAATGTAATTAATTTTCTCTTTTTCTGCTAATTACCAGGTACTTTCAGTCCTGAACTTAGATTAAGCACAGGATGTGGGTGAAGACCTATGAATTTTTAACCTCCAAATTCTCTGACTATATTTTTCTCTCACCCTGAGTCAAGACATTTAACATTGGGGAGTATTATTTTAACTGTTTTATTAGCATAGAAACATTAATCTCTCCTTCAAAAATGATCTTGTGATGATTAGTCAATATTTGTAGGGCACTTTGGAGATTTTCAGCATCAAGTACAAATTAAGTGCTATTATTTCTTTGTCTATTCTTATAAGAGTTTTCCTCCCTTTCTAAGCCTTTGAGGGAAGTAAATAAGATCAAAGCCTTTATTAAGGAAAGTCTTTAGAAAACACTTTAGGGAATTTATGAGGACTGTATGTTTTTAACAGCTAGATAACTCATCCCCTTAATTCTCTCTCTTCACGGCCACTGCTATCCCACTCCTTTTTCCAGTGTGGTATGAGATTGATGTAACTAAGATGCAAGAGATATAACACAATGTGATGAGTTATTCTGCATGTTATTTGAATTGCTTCACTTTCCAACAGCTTTTGTGGGTTGCTGCCATGCTTCTTGATTCAACTTGGAGAATTGAATTCAAAGCTGGTCAAAACTTAGAATTCTGAGAGAAAAATTCAGTGGTTCTCATTTCAAAAGATAACCTTTGAAGTAATTCCTTTAAGAAGTTTCTAACATTAAGAAATATCTTCTGTTCCGAAAAATTTTGAATTGAATAAAAGTTGGGTTTGTTTCATTTTAAGTTGTATAACTGATTATGTTTTCATGATTTCTTAACTAGTCTGTGGCAGCATTACATAACACAAAATTGTAAATGACTACTGATATGACACAGCAATGATTAATAATTTAAATTGTCTTTTTATATACATAACAAAGAAATAAACATACGTGCTACTTACTTTGAAATAATTCATCTTATTTTCTTCACAAAACTAATTTCTGTTTGTCTTGAAAAAGTTTGACAGAAATGAAAAGAAAATAACCAGGAGAAAATATAGCTGTCTTCAGTTTTCTTATTTTATCTTCCAATCATTTTCCCATGTCAATGAAAATAGCCTAAGTGGATTTCCCCTCTCCCACACCAAAGACAAGAGTATTGGTGGCTGTGATAATTTTGTTCCTTCCGGTAATGAACTACTCTGGGGAAGTAAGAAGCCCCTTGTTGTATTATTGCAAAGCTAAATAAGCTGCCATCTATGGAAGATATAAATTTTTCATGAGTACAGCTCCATCTTTTACAATATGTATAAAATGAGATCTGACGAGGTTTTTGTAAGACAAGAAGCAAGCCAATGGCTCTTGAGGAAGGATGGTTACTAGAGCAACCTATTAAACATTGCTTTATACTATCAGCATATAACTTGCACTGCTGCTGATAATTGTTTTTACTTGTAACCCAGAGTTTATCTATATGGAAATCTTGTAGCATGTTCTGGAATCTTAAAAAATGTGTAACTTCACAACAGCTACCAACAGCTAAGGAAGGGCATGGCTGTGATCTTGGAACTTGAACTAAGAAATCTTGTCTTAGTGGGAATTTAAGATTTTAGGCTTTTTAAGTCATGAAAGGATCAGAAAATAGAAGGAGAGAATGTACACTTCTTTGAAATAAAAATAATATCCTTTTATTAGTTTGGAGGTTAAGTTCCTCAGTGCTCACAAGATACTCATATAGACTGCAATTATATGTTTTAAAATGCTTCTTCATTCTTAACTAAAATACAGTCTTAAAAAGTACCTCAGGTATTCACATCTTGTCTAACTTCTGGACACAGAAGAACTGACAAGACCCTTAGCACTGAGGGTACTACGAACACCACTCTGTGGGTCTTCCTCACTGAAACAGGACTGTTAACTGATTTGGGGAATAATCAGGTTTAACTGTACTAAGCTGCCATGAGTCTCATCTTCCCAGTACCACATGCACTGGTACAGTTCAAGAGCTCTTACAACCGAAGTTTATAGTCATATTTGTTCTGATATCATATAGCCACCAACTAATTGGTGAAGAAAAATGTGTATCAAATCTCAAACTCCAGTAAGCTATGGTTTAGGTAAGAAGTGCAGATAATACAATAGTCAGACAAGACAGGAGGTAGAAACTGCCACTTCTGATAGAGCCACCATAATAGGTCCCATTGTTATATCACGCTAATTGTTCTAGCTCACGTTTTTCTCATATCTGACCTGTGCGTTTTCCTTTTGGAAAGAGCTCTTGTTGTGCTTGTCCTGCATTTGCTTGTGTATTCAGTGTGGACAATCCCTCTCTTTGTTTTGCCAGTTGTTTTTGGCCTCAGTTAGAGACAGCTTTTAAGTTAAACAGCCATCTGGCAACTTCACTCCTCTTCAAACTTCTCTGAAAGGAAACTCATTTAGCAGGTGCACACTAAGCCATTGGCAAGTTATTGACAAATGAAAAAAGAGAGGTCAGCCTAGACTGACATGAGCACCCTTCTGAGCAAGAACATTACATGCATTATAAAACAGAAAATTGACAGTCAGAGGACACAGTCTCAGAAGCCAGACACATATTTCTAGATGTGCTATTTCATTCTTTTTTTTTTTAAACTACAAAGATTAGTATGTCAGAAATAGAAACCAAAGACAAAGATATATGAGTACTGGGTTTTCCATTTATACTTTTGTACTCTGCTACATAAAGCATTTGTCTGGGGAAAAAAAAAAAAAAAAAGAATGGGCAATAATCTAAATGAGGCCTCTTCAATTACATTGCATTTCTAAGTTAATGACTTCCAGGTATGTAAACTACCTATAAGGCAGAATGTGTCCAGTTATTTATTTTATTATGGAAGATGAGTAGGAACAGACCATCTGACTCTGATAGACAAAACTTTTTTTAGAATGGTTAAGGTAAGGAGAAGGCAAAATTTAGAATAATGTGGTTTTTTTACATAACAACAAGTATAAGACAGAATACATTTAATGATGCAGATTGTAGGCTTTGATCATAGAAAGTATAGTTTTAGGTGAAATGATTATGTCAGTATGCACACTGTTTTCAGTGAGTGAGTCAAACTTTAATAATAATTAGGCAAGGCTTCAGGCTCTGACTTTTGGAGCATGTTGCATCAGATCCTGTGGGCTGTTTTTAAATTCTTAGGCACTAGGACTGTGATTCAGACATTCAGCTATTTGCTTCATCTAATGAAGAAAATCATATCTTCTTGTAATAGGCATGTGTTGACACTGAGGAAGTAAAGCAATTATTGTCATGCTCTTCTAGGATGCTACAGAGACATCTAACATCAAAATCCTGCCTAATGTTGCTCTCAAGTCCATGTCTAGAACAAGTATTTTGAAATTTCTGAGTTGGATGAGAACATTTGGAGCAATGATTCATTCCTAAACACTGAGTGCTTAGAATTATGCACAAATGTCTCCAGATGAGCTAAAGAGAGTAGAACGTTGCATAAAACTTCATTTAGAGTATAATTTAAAAATATTTATACTGCACAGATACAGTCTGAGACCTTACACTGACAGGAGTATGATCAGTCATGGGAATATGTATACTTGGACTCTGAAGGATCAAAGTATATAAGCATTTTAAACTATTTGAATATTTTTCTGTTTAGAGATAAATGTCATAGGCTCAGCAATAACTTCTCCTAGATGTAAGCAAACACAATTTTTCAATAGGAAAAGGATGGTATCATGAAGAAGACATTTATACCTTTCAGACATCAGCTCAAAATGAGGCTAGAAGGAGCACTGGATAGTGGTCGGTAAAGGTAATAAGAGAGTCCTTGTGGATGTTCCTTCCATAGATGGGGACTGAACTATGTGCTCTCTGAAGGACAATGCACATCTAAATGAGTCAGGACTTTTTCTAAACAAAAGTAGTCCCAAGGTAAATATCTTGTATTTCTATCTATACACACGAATATCTCTATTACTAATATCTTGACACCTTCACCACTAAATCAAAAGGAGGAAGGGAGCACATAAGCATGGTAGCATGTAAACACACCAGGCATTCATGAGATGACCCAGGACCAAGTGCTATGCATGTGGCTTTCACTAGATTGCACCAAAGGGAGTTATCCCTAAGCAGTGAGAACATGAGCTCCTCTGCTCCTTTTTGGGCCTGGAGGGCCAAGGGTAATCTTCTGGAACCTACACATTTAGAAACGTAGTAGTCTGGTACGTGTGGTATGCAGACTCAGAAACAAAATAAAAGAAAATGAAATATCTTTAGGAATGAAACATGATTTTTTTTTAAAACACTTTGTGAAGTGTTGAAAGAGGCAATTGGAAATGGAAAGCTTTAGAACTGCAATAACTATAAATGACTTAAATAGACATCTGGAGTGGAGATATCCACATCTGAGCTAATCAACCTGGGCTTCCTTTAAAGGCAATGGAGAAAAAAGAGACTTGACTTGCAGAGAAAATATTATAGAGTCTGTTCCAATATCTCTTTAAAATTAAATAAATCATGCTTTAGAAGTGTTCTATTCTCTCTGTTGGCTGTAACTCAGAAGTGTATTATATATATTTAGATGGTGAAAATGTAGAATTTATGAATAGCCCCATAGAACAGATACGGAGAAGGAATTGTCCTCTCAGACAATAACTTGCTAGACCATTGTTCTAGAGTATTGCTGAACTGTGGTCCTGAAAACCAATCTTCTGCTGAAGTTTGTAATGAATTGACTGCATAGTAGCAGTGGAATGTTTGATGATGGTCCCATTAACTGTATTATACTTGTCTTGTACTTCCTGTAATTTGAGCACATTCAGTTGCCTTTTCATTTTGTTACTGCAGCAGACAGAAAATTCTGCAATATTTGTCTTCTGAAACTTGGCTGAAATGTTTTTGGGGGAACTTATTTTAGGGAACCTAAATCTGAAAATTCCTCAGAAAGTTTCTGCAAATACATGTAACTGTTAAGGTTGTCTTATTTCTGAAACTAAGATCTGAAAAGTTCTGAATGGCCATGAGCTGCTGAAGACTACCTTAATCTCTATCCATACTGGTATTTTAGAGATAAGTAGAGCTACTATATGGAGAAAACACAGTTACAGACTCCCTGAGGCTGAGTTACTATGTTACCACTTTGCTTTTTCCAGTGCCTGAGAGTTTGTTCTCAGATGTGCAGTATCATCTCATGCGCTTGTGTTTGGATTTTGTGACATACCAAGATAATTGATTCAGTGACATTGCCAGGATCTTATATGGAAAATCTTCACACTTTTAATATTTTGCAAGTAGCTGCTAGGTTTTTTTGTTCACCTCTATACTCTTTTGTTGGACATATATATATTTTCTTAAAATAAGATTATTGTATTTCATTACCAGTTGTTCATAGTAAAATAACTCTATTAATTTGTATTTAAAACTTTTCATACCGTAAACAATTCTTACTAAAACACTGGTTCGGAACTGTTAAGGATTCATGCAGCTTCAAAGAATTAAGCATAATGATTACCACATTTTAAATTATGTTATTTTGTCTATTTGTAACTACTTGATTTATGTTTATTTGGGGTTTTTTGGTTTTTGATATATGTTAATGACTTAAATCAATAACAATTAATAAACTTATGTGATGCATGACTTCCTTTGAAATATTGTTCAGCCAGAAAAACATCTATACAGGAAAATAATGGTCTAATGGAAGAACTAGTCACTGACTCCTGATGCAATTTCTTGCATGCAGTATTTCTGATGGACCTTGTGCATTTCCGTGAGGCTCAGAGCGTAGCTACAATGAGAAAGCTGCCTTCGGTGTACTGTAGACAGAGCTTTCTGTAATCAGTCTTGGGCATTGGTAGCAGCACAACTACACTCCTCAGAGCTTACAGTGGGCTACAAAAGCCACTGAGGAGGAGACTAAATTAGCTTAAGTCAACCTTGGTGTTGCTATAGCTGTAGTAAAGCCATAGGAAATATACATTGTTTGTACTGTTTATAAAAGGTCTTATAGTTCAGAAAAGCAAAACGTGTAAGGTATTACATGTTGGATTATACAAAAATTAATTTAGTGAAAAATATTTAGTAGACTTATGATGCTAATAAGATCATGTTATAGGGAAAGATGTGATAGCATCAAAATTCTGTGTATGAGGTATTGTCAATACAGAGAGAGAACTGTTAACATTTAAATGTGCACATTTGGTTACATAAGAATCTATGTGTTTAACTTAAATACAGGTGCATAAATGGTGTTGAAAACATAGCAACTGTAGGAGAAATGATCAAACATTTTGGGATGGCTTTAGATACTTCAAATTATGTTGAAGTATTAGTTTCTTGTCTTAGCTTGATTCTTTTTAAAGATTTACTAAAGCTGGGATGAAGAAATGTTCACAGTCCTGTGAACAAAAAAAAAAAACCAACTGAAAACAGAATCCCCAAACTCTCAAATCTTCTGTATTGGTCTAGTTTGTGGACTGAAATCCTGTCCTGTGTGTAATATCATGACCTTGAAACAGTACTGTTTCTATTCGCTCTAAAGGACGAAATACCCTGAGAAAAAAGTACCATGTACTAAAGTTTAATTTTGCTAGCAATATGAATTTTCTCCCAGTACTTATTTTCTCTGCAGCTGGTAGTTCATTCTCAGGGCTTAGTTAGTTTTGCTTCATTACTGGTTGTCTTGGTTCATAAAAGTCCTTCTTCAGAGAAAAAGACTACATTGTGTAAGACAATATACAAACAGAAGGCACTAAACCTCAACTAGACCTAGACCTGTGTTTACAACAGAACTTCAGGACAATCAATTGTACAGGAAAGTTTCAGTCACCTCATTTTTAGAGTGTTAACTGTCCAAACACTTGAGTGGGTATACTTTTCATCTTAATCCCTCTAGAGTACTTTGATAATGTGAGGGGGGTGGTCAGTTGAGAAGAAATATAGATCTTTGCTGTAGCATTTCCAAGTATGATTTAATATGCTTGATGCTGGGAAATTAATCTCAATAGCTTAAATATATTGTTGTATTTTTCTAATGAATCATAGAATCATAGAATACCAGGTTGGAAAGGACCTCAAGGATCATCTGGTCCAACCTTTCTAGCACAATCTAGATGAGATGGCCCAGCACCATGTCCAGATGAGTCTTAAACATGTTCAGTATAGCAGAGTCAACCACTTCCCTGGGGAGATTATTCCAATAATTGACTGTTCTCATTGTGAAAAAATTACCTCTTGTGTCCAATCGGAATCTACCTGGGAGTAACTTGTAATAGGTAGCCTTTATATTGGTTGCATACTATCTCTGATAAAGATTGAGCTAAGACAAATCTGAATATCTTTTGTTACTGAAACCAGTTATTATTTATATGAATATACAGTCCATGTGCTAAAAATGCAGCTTTGGGAAACTTAAAGATCATGTTTGGTCTGCAAATAATTTTTGACTCAGAACAAAAATGAAAATAATTTATAAAAAATTATATCATTCAGTTCAATAGTTAATCAAGCACTGTGACTCATTTCTCCATGCTTGACTATCAAGGGCAATTACATCTATATCCCTAACAAAACTCCAAAAATAAGCAAGTGAGGGAAATAGGAAGCTCATTCAGAACTGAAGAGAACACTTGGAAACATAGAGGATTACTCTAAACACTGAACACCCAGCTCTGCTGTTTGGACTGTGCCTTAAATTGTAGGGAGGAGAGATTTAGCAACTCAAGAAGCATGTGCTTGTAAAGTTGCCATTAAAATATCATTAGCTTTCCATGTGGCTTTTTATTTCCAATCTTCTAACCAATGTTCTGTCTTTACTTTTTGCTTCTGAGGAATCTTTTCTTAGTTTTACTGTTAGGCTTCTCTGTTGAGAGGGACACATTGAGTCAGGGTGAGACTGACAAACCCATGTTGTATTATCTGCATGGAAGCAGCAAATCTAAGCAAAGGAGTGTGTGCCAGCATCCTGGATTGACTTGCACATGTGCCTAGGGAATTAAAGGAGCTGAAAAATTTTTCCTGCTAAGCTGCGAAGAAGCAACTTGGCAGCTAAAATTGCCCCTACTGTGATGACTTCTGGGAAGGTATTTCCTGTGGCAGGTGTAAACCATTGCTTGTTTCTCTCCAAGGAGCAGGTGCCTGAGAGACAATTCTGGATCTGGATGCACCTCAGATGATTAGCGCTCTCTCCTTCTCTCTTGTCTTGTCCTCTTCACTTTGATTCAGTTCTGTTCTACTTGCTGAACTCATCTTACCTATTGCATCACTCACTGAAAGATTATATGCTTGCTACAGAGGATGTTTATATTGGTAGGGTTGAAAACTGTCTGATTTACTTGGTACATATAGCGCAACAGCACTTTCATGAAGCCTGATGAGATAAGCTGGTTTTTTCCATCCATAGCCTGTTGCTCATAAGAGCAGGGATGGACAGAGGTAATTTCCAGACATCTGGATTTGGCACATCAACACATGGCAGTGTATAATAAAAGTATTTCTATAGTCTCCAGTTCTTTACATCTACTTCTATATGCTGTCCTGATTTGACATCATTATGTTAAAACACAGTCCTCCAGAAAATGAAACATTAGGACTTCCACTCGTCCTTTTTTGGGGAAGCAATAATCATTGATTTATGTGTGAGACTACACACACAGTGATCAGTGAGACCGTGTGACCTGCTGTTTGTCAGAATTTATAAATTTGTCGATAGAGAAAAATCTGAGTGTATAGAAGTGGTCTCTACAAGGAATTGTTGCAGGCAGTTATGATATTGTATGCATTTCTCAATACCATCATACCATATTATTTCTCCATAGCAACTCCATTTACAGCTCATTAAAATTCTACTTCAATGACATGCTATTAATATATTCTACTTTTGTAAAAAGACTAGGATAACTTGCATGTTTTCTAGCAAGGCATACCTGAGGCAGTTATGAACTACTACCTCAATTTGCATTTAACATTAATACAATTCATCAGTAATATACCACTGTATTTATGAATACAGAAGGATATCAGACACACAAATAAGCATCAAGCAGTTACAATGGACTTAAATGTCTTTAATGTTTCAGTTTTTATTGGTAATTAATATAGCTATTAACACTATGTTGTAATTTATTGTAAACTGGTAACAAATGATGTCTTTATTTTCAGAAAAATTATTTTGCTTTAAACACTTTCATAGTGAGATCAATAGAAATGAAACAATTTGTTTACATGGGACCAGAAACCAAAGTTCTGTGCTTTATATTTACCCATTTGTTGATATTGTTTACCAAAATTTATTGCTCATTTTTTGTAATTCCAGTTTTACGATGCTTTTTGTAATTGAAAGAGAAAACAATAATCTTATAATCACTTATTGGGGACTTCTAAACTGTTATTATCCAAGACCTCTGTATGACACAAACCTCTTCCTGGTAGGAAGATGAAGTTATATGAATATTCATGGAGCTCAGGTCTTAAAAAGACATTGTGACTGACATTCATATTCCTTATTTCACAGGCTAAATTATTTCACCCCGCATTTTTGTCCATTCAGTGATGAACCAGCCAAAAGCATGACGTTAATAGAAAGATTTAAAAAGAAAAATAAAATTGTAAGAAATCATTTTGGAAACAATGTGGTGTTGGGAATGGATAAAATATTTGGGTATAACAGTAGTTGCCTCTTTTTCTCATATACACATTTTTATGGCTAATTATACATGTAGGATGCAGTATGAATTTGGTACACAAATGTTTGGACAAGAACAAGTTCTTCATAGAATAATGTTAAAATAATGTTGTTGAAATGGGAGAATTGTGTGGGGCAGTCAAAACATAATTGGCATTTCTTACTGATCAATGTGAAAATCAGTTTGCTTACAAAGGTTTGTATGATATGAAAAAGATTAACGTAGGAATCTTGGTGCCCAGAAATGAGGACTATGGTCGTGTCAAGCCAAACCAAACCCTAGCTAACAAGATCTGCATGACAACATATTGTGGACATTGTCATAAAGAAGAAAAATACAGAACTTGGAAAATAAAATAGCTCTGTTTTGGCCACATTAGGTGAATTTATAAATGGACAACTAGAACTAGGTATTTGTGGGGGAGGCAGTAGAAACTAATGGAGGTAAAGCTGTGGTGACGGGGAAAGTCTGCAAGTCCTCAAAGCCAAACCCTGAAACTATAAACAAGAGTTCTCTCAGAGAGAAATCTTGATGAGCAAATAGGAGAATCTCCTGAAGACTCCCCAAAAAAGGAGCAGAAGGTTGTCAAAATATACACAGAACAGAAAGATAAGAGTGAAGAATAATGCACAAAAGCCTAGGATAATCATAATAAGCTTTGGCTTTTAAAATGTTGATAAAAGGTAGTCATATTTTCTATTTCAGCATTTCTATGCTACAGTGATATAAACAGTTTAAGAGACGGAAGAGCCAAGAGAGAAAAACAAAATGTTCTTCCAACTTCACAGTTTAATGAAATATGATACTGAAAGCTACTCAACACAGAAATTAAAAACATATGTAAATAAACTTACTTTCTCTGAGGAACATTGTCAACAAGTTACATGCTCATGGAGATCAGAGAAGAGTGCAGATGAGCCATAGTTTCTGTATCCTACAAACATTAGACTTTTTGCAAAAAGTATTGATGGTGTGGAGTTGTGCCTGCAGCAATCCTATATATAAAATATCACTTGCTTACCAGAAATATGGGATGGGTGAATCTTAGTTTCTTCAGAAAGTGAAGAAAGCAGCCTATATCTGAAATTCTACCATATTCGGATTGCACATTGCATGAATGGTATCTTGCCACTAAGTGTTTGGTTTGAGGCTGGGCCACTTGGGTGAAATCTCTAATGCATTTGTATGGATTTACTCTTTTGTTGATGCTCCAGCACTGTAGAATTTAGCACCGTGTCGTACATGTCTTTCCTTTTGATAGTGAGAATGAAGTTTTATTAAGTTTTATGGTAAATTCACTTAATGGAATCCATAAAGAGAAAAATTTAGAAGCATTGGTGACTCTTCGAGCAATATTCTTAATTTTAAAATTACTTTGACACCTCTGTTGGAGTACTTCATAACAGCAAAGTGACTATGACTCAGGTAAAGTAGAAGTAAAAAATGCTGGAAGAGAAGACCATTTAAAGATATGAGTAAAAATGTTATCTGTATTTTTTGCTGCAGATACATACCTTATTTTAACCCAAAGTCTTTGGAAAAGAGCTTCTGACACTGGTATGGCAGGGAACTCAGAGAAATGCTAAACAAAAATAAGATGTTTATTTGACACTAGTGTTATTTATGCATTTTAGTTTAATGGAATAATTCCAATTACTCCAATAATTAGTGTTTCATAACAAAAACCGTTCTACATTAAATCCAGCCTTCATAAGACCTTGGGCTACACTTATCTTTATACACTTACCTGGTACGTTAAAAATATTAAATATTCCCCTTCTTGAGGCCATTGCATTTCTTTACCTTTCCTGTGAATAAGATTCAGCTCATCCCAACTCATCCATTTAGGAGTCATGCGTGAGCTAAGTCTCTAAGATTCTTTCACAGTTCGTACAGTCATGGTCAAAAAGTTATTCAGTTCACCCTGAAGTAGACAGTGAATGGCAGATTGGTTGCATTGCTTTTTAGCCAGATTTCCTGAGCAGAGATGTGGTACAGAATGGCAAGGAGACACTTAAAAAATGTCATAATATTTAGTTCAATTAGTTTATAGTCAACATTTGATTGTTCCTTGACTGGGAACTCTGTTTTTGATTGTTTGCCCCTTATGCACAGCAAGCCAACCACCATAGATACCGTGAATTTGCACCATTTAGCAGTCTTTCATGGTTTTTTGTTGTGTCTGCCTCCTTTCTACTGTGCAGCAGGGCTGGAGGTTTCAGACATTTTTTTGAAGAAAAAGCTAAAATGCTGCAAGTCACTTGACTTAGAAATAGTCTTTAATTGGCCCAAGATTCTGTCTTTGATGAGTTTCTACTTGTGAGAGAAGCTGCTGAGGATCTAAAAATGTTTTTGGACTAAGTGGCTGCTTTCTTTCTGATACACAGGAATGTGTTAGTGATGGTATTTTTTAAGCCCTAGATGGCCTTGTTCTTCTTATGCTTCTGGAGTGAAACCTTGTTAAGATAGCCCTTTATTTGAGTTCCTTGAGCAAATGTCCTTGGACTGATCCACAAACAGACTTTAAACCAGATTCTCCAATATGAGCTTTTTATAGTCTAATGTAATGGTCAGAGCATCCATTGAGAATGTGGGAGATCAAAGTTTTTATTCTGCTTGAGGAAATTCAGATTCCTCCTGTTTCCTGGTGGGTCAGCTAATCACTAGGCTACAGGGGTTTTGGGGATGTTCAATATTAGAAGAAATCAATATTGCTCCAGCTGAAACTTCACAGAGAATACAAGAGTCATTCAGAAATAGGAAACACAAGGATTAATAGTCTTTTGTTGTCTCATTTACTAAGTATTCACATGGAAAGGGGAATAAAGCTTTACTGGCTCATCCTAGGATTGTTCATGTATTTCATTTGTGCAAACTACCAGAGACAAATGTGTAAGAAAGTAACTAAACAGGGACAAGCACTCAGAATGCTTGCATCTGTAAGTAGCATCCCTAAGGGTAGATGACTATACTATATATCATAGAATCATAGAATTATTAAGGTTGGAAAAGACCCTTAAGATCATCGAATCCAACCGTTAACCTGGCACTGCCAAGTCCATCACTAAACCATGTCCCTAAGCACCATGCCTACCCTTCTTTTAAATACCTCCAGGGATGGAGACTCAACCACTTCCCTGGGCAGCCTGTTCCAATGCCTGATTACCCTTTTGGTGAAAAAATTTTTCCTAAGATCCAACCTAAACCTCTCCTGGCACAGCTTGAGGCCGTTTCCTTTCGTCCTATCCCTTGTTACTTGGGAGAAGAGACCAATCCCCACCTCGCTACAACCTCCTTTCAGGTAGTTGTAGAGAGCAATAAGGTCTCCCCTCAGCCTCCTCTTCTCCAGGCTAAACAACCCCAGCTCCCTCAGCCACTCCTCATAAGACTTGTGCTCCAGACCCTTCACCAACTTCCTTGCCCTTCTTTGGACATGCTCCAGCACCTTGATGTCCTTCCTGTAGTGAGGGGCCCATAACTGAACACAGTACTCGAGGTGCAGCCTCACCAGAGCCAAGTACAGGGGCACTATCACCTCCCTGGTCCTTCTGGCTACACTATTCCTGATACAGGCCAGGATGCCATTGGCCTTCTTGGCCACCTGGGCACACTGCTGGCTCATGTTCAGGCGGCTGTCAACCAACACCCCCAGGTCCTTTTCCACCGGGCAGCTCTCCAGCCACTCTTCCCCAAGCCTGTAGCATTGCATGGGGTTGTTGTGACCCAAGTGCAGGACCCGGCACTTAGCCTTGTTGAACCTCATACAGTTGGCCTCATCCCATTATCCAGCCTGTCCAGATCCCTCTGTAAGGCCTTCCTACCCTCCAGCAGATCGACACTTCCACCCAACTTGGTGTCATCTGCAAACTTATAGAGGGTGCACTCGATCCCCTCATCCAGATCATCAATGAAGATACTGAACAGGACTGGCCCCAACACTGAGCCCTGGGGAACACTACTCGTGACCGGCTGCCATTCTTCTACTTGCCTAATGTTTAGTTCATCTTTTGATCCAGATGTGTAATGGATTTTCAGAAAAGTAGTACTTCACACATCTTCACATTGAAGAAGGCGTGGGGCGGTGTGTTCCCCTCTGCCAGTATTACAACTTTTAGGCTAGGCTGACTTTAAGAAAGATCTCTTCTGTTTCTAAGCATCCAGAAGTCTTTAAAGATAAAGATAACATGAAACACTTACTATTAGTTATTTTTAGTGCTACTGACTTTTCTGTCACCTTCTGATAATGAGAGGGTAACTGTAAGTCCACAACATCTATGTAGCTAAAACTAATCGAGCAGGAAACATAGTGTATCACAGTAATTCTGTGGCTTTATTTGCGTGTGATGGGTTGGATTTATTGCAGTAATTAACACAAGAGTGTTTTCTCCTTAAATTACTTCCATCATGACTAAACTCTCCTTTTGTGTTGTGAAAGACTTATTTCAATGAAGAAATGGTTCTTGTCTTAGGCAACATTGTGCTTTAGTTTGTGCTAACAAGTTAAGGAGTTATTATCATTAATTTACTTACTTACACATGAGGCAGAATGTTGATCCGAACAACTTTCAGAATAGGGCAGCACCTGTTGGTAAGTCTCTGCCTCTCAGTACTTATCTCATGGAGAAATATCCTGGGAAATAGAATGGGTCAAGGAAACAAAGCAAACAAACAAAAAAACCCCAGCACATTTTTGGTGCAAAATGTAGTCTTGGCAAACCAAACCAAAACAAAAATGACTTTTTGGAAAAATTCTACTAAAAGACAGCACTGATTTGAGACAGAGCCTGGGATAGGGGAACTGGCATCTTGCCCTGGCAGGTGTGGTTGCTGATGTCTCCACTGTGTGAGGGCTAAAGACTACAGTTCCATTAAGTGTCTGGGTGCTCCCAGGTATGACATGGCTCAAAGTGTCTCTTTCAGACCTGCTTTTATGACACTTGATGGGTCTGGTTCTCCAGAAAGCCTCCTAGCTAAAGAAGCATATAGAGATTCAAAATCTTTCTTTGGATGGGACAAATATCTTATATAGAGACTTTCTTTGCACTTGAAATCAAAGATTTAAATTATGTTTTAGGTGTTGTAGTTGCAGTTTGCTTGGATTTTTTCCTTCCACATTTTAGGTTTTCATTTTCATTATAGTAAAAAATGAAAGTTTTTTGAAAATGTTAGAAATTTCACCACAGGGAAATTTTGACCATCTCTCTGGGGAAGCACAGCTTTATCTTTGCAGATTGAATTGGCAGATACCAAAACAATGATTCAATGGATTCTTCTTCAGACACTTATTCATTCTCTCCAAGTAAAATCACAGAGGAAAAGCCAGAGTTTCTCCATTTACAGAGAATGGATGAAGATCATGAGATCTGAAATGCAGTTTTTAAATACTTTTGTGCATTTAAATATATATTAGGATGAGAAAAATCTTAATTAGAAACAAAACCAACAGACAAACCTCTAATACTTAGGTAAAAGAGGAAAAATGAAAAGCAGAAAGAACAAATAATGGAGTAAAATTGTCATGGCAATAGAGGAACTAGTTACAAGACACCCTTTAATAATTTTAAGCTAACCCTATAGACACAGCAGAGAAAGATAAATATAAATTTCAGAGAGAAAATACAGATAAAAAAACATTTAGGAATTTTCAGCTCACTTGTTGCTAGCTCTGCTTTGACCATCAGCATATGGAAAAGTACTATTAAAACAGACAAAATAACTGTACTTTATAAAAGATACTACAAAATCAGAGAGATGCATTGTTACTTTCCTGCAAATTAGTTATCTTAGGTTTCCCTTAATTTGTTTCCCTGTGTTATTTCTTCATCCTTTTAGATCTGCTAACAGAAATTTATGGCAACTGAGATCAATTAGGACCACAGCTTTTACTAATAAATGCCATAGAACTAAAAGAAACAATACCATCTTCTGTATTCAGAAGATTATTTTTAATTCCTTCTGGGTTTTGAGGTCAATTGTTTTATTTTTCTTCCTGATCAATCACTATGTAAAGGAACACAATCTTCCTAGTTTCTGACTCCCATGCATGTAGCAACTGTGCATCTACTTAATTTCATTTTTACTCCTAGACTGCTTTCTACAAGGCTTGCCTCTCAGGTTTTCTTACATTTTCTCAACTTTCCTAGCTCTTTTTCTTTTTTTTTTTTTTCCCCCCTTTTTCCTCTTAACCTTCAAAGCTAAGACTTACTATTATTAATCCTGTGTCTTTCTAAATGTTCCAAAACGTGTTGCATGACTCTTAGATATGATTTCTCAGTAGTGCTTTACATTTCAGGATTACAGTTCTGGAAAATATGACATAGATGGGTTTCGCTGTGTTAGTTCTTTGCATGTCTAGTATTCTCTATAGCTTATTTTCAACTGTTTTCTTCATACATAATTTCAAATATGATATTTTTTCTCTTTTGAATTTTGTTCTAACCCCTTTATTAGTTTCTGATTACACTTCAGCATTTGTACATTCCTTCCTGTTAAATATCTATGAAGAATCATTGGTTGTACAGGTGAAACAAGTTGGAAATATTCCATTGAACTTTTTTAACAGAAACTGTGGACTTATAAAAAAAATTCATCTTGACAGAAAGACTTCATTTAAGTGAGTGTCCTAATAAAAGAAAAAGAAAAGTGAAGAGGAAAAAGTAAATATTTTCTAAAACATTTTATTCTAACTTTTAAAAGTAAAAGTTTCATTCATTAATTTGTAATATCTTCCTTCTGAGAATGACATTAAGTTATATCAAGAAAAGTTAAAGAATAAATATTTCAAACATGAAATTTTTCCACTACCTTGATCAATTTTTCTAGTCTGGAGTGTGTTTATGAAAACTTAGGATTTCCATTCCCTGTCCCATTTCTGGATGGAAAAAAAAATTATAATCTAAAGAACTTTCATGAAGTAGGAAGCCTTTTTTCTGTGCAGAAACAGGTCAAAATAGGCAGCTATAGCCAAAAGTGCAATATCATATCTGAATGCAGTGCACAACTTTGGCACCTCAGAGAACAGTGGGGAAAGGAAAATATGTCAGATTTCTAATGGCAGCTGCTCCTGACTTGGTGAGATAAGAAGTAGTCTGTGGCAGTGGCAGATGTAAAAGGCAGGTGCAGTCTATGGGGCTGAGAGGAAGAAAGCCCTGGAGGCTAGAAGGAGATCTTGAGCAGGGGAGGAAAGAGTACTTGTGTGGGAGCTAGAAGTGCCCATCTTGCCAAAACATCTTGCTGCAGTTCAGCCTCTCATACAGACAGAATAGTACAACAATGGAAAACTAGAAACAAATATCAAAATACAATTAACATAAAAAAGAAAATAGAGCTTTATGCAGTGGTCATCAAAATCAGAAGGCAATTTCCCACCACTTTTATGGCAGTTTGAATTAGATCCATTATATATGTATATCATATTTGGTTTAATATGAAAGTAGCATAAAAAAGTGTAAGATGATTTTTAAGTGTACTTTCAGTCAACATTTCAATAGCATACAATTAAGATTCAGGATTGTATGTACTTTTTTACTAGAGAGGTGTTAACACAACCTCTTCATTTTTCATGTCAGTTGCTAATACAAATCTTTGCATATGATCCAATGTTGTCCCATAAAGACTAAGATAAAATAAAAAGAATAACACAAGAATAAAGCTGTAGACATAGAGATGTCTCAAGAGAATTCTCAGGCTACCAGAGAAAGGCATAAACTTGTAGATAATGTAGAGCTAAATCAGATTTTTTAGAGTCCTTCAAAGGACTGAGCAGAGGTCTAGCACCACAAGGAAGTTATCTTCTGCCTCTGGAAACAGTGATGCATAATGCACCTTCTGCTCAAAAAGCTGATCATTAGCGCACAACATCATAAATGTAACTTACCGCTTTCACACAACCAGCTAACTGAAGTACCTTAAGCAGACAGAAGATTGAGAGGGTAGAGAAAGGGGAGATTGTGCATTGCATAAGAATGCAGGGATGGCACCATAAGGAAATCAGTGGAGGGGGGGTGTGATTATGGAAGTATTTTCAACATCATTATTGAAGTACTGTGCCCTGGGAGGGGAGATACCAGAGACAGTATGAACTAAACACAGCTGTGGTATTTGCTCTACATGAGTAGTTAAGGAACTGCAATGAAAGTGGAACTAGTTTTTTATGACCCTATATATATGTTGTTTCTCTGCACAAGACTGTTGAGGAAAGTACTGGCGCTGATTGTTGTTGCAAGAAGAATGAATTATTTTTTTTATTTAACATTAGCTTGGTGGTACTCATTAAAGCCAAAGAGTTAATTATTAGATGAGCCTTATTAATACAAAATCATGCCACCTGTTATGTCTACTTTCCAAGGCAACTGTTCCAGGAAATTCTGCATATTCATTTATCCAACTTTTCAGTCTGTATTAAAAGGGTTGTAATCTGTATATATAGAATACTAGCTTTTAAGACAGAAATAAAAGAGAGAAGGAAAGATACCCAGCACTACAGATGTTTGGACATGTGCTAAGCTCTTGTGTGGAACTGCTTGGAAAGATAAGAAGAATTTGGATCATGTGTAAATTCTGTAATCCAAAACTGAAAAGGCTTAAGGCTTTGCTAAGACAATTTTGAGGATAGCCTCTGATAAATTGAAAAGATTTATGATGATGAAGGATTATATGTTAGAAGGCAGGAAAAAAACAAACTTTGTGGAAGAAAAGGTAGATGTTCTATACCAACTATCATAGAAAGAAATGCTATACTGTGCAGTCTCGATCAAATGAATCAGCAGATCACTGGTTTAGGTTGGTTGACCTTGTGGATGTAACTGTGTTGACAGTGATTTACCTCATTTAAAAAGAATGATCAGGTTTGTCAGACTCCACAGAAACACTGGAAACTCTTAGGAAGATCACGGAAAACAGATTTTTCCACCTATCAGAAATGAATTAAATCACAGAGAAAAATGTGTAGAAATAAAATGTGTTGTATTTAATGAGGTGAACTGTGTGACAGTTACATGCAAGGGTGTTTGCATGTCTTCTCAAACTTGTTCTAAAAAAATTAGGAGTACATCAGCTCACCGAAGGTCAAACTTTGGTATTCTGTATCTTTAAGGTCCCCAGTTGAGTTTCCAGGTGCTGGACAACATGGCAACCATGATACAAATAGGATTTTTGAGGGATTGCTGTTAACCTCAAAATCCCACAGGGAATGTTCTTTGAACTGGAAAAGTTTTCAGTTCCCCAATGTCTTTGGGTCATAATCTCTATGCTGAGCACAATCTTCAAATGATGACTGCAGATGCACAATCACATGGTGGTAACAAATGAAGGTGCAATCTCTCAGCTGTGCAGACTTTTTGTATTAGCTCCAATGGCAACAGGTCTTAATTTTAACTTAGCAAGAAGGAAATACTCTGTTCCAAATTCATTAGTCAAGATATGGTCACCAAAAAAATTCCTGCTAAAAAGACACTATGTAAAAAACTGATCTTACCCAGAAACTACATTTAGAGAGAATATTTCTATCTGAAGGTAATAACCATCAGTATTACTGCTAAACAACAGTCCCTTTATTGACTGATGTCTCTTGAGGTGCAATGAAGTGATGGATGGGGATTAGGAAAAATGCAATTTTCTAGCGGAGTTTAAAATACATCTTTCCTCCTCCTCCTGTAAACATTTCACTGGCTAAAGTTTTATACCAAGAAGCAAATTTATAAGCTATACTCAATATATGAACTGACAGATGCTAAGATGAAGTAATTTACTTTTCAGCTTACCAAACTACTTTTCATCCTTCCGCCACTCTCATTTACATTTTCCTTTGAGATTTCTTGGTACTTTTCTACTTAATGTAATAGATATAATGAATGTGTGACAGTACAAAACCTTCGTATTACAAGTGTACCCTTAGTTCATCTGAATAAAAAATATGAAAAAATGCAATACGTATTTTCAGATTTTAGAGGAAGAACTAGTAGAGTAAAAGGAGCAAAACCAGTTTCACTTTGGGTTTGTGAGGGGTGGGGTGGGGGTTTTTTTCAACATTGGGCAAGGAGAGGGAACAAATAGTGAGAAAAGGAAGAAAAAAGATTTATGCTGAAAACTAGAGAATTGTGATCAGCCAACAGACTGTGCAAAACTTGCTTTGCCAGAATCTCTATTAGTGCTAAAAAAGGATTAGCACCAGTATTATCCCGGAAAACTCACGGAAAACTCTAACCAGCATTTTGCAGTAGAGACATCAGAAGAAATTTTGACAAGAGTCATAGCAATTAATGAAATGCAGATGACAATTCAAAACTCTTTAGAAGCTTTTATTCCCACTGAAAATGAACACTAAGAAAGGGAGAAAAAAACCATTTACATCATAGGGTAAAACCAGAGGAGTAAGCCAAATAATTTAGATCTTGGGATAAAATATTATGAAGAAATAAAGAAGAACACTAGAAAAAACATTCATAGGAAAATTCATTAACTTCGTTTCTCTAGTGAGGATGCTGCACACTCTGTGTTGTTTTAATGAACAGGTTACCAAAGAATACTTAACGAGATGATGAGAAAGTAAGATAGAAAGGAAAATCACAGAAACAGAAAAAATATAGCTAGTTTTTAGTATCCACATTGCTAGCCTTTGAAGGAATATAATTAAAAAAAAAAAAAAAGAAACTGTCGCTGTGACAGAGATAGAGAAATATATGAAGTCAGTTCATTAAGGTTTGCCTCCAAAATGATGAAGTTGGCAAGAATTCTGCAAAGGACAATATTCTCAGATAAGAAGTATAAGATAAATATATGCCAAAGCAGCTGCCCGATGCTTCAGAGTTGAACATGCTGTATTAAATATAATTTCTCTGGAAATCCTGATGAAATATTTATGTAAGGACGATTTTTATTCCAATGAGTTTCTGAAATAATCTTTCGTGAGTCTTGCATATTACTAAGGTCTTGTGTGTGCATCTAATTGTGTAGCTATATTACAATTAAGCTTCTGCAGGACAGAAAGCCAAGAAACTGAGCATGCAAAAAAACCCAACCCTTAATTGCATTCTCCTAGGTACAAAGAATAGCTGTGAAGATATTTTCAATACTCTTCACTCTTTAGTGAAGACTCTCTGGAACTGGGCATCCTAATCTCTCGTGCCTCTCTGTGAATAGGAATACTGTGGCTAATGCATTCCCCTAGAATTTTCTTTGCAGATTTGGAATTTGCCTTACCAATATCCGAAATATAACAGTGCAGGTTAGTGTGGAAGCATTGTATTCCCTCTCTGGCATCTTGTTCTGGAGTGGTGGGCATTGTGATAGTCAGCAAAATATGGCAAAATATGATAAAAAAAATGCATTTCAAATCATACCTGAGAAACAGAATGCCTGTAGCTTACCAGTCACTGCAAACTGGAAATGTCAATACCCATCAGATATAACCATGCAGAGCCATGTCTCACAGGTAGCAAAGGAAACTCTGTCATAAACTGGGGTTTAGCTTGCCTGTAGAAAATAGAGTGCACATTTTGACTGGAATGTCTTCTGAAGACTGGGAGGCAAATTAAAGCTCAGTATGTAACTCTATACTGAAAATATTTTTTACACAAGCTACTAGTTCTCAGTTGCACTTTACACAAATATCCAAAATAAGTAAAAAAATTTGTTTCACTGTTAGTTTCTGAAAAACCTTGTAACACTGAGTTTGAGATGAATGACCTAGCTTTTTTAGGATTGAGGAATGTCATGATAAGTATCCAAAAGACTTTGAGAGAAAATTCTTACTTGATCTAATAACACAGTATGTATGCATTAGTGTCAGTGAAATGCTTAAACTGACTTGATGGTGAGCACTAAGGGTTTTTTAGGTTTAAATTTATGCTCTATGTCCTATGTTCTTTAGGTTTAGATTTATGAATTCCTACCTCTTAGGTTCAAGCCAGCTCTTATGAACACATCATTGGTCAGCTAAATATTTAATAATTATGTTGGATTGTAGAAATAACTAGAACTTTTCAAAACACTCATAGCATATAAAATCACTATAGCTTTGTACCATTAAACCTTATTAGAAAGGTTATGAATGATACTAATAAATATGAAGTCATCATTCTTAAGCAATACCTCACCAGAACAACTTTAAATGTCTTGTTAGTTTTATCTGCTATATCTCTGCTTCTAATATATTAATTGGGAAAAATATGTATCTATCAATCCCTTCTAATACCAAAGAGTACTGTGATTCATGTTTTGACCCATAGATTCCTTCTCATTTTGTTAGTGCCTTTGTTCAAGAAAGATAATCAATAACAGATTGGATACACTTCTTAGAAATGTTTGTTATGTTTGATTTTTTAACTCTTGTTATAAAAGAGGGAAGGAAAAAAATAAATTATCTGCTAAGAGAGGAAGAAGTGCCTCAGATGTAAAACACTAAGGAGTGCCTTGAAGATTTATAAATCAATTATGCTATGAATAAAAGATTTTTTTCTCATGCCAAGAATGCACTGAAAATCTTAAAACATGATAAGAATAGTTAAAAAATACAAATATGTACATAACACAACAAAACTAAGATAACATACATTTTCATGTAGTGGATTGAAATCTATTAAGCTGTAGATACCAAGTACTATTCATTTAAAAATGGCCTGCATAAAAAGTGTATAAGGAGAAAAAAAACCATATGTGAATCATAGACCTGATAACAAGAAAGATTCAGAAAGATGCTATGGTGACAGTGTAATTGGATGTGTGACCAGATTCTTGTCTTCTTTTGACTTCCACTTGTTTATGGTAAAATAATATAAGTCCATACTCCATTACTTCCTTTGTGTCAGGGACAACCTAAAACCACATACTCCTTCTAGGAAACAGCTGCAGGACTTTTTGGAAACCACTGAGTGTTAAGGAGTGAAAAGAACAGCTGTGCTGCACTTTCATTTACCTTTGTTGCTCCTTTAATTACAGTCACTACCTATTTAAAATGAAGATGTAGCCTGAAGTACAATACCATTTTATTAATCTCAGGTGTATTTTACATATCACTTCATAGTATAAAACACTTCAGTATATGGTAATGGCTTTTCTGTAAGAATACATTGCACATTTGACAGAAGTTATTTTGCACAACGAATTCAATCTCAAAAGAAGAAAAAAGGGAGCAAAAAAAAGTTATGGAAAAATACACCAAAAATGTTACGCCACCAGTACAGAAAATTATTTTGAACTTTTAACTTTAAGGTTAAGCATGCCTAAATCGCAATAATCTGCACCTCCAATAATAATTTTTGGTGATCTTATGTGGAAGTAGACAGCTACATTTATTAGAGACTTACTGAAACTTCATCAGTCTGTGATATAGCTTTTTATTATCTCTTATCCCTATTGTCTGTTTTGAAGCTGAAGTGTTAACACATACTATATTTTCCCAGTCGCTTTATTCAGTGATAATAAAATCAACTGGTTTTGACATTACAGCCTCCTCCATTATGATCAGTCATCTTGCTGCAAAATAAAGTACTTGGAGACTGTGGAGGAAGAGGAGATTACAGAGGAAGTTTCTATCTAGTTAAACTTTTTAGTATCATCAAGAAGAAAAATGTTGACAAGCATGCTAAAATGAGAGATATGAACTCCTTCACTTAGGTGGCTAGTGTGTTGAATTTTGTCTGCAGTAGAAAAATAACTACTTTCAGAAGGTTAACTGGTTATTATCTAGTATTGAGATCCATTGGCATGCAATGGCCTGCATCTATATGGTTAAATTATCTTAACTACCAAGAAAGGGTACTTGTATGCAGATGGCATATTGAGGATTATCCCTTGACTCTGCTAATTCCTACAATGAGTCCAGAAGATGCTTGCAAGAATACCTTTTGGTTCATTGCAAAAACCATGCCAGGGACCATAACAATATAAGAGCATGGATGGTTGAGTTTCAGTGTCCAGGAACATTCCCTGAAATTATCCATTTTACTAGTATAGAGTAGCCAATAAGTATGACTGAAGGACAAACTCTGCTCTCTTATGTGTAGCTGTGGGAAACTTGACTTTAATAGGACATATAATAGTTTCCTTTGTGCAGAGGTGAATGGTTTGTATGTTGTCCCTCAAAACCAGTCATGTCAATACAGGAGGAGAGGCCAGGGCCATGTCTCATCCTGTTTAGTGCAGTATAATGAAACTCTCAGGGCAAGTTATGGAGAAATATTCTTGTCTTACAATAGAAAAGGGCAAAGAAAATCAGTAGGACCTTTACTGTTTACATGTTCTGTCAAAGTTAATAAAATAAACTAAGGTTTTGGGTGTAGCTCATGCTTAAATGTAGACATCTACATCTGAATAGTCAAGTTATTCTCCCTTTTTAGCTAGCAGAAAGAAAGAGTTTATAGATTGTGGTTTGTATCATCCTCAAATAGGTATCTAAATGAATCATATTCTAAAATTGTCAATTTATTTCGCATTGACTATAAAGGTAGCTTAGGTGGCTGGTTCAGTAGATACTCAAGTTAGGTAACCTGAATTCCCACCTTTCCTCCATGGCAGTACTTTGCCTGAGCTTTCACGCAACAACAGCCTACGCACGCTTTTTTAAACTATCAGAATAGGACAGTGATGCTGTCAGAGCTTTTTTTTTTTGTTTTTCCACCTTGCAGTATTAGTGTAAAGAACACCTAAATTCAGGGTTGTGATAGGAATTTGTGAAAATAGGACTTCTCATCATAGTCTGCTTAAACTAAGCAAAAAAATTAAAAGCTATCTGATAGGTCTCATTAAAGTTTAAAATGACTGCTTAAATCTTGCTTTACTATATTTTTCCTCAACATTTTTACCAGGAACATGTACCATACCCATCTTATTTTCCTGCCAAATGGCTTGCAGTTTCATTCACAAGTATTGCAACACACAAAGAAAACAGAATGATTAAAATGCAGCAATGAAGATTCAAAAACATAGAAGTATAATCTAAAAAGTAGAAAGAAATAAAGGCAAGAATTGAAGCCTTATTCAGCTTATTGTATAAGCATTAGATAACAGAATATATCAGTATGCCACCATTGGCATTATTGTTTTGTTCAGTTCCTCTGTACTACCTTTTAGTCTTACAACACATAGTTTGAGTTATTCAGTTTTTAGAAAGAGGGAACAAAGAACATTTATAGATTTATAATCCCATGCCATTTTTTATCTAATGTTTTTTCTGTTTTTATTCTCTTTGTTGTTTTTTTTTTTCTCTGATCTTTTATCTGATGTTTTTGATGTTTTATCTGACAGTTTAAGCTAGAAACTCCCAAATAACAAAAAATTGGACCTTCAGAGGTTCATGCAAACTATAGAAGTTTCATTGGTACAGAGCTAGGAAATGACCTTTGATACTAGGAAGTGTCTGTTTTCCTTAGTTTTGTTGTTTGCCTCTTACCATTCATTAGTACATGCTTCCTTAAGTAGTTCTGATCAGTTCTTATCAGCTTTAACATCAGTAGGAAAAGTTAGGACTTATCTTTGAGAATGTAATGTTAAAAAAAACCTATCACAATACAATGTATAGGAAGTGGGAAGCAATCATCAGCCAGAAGCTTCAGATAAGCATCAGAGAAATTACGGTGTTGCTGTGAAAGCACTTGACTCAGACTCATGTAATCTGGACTCAACGTTAAATTCCCTAGCAGTCTCCTGGATTGTCTTAGGAGGTCATTGAATGTTGCCAACTATGTGTACACTGCCTGTCTTCAACAGTCTTAGATAGATGCCCAAGGACCAATTTCCTGGCTTTCCATGCTATTTTGGCCTTGGAACACATCTGAGCCATAATCGGAGCATCCAAGAAACAGCTTTTAGAGTATATGCTCGAGAAACCATGCAACAGTCATGAACAGCCTTTTCATAAGATGCCTTAGATACTTATGTATCCCCAGAATGATGCACAACAGAGTTTGTACCATGCCATCATATTATGTTAATACACACAAGCAGAAAATTAAACTCTGTATCGTTTACAGTGCATGCGTCTATGATGCCTCTGCAGCAGGATAATCCCCTTCATACTGTGAAGGAATCATATGCCATGTAATAAAAAAAACAGTGAGAAGATTTTCCTAGCCAGGAGTTATGTCAGAATATCACAATCACATTACACTTTAAAGGGTAATGTAGTGTCAAACTTATATGGATTTCCAAAATCCTTGGTAGTTGCTATTTTGCATGTGTAACTAACTGTAGGCAGTGTGCAGTACAGACACACAATGGAGAAAAGTCTAACCATCTTTAGCTGGATATGCACATTCCCTCTGCTGCACAGGTTATGACCTTACTGCTTTCTTGCACAGCTGTCCCATGCTTTCTAACTCCTGCATTCCCTGTCCCTCCCCAAGCTGAAATACTAAGGAAAGCCTCATGATCACATGGCTTTTTTTTTTTCCATAGGAGATTTTGAACTTTCACTCCATGCTGACACAGGAATTTCTGGAGTGTGCTGGGTACAATTTTTAGACGTTTGTGCTGGAAAAGCTAACAATGGGAAGTGCATTGGAGGATCTGCTATGCACACACCAATAAGGAAGAACTGATCAGCTGATGGTATCCTTGGCTGAAGTGACCATGAGATGGGAAAATTTAAGAGCCTGAGGAAATTGAGGAAGACCAGTAACAGACTGAAGAACCCAGATTTCAGCAGAACAGACTCTGACTTTTTAAAGGAACTGGCAGGAAGTCCTGTCCTGAGACCATTTCAGGAAACATCTAGAGCAGGGCTCCTCCCCAGGGAAGGTGAGTCAGGAGCCATGAGTGACCCATCACTGCCCAGGCAGGGGCAGTGACTGCAGCAACAGGGCACGGTCTGAGCAGCGTGAGCAGAACAGGGGTAATGATAGCAATAGGGTAATTCAATGGTCCAGTGATCATCAGAGAGGTTGAGGTAGTGAGTCAAATCCAAGGTCACGTTGGGAAAGCAAAATGACAGTTCAGGAACAGCTAGACACAGGTGGATACAGGTTTACTTACATCGTAACTCCACGCATCAGTGCAGGCCGGGGACTAGCTAGCTAAGGAGCTCTGCAAAAAAAAACTCTGCTGACTGAATCAGCAGTACATCTTGCAGAGATGAAACCTAATTGAATGCTGGACTGCATTATTAGGATTACAGCCAGCAGGCTGGAGGAAGCGATTTTTCTTTCCTACTTATCACTTGTGAGGCCTCATCTTGAATATTGTACCATTTATGGGCTCCCTGATGCAAGAGAGATATTGATAAACGGGACAAAGTTGGTGGACAGGTTAGCTTTGAGGAAAAAAAGGCTAAAAAGGGACCTAATTGCTCTTTTCCAGTATCTAATGCGTGATTACAAAGAAGACAGAGCCAAGCTATTTTCAGATAGAAATTAAAAAAAAAAAAAAAAAAAAAAAAAAAGGAGGCAATAGTGACAGGTTGCAAAAAGAGAAATTCTGGCTGGAGATAAGGTGGCAGTGTGGAACATCACCAAGATGGTTGCTAAACACTGGAACAGTTGCCCCAAGAGGTTGTGGAATCTCCATCCTCAGAGATATTTAAAACTTTACTGAATATGTCTCTGAGGAACTTGATTTAACTTTGAATTTAGCCCTGCTTTGACTAACTAACTTCCAGAGGTCCTTTCTAATCTAAATAGTTGCATGATCTTGGAGCGTGACAAAGGGCTAGGAACAGATTGATGCAACCCTCATGGCACTGTCTCATATCCAAGCTAAGTTTTAGCAAATTTATGGGTATACATAAGAAAGCTAATCTGGACGTGTCATGCACATGCTGTGGATGACGCATGCCATTTGTAGGTCAATTCCTTCACTCCTAACCAGGGCCTGCTCATGTGCCAACTCAGTTCCCCCATCTCTGTCACAGTCCTGCCCAGTGACACGCAGCCTGGCTTACATACAAAATCCACTGTCCAGGAAGACTGAAAATAGTACTGTCATCCTCTTTATGGTTCCTGGGATGTGTCCCTTTTTCAAGGATGCAGCCAAATCAGGAGCAGATTTGGCATTATCTGCATGCTAAGAGTATCTCTTTTACCACTGTATAATCATTAATGAAAGTCAGGTGTTGGGCCAGCTGGAAAATTTTGTTGACTCCCTCAGGGAAGTTCTGGCAGAATAATGCTATTAAGACAGGTGTCCACTGCCTGCCTCATCTTTTCTTCATCTGTGTGGAATACTTCATCTGTGCAAAATACTCAAATAACAGTCTTGCCAACCTCACCTGGACATTCTGAGGAAAGCAAAACTTTTTTGAAATTTCTACAAATTAGTTAAGGGAAAAATATACCCCAAAACACATTTTGCCCTGACATTAGCTTAGTTTAGGTATATCTGTGCACTAAAGTGACTATTTACTTTATGCAGCACAGTCACGCCTGAAAAAAATGAAGATTATCAGTTTTCCATAGGCCATCATGAACACCCACTCCAGCAAAGACCCTGAGAAATCAGAAACTCAAACACTAAAAATGCCTTCTGAAAATGCTCGGAGGCCAGCTACGGTTTGTGAGGCCAAAGTGAAGATTTTGGTGTACTGACTTTTGAGGCCTGAGGGAGGTAAAACAGAACTTTATTTTCGTTTTGGACGGGGATTTTCTTGTACAGACAAAAAGTTGGTATTTACCCTCTCTTCTATCTTATTCCTTCTGCCTTTTCCTATATAGAGACATTTAGAAGTCTTCCATTAGAATCTTTCTTTGAGGTAAGTATTGTTAAGACCTCTGTCCTAAACAGTTAACACCATTGCCCAAAGGTTCCTGAGCTACGCCTGCTGCCTATTTTAGATGTATAGGGGAAAATCCACTTTCGCTCCAATGGGAAGAATCTCTGAAAATTAGTTGTGAGTGTGGTAGTTTGCTTGGAAAAAAGAGGTATTCAGCTAGGAAAAGTGCTAGAGGTGGAAAAAATGTAAGTGGGCAGAAAAAAAATCTGTATGCAGTGGAAACAAATTGGAGGGTTCACTCTAAACTCAGCAGCAAAGGCAGGAGGAAGCCTTATTTGGCCATCTGTGCCTTCAGCCATACTTAATTCTGTTTTTTTAAGGAAAAAGCCTTGAATTCCTTCTTTTCCCCTGCCTCGTACTTATTTCTTTAATGCTTTTTATCACCACAGAAAAGACAGAGGTGTTTGAAATTAAATTATCCCATAATACAACTCTGAATGTGCTCTGGAAGAAATTCCTTCTGACTCCACTGCAATGAACAACTTGTGCCAGAGACATGCTATCTAATTACCATACACTTTCTTGACTAGTATTGTGGGGAGGGAAAAGGTACCATGAGATCAACTGAAATATGAAACAATAAAATGAATTAAACTGCACACAGCAAGAGGAGGAAAAATGAGATGGGAGTTGGTTTTGTTAAATGTTTACTGTTCATACACTGCCTGAGGCTTAAATTCTTGACTGTAAGAGGATTTTGTAGTTTTATGGATACCATCACAGGATTTTAAAGTATTGTGGTATATATTGCAATTCTTGCTGAAAGTGCATATTCCTTGCTTCTCAAGTACAATATCTGGTTTGGTGGTTTATTCTGCATTTCTTGGAAAATCATCCTTCAACCTTTCTTAGCTCTAAACACAACCATAACTAGACTGATTCATCCAGAAAAACAAATGTCACCAGAAACTGTTTGTATTCCTTCTCACTTTTTAAGATCTTACTCTTTCCGGCTTCTACATAATTCTCTTGGGCAAATCCTTTGCAAAGCCTCTGGTTTCCAATAAAGGAATAATTGTAGTAGGATATTGAGAAAAAACTCTGTCCCTACTCACGCTTTTGCAATTAATTCCTCAAGCTCTGTCTTCTATTAGTCATGAGTTTATTTAGAAAACAGCCTGCTCATCAATAGTTTAGTTACCAAAAAAAAAAAAAAAAAAAAAAAAAAAAGAGAACATGTGGCAAAAATTCCATTAAGCCTTGAAAATAATTTTTTCTGTGGTATGGATACAAGCCTTTGTGTCCCTTTGGAAGGTTAATGCAAACACAAGTCATTAGCAGAAGAGTAAAACTTTTCCTCCCTCCATCTTCCTTTGTCTTATATCGCATACATGTCAACTGAAAGATTACCACATATTAACTGGTATACACATTATGCAAGCAAGCAAACATAATTAAGTAGACAAAGTATTTTGCATCTTTGTACTTAAGTAGGGGATTGCTTGCACAGCTAATCTACATTTCATATTCTTTGATGGGTCAGATACCTGATTTTTTTTCCAACAATAATGGAATGTGTAAGTGTCTGCACACCATTTCCACAATACTCAGTATTTAACTTTGTTGCTGATACAAGCAATTTGCATGAGAATGCCAGTATATTCTATCTACCTGGCTGATTAAAATTCCCTGAAAAATTCCTTGAAAAATTTTAAATTCACACTAAACTGAAGACACTGTTTCTTTTTGTGCAGGTAATTTTCCAAGCTTCCTCAAGATCCTGGCCAGAAGTAAGAATTTCAAGCATGTTACCTCATCCATGCAGCAAATGGCAGTGATGAGAGACAGCAAATGACACAGTGATGAGGGGTAAGCTTAAGATTCAGTTACAAATTGTTTGGACTACACAACCTTTGGCAGGAGAAGCTTTTTTTAACAAACTCAGAAAGAACTTTGGAGTTTCATTTTAATGGCAAAGTAACTATATGTGCTTCATTTGCAATTATACAACCTAACGATCATTTCCAATGTGACATGCTTAATAAAAAGAAGTATTAGAAAGAGAATGGCATGGCCACAAAAAAGTAAGCTCCCATTTTTACATAAAATATTAATTGTAAGTGACGCAGAGTATGAAGTTCTGTTCTGAGGGGTTCCCTTGAGGCTTAATCTATGTAACTCCAAACAGCCACTACAGTTTCATTTGAAAAGCTGATATTATTGAAGTCAATCCATGCTTGCAAAAAAATAAAAAAAAAAATCACAGGGTCATAATCGGAAGTAGAATAAATAGATAAACCAAATCTGTCCCTGTATATCTTGTAATTAATCTGGTTTACACTACATAAATTATAGGTAGGAAGGCTGGGATATTTTATGGGCTCAGCACAGCACCAGACTGGAAAATCTATCAGCCCAAGTGTTGTCACCCTCCCATGACAGGGAAAGGAAAGGGAAAGGGTGATTTTTACTCCTCAGTCTGAAGTCCTTTTTCCTGACAGTGAGGATGTCTCCACAGAATACTGGCTACTGGATTGAAGTTTGTTTCAGAGGAGGAAGCAAACCATTCTGTACAAGGGAGGTAGGGCTGAATGACCACATGGCGGGATGTGGCAATATATACAAGGGTGATAGTAAAGACAAATTGAAGCTTCATTGGTCCTCTCTATTTCATTCCCTCTCTCACAATAGAGGAGCATTTAGTACATTTATATGAGTAGATCTATATTTTTTATTTGAGGTTCATCAGTTCTGCTTTTCCAGGAATGTTCAGACTCCTACAGAATCCACTGCTAAAGGGAATGTTAGCTTTAGGAAGGACAATGGTCTGCTGCAGTTATAGTGTTTCTTGGGGATAATTATTTGTATGGATTCTCTCTCCTGTCCCAATTCCTTGTAATTTTAGAACTTCCTGAATCACTCTTTTATGGATGAAATCTATATATGTAAGCCCAATGGCTATTATTATGTCAAAGCAAAATATTAACTCTCTTTTCTTCTCTCTCGCTTTGAAAATCAAATTAGAGTTAATATGCTCACTGACTACTGTATTATAATCACTTCCTAACCATTATACAGTTTCTTGAACAAAGCAATCTGGAAAAGTGTGATGGTTTTGGCTGGGAGAGAGTTAATCTTTTCCATAGTAGCTAGTATGGGGCTAAGTTTTGGATTTGTGCTGAAAACAGTGTTGATAATACAGGGATGTTTTCATTATTGCTGAGCAGTGCTTACACACAGTCAAAGCCTTTTCTGCCTCTCGCACCACCCCACCAGTGAGTAGGCTAGGGGTGTGCAAGCAGTTCGGAGGGGGGACAGCCAGGACAGCTGACCCCAACTGACCAAAGGGATATTCCACACCATATGATGTCATGCTCAGCATATAAAGCTGGGGAAAGAAGAAGGAGAGGGGGATGTTCAGAGTGATGGCATTTGTCTTCCCAAGTAACCATTACGTGTGATGGAGCCCTGCTTTCCCGGAGATGGCTGAACGTCTGCCTGCTGATAAGTAGCGAATGAATTGCTTGTTTTGCTTTGCTTGTGTGTGTGGCTTTTGCTTTACCTATTAAATTGTCTTTACCTCAACCCACAAGTTTTCTCACTTTTACTCTTCTGATTCTCTCCCTCATCCCACTGTGGGGGAGTGAGCGAGCGGCTGTGTGGTGCTTAGTTGCCAGCTGGGGTGAAACCATGACAAAAAGTTAGAATGCTTCACTTTTATGCTGATAAACATATATCAAAACCATTTTAGAAATATCTTTAACCATCTAATAACAAGGACATTTCCACAGTATATTTACACTTAGTAGGAGATGCTGTTATGTATATTCCTCTTGGTTTTAACATACAAAAAATGTTTTCAGGAGCTTTTAGATGACATGTAAGTGGCACAGAGTGCATAATTGCAGAGAAAAAAATCAAATGGCTTGCAAAATAATGCCACAGCAATATTGCTGATCAGATATTAAATAACAATGTTTGTATTGTTTACTTGAAACAAATCTTTAATTATTAAATACAAATCTGTTATGGAAAGCCAGAAATGTTAATTTTGTATTTAATAATTAAATGTTTCCAATTCTATTTCAGAGCAAGATAATTCTGGTAGTAGGATAAGGCTAGAAAATGTTATATGGTCCCAACTGCACTCCTTATTTTAATGTTAATATACAAAATGTTGTGGAATACTTCTACACAATAGCCATACCTTTAATGAGGCCTTTCATATCAGTGAACAAACTAGAATCCAGCAGGGATTTGTTTTCCTTTTATTTACTTCATTAGCAGCACTACGAATATTGCATATAAAGCCAGCTGGAAAAGCAGAACACTTTTGTATGCCGCCTTCTTAATGAAGCCACAGGACAATACTAAATTAACTATGGAAGCTGGTACTTTTTATTGTAGTAGTTGACAGCACTACATCCTCTCTGTGTTGAGCTACAGGAAGTGAATACATGACTGTCTTCCATTTGACCACGTTTCTATGCCCTACAAATATGTTATGAAAGATTTAACTTATATAAATTATTTTAGACAACAAAAAAATTTTCATATGGAATTCCATAACACTAATTCCAGTCTTGAAAAAAAACTTTAAATGGAACTGTTATTTATACTAATGAGAGAGCAGAAAAGGAAAAAAAGAAATCTTCCCTACTTCAATAATAAAAGAATGTGGTAAAACATCTTCTTTTATGTAAAATTCCTATTGATTTCAGTAAGGACCTCTACCTAATAACTGATTGATAGTAAAAAATTTAGATGTCATTATCTCTACATTAAAGAACAGCAATTTCTTATAACATCTATCAAATAAGACAAAACCTCCTACTTGTTAACAAGCTATAGTACAAACAGAAAAGTCATGTGCAATTCTTCAGAAGAACTAAAGAAGATAGAGATTTCATCTATGCAACGTGGGAAGAGGTAGGGAAAGGTTGTGTATGAAGCTATTACAAATAATGTAGCTAAGATCATAACCACATGCGCCTTTCTTAAGAGCTACTTACCCCGGTGTGGAGGGAAAGAAGAAGACAGAAGAGGGGAATAAGAAGACATGCTGCAGTCGCTCATGTCTGGTAAGAAGTCAGCGTAAGAAGTCAGTGAGCAGGACTGTTCAGGAACTGCTCCAAGTAAGGATCTGCCACTCTGCTTGTCTCGATGTACTCCCAACAATTTTTAATCTGAAACCTCACAATTATCTGTAAGTCTTCTTTGGAACACAAGTCCTTGGGTTTCCCATGAGAGCATTAGCCAATGCTGGCCAATCCAGCTCCCATATCACAGAAAAATTCCCAGGCTTTGGAAAAAGGTGGAATTGCACAGCAACCGAAGGGATGGAGCAGGACAATTATGTCAAAATCTCATATAATGATTCAGCTTAACTCCACACTTCCTGCTAACATGTCTATGCAGGAGAAAAATACTGTGATGTGATTGGTGATGCTGAGCTCTTGCAAGTGCCAGCAACTGTTCCATTTGGTCAGACTGCAGCTCAATGAACTTGAGTATTGTGGGCTTCTGGTTAGGCCAGAAATGTTGTTGAAAATGTAAGGCAGTAACTATTCCATTTTTCTGCCTTATCTATCTTTCTGTCTCCCACAGAACATATCCAGATTGCCTCTGTGATGCTGCCAAGAAAGTAATATGTCCCTACGGGGCTCACTCAGAATTAACAGTCCAGCAGGATTTCCTGTCCTAGAATAGATTTGCAGTCATAGTCTACGTCTTGGCAGAGCCAGAAATGTCTTCCTAACCAAGAAGTTAGGGCCAGCACTGGGACTTATCTCCAACAAGCTACTGCAGCTTTCTGCCCTTCCCTTGGCATGCAGAACACAGCTTTCTCTAAAAATTATGTTAAATGTCTTCAGAGATGCTACAAGACTGCCCCAAACTGCTGGAGGCAATGCCACTGATTTTCAGGGTGACAAAGTCCTGTTCTCTAATCGACCATATCCATTGGCATATGCCTCTGAATGAGTTAGGGCATGACTGAGTTTGGAGGGAAAGAATGTGGTCTTTTGTGGAAAGAAGAAAATCAGGAGGTGATAAAAAAGAAGGGTTTGAGTAAGAGTGCCTCATGCTTATAAGCAATGTAGATCAAGTTGTATATGTCATGTATATGTCATTTATAGAGGCCCATCTTGTTTTCTGAGATTTACCGGGATGGGCATGCATCCTGTTCTCACCACCCAAATATCTAGGGCGTTCTTAACTGAGAAGCCAACAGCTTCAGAGTTAGATAAGGTCCAGTTAGGGCTGTTTAGTCAGTGCTAAGTGGTGAACCTCATGAACTTGATGCTAATGTCTGCAGCCCTTCCCATGGGCTGCAGTTTCTTCAGGGAACATTCAGCTGTGCCACCATGGGGCTCTTCATGGGTTGCAGCATGGGTAGCTGCACCAGTGCAGTCCTCCCCATGGGCTGCATAGGAAACTCTCTTCCAGCCCCTGGAGCACTTCCTCCCTTCCTTCTTCTCTCTCCTTGGTGTTTGCAGGGTTGTTTCACATTTGTTTTCCTCACTTCTTACTAGTGTGTGGCATTTTGCTCTTTCTTAAATATATTTTTACAGAGGCACCGCCACGTTGGGGCTGTTGGAGCTGGCTGGAAGCTGCTGTGTCCTGCACAGAGCAGCCCCTGGCCTCTACACACAGAAGCCACCCTGCAGCCCCCTGCTACCAACACCTGGACACCTACACTGAATACATATTACATCCCGTCAATCTTTATCTGTTCAAACTTTACTATGTGATATGCTAATGCTTTGCAGTGTTTCCATGAAAATCTGCCTTTGACTACCCACCTTGTGTAAGGGACTTCTTTGGACTGTGTCTGTCTCGACATCACTGTTGCACCACCCCCTACACTTCCTGACCTCGACACCCCGTTTTTGGAGGAGCTGCCGGACCAAACTGCACTTGCACGTGGGCTGGTGGGAAAGGAGACCGCCACGCGTAGCACGGACGACACATACCGCACGTACGAAAATGGGCACTGCGCATGGGTGAAACCCCCTATAAAAGGACTGCGTGCTCCTCCCTGGGGGCTGCTGGTTGGTCCTCGCTCCTCCCTTTCCTTCTGAGAACCTTGGCTACTTGCCCACACAGGGCGTGAACCCACAGAACGTCGCTGGATCGATGGGGGTGGTAGCTATCCTTATCGCATCTCCTCCTCTGCTTGGTTAGGCATGCTGACTCTCCCCTTCCTCCTTCTCTCTGTCCTATCGCTTTCCCGTTGTTTGAGAGAATAAAGTTGAAAGGGCTGTACGGCATCTGACCTCATTTGTGTCTTAATCTCATCCTTGGGATCGTATCAAAACCTCCCCCGATGTTGGATCAGGATACCTTGGTCTTGTCTGATGGAGTTTTGCTAAACCTAGAGACAAGACAAATGTGTTTGGCAGTGCTGTTTTCAGATTTTTGTTGGAAGCTTATTGCTGCCGTGTGGACTCCACTCCAGAAATGCTTGGGGAGGGGGATACTTGCGGATCCACCGCAACTTAAAATAACAACAGCTACATAAGTAGTAAAAGTATACTGTAGATATCACAAAGCAGTAAGTGAATCAGTCTAAGAGACTTGGACTGTCCTTACTACTTGTGTGGTGCAAGTATGGTAATACTGACTTATATCACTATCTGCTAACTGAACATAACTGCCTCGTGAATGCTGATGCTACACACAGTCCCAGAGTCTGAGGGAGCTGTCAAGACTGATTTCTGCCAAATGCTAGGATGTCTGAAACGTTATACTAGATGGGAATTGTGTGCTGCTACATGAAAATCAGTGAATCATAAGCTACTACTAAAAGCAATACCCTCAGCATGCAATTAATAAGCAACCTATGGACTGAAATATAGTTGCTCAAAACATTTAGTGAAAAAAACATCTCAGACAATTTGTACAAACTGAAATCTTTGTGTTTTGAGTAGGAGAGAGGTTAAGTTTGCTGTGGAAATGACCTACAGCAAATAACTCTGTCTACTTTCTGCTAGTATATACTGCAAAAGATAGTTGGTCTGTGGATGTTGAGGCTGAATCAGCCACCTGCAGATTAAGCCTTTAATAAAGCAACTTTTGTTTGAGAGTGTAAGGTGCTGGAAAAAGCCTGATATGCTGTTATAAGTTTCCTTGTAATGCTAAGTGATCTCCACAAAAAAGGCATGAGTTAGGAAAGACAAAGCTCAGTTGTAGCTGAAAATGGTAAGAGATCTGAAGGGCAAAAAGAAAGGATTCTTTTAAAAAAGTGGCAGTCAAGAGAAGGCTTAAGAAACTTCTAGTCCATGGGTCAGTGGGACAGGGGATGTCATGAAAAGAGGCATGGAAAAGGCAGAGGTTCTCAATGCCTGCTTTGCCTTAGTTTTTATTGGTAAGGTGAAAGCTTGCCCACAGGCCTAGTGGAAGTCTGAGGGAGTGAGAATTATCCAGAGCAATGGAGGATGGAGTGAGGGAGCACTTTGGATTGTTGGGCATACAAAAGTCCATGGGATCAAATGGGTGCATCCAAGCGCACTGAGGGATGCAGCCAATATCACTGTGAGGCTACTCTATCATCTGAAAGGTCATGGTGATTGGGGAAGGTTCCTGAAAATGAGAAAAAGGCAAAACTCACAACCATCTTCAAGAAAGACAGGAAGGAGTGTTTAGGGAGAAGTAGACTGGTCAGCCCCACCTCAGTACCTGAGAAGATTATGGAGCAATTAATGCTGGAAGTGGTTGCCAGCCTTATGAAAGGTGACTGGGATCAGCCAACATGGATTTTACCAAGAGTAGGTAGTGCCTGACAAAACTGATTATCTTTTGCAGTTAGATGATTTGCCCTGTGGACAAAGGGAGAGCTGTGTGTGTTGTTTACCTTGACTTTAGTAAAGCTTTTGTATGAACATAGTATACTACCAGCCAAACTGTTGAGATATGAACTGGATAAGTCAGTTAAAAGGTGGATTGAAAATTGGCTGGATCATAAGGAGAAAAGCATTGTGATCAGCAGTGCGAAGTCCCACTGGTGGATGGTTAACAGTAAAGTCCCTCAGGGATGAACACTGGTGTAAGTATTTTTTGATGTATTTATTGACAACTTGCATAATGGTGACAGTGAAAGTTTGAGTATGATACCATATTGGGGGAGAGAAGGGCTGCTATGTTTCTGTGATTTGGAAACAAGTAAGAAAAATCAAGGAGTAGCAGGAGTCTAATGGCTGAATGAAGAATCAGATACTGAGATGAGCATCTGGGTTGAAATTTGAACTGCACAAAGATTCGAGAACTGAGAAAAAGAGCAGTAGAGAAGATAATTGTTTTCTCTACCTTAATTCTAACTTAATTGTGCATTCCACCTTTATTTTTTCATTTCCTACCTTTTCAATGTTTGATTCAGTAGCCTTAAAAGATATTTTGTTTGTACAGTCTGACATACACAGGTTGTGTTTCTACTGCATGTATTAGAATATACTTATAGCCAAGGAAAGTGTTGTTATCAAAGTGCTCATTTTCTACATGAAAAAAAAGCTGTAATTTTGATATTTTCGACATTTATTTTTTCACCCAAACATGTTCTAAAGATACAATAGAAAAACAAAAAGCAAAGCTAAGCTATAGAAAAGGTGTATAGAAGACAATGAAAAGAGTTTAGTAGGTGGGAAAAAGGACCTCATGTTCACTCATATACTACTTCGTATGTCATATAAATTAAACAAGAAATATTATGTGTCTTGAAGTAGTCTGTGAATGTTGTTGTCTTACAAATGCATCTATTGGTAGGTGTTTTTCCATAGTTTGTGGCAATCCACTAGATTTTGCTGACAGTAAGCCGTTCTTTGGAGGACTTTGGTTGAATTCAACATTTAAGAACAGAAAAGATTTTCCAAAAATGTCTTGAATCAAAAACAAAGAAGAGAGCTGGTGGATGAACAGGTCAATTTTTCTCATTAAGGTACAGAAAAAAAGAGCCTGCTGCATACAGCCTGCCCTTCTCACCTACTGCAGTGAAGGCAGAACAGTTTTATCAGGTAAGGTCATTCTGCGTGGCAGCTCTGCAATTTCTATCTCACCCTTCATTAATCCACAGGGGTAACCAGTAGGAATCCAACAGCTCTTCATCACTTCAGTATCAAGTGGCATCAAAACAGATTGTCAGGAGCCTCATTTCCTTCCACCCTATGTGAATAAGTAGGAATAGTAAAAATCCAACAGAGTAAAACAAAAAACAACCAGTGGAGATTTTACTGGCAGGAGGGAAGTGTTATCTTTTTTATTTTCTTTCTTTCTTATTCTGATTGTTGGTAATACGATCCACATTTGTACACTATCTAGGAGTAAACTAAAAAACCATACAAAAACTTCAGCATTTTTTTGCTGCTCAAAGTCCTCCTTTGTAGATCTATCATAACCAGTTTTCTGCTCAAAATTCAATATAAAGGTATCTCTGGCTACTGAAGTAAATAGATACCTCTTTTTATAAGAAGAATATGGTAAAATGTGGACATTTAGAACACAATCATCATAATACATTCTCACCTGAAGAGCTTCTGTCCCTTAAAATTTGCATGAACTAATAGTCTAAATTAGCCTTTTGGCACAAGATGTTCCATACAGATCCATATTTCTGGTTTAATACATCATACAGTATTATAACCATTAACACTATCATTTTATACTAATAAATACATAGTATTATTGTGGATTTCTCTGTTTTTAGTGTAGCAGCTCTGAAGAAATATAAGCAAGATAATAAGAACCTGCAACAGTATTTGGGCAGAAATTGTTGCCTGGCACCAGGGAAGACAAAATCACTAAGAATATGCTGATAAATTCCCACATCATTCCCTCCTTGTAGCAGTGCAGCGTGCTCTGTGTGTTTCTCCCATCCCTGATGTTTACTTCAGCAGCCTGATGCTCCCCAGTGATAGCACATGAATAAAAGAGCAAGCAGTAAACTGTCAATTTATCACAACTCTACTAATGGAAACTCCATGTGGTGTTCTATTCCTCTTTTCTTCCTTAATGCTTCTTATCAATGTTTCAGAGTGGTTGCCAAAAGCTGTTCAAAAGTCTGTTATCCCCAAATATTACGTAGCTTACCATACACCACAAAACTCCAGTGGAGACTGTATAAGCAAAACACAATTTGGCATTCAGTCAACGTAATTCTTTAAGAGGACACAATGCAATTTTATACAGCATACAATTTAAGTTTTAACTTAAGATGTCTTTTAGTGATAAAGAATGCAAACAGTAGTTTAACCTACAACAGGCAATAAATGTGAAAGAAGAAACTACATAGCATGTATTTTGGGACTAAAATAATTGAGAAAAATGGAGTCAATAATGTAAATAATGTAGGAGACTTGTTGCAGAAGGCAGAACCTGGATTAGAAAGATGTTTGCATTAAACAGTATAAGATTAAGTGGTTGGAGAAAGTATGCTAATATACTACAAACACAAGGCCAAAACTATCTATTAAACTCTGACCTGTTTGATGTTTTCTTCTTGCACTGAAAGTCTTCTGTGAACAAGTAAAAAAGAAGGAAAAATGAGAAAAGAAAGAACTACCTGAATGAAGCAATTTAGAAAAGAAAAAGACACCAGAATCTAGAAGTAAAATTCATTATGGTTAAAAGTCTTTACCTCAGCTCCAGTACACAGATGTTTTTCCTGCTTGAGTAACCATGAAGCATGTGACAAGCAAAGCTTTTGTGATTTAACATTGATCCAGTGAAAAGCCAGAGTGGAGAAAAGAAAATTCAAAATGAATACTTAACGGAAAAATTATCTTAAAAAAATCCCATCACTATAATGATAATTTTTTTCATGATCTTACCATAAATAAGGCTGTAGGATACCTTGTAAGAACCCATATGATGTAGGTTTACATATGCTTTCAAAGTTATTTCTTAGTACAAGAGACATCACAATCTATTGATTTTCTGATCACATACCTAATTGTCCAAATAGATTAGGCAAAGAATAAGGGTTACCTTATCAATGTAAAATTTAACTGGACTGTGTACAACAATAGAGATTTTCTTTTATATATGGTTTCATCCATGGTGTTCAAGAACTGTACCTTGATTTGATGGGAATTTCTGGACCTCTTGCAATAAAAAAACATCAGAAGCAGTGATTGTTTACCCCACAGCAATTTATTGTTAGTTAAACAACTTTCCCTAAAAATTGATGTTGGCTTGATGCCTTCATCTTACTATCAGTGCATGACAATCATAACTTCTTTTATGCTTTTTTTATTGTTCATTCATTCATTAATTCAGTCTGTCAGGGAGTCAGTTATTTTATTTAATTGAGAAATCAATTGAAATTGGTTTAACTGACTTGAGAGCTGTGAGTTTGAGCCAATGTTCTTGCTTTGCTCTCATGATATGGTGCTATTTTTCATCATTTTCATCAAAAGCTTATTTTTTTCATTAATTACAGAATTTTCATTAGTGGCCTGTCATTTAAAGCTTGGCATATTATCCCTAGTTTAAGAAAAGAAACACACACAAAAAAATCCTAGCTAAATGACCCTAATGTGAATCTGATTTAACCAACTCAAGTATCTTTTTAACACATCAATAGTCATAATTTTGAAAGAGCAGGGACAGAGATTAACAGGGCCTGTAAAATTTGCCAGTGAACCAGATGCACGTGTGTTCTCTGGCTTTGCTACATAGGAGAGTCTGTCTATAGTCCCACACCATGAGCTTTAACAGAAGTAGAGAAAAAAGGGAGCAAAGTAGCAGGGAGGAAGTGCTTATGCCAGTTCATTGCACACCTAACATACTGCAAAACAGGATATAGAAGATGTTACCTCTTTTGTGATTACTTAAATGCCAGTGGGTCTTTTTGGTTGTAGGTATTCCAGATCTTCCTCTGTTGAGCACAGCAGGCACACCTCATCCTCACACTATCTGGATGCCACTTTGAACTATCGTAATTTACTGAAATGGAAGATGAGGGCTGCGGTTATGGGAATCTTTATGCCTCTGAATCAGCAAAGCTCTATTGATCTCATCATATTTAAACGTTATTACATTTGAGGCTCTGATTGTCAAGGGAATACTTCAGGAAATTTGTTTTGCCTGTTTACCAGCCGTTCCCTTCTCCTCTACTCATGGTCTTTGGTAGGTTATATTATAGTTACAGGTCCATATGCATCCTGCTCCAAGCAAAGATGTTTCCCAAATCTTTCTTTCTTCTTAATAATCCATGCACAGTTTGTATGCTTAGGAATAGAGGGGATTTTTTTTTTCCTTTGATTTAAGGGTCCCATGAATCTGACTTGTGCTTAATGAATAAAATAGGAATTGGTTCCAAATTTTTAAAAGGAGCCTGAAGATATTTCTTTGTAAATTTTTAAATCTCCAAATTTTACTCAATACTTATGATGAGTGGGTCAGTATGTCTTTAAAAAAAACCCAACATATTGTTAGTACTTTTTGTGATTCTCCTTGAGGAAAGCAAAATTTTCTTTTCTGATTTTCTTTTTCTCTTCCTTTTGATTATACTTCACATTGGAATGATGCTGTTTATTTTTCACTGAGATATACCTTTAAATGAGCTTCATAGAACAGTAAAAAAAGACGTATTTCCACAACAGGTATAACTGTTCAGGTTCTATAACCTGATTGTAAAAGTGCCTCATATATGATAAAAATGAGGAAAATTTCTAGTCCTTTAAAAATACATGCAAACAATAAATCCTTACAGCAATGCCTTAGCAGAAAAAAAAAAAAAATACTGGAGCTCTCTTGTATGACATCTTCCAATAAAACTCTGTCTCTAAAAGACTGTTGTGGAGTAGAAAGCCTATGCTACTGGCACATTATAATGAGATGAAGTGAGATGACAGTGGGAATGTGAACAGCACGGCTTTAGAGCATTGTTTGGATGACAAGAGAACCATTTCAAAGTGTTTCGTGGAGGGTGCTATACTTTTCTTTTTTCACTGTTACATTTCAGGTAGGGGCTCCCCCAACAGGGATTGAGTGGCAACAAGGATAAGGGACATTGACTGTCAAATCAACTGTCTCCATCTCAGTCTCTGTCTGTCTCGGTCTCTGTCTTACTCCTTCTAAGAATAGAATAATCCCATTTTTTCATAATACAGTGACATTGCTCAGATCTTTCATTATGCCAGGATTAAGAAAAACTGGGGGTAGAGCTATGAGGGGAGAGCAACCTCAGTTTGATTCTTCTTGTTCCACCACCTTCCCTCTTTGTGCTTTCTTGTCTGACTCAGGAGGCAAACCAACTCCACCTTGTGCTCTTTAAATTTAAAGGTTATTAACAACTGCAACATTAACCTGCTCAGACCTTATTTTCATTAGCTTATGTAGGATGGCAGGATTAAGCTAGCTGGAAGGAGCATGATGTGATTTAGTTCTATTTGATGCTTCTGCCTTAGTAAATGTCAGAACCAGGGAACAGAGTATTAATAACCATTTGCATCCAGTGTGCTAACAGCAGATCTCCAAGAGAATGCACTCTGTAAAATAAAGCTCCAAGGTAGCAATCCCCCCCTTGCTTTTATCTCAGCCAGAAAATAGATGCAAACAAGCCCATTCAAGACATATCTGACAAATGCAGGGTTAAATAAAAACACTAGTATCTATTTAAAAGCAGAGAAGCAGTTTTCTGGAGCAGTTATTTCATGTTAATCACTTTGTATTTACTGCAGCTTGAGAAAGACGCATTTGTTATGCAGACAGTGTTCATTGTCATAGCTTGATCATTAATGCACTGCTGCCAGCAACAAAATGAATTAGCTCTCTGAATACTAAACTGGGAAACCAACGTTGAACCAGAGAGTGGCACAATGATACTTACAGGAATAAAATATAATACCCAGCTATGAGAGGGTACATTTGTGGCCTCTGCTAACTACCATCTATTTTTAAGATTAGTATTAGTAGGAAACCTCTCTGGAATGGTTGAAAATTGTAGGACAAACAATAGTGATCATTTATGTTCCCATGGGATTTCATACTCTTTCTGGAATACAAATCTCTCATGGATTATTTCCCATGCTTGACCACAGCCATTTTTTTCCCATCAACAATTTATCATTTATCCCTTTACATGCATGCTTTGAATTTCTGCAATTCCTAGCATACTGTAGATCCATAGCAGCACTGTAGAAAGTACATGAATACAAAACACCGAGGAATCAAAGCCCTACTGTGTCTATGAAAAGATGTCATAGACATGTGCAAAAGCAGAATAACAAAGCAAATGCCACCTGTCACTCTGGATGTTTTTATACTGCTTTTGATGTCCCTATGTCACAAGAATAACAACATTAATCTCAGAATGGTAGATTGTTACTATTAGCTATAACCTGCTCTGCACAGGTCAGTAAACTAGAAAGGGATGATTGTATGTTTAAAATAAAAGGGGAGAGGGGGTGAGGCGGCAGGGAGAAAGAAAAAGAAAGAAAAAAAAGAAAAAAAAGAAAAAAAAGAAAAAAAATTGATTAAAAATAGCTCAATGAGACAAGTTTTTTGGTGGATTTACACTGCATCCATATCTATTTTAATGGGAGCTCAGAGTTTACCCTGTAATAAGATGTGTTCAGGTCAGAGCAGAAGGCAGCATCTTCCTTTGTATCTCCTAAAATCTTTGGGCTCGATTCTCTGAAATATTGCAAGCATGACACTCCCAGACATTCAAAAGGGTGGAAAGGGCACCCAATGGCAATAAGAACCTATAAAAAACTCATTGTACATTTTAGGAATAGTATCATGTGCGTAAAGTGGTCATAAATTTAAGCTTAAGGAACACAATCCTGAACTAAGGTGTACAGAAGAAATCTAGATTCTAGTTGAATTATTTATGTTCTCCTAGAAAGGAAAACAAATAAGCAGCACAATATTCCCAACTCCTATGGGAGTTCTTTCCATGCCAATTAGAAATAAAAGATGTTTTAACATTTACATGCAAAACCAAACATGTCAGAAAACACATCGTAGCCCAAACACCTGATTCAGAGAAATGGTTAAAAACTATTTTATAGTTGATGCTGATAGTTGATTATTTTTGTGGATTAGTATGCTTTAAAGCTAATATTTTATAATGTAAATTATAACTGAATCTCTTGTTCTGTTTATTTGTGTATGTTCTTCTTGAGAAATGCAGACCTCCAGGTTTAGAAAGGAATACGTTCAAGATTAATGGTCAAGAATGAAAACAAGCTGTGGAAGAGGGGAATTGTCATCACCATTATGAAGCTTTCTGACCTCAAAGACTATTATCTAAAATAATAATAGTGTTCATTTACTGGTGAAGTAACACTCTGCAGTTAAGTAAATATTTGTACAGTACTATGAAATTATTAAATAAGTATATACCATAAATGTTAGAGTTGCATGAATCATCTTTTCCTGCCCTTTTTGAAACACATTACAAGAGCAACATCAAGCTCCATGGAACTTCTTCCATGTAGTTAATGCCCATCTCATTTGTCACAGCACACTAACCAGTTCTTCAGTGGAACATATCAGCTGGTTAGCAGTAAATTCTGTGACTTGAAATAACACAGGATAATACCAAAATTATACTTTATCCAACTTAAAGCTACTGGTAATTTCTGTAAACAGAATATAGTTATCAAAAGTTGAACTTGCCTCAGATATACAGTGACAAACACTGTGATTAAGAAAAAAAAAAAGAAAAATTAAAAAAAAGAAGAAAAAAAGGAAAAAAAAGAAGAAAAAAGGAAAAAAAAAGAAGAAAAAAAAAAAGAGGCATTTCATAAGCAATCCACTTGGGTGCAAAATATGTGCTGAAAAATTCTCAAAAGTGAAGCAACTTGTTTCATTGTTATAACTCTATGACATTGTACAGTCTACACATGGATTCATCTTAATCATTTATTAACAATAAGGATCTATGAAATCATATCCTTATCTTGGGAAACCATACAGTTTATTTCCCATTTCTAAAAGGATTTATAGCATAACACGTTAATTGGTCATAACACACTGCTAATGATTGAAAAATAAGAATTTTCTTCACTGAATAATTAGTTTGTGTCATTCCAGAGTGGTGGTTGTGCTGTTTTCTTAAGGGCTCTGAAATTTACTGAACCATATCACCATTTGTCTTGTAGTTGTTTTAGTTATATTTGGTTAGTCTCTGTGAGACCCACAGGCACTGAAGTCATGATGGTTATCACTACTACTAAAAAAAGGACTTCATATTTGATTATCTTTCTCCTGACAGACTGAGGATTTGAAAGGGAAGAATAAATACTGTCCATATGCCTTATTTGTATCTTAAATCAGAAATTAAATATTACACTGTCTATAAATGCATATATCACTGAAAGAAAAGAAAAATAATGCTGGAGGCTATGCCTATGTCATATTTTTTTTTAAAAGTATTCCTGTATAGTAGGCAACAGGTTTCCTTGTCTTAAGGAAAAATAAGCCCACATCTTAACATTACCCAAAGCTGTGTGAAGTAACAGAAAATAGGTATAAATAGGCATAAAAGTCTACATATCCAGTACAAGAATGCATTCTTACAAATCTTGTCCCATGTAACAGTGGAGCTTCCACTGATGTTCCTGAGATGTTCCTTTTGGTTGTTTTGCCTTATCTCAAAAAATACTTTGTAAATAATTGTCTAATAATAAATAATAATTTAAAAATAAAAAATAAAAAATAATTAAAAAATAATAAAAAACAAAAGATAATAAATTCTTCTGTCTCCAGATTTTCCAAAACGTTTTTGGAGAAAACTTTGACATTGACAAGTTCCTGCTATTATTCTTCACCCACCTCCTCAGATCATCTCAGCATTGACTTTGGAGGGAGTGGGGTTGCAAGGCATCTCAGATGGCACTGGATAATGGTGTGTGAGAAACTGAACTGAATCCTAGATGACTAGCTTGAAGTAGGTATTTAATCTCTAAGCATGAAGATGACTACTGTTGTTTTGAAGGCCTTTGAGTAACTTCTCCAGCCTTAAGCTGTGCCTCCAGAAGGACAAGGATATCCTTAGCTGACCTGCAGACTCTGTTTTTTGAGTCTTGGGCTTAAACACAATTAAATTAAATTAAATTAAATTAAATTAGTTTTATAACCTAAAAGATAATAGTGCTGAAATAAGTGCACCAACATGAAAATTACATGACAGTGAATTTGAAAAGAACCAAGTTTTGTCCATTTTACCTTTTGACCTTTTCTTAAGAATAAAATGACTAATCCTTTGGAGAAGATCAAAGCTTATCTTTTTAATTATTATTTTATCTAATAGTTATAGAATCATAATGTGTACTTAAGACAGTACACAAAGAAATTCAAAAGGTACATTCCTTGGTAGAGGACTATATAATAATCATAGATGTGGTAGAAGAAACAGACATAACCTGGAAATTGGAGCAAAATGTTAGGGTTGTAGCAGTACAATTCTGTGGTGATTTAGTTTAGAGATAGAAATACATAGATCATAAAGAATGACCAATAAAATCCCTGTTATGGGAGACAAGAAGTAAGCGGATTCTCCCTGATAATAAATTAAAAACTTACTAATGGCTTTTTAAATAATTTTTATCCAAAATAATCAGTTTCTTTTTGATGAATACTATTGATAATAGTAACAGCAATAGCCTAGAAGAAGCTGAAATCATAACTCAAATAAATTACTTTAGTCCTTTGGTCCCTATGTAGCTAGTTATATGTTGCTGCTCTCACCTATCAGCTACTGAAAAAATCTCCCCATACAATATTCAACTATATAAGTAGAAATCACACAATATATTCAAAAGATTTTTCTGTTCCTCACATGTAAATCTTTGTATTTCATTGACTTTAATGCATGTTTTGTGTACTCATCCATAAAATAGAGGTATAATTTCATGAGACATTTCTACACTTAAATTTAAGTTTCTATTTTAAATTTGAATTATCTACCAATTTTGTGGAAGAAAAACTATAAAACAAACTAAAATGGAAATATTGAAACAAGCAAAACAAACAAAAATATTTTCCATCAAAGTGGAACAATGTAATGTTCTGAAAAAAAATTTTCTTTTTCAATAAGGTTCTTCGAATAGGTTATTGAAAACTTTTTTTAGAACCTAATCATATAAAAATACATTGTATGATTGGATTTTTTTAAAATAATTATTGCTAATTTTAACATATTATGTTTCAGTTTGTTTAATTCAGAACATGGTAAATGTTTTAAGAACTAGGGGGAAATGTAAATGCATATAGATATGTTTTTTACAAATGCTTTCTCACATTCTGATGAGTAAGATTGTCATACTAGCGCTACATTTTACACCATCCTTTCTCAGACCAAGTGTTATACTCACAAAACCTCCTCTGCACTAGAAGAGTAATTCTTAAATATTGCTACCAAATCTAAATTTTATCCATGTAGAATCAGTTGAAAATTAGCACAAAGAATTTATTTACTACATGTATGTCTTTTCTACAGAGAACAATCTGTCTTCACTGACATTATCTATGGTCCAAAACAAGTGTCAACACCATGTGAAGTTCATTAACTGAAAAGATTTGCTTTACACTTCAATAGGACTTTTTCTGTAAAGCACTTGTCTCTTAGATGTTAACTAAAGGAGGTCATTAAAATTTCTGGCAGAATCTAAGGTTGCTTTTTGTTGATTTTGTTGAGCAGAGAACAATTTCAAAAGATGTTTAAATTGGATACTATGTTATATCTTGGAGTTTTCTGGTCCTCTGTGTTTAGTTGTTTCTATTTGGTCTGTGTACTACGGAACAAATAGAACTAGCACAAAATATTTATCAAATATTTAAAAGTCATCCTTTAAAAAAAGGCAGATTTTTATGCTAAGGAACTAAGCTGTTGTGTTTAGTATTCAACTCTTTTAAAACCTATTATCAAAAAAATTATATTTTAGGACTGATGATGATCCAATGGACACACCATATAGTACCAGAAGTTGTCTTTAGGAAAAGTTTTAGGTTTATGATTAATTCTAAGTGTCTTACATATAGTTCAGTACTACAGAGTGCAAAGAGAAAGAAAAAAAAAGAAATCTTGTGTCAGTAATCCTTGTGGCTATCATTACTTCTACTTTCAGCCACCATTTCACAGGAAGCAGTCTGTGTAAGTGGGGGATGTCTGAAAAAAAGAACATTTAACCAGATAAATAAATTATTTTATTATGTAGAACTGCTTGATGAATACATGGTGAAACAGCTGTTATCTTGGTGACAGGACCTGTCTGAACTCCACTAACTCTGTGCAGTAAATTTCAGGACAGAATGAGGCAGTATAACAAGATAAATTAGGTATTCAGAAGGACTATCTAAACTGGTTAAATTTATCGTACAATATAGTAACTATTAATATTCCAGTAGCAAAGGAGAGAATCAAACACTATTTTGGCCAGTTTCTGACTGTCCTTCTCATGCATCTGCAAAGTATGAAAGATGTAGAACTTCTCTGTAAGCTTCACACTTTATATGATAATCAGGCAAAATATTTTGGCCTAGTATTTATGGAGCAGAATCCTGTGGATTTCTGCATGCTTCTAAGAGCAGCTGGTAGACAACTGTGTGCTCACATATCCTTTATTATTTTAAACACACTTAAAGGCTACAAAGGCATCAGCAATAATTTTGCACTGCATATCCTTGGTTTACTTTCTTGCTATTCTTCCATTTGACTGCAGTGAGTTACAAGCAAAAATTATAACTAGAACAGGATATAGAGCCATGGCTAGGGCATGATTTGGAAAGATCTTGTTTGCACTCATCAGATAAAGTTGCATAGGTAGAACGCCAAAACTGAGGCCCTAAGATTAAAAAATTTCTGAATACTTAGAAGTTTTCCATCTAGGTAGCAACAAGGCTCTGTCCTCAGTGGTAGTTCAGAGAGAGTAGGTGGATTGAGGTATAAACTCTGAAGAACAGTTTTTAGGCAGATAGATTGGCCTTAGCTCTGACAGAGATAGCAATCTTTATATAAAGATATAAATACATATTTGCACTTTATTTGCACTTGTTCTTCTGCTTTAACTCCTCTCTCTGTGTGATGTATTCCTTTGAGAAAATATTTTGTAGAGCCATCTAGATGGTCTTCGTGGTCAATGTTATCAGGCACCAGAGTGAAATTTCCTATGGGTAGCTGGGTAGTAGAGGTAAATGCTTTCTGAAAACTAATAGAACACAACCAAGATCAGTTTCTTATCAGCACAGTAAGGTTGCAGGGGTCCATCAAGCCAGACATGAAGAAAGCAAAATATGTACTGTCCACTTAGGTGCAGTGAAACTACAATCTTCGATTAGAAGGAACTCGAATGAAATCAGATATGTCTGTTTTCTGTTTCATTAAAACCTTCACAGTTTTGTGCTAGTACCCAATCCTACATGGAAGATGATTCTACAATACTATACTGTAAATAAGAGATGAGTGAAGGTTTCAGTTTGTGAAACGTCAGCACAAGCTAAGTAAAAAGAGTGTATGAACTGAGATTCCTGAGAGGAAAAATGTAGTGTCCAAAACGTACAAATAAATCCCTATAAAGTCTGAAAGACTATATAATAATTGATTATGTTAAGAAATAATTATTTCATTTTTGTGTGACTAACTGCTATAACACAGCTGATTGGTTGATTTATATTTTTAATACAGAGCCTCAATAAAAAATTTTATTGTAATTCTTGTACGCTGTGACATTTTATGAAATCTGAAGAATTTAGGTGTCCATTACTACAGGATTTAGAACTTGAGAATCTGGAAGTGTTTGTGACCAACCATACTCCTGTCCTAACTGACCTAGATGTGTTACGTAGCATAAAAAAAACTCACATTGCGCACATATTGAAAGCCTAAATGAAAAAAAAGGCCTATAAAAATAGGTAGAAAAACATAAACTTTCCATAACTCTTTAAAATTACTCAAAAGGATTGTTAAATTTTAATTTTTGTTCATAATTTCTTTTTCTTTAGTTGTATATGTAAATGAATAATAACATTGTCAAATATTTATGTCTGAAAAATGACTAATATTTGACTCAAGACACAAAGATATCATTGTGCTGGGAGGCATACACACAGTCTAGAGAGCTTGTGTTTTTCCCAGTAAGAACAGACACAAACAGAAAATGAATGCAACAAGAAACAGTGGATTTTGGAGATTAAGTGCTTGATAAATACACAACCTAAGAATCATGTTCCTCTGATCACCCCCATTTCTTCCTGTTGGGAAGCCTCCAGCTCAGGGAAGCCTCCACTCAGGCACTTGCCTAATTTCCCTGATGCTGGCAACGTAAGTATTGCTGAACATATCTTACCCTGACATAAAGCTGGAAAAGGGGTTGGGATGCAGATGGACACTCACAAGTATAAAGTCTCAGATATGAAGACAGTATTAGTAAGCTGTAATCATGAATAAAAATTAGAGAAGAAACTAAAAGAAATGCTAAAAGTTATTTTGCAATTCCAAAATACCTCTCAGAATATTTACCACACGTTGATGGAGATTGAGGGAAGTGACTGAAGGTTGGAGAAAGGCGACCATTGCACCCATGTCCAGAAGGGGCCAACGATCCACTGAGGAATCACTGTCCCTGGGAAAATCATGGAGCAAGTCCTCTTGGAGCACATTTATGGGCATGTGAAGCAGTTATCATGGATTTTTGGAGGGTAAATCATTCTGACTAACTTCGGTGATAAAATGACTGGGTTTGTGGACAAAGGAAGAACAGTGGTTGTCCATTCTACCTTGAATTTAGCAAGGCTTTTGACACTGCCTCCTACAGCATTCTCATGTCCAACTTAGGTCATTGTGGTCTGGATGGGTGGGCCCCCAGACAGGTAATAATCTGATCAGATAGGTGGGCCCAGAGAACCATGGTCCTGTGGCAAGTGTTGTACCACACACAGGTCTGTCCTGGGACCTATCCCATTTAACATCTTCATCAGTGATGTTGAGCCAGTGGTGAAGAATACACTCATCACGTAATGACGGTGACACCAAACTGTGGGGTGGGAATGGGATGCACTGGCTGATATGTTAGAGGGGGCAGAGCTACTATCCAAAAGGACCCAAAAAGGCTGGAGGAATTGGGCAACAGGAACCCCATGAAGTTCAACAAGGGCAAATATCAAGTGTTGCCCTAGGGAGGGAAGAGCTCCTGCAAAAACACTGGTTGGGGACACAGGGTCTGGGGAGTGGCTCTGCAGGAATGCCTTTGGGGTGGTGGTGGACAGTGAATTGAACATGAAACCATGGCATGTCATGGCAGCAAAGGTGTCCAACCACTCCTGAGCTGTATGAACAGTGGCACAGCCTATAGAACAAAGGAAAGGATTATCCCCTTATATGTGGTATTCGTCAGACCACATCTAGATTCTGCATCCAGTTCTGCACCCCAACACAGGACAGACGTGGACATGCTGGAGGGAGCTCAGTGGAGGGCCCCTAAAGTGGTGGGGTTGGAACATTTGCCCCGTAAGTAGAAGCTGGGGGACCTGGGTTGGTTCAACCTGGAGAAGGAGTGTCTTTAGAGGCACCTAATGGCTCCCCTGTGCTTATGAAGAGTGATAGAGGAGCCAGAGTCAGGCTCCTCACAATGATGTAGGAGAGGTTGTTGAGAGACAACAGGCACAAGTTGAAACAAAAGAGGTTCAGACTTGGTATAAGGAGTACATTTTCCTCATGAGGGCACTGAAGCAGTGGACCAGGTTGCCCCAAGATTTTGTGCTATTTCTGTCCTTGGAGAAGGCACTGCCTGGATCAAGGTGTGAGCAGCTTGGTCTGACCCCAGAGCTGGTCCTGACTTGGTGGGGCATGCACTAGAGACCTCCTGAGATCCCTTGCCACTTCAGTTATACTGTGATTTCGATGATCATTCAGACACTGAAGGCTGTGGAACATGTTTACTGTTGTTTTGGTTCTGGATAGCAGTGAGAATCTTGCAATCCTATTAGAGATGTTAAAGTTGTCACTCATTAATTCCAAAGTTATGTAAAGAATCTAAGCAGCATAGAAGTGGAGGCGATCCAACCTGTCCTTAGAAAAGAAAACTACGCAAGGTCCTTTTAAAAGGTGCTAAAAGATTCTGCTTTCCAAGGAAATTCAATAACTACCCACTTTCAATGAATGAAATGTATATATAAGAAAATAAATATATATATATATGTGTGTGTGTGTGTGTATATATATGTATATAAATCAACAATCTGTTAGGGAAAGTTTTTGAAGAAGATTGTTTTATTCAAAATAAACCCCCTGTACAGGGTCTGTAATAGATTGTGCTCCTTTAAATACATCTTTTTTTTAGTGTTTTTCCTTTTCTATCCTTCTGACTTCCTAATCTATCCTATTCTATGTTATCTCATTTACCATACTTCTCCCTTCTCCCTCTCCTCTTTCCATTGTTTCTCTGCATACATACTTGCTGCTACATGTTACTGATAATTTGGCACTATATTTTTATACAACTCTTAATAATGATGTCATTTAACTTATATCAATGATTGTTTGCTATGTAATGAACATTTGTTTCTTTTTTTAAAATTGCAGAAAACAGACACTATGTATGTACTTAACAGCTACTTGTTAACCGCAAGGTATTAGAGAAAATGAATGCTGAACGGTCACAAATTTCGCAAGTCATTACTTGGTTTCTATTTGATTTTCATTAGTAAAATTTTAAGGGCCTGTCCACAAGCAAGAAAAATGTATTACTACATGAATAATTTTCATGCATGGCAATGTCTTAAGAACTATTCAGCATTGTAAATGTGTTCTTCTTAGTGCAATTATGAAACTTACAAAGAGCACCATTAGTGAGATATTTTTACATAAGTTCATATTGTTCAGTTATTTTATTGAAGAAGGTAAAAATAGGTATTGTAGCAGAAAATCCAAGGAGAAAAAAATGATAAAAATCAAGTACAACACTTGCCCTCAGCTATGTTGTGTATGAGAGGACTGACTGTTCTTCATAGGAGCTACTGTGCAATAGCCAAGAGAAAAAATCTCAGCCAAAGTCTTGGAACTTGGGTAGAAATGGGAACCTGTAGAAATTCATCATTTGAAGATTCAAACAGAGATTGTCTTTTTGGTTTTGCATATTGAAGATAACAGTTTTGATGCACAGGTATATCCAGGAAACATTTCTAGTCCGAAGATCGAGTATTACAAGTGCCCTTGACAAAAACATAACTTTGAAATGTATATTTAGAGGTATTTGTCTATTTAAAGAAATGCATTTTACTTTCTTGTAGTTTTTCAGCCCACACTGCTAAAATTCAGGAAAAATGATCTAGGTACAACCCTATAATACAACATTTCTTCCAAAAATAATTTAAGATAAATATTAAATATGTTACCTTTCCAAAAAGAAAAAGACAGACACTAATTTTCTCTGTGAGTAGAAGGATGCTAGATTTCAAATTAGATATCAATGAAATAATAGTGTATATTTTAAAACATACACTTCCACTTTATGCACTTTTAAAACATAGCACACATCGTATTCTGTTGCTCACTGAACTCGTATTTCAAAAACACTTGTAATAGAAATAAAAGAACCACATAAAAGAAAAAAGAAATACTCTTAAACCTTCATTTATTATGACTCATATCTCTTTGATTCTTCAAAACTGGTTTAAGGAGAAGTTACAGGTTATGTGTGGACCTTGCAATCATAGCATAATAAATCAAATAACCAACTCTGAAAAAAATGCTGTCTGTATAAAAATGAAAGGGAGACAATTCTAGTTAACTATCCAAATTTATGAGACTTTTTCAAGAATTTTGAAACGTTGCTGTACTAGTTAAACATTGGAGAGAGATATCAGACATATTTTCTAAAAGATATTCTTAACTGAGATAGTCAACCTGTGCTATCTAACAAAAGATAAAACAAAAATGATGGGGACAGATTGTTTTCTCATCCAGACTTAAAATTTAAGCTCAGAGCCACGTTATTCTGTCAGCTTTCACTTGCACTCTTAAATAAACAAATTTAACTGTTGTTTAATGTGAGTTAAAAATAAGTCTTTCTTTCAGTATCCTAAATGAGGCCTTAGAAGCACTGTAAGGGCAATCTTTAATTTTAGAGGCAATGCCAAACCTACATCACACTGATTCAATGCAACATGCTGTCTCTAAAAGAAGATATAAGCTGGAGATTCAGAATATAGCATAATAAGCCCATGAAAACTTGTTTTTTACTCTATGTTTGACTTATTTTTAACCGTATGTAATAGGTAGTTCTCTGATCTATGCTTGATCTTGTTATGAAATAAGAGCTTGCTTAGATCAGGTGGAACCAGATGAAATTCACTTAGAGTGAGGCAGGGGTACCATGGTTCATCCCACCAGTGACACACGTGCTCATGACAGAAGAGTGGGACAAGACCAATCTGCACAAATCCAATATTCTTCCCCTCCAGGACCAGGACAGGCCTAATCACCTGACTTGCCCAGAGGGAAGCTCACTTCATCACATAGCTGCAAAGACAAAACATGTGCAGTAATTAGATGGATATGGATGTGATTAACTATAAATATATGTATATGTTTAAAAAATAAACTAGTGTGTGTTGATTATATGATTCTGACATTTGGGCTCATTTTCCTTCATCATCCAGTACTATAATCTCATACATATCAAGAAGAAGGTACATGAAATTTTCTTATAGTAATGGTTCATTATCTCCAATTAATAAAGTCTGATGGTGTCTTGTAATGTTATGACTCATCTCTATAATGCCACCTTCAGGCTTCCATTAGTGCAAAATGTTACCTACACAATGAATACAGTTCCCACTGCATATCTTTTTGGTTTATGTCTTCCTATAGCAGAACATGTTGAAAACATAAACTCTGAATACTTAATTATATTCACTGACATAAGGAACATAAGTGCCAATTAAAGTCAAATTGCAACAAATTTTTTACTATTAATTAATGCCTTTGGTTTTTGAGGTTTTTTAATTCATGTATGTTCAAAATTTTTTTTTATTTCAAGTAAATTTCATAATTTTTTATGGTGTCTTTCTTTTCTTTCCTCAACAGATGGAAGGTGCAGTCCCTTTTCTGAATAGTTTGTCCTTCTAGATGTGGCATAAAAAGCATGACCAGAATCATCTAAGACATTCCAGTCTCTATTCACTTATTCTCTTACATCATATTGACTAGGACATACAAAAGTAATCCAGTATTTACAAACACAAAAATCATATCACATTTCAGGAAATATATGAGGAAAATTCCAGTTGATTCAATTCAAGTGATTCCTTTTATATATTTATATCATGTGGGGAGAAAAAAAAAGAAACACTTGGCAATAACAAGAATTAGAAGAAAACGAAACACAATCTTCATTTTAGATGCTGCATTTTATTCAACTGCTGTGAGCTGAGAATGGGTACAGGTTTGTTAATAAAACGAGGTGAACGAATGGAACTTAGACACTGTATTACAAATGAAGCACCAGTTATGCTTCATAGTCCCATTTTTCCATTATTTAACTTATGTTTGCCGGAAGACTCTTTTGTTACTGATTTCTTTGATGATTTTCTTCCTATATCTGTTGTTTAGCCATACACTTTTACAAATATAATACCAAGTCACAAGTTTGCTTTCTGCACATCTTTGACTTACTCACTGTTTACTAAATGATGACTAAAGGATAAAAACTATGTTCTCATGCCAATGATTCTAATTTAAGCTCTCCAGATTGTGTTCTTATTGTCATTGAACATACTGTAAAAATATTTAAAATATTTCTGATACTCTGTTGTATTCACAGACTGTGAATTGACTGAAAAGTGTTAAATCCATTAAGCAATTAGAGATTGGTCTGTGTCAGCCATAACTCTTTGTCATCTTCATACATAATCTGCTCAGTGAATCAATGCAATACAAGCTGATTTCTAGCTATTGATCTAAACCACTTTACTAATAACAAAAACCTGATTCTGACAAATGATAGTATAAAAGGAAGAGGATGGGTAAATTGCTGTCATTTGACAGCTAGCATCTGTATCATTCCCTTACTTACAGAACAGAGCAGATCATTTTTCAAAGTGTTTAAAAGACTAACTGCTGTTTGAATGCTTGTGAATATTAAGCAAACTGATATGCATTGATATACATAACCTTATAGCTTATGTCATTGACCCTATGAGCAACAGAGATCTACTGGAGTGATTCTCATGCTGTAGTTCATGGGCAATCTCTTAGATTCAAAGCTTATCCTGTCGCCAATGCTGAGGTCTTTCTCTCAAAAAGTTATAGGAAGGCTGAGGCAACTGAGACTCTCAGCTCTGTGATTTCCAGTATCCTGTCAAAAAGGCAGATACTTTCCACCAAATTAAGCTTTAAGGATTTTACACATAAATGCACAATGATTACAGACAGAAAAAAGTATTGAAAATGGCTAATTATGACAGATTTCAATTTCCAAGTTGCATTAATTTTAATTTATTGTATCCTGATGATGACGAGATATTCATTCCTTCCTCTCTCAAAGTTTCTCACTGATGGTAAGCAATTATTGTAAACTGGCAGATGAAGTATCATTTAAGACATTTCAGATTTCATTTACTGTCACCAAAATCAAAGAAGGGAAAAAGAGAGTCTAGTTTATAGCTGGTAGACTTTGGGTCTACCCAGTGTATGCCTCAAAAATGCTGACTTCTGAAAGCAAGAGGTTTTGAGGCATTCTGCCAAATAGTCTTCCCTGGAGTACAATAAAAACTTCAGCTGCTGTCACTGGATATCAAAGTCTACTCCAAAGACAGAGTATTCCTGAAGCATCACTTACTTCATCCTTAGCTTACAGGTCTCTTTATTTCAGACTCAAGTATTTACACTAAACTAAATGTTACTTCTATAAATAATCTTACTGATTTTGCGCATAAATATAAGTCTATACTTCCCTTCCCCTTATGCAGTACATCTGTGGATTTGTCCCTGACAGCAGGATAATTCACCAGCTGGGATTCAGGGCATATGGCTCTGAACAGAGATTTCCAGAGCTATGGTCTACCTCTAAAGACTCTCATCATCCATGGAAAAGAAGCCTAACAATATCAGGAGTCCAGGTGGTATAGCCTGATGAAAATCAAATAAATTTAAGTGAAAAAGGTTAGTAACTACTTTTAAAAGTACCATAAATTGAGAGATCTTAAGATTTTAATAAGAAGTAGTTAGAAAAACACTGTACAGTCATTCACATTCTTTAACTGTTCTAATGTGACATTGATTTCCAGGAAACTGGGAAAATGGTAAATGGGAAATCTGGGAATGCAGAAGAATATATGTTTGGTCAAATATACACTGAAGCTATCTTAAACCACACTTGAAAAAATACATGAAAGATCCTACATTTTAAAAGAATGCAAATGTGTATCTGTGAAAAAAAATACCCTGATTTCATTCACAGATAGAAAAGCTATCTGAGAAAATAAACCATCCACGTATGAAGAGGTTATGTGAAAATGAGTGGGCTAAAAAATAAGCAGTTTATCTAAGAAAACATACACTGCTGAATAGCCCCCATTAAAGATAACTAATAGCTCAGGTAGAACAAGCTCTGAACTGAGTATATGAGTGTAACAAACCCCACCGAATTTTGCACATGCCCCTTTTCTTCTGCACTGATATTTTGAGATCTTGTAGTATACTGTGACATAAATATTATTTTTTTTTTATTAAGTGGATTTCTTAAGCATCATGTTGAAGGTTTTTTTGGCTGTGATGAATTGGTCTGGTTAGGCTCCTTTGAGAGCTGATTTATAAATCTGGGTATAATACAGGACCTAACTCCTGGTTAGATATGAGAACTAAGGCTGCAGAGCTCACAAACCATACTGGCCCTGCAGGGTAAATGCAGACTTAGTCTCCTGGTTCTGCTGTAAATCTAGGACTCTGAGCCTGAAAGCTGTAGCATTGGTGGCTTCAGGAAAACCTATGTCACTGATTTAGTCTCAAGGTAAAGCAAAGGACTCGATACTATGATCTGACAGGAGGGGTGAAGGAAACTGTTCTCTGTGTCCCCATGATACCGATTTTTCTTGCTCCGGAGTCACCCTTTCTTTAGTCATGTTCTTTCTTTTACAACTAGTCATTCTATTTTTACACTGTCATGGTTTAACCCCAGCCAGCAACTAAGCACCACACAGCCACTCGCTCACATCCCCCCTGGTGGGATGGGGGAGAGAATCAGAAGAGTAAAAGTAAGAAAACTTGTGGGTTGAGATAAAGACAGTTTAATAGGTAAAGCAAAAGCCGCACACGCATGCAAAGCAAGGAATTCCTTCACTACTTCCCATCGGCAGGCAGGTGTTCAGCCATCCTCAGGAAAGCAGGGCTCCATCACGCGTAACGGTTACTTGGGAAGACAAATGCCATCACTCCGAATGTCCCCCCCTTCCTTCATCTTCCCCCAGGTTATATATTATACATGACATCATATGGTATGGAATAGCCCTTTGGCCAGTCGGGGTCAGCTATCCTGGCTGTGCTCCCTCCCAGCTTCTTGTGCACATGACAGAGCATGGGAAGCTGAAAAGTCCTTGACTAGTGTAAATACTACTCAGCAACAACTAAAACATCAGTGTGTTATGAACATTATTCTCATACTAAATCCAAAACACAGCAGTATCCCAGCTGAAACCAGGACATACATCAAAATGCAAAATACTGAATCTCAGTTTCTTGACCACCTAGCAAGGTAATATCCAGAGATATGCTGGCTGGCAAAGTATCACCAAGAAATAGTTTCATTTTTAAAAGCTCTGATTTCTCAGTCTCTACATCTTCTGCAGTTGGGTGATTCCCAGAAAAAAAAAAAAAATTATTTCTTTGGTAGTAAATAGCATAAACACCATGAAAAATATAAGAAGAAAAAGATGAGGCACTTTTTTTTAAGAGAGTGTCTTTGTGCCTCTGCATTGTCCTTGTAAAACTGTTGTCTTAATCCACTTTTCCAGTCACAATTGTTTTAGCCCTTAACAGGACTTCCCTCGTTCCTTCCACTTAAACTTGATTTTCCCTTAATAGTTGAAGGACGCTTAGACAGCATCACATTAATTTCAGTGGACATTGAGTTTTATCTAATTCAGCAAGCCAGCCTTTGTTAATTAGGCCTCACAGGACGAGTGATTATAAAGAACATCTCTAACTGTCACTGATCAATACCCGCAACTGAAGCAGTTCTAGCAGTCAATTACTGTTTCTGAGAAGGAAGAAGGGTCCTATTCTTGTTAACTCCCTACACTTTTTTAAAATCACAAGGCCCCTCAGCTTACCTTCCTATCACGTTCAACCAGATGCATACAAATTTTATTTCCTCCTTCTAATGCTGCGGCAGGTTCATTCTCAGCAAAGTCCTCTGCAGCCCATCAGTTCTGTTTAGCAACATCTTATGCTTCCAAAGTCGTGAGCTTGACTGATGGGGAAGTCAACACTCCAACAACGCTAGCAGAGCTTCACTGTTTAAGCCTAGAGACATGGGGTCTGTTTGATTAGGTCCCAGAAGAATAAGTATATGGAAAGTAATTTAATGTAATGCTACCCTGCAATCCTTCAGAGATAAAGAGGGAGCAGGGAAAAAAACAGATCACAGCCATTAGCATTTGCTGGTCATTTATTTCAGTGAGGATATATAAATATATATGCATTTGTACATAAATTAGAATTCTGGGCCCTTCCAATGAGTTAAAATATTACTTTCCACCTTCTAGAACCTGTTTTTCAATAAACTCCTGTTCTTCTCTGGGAGAATTATGAAGCTGTCATTCTTGTCGTTGAGGACTTAGGGTTAAAAACCCCCAACTTTCTAAAATCATTGCTGAGTTGTTATAATACATGATAAACAGGTAATCACTCTAAAAGAGCTGGGTGGGCAAATGTTTTCTCTGTGCATGGGAGAGTCCTGAGAATTTAGAAGTTTTCTCATTGCACACCCTACATTTTCAAAACCAGCTGGTGACAAGCTGAAGTGCAAGACTGTAAAGAAACTGACTCTTCACTTCTGTACTGAAAGGTCAATGTTTAAAAGTGGAACTAGCAGTAGAAAGATATTTTCTTTTTTTCCGCATAAGTCCCCTTTGTAGTCTCCTCTAAACAGCTGTTTTTAAGGGCATACAGAAAAACATCGCTTCTTAAGTTGTAGGTGAGGGATTATATGTTCTGTTGCAATATTAAATGGAGTTATTAGCAGAAAGGCTAAACACTCTGTGGAAGATTAACACATCTAAGTTTGGGTGTTTACAAATGACCGTGCCAAAGTGCCTAGCAAAGTCAAAGGATACCTAAGCAATAAACTTAATTGAGTTTAGAGCACAATTCCGTCATTAGACACTCAGTTCAGTTGCCCATGCATAGGTCTGAATATGGAAATCTGAGATGCCTAAGGTATCCTTCCAACCCTCCAGCTGCTGCCACAGAAGAGTATGTCTCACAGCAGTTTTGTGTCACATCTGGCAGACTTGTGCAGATGTCCTGGAGAGTGTAGGGCATAGCTCTAGATACACACTTGTTGGCAATAGCATTGAACAAAAGATGTTTGCTTGAGAGTAACGTGAATTATCCTCTCATCTCCATTGCCTTTATTGGTTAGGGATGGGATATGGTTGATATTTATATCATTATTTGAAATTCTCTAGGGAGTCTAAGACATCTGCACAAAAATCTAAGATATCTGGCTTATGGCGGTCATGCACCCTTTTGAGCAGCAACTGTTGGCCAGGTGGGACACCTGCAACATATAAAAAGACTGAATCTTTTCTTAGGTCTCTTGGCTGTAATAGGAGCATAGATACATAATTTACATGTGACACATGAATTTAGATATCTCAGTGTTGGCCTGAATTCCACTCAAAGTGAGACAGGAAAATATGCAGTCATGTGCATTACAGTAGTGTCTATAGTCTCCATCTACTGGAGTATGTGGCATTATCATGGCTGCATGCTGATCCTCCCAGGACTGATTGATCAGCTTGGGGCTATTCAGGCTCTGTATCATATAACTGCCAATGCTTTGATATCTATGTCACACTAGTAGCGGTTAGCGTAATAATAGAAATTTTAAATCTAAAAAGGTTAGAAGCTGCAGATACTCTGGAACACGTTGGTGCTGGCAAGAGAATGAGAACTCAAACCTGAGAAGTGAACAACATTAGAGAAAGGTCAAATTTAAAACTATAAAACAACCTGAAAATTGTTGATACATATAACAGGTAGTGTAGAAATGAAAGAGGTGACAGGTAACAATTATAAGAAAGTTAGAATTTTAAATGGAAGAGCCTTTGACTGCTGTACATTAAAGTGACTCTCATGCACAATTTTTCAAGATACGGTCAGGCCAACTCTCTATCAAAATCTAATTATTTATGCAATTTAGGAATTTTGGGGGCTTATATTTATGAAATTCCTAATGCATAAAAACTCCTACCTACAAGTTTGTGCATCCAGTTTTAATCCTGTCAATACATAAATTCAGATACAGAACTCCACATTTCACTAAGGTGTGAATGTTATGATGGGCTACGGGTATCTTTTACACCTCTACCTCTTTAAATTTATCCAAAAGCCACTTATTTCAAACTTCTTACTCTTGCCATACCCCTAGTTTCATACATTTTTTATATCTTACATGTTAAATGCAAGAGATATATAAGTTTCAGCATGTAGCGCCTCTAAATAATTTTTTCTCTGTTTCTCATAATTAATCTTAACTTGCCTGTTGTCTGCCTGCTCATCTCTCATTCATGTCTCTTTAGCTTTTTTCCCCAGTCTGATGTCACCCTTTCCCTACCTCTGGAATGACTATCTATCTCTGATATGACCCTCAAGCCCATTTTCTCCGAGAATCCTCTCAGCCATTTTCTCCTTAATAATGATCAACCTGTTCTATCTGCACAATTTTTCCTTATATATCATCTTTGTTATGCTTTTCAGGCACTCTAACCTATGCGTGTCATGGAACAGCTTGTGACATCACTGTATTAGGCCTCAGACATTAAAGAAAAAAAAATACAAAATGGGAGACTGTTATTTAATATCTCAGTAGTTCCAGTAGTTCTAATCAAAGCATTTGTTTTAAGAAGAAAAAGATGTTCAGAGTATGTGTAGTGGTGAGACTCTCATTTAAAAATATGTTTTTTTCTAAATGAAAAGATATGTCCTTGTTTTATCTATGTTTAACTTCAGAGGATTTTTTTTTCTTGTCTGCAATGGTTGAATATCACAAACACCTATGGTGGATTAAAGAAATGCTTTCCTTATTTTATAGGTGTTAACGATTCCATTTACTCCTGCAAGTTAACACAAACCGTTCTGTTTAATATCTTTATCAATGATCTGGATGAGGGGATTGAGTGCACCCTCAGTAAGTTTGCAGATGACACCAAGTTAGGTGGGAGTGTTGATCTGCTGGAGGGCAGGAAGGCCCTACAGAGGGATCTGGACAGGCTGGATTGATGGGCCAAGGACAATTGTATGAGGTTCAACAAGGCTAAGTGCCGGGTCCTGCACTTGGGTCACAACAACCCCATGCAACACTACAGGCTTGGGGAAGAGTGGCTGGAGAGCTGCCTGTTGGAAAAGGACCTGGGGGTGTTGGTTGACAGCTGCCTGAACATGAGCCAGCAACGTGCTCAGGTGGCCAAGAAGGCCAATAGCATCCTGGCTTGTATCAGGAATAGTGTGACCAGCAGGACTACAGAAGTGATCGTCCCCCTGTACTCAGCTCTGGTAAGGCTGCACCTCAAATACTGTGTTCAGTTTTGGGCCCCTCACTCCAAGAAGGACACTTAGGTGCTGCAGCGTGTCCAAAGAAGGGCAACGAAGCTGGTGAAGGGTCTGGAGCACAAGTCTTATGAGGAGCGGCTGAGGGAGCTGGGGTTGCTTAGCCTGGAGAAGAGGAGACTCAGGGGAGACCTTATTCCTCTCTACAACTACCTGAAAGGAGGCTGTAGCAAGGTGGGGATTGGTTTCTTCTCCCAAGTAACAAGCGACTAGAGGAAACGGCCTCAAGTTGCACCAGGGCAGGTATAGGTTGGATATTAGGAAAAACTTTTTCACTGAAAGGGTAGTCAGGCACTGGAACAGGCTGCCCAGGGAAGTGGTTGAGTCTCCATCCCTGCAGGTATTTAAAAGACGTGTAGATGTGGTGCTTAGGAACATGGTTTAGTGATGGACTTGGCAGTGTTAGGTTAACAGTTGGAGTTGATCTTAAAAGTCTTTTTCAATCTAAACGATTCTATGATTCTATATTCAAAGGTACCTGCAAAGAGCTCTAAGCAAATAATTATTTTCTTATACCCTGTATTAAATTTTTTAAATCCAAGTTGACCTTAAATTGCAATGTAGTATTATGATTACAAACAGAGCTATTATTACACTATTTACAATACTTACTGAGACAGAATACATGATCTTGAAAGCCTGAGAGACTTAAAAAATTCTTTGCCAAGTCACTGCTGGTATAAAAAGCTATCATAAAAAAAGAGAAAAAAAAAAGACTGCTATTTATTATGATAATGAGCAGAGGTTTTGACAATAGTGTCAAATGTTTCACACCTAAAATAAAATAAAAGTTTCAGTAATTCATCTTTTAAAACAAATTGAATTGTACAGTACTGTTATTATGCAAATTAGCTCTATTAAAAGCACCATTTGCAAGCTTCAGGGGTTTGCAACTCCAATACAAAATCTTAATACATTAAAGAAGTGAAAAATATTGTATTATGTGCCTTTATGTCTTAGAAGTTCACAGTGTGGTAAAGGCAAAAAAAAAATAAATTAAAAGACACTGTAATTTGAAACAATACAACCTTTTTTCCATTTTAAGAACATTAAGACTAGGATATGAAGAAAATAAATTGTAAAACACAAATAATTTATAGTGGTTGGGGAAATTTGATTCTTTGGCGCTTGGTTTTGTGTATGAGATAATACACACATTATGACTGAAGAAACATCCCAGGACAATTATGAAATATTTAGGGCTTAGGAACATTGTTTGCATCTCTCCAATATAAGCCTAATTATAAGACATCCGCTTCAAATCAAAAGGCAAAATTCTTAAATATATATTATATATATAAAAATATATATTTTATATATATAAATATATAATATATAAATAAAGGAGTTTTGATATAATTTCAAAGTAAGATTTTGGCAGTATAAATATGGTAGAGTAGTAATTATTTTAATCAGGTCTCAGAGGTGATCTGAGCATTGTGTCAGGAGCCAGAACATCATAGCTTTTAAAATTCCTAAATAAAATGTGCCATGCAGAGACTACTCATCCCAACACCCCAGTCCTCTATCCAAGATTTTTCTCTAAAACGAGTCTGACTTTTTAAATGCATAAATAGTACAGATAAAATTTCAGCAGTATGACCCAGAACCTGTGTACTACTCTCGGCCTTTAGGCTATACTTAGTTACCCTGGATTCCAAGAACTATTTATTATGAAAAATTTTATAAGGCAATAAATGGCTTTTACAGATGACTACATCAGAGCAAAGCAGCTAATCACAAAAAAGGTTTATACCAAGTATATCTAAAACCCATGAACAATGTAATAAGACATCAAAAAAGAAAATTCAGTGAACACAAAAATCTGCCACTATTGTTTCCTTGTCTTTGAAAGTAGTGTTTGAAGGTTCGAAAAGCAAACCATCATTCAACAGAATGGCCTGTGTGGAAACCGCTTTGTATGACAAATGAGAGAGAGACTCAGTAAGGGTGCTGCCAAGAGTGGAAACAGAACAGAGACACAGTTCTGATCAACAGAGACCTTGTTTGGTAGAAAATGGGCCTTGTTTTCAGGGGTGGGGTGGGGAATAATCTGTAATACTGAAGTTATGAAAAACTCAAGGATTTGTGGTTTTTTTTTTCATTAGGAGAAAACTGTGTTTGTATATCATAGTTGCTAAACATCCACCTTGAGTTTAATAGTATACTCTCCCGTAAAAAAGTCAGTGCAAAATAGTATGAGACTGCATACCAGCAACTGTGCTCGGTGTATTACCCTGACCATTTCATATATTGTTTCATATTTTCCAAAAACTTCTAAAAATAAACCACCAAAGATTAAAAGTTAGAAGCTGTCCTACTAGAATAAGAGATTTAAAAAAGCCCAGAAAAGTGAGTTGCCATCTAATTCGTGAATGAGAAGGGGTTTAATATTTTGCACATATAAGGCTTCAAAAAAAAGCAACAGGAAATTCCAACCCTCCCTGAAAAGTTTATGACGCATTCCCACAACTCCAGCTATTAACATTTTGATAGTAAGTCTGTAAAGGCAAATATTGAAAAGATTAATTATGACACTAAATTGGCATCCAGTTACATGCCATCATTTTTTCTGTCACTTAAAAGAAGTGAAAAACAGCAATTGTCATTCTCATACTTCAAGAAAAAGAAAGACCTTAAGGCATTTTGGTAAAAATCAAAATATTTTACCACTATGTATAATGCAACTTCTTTATTGGATGATATTATCTTTCATGGAATCACATATAAAGAGAGAAGAAAATTAGCATTAGAGGTCCGAGCAGCTGATGAATTGTCTTCAGCTGGATAAGATTTAGCAATATTATGTACTGTTTACTTTTCGTTGAGAACTCAACTAGTAGCATTTGTCCTCTGATAAAGAATGTCATCTGCAGAGCTGTTACTGAAGAATCATAGGATAATATATTTTGGTCTGTAACTATGAAGACAGATTGCATGAAAAGAATCTTATCACCATTGTTTCTTTACTGCATTACTTTCCTCTCCGAGGTCATAGCAACTTCTTCTTCCATCTGGTACTGTTTATATTGGATTCATGCTATTGAATGTTCAATTTGAAAACAAAAGCATTGCAAATAAGTAATAATTCTAATTGAATAAACGAAATTCAGTCTTCTTTCTTTCTATAAGATTATGTAGAAATAACATCTAGGAGAATATTTTCCATTAGAATATCCTCAATAAGATTTCTGTTTCGATGTTATTCATGATTCTACATTATCCAACAAACTTTTAGTGAATAAAGACTATTTTCTACACTCGCATAGCTTTGATCAGCTCAGAAGTTCTAAAAAAACTAATTGTATATTTTTATTCTCAGTGATGCTATTTTTTATCTTCTTTTTTGTTTTAATCTATTTTTGGAAGCTGCTAATCTTCAGTGGAAAATCTGACACTCAAACAGACAAACATTTGTCCTTTTCTTCAATAATATTTAAGATACATTACAATGCAACAAAAACCTACTGTGGAGCAGCAAGATTATTTTGAACTGTTCTTGAAACTCAGCAGTTCCAAATGCACACACTGAGCAAATTCTAAATAAGGTTGACAGAGTGGAGAAAGGTCTGCAAAGATTATCGGTCTGATGACCTTGTTTAAAGTTTGCTTTCATCCCCAAATGTCTGTGATACATGGAGTTAGTAATACAATATAATATTGTAATATCTCTGCCTCTAAATTCACTATCAATAGTATCTGAACTATTCCTAAGTGATATTTGTCTGTTCTGTTTTATTATGTATGTATACGTGTCCTGCAGGATACATCCCTGGGCAAGCTAATTTACTGATTAACTGTAGTTTTGATTAGGAGGTTTCACTTAAATGTCAAAACTAAATACCTCTTGGAGTGATTGATTTCAACGGCAACTTCTATCTTCTTTGAACACAGAAAATAATTAATTCTTGCTATTTTAACATCTCTTTCATTTATTTAAAATCTATTAGGTCTTATTTTGGTCTTTTGTTTCCTAAGCTTCCATTGATCATTCTTTTTGTTTTCCTGAAGACATTTTCAAATTGTTAGCCTTCAGCTTTATTGAGGTATTCAGTCCAATCATGACACAGTATATATTTTGCAATAATATTTCTCTTTGTATATATATATATATCAGCTGAATATTTGTTTCTTCATAACAGTGTGATTTTGTTAATGCTGCAAATTACTATAACTACTAGATTGTTTTCTATTAGAAAGACCCCAGCAACATCTTCGTGATAACTACCCCAAGTAAGTTAGCCAGTTTTATACCCTTTTAGAAGTTTCATCTAAAATATGTTTTTGTAAATTCCATATCTTTCATCATGTATGAGAAATACTGTCAAAATCCTAATAAACTCAAAGTATAAAGTACATCTTTCTTCTTATTTTCTGGAAAACTCTGTTGTGTTTTTTATAGGAGGAAATTAAGTTTGACATTGTTTTATGTTACTCCAGTTCTTGTTAGCTGCCCTTTATATCTTTTCTAAAACAGGCACTAGGTTTATCCTTCTGTATTCCTTCTTTTCTCTTTGAATTCTCCCTGATAACTGTAATTATTTTATTTAGTTGTCTTAGTACCCAAGGGTGAATTAATCACATTAAGATGATTTGAGGTCTTTAAACTTACCAGAGCACTTTCTTGTATGTATAGTTCAGACCCCCCACCGTTTTAGTTATCTGATCACAGTCAAAAGCAGTCTCAAGAAAAGCAAAAACTCATTCGATATTTCAGCCATTGAGCATAATCTTCAATAGCTTTACTTCTTCACTGTGTAATGAACTCTCTCTTTTGTTGTTGTTTTTTTTCTAAGAATGCCCTTTTTGTTCTCTTGTGGTGTCCTTGGCTTGAGGTACCACATTTGTGCCTCAGCCTTTCTGATTTTGTTAAAATTTTGCTACTGTTCAATTAGTAATTCTTAACCTTTCATTACTTCTATTTAGCAATTCTATTCCTTTAGTAATTTAACCTACTATCTAATTTCTGTGTACCTTTTTTTTTAGTTTAAGGTCATGCAAGATCCTACATTTTACTCCATTTAAACTCATTACAATTCCTTTCATTCTTCTTCACAGAAATTCTTTGTCTTTATGTCCCTAATATTCTTAAGGAATCACCAGTTCTCTAAAACATCTAATTCCTTAGAATTCCTTCTTATGGGGCCTTGCTTCCCAGAGCTCCTTTGAGTCTACAAAAGTCTTGTCCATTGTCCATTGTCATTATTTTGCTTTTGCTTTCTTTCCTTTATAAGGATCAGGAATTCTTTTATTTCAAAAATTACTCTCACCCAAGTTACTCCTACTTTCAAATTTCCAAAATTGCTCCCTAGTGATTTCAGTTAAGCCTATAAAAACCTTATTTTCAGCCTCCATTTCTCCTTTCAGTATATAACAAGGTCATTCATGCATTTTGAACCCAAAAGTCTGGTTATAGCTACGTAGACAGGAATACTCCCAGAAATGTCTGAGATGCATTTAGAACCATAGAATCATAGAATCATAGCTTTGGGATGGAAGGGACCTTTAAATGTCATCTAGTCCATCCTCCCTGCAATTGCCAGGGACATCTTCAACTAGATCAGGTTGCTCAGAGCCCCATCCAACCTGACCTTGAATGTTTCCAAGGATGGGGCATCTACTACCTCTCTGGGCAACTCGTTCCAGTGTTTCACTGCCCTCATTGTAAAAAATTTCTTCCTTATATCTAGACTGAAAAATGTCTTCCTTATATCTGGTCTGAATCTATCCTCTTTTAGTTTAAAACCATCACCCCTTGTCCCATTGCTACTGGCCCTGCTAAAAAGTCTGTCCCCATCTTTCTTATAAGCCCCCTTTAAGTACTGAAAGGCCCCAATAAGGTCTCCCTGGAGCCTTCTCTTCTCCAGGCTGAACAACCCCAGCTCTTTCAGCCTTTCCTCATAGCAGAGGTGCTCCATCCCTCTGATCATTTTTGTGGCCTCCTCTGGACCCGTTCCAACAGGTCTATGTCCTTCTTGTACTAGAGGACCCCAGAGCTGGATGTAGTACCGCCACTGGTAGTAATGGCAATTAATTTATTCCTAAAATTAAGTGAGATAAATCTGTCCATTAGTCTTCATCACACCAACTAATTTCAAATATTGATTATGTACTAAGGATTCTACTTCTTCCTACAACTGTTCCTCATCCTTTTTTATTGGTAAATAAAGAGCTAAGGTTGTCAGCAAATTTACTGACTATCCCTTCTCTTCCTTATCTGCATAATCAATATCACTATTCCTCTTGGCTATTAGATCTTTGTCCAGATTTCTGTTGGGTTTATTCTGGTATTTCCTTATCTGATATAATTTGTTATTATCTCCTCATTGGATTCATCTATATTTCTGAATGGTGCAGCACAAAGAGGGAATGACAAGTGTTAGATTGGTGTTAGATAGTGTTAAATCCATTATGGTTCTAACATCATGTATAATAATGGCATATTTACTAGCAGCGAAATCTACAACAGTTGCCAGTGCTAGATACGTACCACATGCCTATAAAATGCAAAGGGCCAACTATATAGATGGATAATGCAAAACAGATTTCCATGTAGCCTCACAGATTGCCTTGCCATTACTACCAGCATCAGGTCATCTTTGGTTGCTGATGTTGCTATAGACCTCTAAATTAGCTGTCTACATAGTGCTCCAAAATTTCCTTTATACTGAGGAAGTGCTCGTATTTTCCAATGCTTCTCAGACTGGCTTCTTGCTCTGGTTGTGCTCCAGCCCACTTCTTCAGAGAGTCTATCACCAAGGACATGTTATGCCAGATTTTTTTAATCCACTCTTCCAGGGACTTGCTGTCATGAAAATGTAGACTGCGGTCCTTATAAATGCAGACAGAATCACGGTTAAGGCAGCAAGGCATGCGTGTAACCCACACAAATGTAGTTAGAAGACTGGATAGGAGACAAGGTCCTGATGTTACCACACATGTTTAAACCTCCTGCTATGAATTCTGTTTGCAGTTCCTCTCCTCAGGTTTCTGTTAATTCATTCTCTGTTGGTTTTAGACCTTCTTGTCCGGATCAGATCTCCTCTGTCATGGAGGACAATGCCTTGTGCAGAAAGCATTTCAGTGCAGCACAAGCAGACTCAAACTTGTTAAAAATGTGCCATTTTAGGGACTGGGAACAGTGTAGATGTAGGAGCAAAGAGGATCATAGATTAATTTGCCACGAGAAGCAGAGCAGAAGTTGTAGCTGCATTGGTGTAGGCATAATTGAAGAGAAAATAAGAGCCGCCTTCTATTTTGGTGGCATATTCAAAACCAGAAATGTTCCTCCTTAGACACTAGCAATTAATTAAAGCATAATGCATTTTAGGCAAGTGAAACACAAGGGATATACACTTTTCTTTAATCTAATTTAATCAGTTTTTCAAAAAGCCGCAGTTCTGTTTTCCAATAAAGGAAGAGTGCTCTTCCCTGTTGATTAACTTTTCTTTGTGGCAGATATTTTATTGCTTCTATTGAAAAAAATGCCATACTTGGGTGTTAATATAATCTTCACTGTGTTTTTTCACTTTGAAGTAATCAAATGGTTTCTGTTGGGGTTTTTTGCAGACAGCTGCTAAGACAATTATTCTCAGAACATACTTAAATTTCCAGTTTCCCATCCTCTTTATATTTCAGGTTACTATATGTCAATAGATGATATAATATACAGGTCTATACTTAAAATATCTTTCTACTAATGGAAGCAAAAAAGGTGTGCAAATGTAAATATTACGAGTTCAATTCCATTCCACAATTGTGTTGAGAAATTTTGATCTGACTGAGTGGAAAAATAGGCCTATAAAGTTTGAAAGAGTGAAGTAATATTTCCTACATAACTACTAATATTCATAAATGTGTCAGGAATGTAAGAATCCAGATTGGAATTTTTTGGCAGTAACCATTCTGTCCTAACTTGTACATCAAAAATAGCTCAGAGAACAAAGTGAAAATAGCACTTTTTTTTTTTCTTTTCTTAAACGACTCTACTGCAAACACAGGGAGTACAAAATAACTTAGGTTCTTCTCTCACTTTTATTTAACCAGACTCAATGAATCTCATTGGTGTTAATGATGGCTTTTTGCACACCAACAGAAAACAGGGAATGTGAGGGTGAAGAAAATGACAGTAAGTGATGTAGCACTTGTGAAGCGATAAGGCCAGACATCTAAAAAACTATTGTATGTGGCCATTTGTCTATATGCAGCAAGCGACTATGAGTCATACTTGGTTCAGGAAGCTGTTCTCCAAATGTCTTTGTCTTCAGTGACACCTCCTATCTGTCATGACAAGTGGAAGTCTGATAGCAGTGAGGATACTGGTTTCATGCTTCCAAATTAACACTGTGTGGAGAAAGAAACAGACAAACAAAACCAAAATGGTGAACTTTACTTTGCAACTAACCCAGACCTTTGACTTTAGTGACAGTCAAAATCCAGGGTCTATGTCTAGGCTAATGCTATGTCTACCACTAAAGGAACATAGTGTTGATGTAAACAAGGTTGTACGCCTTGACTTCAGAGCCAGGAACTAATATTGGTTCTTTTTATTTTACACAATAGACATAACTTAAGCAATGTTTCATGATTGTAGATCTGGGTGTGCACTCCATTTGTATTCTGGCTCCATGTCTGATTAAAACATACAGCAACCTCTCTTCTGCACCATCCATTCTATACTGTCCAACACCATGGCAGAGAATATCGGAACATTTTAAAGTACAAGCAACTTATTTTTGCTCTGTGTTTGACAGTTGTTCTATTTGTCAATAATATATTAATTCATTTCTTATTTGTAGATTCTTCAAGTTCTGTTGCAATTTTTGCACAACACTTGTTTTCCTTCTGTTGACATAAAGGATTTTTTCTGATTCATAATATAAGGGCTTTTCTTTCAGCAGTGGAGAGCCACAGGTGTCTGAATATCTTATGAAACAAAAAAAAACAAAACAAAAAACAAAACAACTTTTGGTTATCCTCAGTTTTCATTTTACTAAAAGTGACTCATTACTTTTTATTTTCCTGTCTCAGAAGGAAAGGACAATTAATTTGGCACAAGCTTACTTGTGTCTCCATTTCCGGCTGGCATGCTGTCAAGGGATATTAATTCATTAAGTGTACAGTCATTGGCATAATTGCTTTTGTACTTTAAAAAAAAAAAAATGGCCTTATTGATCAAGTTTGATGACAAGCCTATCTTTTATCCCCAAACTTCAGTAGTTCTGTATTTCATATGTCAGATCTCCTGACTTTATAAGATCAACACTTTGACAGCACTGGATGTCACTGAACTAAACATTACTTCACCATGGATATGTAATCGCGGTAGCCCACAAAATAAGATAATTTTCAGTTCTATATGATCATTAGAACTGTTTTAAGATTCTTATCTTTAACAATTTCACATTCATTATTGCTTCAGCAAGTCAGAAAAGTTTTATTTTTAAAGTTCCACTAGTTGTCCCAAAGATTTTACTCAGGATTTCCTACTCAGTCCCTTCTTAATCTGTGCTTTATAGAATGGTTTGCATTGGAAGGGACCTTCAAAGATCATCTAGTCCAATCCCCATGCTGTGGGCAAAGGCATCTTTCACTAGATGAAAGCTCCATACAACCTGACTTTGAACATTTCCTATGGGGCTTCCACAATTTCTCTGGGCAACCTGTTCTAGTGGCTCACCACCCTAATTGTAAAAAATTTCTTCCTTATGTCCAAACTAAATCTCCCCTCTTTCCGTTTAAAACCGTTGTCCTTTGTCCTGTCACTACAGGCCTCAGTATCTCTCTGTCTTTCTTTGTAAGCCTTCTTTATATACTGAAAGGTCACAATAAGGTCTCCCTGGAACCTTCTCTTCTCCAGGCTGAAAAACCTCAACTCTCTCAGTCTTTCTTCATAGGAGAGTTGTTCCAGCCTTCTGATCCTTTTCATGGCCCTCCTCTGGACACCCTCTATCAGGTCTATGTCTTTCTTGTGCTGGGGACTCCAGAGCTGGGGTACACAGTACACACAGTACTCCAGGTGGGGTCTCACAAGAGCAGAGTAGAGGGGCAGAATCACTTCCCTAGACCTGCTGGCCATGCTTCTTTTGGTGTAGCCCAAGATACAACTGGCTTTCTGGGCTGCAAGAACACATTGTTAACTCATGTCCAATACATTAGAAGTAGTCAGCATTTTTGTTGATGAAATGTTTTAGTAAAAGGTTTTCCAGATGGAAAAATGTTCCGTAAAGATTTGATTTTCATGAACATTTTCTGAATGTCTATAAAAGTAAACATTACTTTTTTACTACATATATTGCTAAGTTATTTTGGGGAAAAATATTAGTAAAAATAATTAACTGATATAATAATCATAGAATCATAGAATGGCTTGGGCTGGAAGGGACCTTAAAGATCATCTAACTCCAGCCCCCCTGCCATGGGCAGGGACGCCGTCCACTAGACCAGGTTGCTCAGTGCCCCGTTCAACCTGGCTTCAAACACTGCCAGGGACGGGGCGTCCACAACCTCTCTTGGCAACTTGTTCCAGTGCCTCACCACCCTCATTGTAAAGAATTTTTTCCTAACATCTAATCTAAATTTCTCATCTTTCATAATATTCCATAGCTTTTTATTTTAGCTGAACTGGTCACTCTTCTCCCATATCACAGAAATCAGTAAAAGCAAAGACTTCTTTTTACCTAAAAACATTAGAGTATCAGAGAATGAATCTATAGGAAGTACAAATTTCTTTGCCAAAGTACCAATCCTCCACATTATTTTGAAGATATTAATGCAGAAATGTCCTTTTCTGGCTTTACCCCACATTTCACTTGGCTTTTGTCTCATTTTTCTTTCTGGAACACATTGTTAATATATTTCATTTCCAGCATGCCACTCAGCAAGGATCTCACATGCACACCATATGACTGATGTCCTTAGTGATGCATGATATTTCCAGACTCATTTCATTAAAGTTTTAATAGCACATCCTTGTAAACCTTAAACTATGACCATCACACACTTAAACACTTACAAGAATGCATATTCAGACACTTAAACATTTCCCAATGCTCATCTTCTCTTACCATTAAACTTATATATGTCTGTATGTTTCTCCCCCCTGAAATTAGGCTTAAGCAAACAGGCCAATATATGTAGTCTCTGGAAAGCACCAGGAAATGTAACTCTAAAGCAGCAACTCCAGTAATAATATTTGTTCACAAGTTCTAAGAATGTTTAAAACAGATTACCTAAACTCTGTTAATAAATTAACATCAAGGTTTTTTTCCTGCAAATAGTTCTTTCTTACAATCCAAAACTGGCATATATCCCTACTACAAAGTGTGATTTCCAAAGTATCTCATAGGACTCTGTCAGTTATGCCTGGTAGTTATAGCTCAGGTAAGAGATCCTAAGGTTCTTTGAAGTCATTGTCTTAATGTGTATGCTACCAAAGAAATGTAGAAAAATGTTGTGCATCATCAGAAAGAGACAACAAAGGAGAGTGCCTCACTTTACTACTATAAAAAATCTTGTTGGACTGGTTTCTTGGGTACTGTGTACAGGTTTGGTCTATGCATCTCAAGAGGGATGAAATGGAGTAGAGTGGAGTTGTAGAAGGTAAAGAGGAGAGCAGCAAGCAAGGGGATGGAGGTACCACTTTACAAGAGAGAAAATATGTCTGATATTCTTAAATTGGAGAGAAGAAGGCTGAGGGATCAAGACATAAAAACATGAAGGTGGTGGATAGGAAGAATGAAGAATCATACTTTATCAAAACACACAATACCAGAACTTATTGCACTTACTGAAACTTTTGAAAAAAACAGTTCAGAACAAACACAAGAAAGAATTTTTTCTTCCCAGCAGATAGTGAACTTCCAGAATTTATCACCACAGGAGGCTGTGGAGATATCAGCAGGTTTATTAACAAAAAGTCCATGAACAGATGATAAAAGGATTAGGCAGGGTCATACCTTTTAGAATCCCTGATCTAACAGTTGCAGATATTGGGGGAGTTAAAAGAAGATGGAGCAAGGAAAATGGCCAGACTTGCATGCTCGTCTGAATTAGCATCTCTTTCTGCTACTTTCTGATCCATGGGACACTTCTTCTGCTCACATGCATAAAGGCACAATACTGAAGTTAAAACTCAGTACATAACAAAAACCTCCAGCAAACACATTTTTCTTTTTTTTTTCCCCCTGAATGATTGCTCAATGATGAATGGAACAACTGAAAGAGACTAAGGGAAAACACAGCAACTGTCCAGAAATGTGAAAGATAATTGGAGGAGTCTTAAATGAAGCTTGATCTATAAGCAGTGCATGTTAGCTAAAAGGAGAACAGTCAGATGATAGCCTGAAAAGAATGAGAGTAACTCAGTTGATTAAGAGTTGGCATCTAGTGCCATTCTAGATGCATTAGACTATCTCATATACTTCTACTGGGATGGCAGACACAGTCCAGTAAATAACTGTGCCATCCTAGAACAACAGCTGAAGAGCACAAGGAATCAATGGCCTATAGGTATTTAAAATGGTATAAGTCATGTGTTTAGGTACATCAGTCAGTTCTCTTTCTTCTTTAATGGAACACTAACAATAAATCTACACTGCAAAAATTTGTAATATATGACATTCCCTGTAAAGATGAAATATGTGAATGAGGTATTTTTAAATAGAGAGAATGCAAAGAAATATAGAAGTCTTAGTGACCATAATGGACAGTAACTCTGGTGATGCTTGTAAAGCCACTCACTCCGAAAGTGTACATGACTACAAATTCCTTCAAAGTGCTTTCTGGTAACACGTTGAAGTCTTCTGGTAATCTGTTTTACTCTATACATGGTAATAAGGAATTCTTTCTAGAAATCTGAGGAATGTTTTGTAGTTGCTATATGTATTTTTGTTATGTTTGATATTATTTTTCCTGTTTGTGGCAAGACATTAAGTCTAGTATAAACTGGCCCAGCATGGAGGTAAAGGAAATATAAACACAGGAAATGCAGCAAGAACTATAAGGAAAATATCAGTGGTAGAAATGCCAACCAAACTTTCTAACTTCCTAGTTTTCAACAAACCAGGAAGTTCATTTGGGAAATTTTGAAGTTCAAATGAAAATTTTGAAGTCAAATTTAGCAGAACAGAAGCACCAACTATTGATTGAAAAGCAATCCAGTTTGGAAGACTTTAAGTACCTAGTACATGTTGAAGAAGTACTATCACAGGACTGAAAGTATCAAGTGAGTTCTTGGAACAGATTGGGGATGACTTTTTAATTGCAAAGAGTACAAGAATTAGTTCATAATTTTTTTAGAGTTAATTCTGTCTAATAATTTAAAATTTGAAGGCAGAGAGTAAAGTAAGCAACAGGGATTAAAAACTATAGACTTCACAGTTCTGAAGAAAGTAAAGAAAAAGCATTTCTTGTACTTCAAGAAAGTGAATTTAAACAAGCCTGAGAACTTGTTTGTGAAAAAAGTAATCTAAAGGAAAAAGTGTAGAACAAGTGATATTTCTAAAAAAGACAATATTAAAAACTTTGAAGTAAACTATCCACATACAAAGGAAAGGTAAGATTAGGAGTTCAGAAACCAATGTAGTTGAATAAAAAATTCTTTAATAATCTGAAAAGCAAAAGGCAATCACAGAAAAAGTGAAAACAGTAACATAAGAAAATGCTCTATGAAAGAACAATAAAAGCACATAAGGTGTGAGTTCAGAAAACCTAAGGAGTTAAAACTAGCAGAGAATATTAACAGCAATAAAATGTTCTCTAAGCACAGTACAAGTTAAAAAGAGATTAAGGGAAATACTGAGGTGTTCCTTTATGAGGTGAGCTACTGAATGAGACAGAAGACAAATGTTCAAAGCCTTTTCGACTTCAGCTCTAACAAAAAGATTATCATGAGCCAACACTAAAAAAATTACAAGTAAAAGCAAGGGCATAAGAGAAGTGAATACTACAAATGGTGGTAAGACGTTTAATCCTGGCAATGTGTCAATGAAATTTTATTTGTTGCCTTGACAGGAATCAATACATTTAACATAATCTCATAATTTCCCAAACAGTGAAAAAGACAACCTATTCATTTATGTTCCTCCTTTCTCCCCCAGAGTCTATGGAACTTACATTTGGGGGTTTTCGGCACCATTAAGTCCTCTTATGTCACATGTCCCTCTCTTTCACTGTGAATAGAGACAACTAATGAGAATTACTTCATCATCACCCACTTGGAGCCTCAGTTGCTGTCAGAACACTTTTTGAAAAATAGCCAGGGGCTTGGAAAACTGAGACAGAAGTTTAGGGGTCCAGGTACTTGACTAAGGCTGTAAGAATCTAATGGACTGAACTTATAGCTGTGGTCACCAGGCTATGAAATGCTGCAAGTAAAAATCTTCCTCCAGAAGCAGAGGGATTCATGAGCAAGAAAAGTCCTCTAATCTTGTGATGATGACACTTCAGAGCACATCACAGAGCATGATTTGGTTACTAAAATTAAATGTCTGGGGGACTTTCAGGCTAGGTGTCCTGTGCTGGATGAAGTATTTTGGCAATAAGTATACTTCATGACTGTAAAAATTCTGTAGAAAAAAATGGATTTTAGAATTAACAAAATTGGAACAATTATCTGAAATCTGTACTTGGAGGCAGGGTTCAAGCAGGAAAGACAGTGGTAGTGGATGAGGATCAAGTCATGCATTAACTGAAAGTCCAAGGGACCTGACAGACTGCACCCAAGTCAGAGATGGCCATTGTCCTTGCAAGACCTCCCTTCATTATCTTTGAAAAATTATGGAGATTGGAAGACATTTCTTACAAATAGAACAAAGCAAATGTCATAGTCAACTTCAAAAGAGGCCAGAAGGTCAATCTGGGCAACTACAGGACAGCCAGTCTCACTTTCATCCCTGGAAAAATCACGGAGTGAGTATCCTTGAAGCCCAGGAAGCAGAAGAAGGTGACTGGGAGCAGTCAACGTGGATTTACCAAAGGTATATTGTGCTGACGAACTTGATTGCCTTCTATGACAAAATGATTGGATATGTAGATGAGGAGAGAGCAGTGCATGTCCACTACCTTGACTTCAGCAATGTTTTTGACACTCTCCCAAAACATTCCTGCGGACAAATTAGGATGTTACAGTGGTTTAGTGAACAATTAGATGAGAAAAAATATATTTTGATGGTTGAACCCAGATGGTAATGGGCTGTACTCTACCAAGATGCTTCCAACAAGAGTTGTATCACAGGAGTCTATCTCAGGTCCTGTTATGTTTAAAGTCTTCACCAACAAAGTAGAAGAGGTAATGGAGAGCATGCTCATCAGGTTTGCAGATGACATCAAACTGAGGTGATCAGTTGATATGCTTGAGGGCAGGGCTCCAATTCAGGTGACCCAGAGAGGCTGGAGGAATGGAGCAGCTCTGTGGAAAAGGCTCTGGAGTGGTGGTGGGAAAATCTACCATGATGTGCCTTGGCAGCTGAGGGGCTATATGAACAGGGGTACAGCCCACAGATCAAAGGAAGGGATTGTCTTCCTCATTAGATCATGTCTATTACAAATGCTAGAGAAATTATGTATTAACAAAGAGATGTATGGATGGAAAAATCCTGTAAAGTCAGCAATCTGATTATCATATTCATAACTGAAAAGTATAGTTGTAGGTACCTGTCACAGTATATCTTTCAGACTAAGTACAGGTAATTTCATGTCAGTTTCTCAAGGATTAAGAAGAGTAATTTGCAATAGAATTTACTTCAAAATTAAGAATAGTATTTGCTGCTGTAAATAACAAAACACATGATTCATAAACAGTTACTGAAGTGGTATAGAAATATATTTTATTACAGAGCCGTAACAACAAAAGAGTCTCTAAGAGGTCATATAGTCTATTCACCAACTAAGAAGCAGATGAATTTAACTTAAAGCATTCCCAACAGATATTTGTCCAAGCTGTTCTTGAAATTCTTCTCTTCCACAGCCTCCTTAAACCATTTACTCTGGTGTTGAATTAGAGTGTTTTCCTTTAGGCAAACCTAGGTCTCCTTTGCTTCAATTTAAGACTACCACTTCTTTTCCTATCTCAAATCCTACAAGATGGCTTTAAGCTATCAGTGTAACAAACCTTTTAAAAAAGCACCTCACTTTCAGAAAGCAACAGAAAAGACAGATTGGAAAAAAAAAACCCAAACACTTCTATATTCATAACACTCTAAAAAGTAAAGACCTCATATAGAATGTAATGTACAGTTTTGGTTACCTACATTAATGAACTTAAATTGAAACAGGTTCAGAGAAATGCCAAAATAATTACAGTAATGGAAAAACAAGCTATGAAAAGAGGTTAAAGGACTTGACTTGTTTATATGAGGAGTCATTTAATTTTGTTAAGCTAAACATTTGGGGCTTTCGAAGAAGTGAGAAAGAACTAATTAAATTGAAAGATAATGCTGGTGCAAAGCAAACAGCTATAAATTGATTATGAATATATTTCCAGACAGAATAAGAAAAAAATATTTATAATCATGAAGTAAATTTTCAGATAAGCCTGTATGCAGAACTGTGGGGACAATTAATATAATTGCTGTAAGATAGTATTTGATAAAATGCTATCTGGGCTGCATCAAAAGAAGCATGGCCAGCAGGTCTAGGGTAGTGATTCTGCCCCTCTGCTCTGGTGAGACCCCACCTGCAGTACCGCGTCCAGCTCTGGAGTCCTCAGCACAGGAAAGACATGGTACTGTTGGAGCGGGTTCAGAGGAGGGCCACAAAAATGATCAGAGGGATGAAATACTTCTCCTATGAAGAAAGGTTGAGAGAGTTGGGATTGTTCAGCCTGGAGAAGAGAAGGCTCTGGGAAAACCTTATTGCAGCCTTTCAGTATTTAAATGAAGCTAGTAAGAAAGATGGGGACAAACTTTTTAGCAGGGCCTGTTGTGATAGGACAGTGCGTAATGATTTTAAACTAAAAGACAGGTAGATTTAGACTAGATATAAGGAAGAAATTTTTTACAATGAGGGTGGTGAAACACTGGAACATGTTGTCCAGAGAGGTGGTAGATGCCTGATGCCTGGAAGAATTCAAGGTCAGGTTGGACAAAGCTCTGAGCAACCTAATCTAGAGATGTTCATTGCAGTGGGGTTGGACTAGATGACTTTTAAAGGTCCCTTCCAACTCAAACTATTGTATGATTCTATGAAAATTTATGGAAGAGAGTCTGTTGATCCTAAATTTATGAAGTTCAGCTAAGCATCTTTTGATATCAAACCTGAATATAGCCACAAGAAATATTTTTATCTTAATGATTGTATATGTTTTGTCTCCATCATTTTGTGTCACTTCCTTGTTTCAAGAATTCCAATAATTACCATAGGAAGCAGAAGAATGTTTTTTACAGATTCATTTCTGGGGTACTTTTTGCCTTAATGGCCAATTGTAAGGATGCAATGTTACTAAGAGTGCACTGATTCTCCAAAGGTTCACCATTTGCTTGTAACATCTCTTGCTTATAATTAACTAACCCAAAATATGAAGTCAAATCAAGAAAGATCCTCCCCTACCCCAAGAACAACTACAAGGTTATTTAAAGGGTTATTTAGAGGGTTATTGAGATCTTATTTATTTGATGTTGATAATTGGTATGGTTTGGTTTCTTGCTTACCTGAATAATATATGATATTATCACAGGATCATTTACATATTTATATAAATTAATTTCCTGTTAATGCAGATACATAGAACATCAACATTGGTCTTGATCCCTCCTGTTCTATACAATGTATTTGATGTTGTTGTTGCTTGCAATGTATTTCTTAAATTTCTTATGGGCCGGAGGAAAACAATTAACACTTTGTGATTTGTAGGATTTATGTTCCTTGTTTCCTAATTTTTTTTTAATTTTTCTTCATTTCCTGTGATTTTGAGGATTTAGATGAGTGAAAGTAGGGGTAAAAGGGGGTGAAATTTGAATTCCCACATGCTAATGTTTTCAAATCTCAATTTGACATAATCTCAGATTCTCAAAAAACTAACTGGTTCATCTAGACCAATTTAGTTACTTTCAAAAAAATCTTTTGTGTCACTGCTGGCTCAACATGGACATGTGACATTCTTCAATAGCTGAAATTGCCTGCTCTGAGGAAATAAAATGGGTTGTTAATATATAATGACTTCATTCTCGATATCTGAATTGTAGTGATTAATCAACAAAAAAAATATAAATCTGTTTGCCTGACCCAAGGGCTAAAAACAAATAAAAGGGACCAAACTTCTAGCAGTGCATTTTCAATAACTGCAGTATCACTTAGCTAGTACATTTTTTTAATGCATATTTTTAGCAACACTCAGTTGCTAATGATAGGGAATCCTGTGAGACATGTTACCAAACAAAAAAAAAAATTAATATTTCATATTTTTGTCAGAGATTGAAAAATTCATATTTGAAGTCTCTGTTTTGGAGATATACCTGCCTGGTGAGATTTATTATACTCAATGGGGTTAGAATTGTTTGTTTGCTTGGTTTTAAGAACTCCAGTTGAAAACAAAACTGGAATATTCTTTCAAATATCATCTAAAGTTTATATTTAATATGTAAGTCCTTAGAAATTAATATTTTGGATTTTACATAGAAAGCTTTACACTGATCAATTTTTTAACATTATTCATTTAGAAATGTGAACACTTAGCTAATTTTAAAGGCAATAATTTTAAAGGCTAAGCAGAAAACATAAAGACTTCAGTTTTATTATTTAAATAGATAACAGCTCACAACGTAATGTCACATATAAGCTCACACTATCTCAAAATATACCATCAGAAATTGATATTTTATCACAGTAATCTGTCTTTGTCAAGAACTGCAAATAACATCACATAGAGCTGAACCTTCACTGATGACCTGATCAAATGGCTAGGACTTACCAGTTCTTTCAATTGCCTTTCGTTGGCTGTGAATGAGGCTGAAATTGCCCATGGTATTTTTTTTTTTCATCAGGAAGAAACTGTATCTCATGCCTTGTGAATTTACATATTGAAAATTCCATTGTTTAATTGAACAGAAGACTTGAGATTTTGAGATCTAGTATTAATGCCTGCTTCCTTTGTATTTGATAACAAACACCATTAAATGTTTGTGTTATTGGCCTTTTTTATTAATGAATGCTGGAGTGGAATAACATTAGCAAGTGCAGTAATTACCACCATCTAACACTCTTCAGTAACTCTAAAATAATAAAACTATACCTGGTCTTGCTGGACAGCAATCTAAAAATTACAATTAATTGTGAAACTATAATGAACCATATTAGAAATAACAGTAAATAAAGCTTGTTTAAACAAAAAAAAAATCAAAAATACTTTGAGAGTGTCCTTTAAAACTTCACTGCTACACATCTGAAGTCATTCTGTAGCCTTCAATATCACCTTTTGTATCTTACTATTAGTAATCTACATACAGTTCTGTGTCCTCATCACTCCCATGGCATTTGTTATTCATTCACAGTTAGAAAGAAATGTTCAATTACATCATTTGACATATTCATGTAGATCTCTACTGTTTTGGGTTTTGGTTTTGGTTTTGGTTTTTTTTTTTTTTATCAATTAGTACTGCATTTATTGCTTTTTTATTCATTATGTAGGATGCCAACAGGTACAGGTATTTCTACAGGACTTTTTGTCCTATAACTTATTGCAAGGAATTAAATAGATTCAAATCCTGAAAAAAATAGATTCATAGCCATCATAGCATTATCCAAGGAGTTTTATAGTCCCTACACACTTCCTACCCACATTTCATGAGAAACAGGTAGTATGTGTGAAAAATAAAATATTTAAATGACACCAGCCTCCCATCCTCTTTTCACCCAGGAATGACAGCATTTGAGCTTGGGGAGGGAGTCCCTTGTGCATAGGAAAGACAGGAACCAGACTTACTGGACTTTTTTTTTCATTGCTCTTTAAAAAAAAAATAAATCATTTTTGTCTCATAACAAAAGTTATATTCAGCAGACAAGATCTGTGGTCTTGAAATATGTCCATGAATATTACATTTTCCAAAGCATTAACTCATAGCAGTCACCAAGGAGCCATGGGTTCAGGGAACAGGAATGTGACAGCAGAGTGAAAAAGGAAAAAAAAAAAAAGATTAAAATTTTCTTTGGAAAGTCACAGGAGCCAAAAAAGAAGTGACTGTGAATAGCAGATTTGCCTATCCAGAAATATTAGTACTAAAATACTTATTTTATTCTGCTGCAAAATAAACCTGTGCCCTAAAGAAGCACCATTTGGTTCTGCATGACTCAGAGAAAACTCATTTCTATCACAGGTTAATTTTTGCAATTGACTGAAATTTAGATTAATCAGAGGTTTATACGAAGATAATACATTACCAGAGCATAACTGAGAACAGTGAGATTGTAGGCAAATGACAATAAAACCAAAGCAAAATTAATTAATCTCATAACTGTAGAGATATAACAGTTTTCATATATTAACATATTAATATGATATCCTTAATATGAAGGGAAGATGTAATAGTTGATGACCTCTTGGACAGAGATGATTGAATCTTAAAAGGAGAAAAAGATAAATAGCACAACTTTCAATGTTCCAATAAGAATTATCTTCCAAGTTTAACTTAACCAGCCAACGTATCTATAACAGTTACATAAGAATAAGCACCTAATATAAGAGACCACTTATCTGAAAGAAATAGACCACTCTCAGGATGGTAGGTTCAGAAGACAGATTGCTAGGCATTATGAAAAACTAATTTTTAATCATTAATCTTTCCATCAAGGCAAGTTGTGTATTTTCTATTTGCAGGAAGCAAGAAAAGCATACCTACCTTTGAATGCAACTATTTTTAAGGTAGCACAGGAATTTATCTGAAGCAAAAAAGTTTAAAAGTACCTTATTTTAACAGAAATAAAAGTCATCAAAAATAAGCCAGATGTCAAAAGCGTGACCTGGGTTTACAGAATCATGACAGTGCTTCTCCCATGAAAGCTTGTAGGTCTTTCAGGATATAGTATGGTGCCAGATGTTAACATTTATCCAAGAATCTCTGGAGTCAAAAAAACAATTATACTTTATCCTTCATCATTCTTGTTTCAGAATCTCATTACCAGAGTTTACAGAAATGTTTGTGCTGTAAATATTATAGGTGCTACTTTAGGAAAAAGTTTTGATTGCAGAAAAGTTTTTTCAGAGATGTGAAATTGCTTTGATACATACAAACACAGACATAAATAGTATACGGAGTAGAAAACAAAATTAACATTTTACTTATGTCCCTGACTTGTTTTACTGATATTAGCCTTAGTGTTTACTACAGTTTTAATGTTCTTCCATTACAAATCTCCTCAAAGCCTCTGTCTCTCAGACATTTATGTCTGTGCCTAACTTTGAATAAAGTCATCTGTTTAGCAAAATTGGGATGATAAAATCAGGTACCACTGAACAGATTAAATTCTTGCACATTCGTATTTGAGTCCAGTTTCTGCTAAATCTGGTTAGTCACTCAAAGATGTAGTATGGTCTGTAGGCCAGAGAACTAAACATGGGACCCCTCCAGAAGCAGTATGACTTCTGACATTGGCTTAGGAGATTACTTGTTTGCATCATGCCTCCGAAGAGCCCTTAACTTAAGAGTAGCAAAGAGAAGCTTGATAAATTCTTATTCTTTTCATGACAAATTAGAATGTTAGAAATACATTTTATGTCTTCAAAATGGATCTTTTTTTTGCAGTGGGTATGGGGTTGTAGTCATATACATGCTCAAGTTTATGTGTCAAATGTGTCATGGATAACTGGAATTCAGAAAAATGACCATACCACATATCCATGAGGACTTGTTTTCAGTAACAACAATTGAAATGCTGTAGCAATGACTGGCGGATATCAAGGGGGGGAGGGGGAAGATTTTCTAACTGGTTTCAACATAATGGGATTGACTTTGAGCACACAAGACAGCATTTTTTCTACCCTTCTTGTTCTGCAAAGCACCTACCTGGAAGGTGCCCTGCTGAGCATGAGCACTATTGAATGACCTTTTTATTTTTATTTCTGTGTGCTGTTGTATATATTTTCTCACAGACAGACAGATGCAAATTAATTTTTGAACAATTCATACAGATATTAAGGTGACTTTTGATCTAAGAAATAGTCAACATAAATAAAATTTCAGACACATGCACAATTGCTGTGCCGTTAGCTTTGCCATGAAAGCTTTCATTGGTTCACTCCAGGACAGATTCCAGTAATATTCAGTCTCACAGACTATTGCTAAATATTTAGTTTACAGTGTACACTATCATGTTAACAGACTATACACATAACTCACTACTACTCTTCTGCACACACTATTTCATATCATCCTGTCTAAGAAAACACCTTAATCTGTGTATTGCTTTTAGATTTAATCTAAAACTGTAATTGAAACCACATCTAATTACATAGGCAACAATATTTAAATAACCTAGAAGCCTGGTGAGCAGGCTGAAGATCCAAGATATTCTAAGAAAATTAGTCTGGCTCTGACAGTCAAAAGGACCCAGATGACACCAACCTGCAGTCCCCTTCCATCCTTTTCTGTGCTGCTATATTGCAGTTTCATGACTTTAGCTTCATAGCTCCATATTCAAAACACCTCTTTCAAAACCTGCTGAGCACTGATCAAGTATAAACCTCCAGTGCTGGTCTGAAAACATTAATTATTCAGAAGTGGTTAAGTGGTCCAAAAGACAGCATATCTGAGAAAAGTATGTTCTAGATAACCATGTAAAGTATAAGTGCACTCTCTCAGTAGCAATGCATGTAGAGTAATTGCACTGAATCCTCAGTTGGATGGATAAAGACCAATAGGCTTTAGTAACAAGGAGAATGGTTTTGGTTCACCACATAGTTAGGTGAAAAAGGACAAGGAAAGACTATCTTATACTTCATTACTTTACTACAAAGTAATACTACCTGAGCATACATTTTACATGTAACTGTTGCTGCAGCAGTTGCTAGATTCTTTGACTCATTTTGCACTAGAAGAATTAATATATAAAGAATTAAACTTCTTTTTACTTGCAAAGTAAAGAAAAGGTTTCCTGTGCAGGATCTGCATCCTTTTTCAGTTCATTTTTCAGTTGGTGGGTAATTTGACAAACCCCTCCAGACAATAGAGATCTATTAGATCATCTGAAGCATCATCAGTGTGATTAGCTCCTTGTCAAGACAATTGAAGAGCAACACAACATAAATGCATAAGTCAATAGCAAAAGGTGTCTATACGTAGTCATTACTGCATCCAAGTCAGTGGAGATCTAATTAGAAGAATATGGAAAGCTATTATGTCATCCAGAAGTGAATATCTATATTTTATCAGATGAATGGTTTTCTAGGTACCTGTTATAATTTGACTACAGACTGAGCTTAGTGGGCTTAACATATATATATATATATAGTGCCACTCAGGATGTATTTAGGTGTTTGAGATACTTAGACAGGACTGGCAGAAGTTAAATATGTGGCAAACCTGTGTTCTTCTGAAAGCTGTTATGAGGTCAAGGTGGGATAGCTCACACCATCTAAACTGGCACTGAAGACCACCAGGGATCTCCATTGACTGTGATGAGAGATAAAGACACTAGAATCACATGTAGAAATCTATACTGCAGACACATGAATTGAGGTGACTGCATGTGGATCTAACTCTGACCCAAAATGTAACTACCCTAAGACATTTTCTGAAAACACATACTTCTACTCAATTGTCGTTCATGTGACTCTAAAATGGCCTTGTTGGGGAAGCCAACCCAGTTTTTTATCCTGCTTTCTTTACCCCCTTTCTTTTTACTGAGATAGTTGGGGGTAGCACTGAATGGTCAGAATGGGGTGAGAGGACAGGATCATGGAAGCTGTGATGATCCAATCAACCAGTACAGCTGAGCTGATTCAATGTCTTGATGTACTTAAAAGAGGGCTGTTAGACTAATCCAGACATCTTACAGAATTGCATTTAGTCTCTTCCAGAGACACACAGCTGCTCTCAGATTCACTTTCTGTCTTTCCTCATCTTTGGCTTTGGACTCCTCACTCCCAGGGTTTCATTTGGCCTCATCATCAGGCAGGAGGTTTCCAATGTTTTGGCTATCAATGGTTTAATAAGTATATGCCCATCTATTCATCCCTTTATCCCAATGTGAAAAACAAATATATCCTTCCTCTTGTAGTACGCAGTTTATGTGTCCTTTTCTCAAACTCCTCTTGTTAGTTAAACACACTTAAGACCCAATAGCCATCCTAATTTGAATTTAACTTGAAAATTGTTACAGAAATGATAGAAGTCCTATGTGAGCAAAAAATTAATAGTGTTATGCAAAACCTTATTTTTTAAAGCTATTTGATGAAGTAGTTTAGTTCAAGCATGGTTTTGCACTGCATCCCTCCAACAATTACTTTTTTCACATTGAGTATTTCCCTATTCTACTGAATATGATTCCCATTATATCTTAGTATTTTTTTAGTATTCTATTTAAAGAAACAAATATTTACCTAAACTTAATCAAAATAAAATTTAAAAGTTCATAAGTATTGTAATTTTGTTTGTATTGTTTTTCTTCTTTTCTTGAATTATTTTTATCTGTAAATATCTATCAGAATTTATCGAAGCTCAGTAATATATTTCATATTCCAAATTCTGCTCTCTAATATACATAGGACTCAAAAATTTAACATATCTTATAGGAACTGCTGCATGAATTTCTATTAACACTTATGGTACTGTTTTACATGAGCTAAAAATCGTGGCCTCATTTTCTAATATTTAAACCTTTTGCCAACACTATGGTAAAATAATAATACACTTTTGTACAGGAATCAGGGAAATTTTCTGGAAAATGAGATTTATTTCCTAAGAGATTTAGAATTAACTAGAACCATGTCACTAAGAAAGAGCATGGTTCTCAGAATTAAGACAGTTCGGGTAACATGTCCCTGAATATGCCCCTTGAATGGCAACTTTTCTAATGAAATCTACTATTCCAGAGCTGACAGTTGGTAAACCTGAGAGTTAGCAAGAAGCAAAAGAATTGCAATATCAGAAGTGTTAGATCAGGTAAGAAGATCAGCAAAAGAGATGAAAGACTTTATGGACAGGTGAGAGACTTTATGTACAACTAGAACTCAAGAGAGCTAAATTCAAAACTCTTAAAGAAACCATCTTATTTCTGTACCAGTACTTGAATTGAGAAAAGAGGAACAATGCTATACTCCCCTCACTCAATTTTTTTCCTTGGAAGAATTAGAGTGTGTCTTACAAAGTATTTGTTTGATGTCTATAGCAGCACCACCTTTGGCTTTCTTTGGGATTGTAGGCATTATTGACATACAAATAGTAATGCAACTGGAACTTTAGTATAGATGTTTGAATATCAGATATTTAATTTTTGCATATACTGTTTTCTCTGATGAAAAAATGATGTGTTTGTTTGCAGAGTATCAATGTGTTTATTAAATTTTGTACTCAAATTTTTCAAAGATACAAAAGTGCAGAAAAAGTCTAGTTCATGGGAAATGTGATTTATAAATTAATAGTTTATCATTTGTTTCATACTTATTGAGCATCATCTCTTCAGTAATTCTCTGTACATGCCCGGTGTTCCTCCGAGATACTTATGGCACATTGAAGAAAAAGTCACAGTAGGAAAATCTGAGATGTATGATGAGAAGTTACATTTGAAACCTGGCTTCACAATGAACTATAGGTTTTTTATGGTAGTACAAGGACAATTAATTTTTTAGTTAACAACTTTACAGTTATAGCTGAGAAAGCTTCTTAGATTCCTTTTTCAGGTGCTTATATCTTTGTAAAATAAAACCTCTTTGGACTAAACCTGTCCTCAGTTCTTGTTCTTTTTCAGTTCTTTGGTTTTCTTGATAATAATTTACTATTAACAGTACACTGAACTATTAGTAAGTTGCATATCCTCCCAGTGCTTTTTATTTCCCTTTCATGTTTTCCCCAGATGACTGCAGTTATACATTTTGGGCATCACTGCACATCACATATTAAAATACTGGTTACACATATTAAAATAACCATAAGTACTGGTTAGCTTACCACTGTGTCTCTCAGCTAACCTACCAACTTACCCTGTCTCATCATTGCTACTTTTATGTGCACTTGTTACCACCAATTAGTCACTAGGGGTCCTATTATGACCTATTAGCAACTGTTTTAGCAACCAGTTGCTCAAATATAAGCTCTGAGATCCATCTTAGAAATCCAATAATATCCTGCCTGGCCTCTACCTGCTGCTCCAGAAGGACATCGGTTTTCTATAGACCCTATGTCATATTAGCTACACAGATGTCTCAAATACCCTACCCTGAAATAGCACTAACCGCCTACATATGGTCTTCCGATCCATGTACTCCATATCTAGTCAGCCAAGTAACTTCCAGGCTGAACAAGCCCAGCTCTCCCAGTTTCTCAGCCTTTCCTCATGAGGAAAGTGCTCCCGCCCTCCACCACCTTGGTGGCCATCCTCTGAGCTCACTCCAATTTGTAGATATCTTTCCTCTACTGGGAAGACCAAAACTGGGCATGTTATTCCACATATTGTCTCTGCTTAGTAGAGGAGAATGATCACCTCCCTCAATATACAGGTGATGTTGCTTTTAATACGACCCAGGGTCCTGTTAGCCTTCATTGCTGAGAGGATGCACTGTTCACTCATGTTCAATTTGTTGTTCATTAGGACACCCAGGCACTTTTCAGGAAACCTGCTCCCAAGTCCCCAGCTCAGCTACTGTAGAAGTTTAGTCCATCCCAGGTGCAGAACTTACCTTTGTTTTATTTAAAAGGTTTCTGTTGGCCCATTCCTCCAGCTTGTCAATTTCCCTTAGAATGGTAGCCCTACCCTCAAGTGTATCACCTGTGCCTCCTAGTACAGTGCCATCTGCAAACTTGATGAGGGTGTCTACATTTTATATCCCACCAGGTGCTTCATAAGTCTATCAAACAGGATAGATCCAAGTATTTCTAAGGAACTCCACTTGTAACTGACCTTGAGGTAGAGGATAAACCATTAATCACTCCACCTGAACCACAACAAACCAATCAGTTTTTCATTCATCTAGTAGTCCACCTAGTTAGACCACAACAACCCAGCTTAGATACAAAGATGCTTTCGCAGGTCATGCTAACGTCAAGGTGGATGATATCCACTGCTCTGCCCTCGTGCACAACCACCTTAGAGTTCAGTTTAGAGTCCCTATCTCAAACCGAACCTCACCTGCCATGTTCTTCACACTATAGGGGTGTGTGTAACAAGTTGTGCCTTTACAGAATGTCCAAAAAAGCAATGACAGCCAGTTTGAAAATTATACATTTTTTCACAGTGGTTATTATTAATATTATTATAATTTGTCCTTTTCAGAATTGATCAATCCATCTATTTATATATCTGAGCTTTGAGTCAGACTTCAGAACATACATACATACTCAAAAGTAACCTTAATACAGGATCAGTTCTTCATACTGCAAATTGTCTAACCCTAGAGGTCCAAAACTGAATTTTAAACAGTGGGCCAAATTAATCTTTAATGTAATTTCACTGATGTCAGTATGCATAACACCAACTATTAATTTGACCTAATTTATTAGGAAGACTTTGGGCAGATTGTAAATGCTACTGAGTTTGCACTTTGTATAAAAACGCATTATGTAGGATCATGAAGCTGAGTGATTTTTATTTGTGGCCAAAGCCATTTGGTTAAAATCTACACATTTGTCTTTAAAAAAAAAAGGAGAAATATTTAGTTCATCATGATTCCATATCAGCAGGGCACTTAAAAATGCAGTTTAAAATGAAGACATGCTTAAATATTTGACTCTGTTGGGGCCAATGCTTGTTTGCTGTTTGTACTGTCCAACATTAATTTTAAATTTACTATCAGACCCACAAGTAAAGAAATAGTGCTAATAGTGCTAATCCACAAGTAAAGAAATAATGATAATCTAAAAAGGTGACATTCACCAAAATGCAACGTGTATTCACATATCTTTTCACAAATATGGGTAAATATTAATTATTCTACTTGGGAGCTACTTGCAATTTTATTCGTGGAAGGGTGTTATAAAAATAGTCTTCTAGAAAAAAAAAAAGAGAAGGAAAATGTAATATTCTAGTTGCATAACTCTGAGTGAACATATAAGAAAGCTTAAATATCAAATAAATGCTGAAAGGTCTCAAAGAGTACTACAACAACGACATTCAATTTTAGCTTCTCTCCAAAGATATTGACATGGCTTTAGGCAAAAACCTGAATTATCAGACAGATAGATATCAAGTATATTTTGTGGTACCACTGTAATCTCTCTTCTCTTTTTCTTCACTGATGCACGAGACTATAGCTTCCACTTCCTTCTCTTTCATTAGCCAAAACAGATTATTGCGCAGTCTTCCCATCCTCAGAACCCTTAACTGTTGTGACAATAAAAGTTTGTGGGCTTTGTTAAGTTTTGTACACTTAAGGATGAAAAAGCTCCCATTGTTTTGAGGCAATATGATAAACTGTCTGCCTCTTCTGCAATTCACTGATAAATTTATACATTGAAGTTTAGGATTTTTGTCTGCTACCAAATGAAGTCCTTGATCTGCAAAGTCCTATATATTCCTCATAGCAATTTCTAGCTATTGATGCTGTCTGGATTACATGGTATATTTCTGGATTTTCTAACATTTGCCACAAGTTTGTAACTCATTTACCTTCCTATACTCATTTTTCTTTCTGAGAATATCTAAGATCCACAGGATTCACAGAAGACATAATAAATTGCCAGTTTTATTTTAGATATGAAACTACACAGAACAATTTTCAGAGGCTGAGTTTCTTAAAGCACAGTTGCCAGCAATTCCAGAACAAGAGGTTCTGAATTCACAGTGGACATTAGTCAGTAGCTTAGCAAAATTTACAGGATTTAATGCAGATGAATGTCATAGCTCATCATCTCCCATATCATAAAGTTCACACTGTATGTCATAATGCTAAGAAGCTGTAATTACAGAACTTTTAGCCTCCCTGATGATAAACACAACTTTGGAAGTTGAAGGGTCAGAGCTGGTTTTCATTTCTTACCGATGAGGTGTTCTGTCTTCTAAATGAAAAAAAAGTAGATATTTTTCTTCTGATTTTTAGGGAGATAATATTAAATCACCACTGTCTTGTATCTTTTCCAGTCACAATTCTTACATTCTCAAATTTAAACTGACATTCACATTACTTGGATGCATACAAGGGAGAAAGCAAATTTAAGGAAGCAGCAGGTGCAATACATGACACTCTTTTGTCTCTGTTATTCTGGAGAGGGAAGTTATTCAACATCCCCACACTGATGAAACAGAAAGTTGCAGAAACAGATTAATTTTCTTTGTTCAATATTTATTATTCTTTCAACCACTTTGAAATAGAAACTGTAAATAGTTTGACTAATGGCCTGAAAGATTGTCTAGTTTTGTTGCTGCTTCAGAACATATTACTGTGTTTTCAGCTATATAATATTTTGTAGCTCCTTCAAGGAGGTGCTCTTTCATGACTCAAAACAAATACCTGCTCCAAGAAGAAAAATACATTTGACTATTAATTAACCCAGTCTGTCTGTCTGTTGGACTAATGCACCTTTATTTCAATTTCATGTTAAAATCAGTAAAAGGACAGTATATATGTACAGCAATAATCTTGGACCTTGAACAGAAATGTAAACTTAGAGCATCTTCAAACTGTTATGAGCAGGCCAGAACCAAAGACTCAGGCCCTAACTTGTCTTGCATTTAAACTGTCAGACTGGCTCTCCTACTTCTGCTTTCAAAACCCACTGCTCCCCCTGGGACAGCGGTGTGCCAGTATAATGCTAAAACTCCTTGTACTTTTAGGGTGGATTCACTTAAGGCTACTCTATATCAGCTTCCTCCTGCCTGGGGCTTCTAGTCTCAGGCTGCTTTTCTTTCATTGTTTCTCCAGTTTCTTGCTGTGATGATATGCTCGACCCCTTGACCAGACAGGCAGTGGTTTGGTGCAGGCTTCAAAAGAGATAAAGCCCTGAGCTGTAACCAGGCCGTGAATTCCTCTAGTTTCAATCTGTTCTCTGAAAACTCACAAAGGAACAGAGCAACTCCTTTATCAAGGAACAAAGGAAGTTGTGGGTACAAGGAGTCTCCTGCATACCTTTTCTATTGCATGTAATTTGTCTACAAGCCATCCACTTTATCCTATAAATATGACAGCCTAAGTGAGCCTTTTTGGAGCTCTCCAAAAAGCTAGGCAGTGAGGCTGTGTGGCAGTGATCTCCCCTTGAGCTGGGACACCTCTCAAGGTTGCTCTTTGAGGCAGAGAGACCTTTTACCAACAACAGATCTTTGGCAAGTGACCCATATTGCTCATGGTAACTTTGATGTTGTCTTGGTAACTTTGGTTGCATGCCCAATTGATGCTAATGAAATATTATATAAACTTGGCATATATAATCCTTTAGACATAAACTGTTGACCAAGCCTGAGACTAGGATTGGATCCAGCCGCACATAGACTCCTCTCTGAGGAAGCAGTTTAGAAAGCAAGAGGGTCCTTTCTGAACCTCGTGACTCAATGGCAGGGTGTTCCTTACTCTCTGCATCTTTGGTCTCTCTGTGAATCATTCTAACCCAAGTGTAACTCAATTTTCCTTTGTATGATTCTTCCATGCAGTAATTAATAGAGTGAACCTTGCCATCGAACTTTGTTAAGTTGCACTTTTACAACATCATATTAAAACCACTTTTGCTAATACCTTTGTTGGTGATTCCTTAAGTGTTGTAAATCACCCATTCATGACAAAATGGCATAGTCAGCAGGATCCTAAATCAGGATTCATGACACTTGCTTCTTGGTCATAAAAATATCATGTCAGTCCTGATTTGTCACTTCACAAGCTGTATAATAACTACTAAAACACCGAAAACCCCAGAAATTTCCATAGAGTTAGAAGATAGAAAATACTTGAAAATTAGCAAAAACGTCCACATTTGCCCAGGCAGAGGCAGCAAAAAGTAACATTTTGCTGAACCATAGGATAGGCTTTCTAACAATTTTTTCCCTTACCATCACTACCTCCGAACACAGCTGGTTCTACACCTGAACCTTTGAATTCAGTTTAGCAATCTGTTATCACAGCAATTAGTTCAAAAGCAGCAGTTGGCAAATGCCAGTTCCTCAGCAGCAATAAAATATCATTTATTGGTTACTACTACACATTTAGCAACGATCACAGGGATTTTACAACATGTCTGTCATCTTTCTGTTTTCCTGTAGGGAATTAGCACTAAAAGAAAACTTTGATACAGAATATCAGTAGGTGTATTTTGATTTTGTATTTTGTCTTAGAAGACAAAATCAAATTACTGTTATATTGATGATGTCTGATAAGTTTTCGGTTCTGAACTAGCTTAGACGTACTTTTCCACGTAATATTTCATTAAGTCTGTGTCCTATATCCAGATAGAAAAAATTAAAATCTGGTTACTTTCCTTTGATTAAGTAGTTTAGTGTATTTACTATTACTAGTATTTCAAAAAGACAATGACAGACAATATAATTTGAACAGAGGGCTTATACCCTTTATCCTGATTTCAGTGAAAACATTAAGATTATATCCTTACAGGCCTAAAGAAACCTGATTTGACTGATTTTTAAAAAATGTTGGGTTTTGTTACCTTTCCAAAATTTGAAATTTTTACCCAGTTTGTCCTCTTTTTATATACACAACATAAAATACCTAGCACAAGACCTGTCACACCCAAAGCATTTAATGGAAACAAATGGCTACAACTAGCTGCACCCATTATTTTAAGAAGGAAAATATTGGACAGAACTCTTAAGAAGTAGGTTTTCATAATCTATAGCTCTTCACATTAGAAGAAAACTTACCACATCAGAGTAATGCCAGGCAAAACTTTATCCTTAACAAATTATAGATCATTGATCAGGGTCTCAGCAATTTCATGGTTTTTTCCATGCTGTTGAATATTCAAGTATGGTGTGCTTTATTTGTTTGTTTGTTTTTGTGGGCTTTTTAAAGTTGAAATAGAGAGGCATTTATAGCCATGTGACTATATTTCAGATGCTGGCGTTGCTGTGGAATTTTGACCCCCTTTTCTGTATTTACATACAGGTCAGATCCAGTGCAATTCTCAGTCCCATTTGTAACAATATCTTTCATGTCATAACTGTACTACTTCGTGTTCTTGGAAACAGCCTCTTGAGGAGAAATTATATGCATGTGATTGTGATGCTCATGTTTGCCTCAGCACACACACCAAAATTCCTCCACCTGGATGCGCACAAGTCCATGGGCCCAGATGGGATCCACCCGAAGATAATGAGGGAGCTGGCAGAGGAGCTGGCCAAGCCACTCTCCATTATTTATCAGCAGTCCTGGTCAACTGGGGAGGTCCCAGATGACTGGAAGCTAGCAATCATGACGCCCCTCTACAAGAAGGGTCGGAAGCAGGATCCCGGGAACTACAGGCCTGTCAGCCCGACCTCAGTGACAGGGAAGGTCATGGAGCAGGTCATCTTGAGTGCCATTATGCAGCAAGTGCAAGCAACCAAGCGATCAAGCTCAGCCAGCATGGGTTTATGAAAGGGAGATCCTGTTTCACTAACCTGGTCTCCTTCTATGACAACGTGACCTGCTTAGTGGATGAGGGGAAGGCTGTGGATGTTGTCTACTTGATTTTAGTAAGGCCTTTGACACAGTCTCCCACAGCATTCTCCTGGAGAAGCTGGCTGCACACAGCTTGGATGGGTGCACTCTACGCTGGGTTAAAAACTGGCTGGACGGCCGAGCCCAGAGAGTGATGGTGAATGGAGCCAAATCCAGTTGGCGGCCGGTCACGAGTGGTGCTCCCCAGGGCTCAGTACTGGGGCCAGTCCTGTTCAATATCTTCACTGATGATCTGGATGAGGGGATCAAGTGCACCCTCTATAAGTTTGCAGATGACACCAAGTTGGGTGGAAGTGTCGATCTGCTGGAGGGTAGGAAGACCCTACAGAGGGACCTAGACACGCTGGACCGATGGGCCAGGGCCAACTGTATGAGGTTCAACAAGGCTAAGTGCCGGGTCCTGCACTTGGGTCACAACAACCCCATGCAACACTACAGGCTTGGGGAACAGAGGCTGGAGAGCTGCCTGTTGGAAAAGGACCTGGGGGTGTTGGTTGACAGCTGCCTGAACATGAGCCAGCAGTGTGGCCAGGTGGCCAAGAAGGCCAATGGCATCCTGGCTTGTATCAGGAATAGTGTGGCCAGGAGGACCAGGGAGGTGATAGTGCCCCTGTACTCGGCACTGGTGAGGCCGCACCTTGAGTACTGTGTTCAGTTTTGGGTCCCTCACTGCAAGAAGGACATCAAGGTGCTGGAGCGTGTCCAGAGAAGGGCAAGGAAGTTGGTGAAGGGTCTAGAGCACAAGTCCCATGAGGAGTGGCTGAGGTAGCTGGGGTTGTTTAGTCTGGAGAAGAGGAGGCTGAGGGGAGACCTTATTGCTCTCTACAACTACCTGAAAGGAGGTTGTAGCGAGGTGGGGGTCAGTCTCTTCTCCCCAGTAACGAGTGATAGAACGAGAGGAAACGGCCTCAAGCTGCGCCAGGGGAGGTTTAGCTTAGATATTAGGAAAAACTTCTTCACCGAGAGGGTGGTCAAGCATTAAAACAGGCTGCCCAGGTTGAGTGGTTGAGTCTCCATCCCTGGAGGTATTTAAAGAACGGATAGATATGGTGCTTGAAGACATGGTATAGATGAACTTAGCAGTGATAGGTTGACGGTTGGACTCGATGATCTTAAGGGTCTTTTCCAACCTTGACGATTCTATCATTCTATGATTCTATGATTCTAAGGTAAACCATGCCAAAATTCACAGTCACAGAGAACGTACTATGATCTTGCTAAGTTGTTCTTCTCGTTATTGTCATTGTTAAGGGGGAGAATAGAAGGATCCTGTTTTGAAACTGCTTAGCTTTAGTATACCATACCTTGGTTTATGTTCCAATTTCATAGTTTAAAAGCTCCTGTCCCCTCCTCCATCTATTTTTCTGTCTAAAGATATCAAAATGCTGAACCACTGACTACAGCATCTTGTCTCTTCTGAACACAGGCAACCTTTGCCTAGAGCAAATGGTGTTCCCACACTGATTGACCTAATTCAGTTCAAGGACTAAAGCATGCTTTAGGCTCACAAGTCTTTGGTCGCCATAGCAGGCAACATGCAATCATGCTTTTAGAATTCAGGTCTCAAGCATGTGTCACTTCCCATTGCTTCTTTAATTGATGTGCTACCATAAATTGTCTACATGATATCTATAACCTTTCTGTAATGTCACACCAGTACTGGATTTTCTTATGCAAAGTATATAACTTGTGCTTGTCAGATTATCTTACTGATTAACGGTACTGAATCCGTAAACTTTGTGGTCATACTCAAACCCTGTAGTTATAAACTTAGACTATAATTACTAATGTGCCTGGAAAAAGTAGATTATTCTGGTTAAAATGACTTATTCTGATAAGAAGATATGGTTTTACACATAAATTGCCAAAATCTTTCCCTACAGAAAGGAAACTGTTAAAGAAGAACTTCTTAAGCATGCCATAACAGTAGTCACTGGATACAAGTTTATGGACTCTAAATTTAAAATACATGTTAGTATACAATTCTATTGAACATGTAAAGTTGCATGACTTCTTTGTTGTTGAAATTAGAGAAAGAGGTTACTGTTCTAAGGGAAAGAGAAAAAAGGAACAGCAATGGCAGCTGAACACCACACCACTGGAATAAAAGATGGAAACCTAGACTCTAGACTCTACCAGCCTTTTTATTTCAATGCCATTTAAATTGGCATTAAACATTTTTAAAGGTATACATCAGGGACAAGAAAATTCTTAAAACTGATTCAGATTTTATAGTAAAGAAGGGTGCTAAAACTATACAAAATTTAAATAGTATTTGATGAATATTTCTTCTTTTTATTTCCAGTCTTAAGGGTGTACTCAGAGCTTACAATTCATAACAAGTTTTCCACTTTTACAGTAGATCAGCATGGACACTAATAAAAAAACAGCTTTCAAAATATGCTAAATTAGATTAGTAGCTCTTCACTGTTTTAAAAGAATGGGTTGAAAGTCAGTCTTAAAAATCAGTGACAGTCAACAGCAGAAAGTGTAGAGTACTCCACAAGCTCCAGAGAACAGACACTGGAAAAATTACAAACTCAGGCAACTTGACATGCATGTTGAGCTAAATCACAGGAAGGGTGATATGGTCTACACATCTCTCCGCAATTAAACATGAGAAGCATTACTGATGTCAACTGCATGACATCATGGAGAAACAATCTTTCCAAACATACTTGGCATTCTTATTTAAGAAGATTATACGTTTGATTGACAATGGTATTTATCATTCAAGGCTTGTTATCTTTCATATGTGTAATGTATTTTGTTTGAGAATAAGTTAGATATGCTATTAAAGACAAGGTCAGACTAGATTATCAGAAAAGTGTTAAAATAGTTTTACAGACTTGAAAGAAAGTATGTTAATTCAATATCACTGCTGCCAGTGTATTTACTTCTTTTTCTTTTTTCATTGTTTTCACGTTTTTAGTTGGTAGATAAAAACCATAACACATTCCTACAAATCTTGCTCTGCTTAAACCATCACTGTCTATGCTCAGCATTGTTTTTCCTTACATTCTTGCAACAATAAACTTACTGTTTTCAGTTCTTCATAGATTTATAAAACTTAAATAAATGATATAGAAGTTTCAATATGAAGTTTCAGTAGCATAATTTCTAACTGTACAGTATTAGAAATTTGCCTAATAATTCTTCTGTCCTATAGATCCTTTATTTGGTGCTATTTCATTACTAAATGTTTGTACTGCAGCAGCCTTCATACAAGATACTGATTACTTGAAATAGAAATGTAGATTATGCATAACATAGAGAAAGTTTGGGGGAAAACAGAACAAAAATTTTTATTTCAGGAATATTTATTTCTCATTTTAGGAAATGTGGCAATTTTTCAGTCTTGTGTGTGATAAATATTGTGTATCTCAAGTCTGTAAAGGAAAAAAAAAATGAAAAAGAAAAAAATGTCAAGACCTATTTCAGCATGGGAACTCAACTCTTGAATGAGTTTAATCTGAGAAAGGATGACCTTTCATAGTTTGGAATAACTGTGATCTAGTATTTTAGCTACTTTATGTCTGCAAAGTATACATATAAACAACCATGTAATCTACTCATTCTGAACTCTTAGTATGTACTAGATGCTATTACATGCTATCTATGAAGCTAAAACTGGCAGCAGCAACTAGTGGTTTTGTGCACAACATTCCAGAAAGTCACAATATTGGCATTGTTTTTGGAAGTAGCTTCCTCCTGAAATAGATGGAACATGCATTATAATGGCTTACTAAACTGATTTTCCTGAGTAAACCATTACTTAAGGTTTCTGTTCCTGCAAGAATTTTACTTTTAATAAAACTAGGTGATATTTATCTGGACTTATATTTCCAGTATAATGTATATCTTGTTCATTACACATTGTACAGAATTTCTGAAAACTATTTTGAGAGATTATAAATAATATTGGTTGTCATAGGATTCAGTGCAGCAGAACACCACACAGTACTGTTTAAAAAGCCTAATAGTGGTAAAAAAAGAGATTATATGTATCCTGTTTTCTTAAATCCTATGTCACACATCAAAAGCTGAGGATGGTACGGTCAGGTAAATCCTAACAATTAAAAAAACTTAAATTATAAGCTAATATCTGTAGGGTCCCAGAGTACCATGACAGCACTCTCTGATATTACTGAATCGCTTTCTAAGTGGTAGCCATAATATTAACAGAAGGTGTTGGGAATGGAAAACCTTGTGCCAATGTATTTCGGCTTGTATAACGTATCTAAACTGTTAAGACTGCTTTGAATATAAACTGGATACATATTCTTGTATGCCTATTCAATGATAAAAAGACCTACCAAAAGACAGTTATGTGTCCACTATCTGGATCAGCTTAAATTGGAAATGGATCTACAACCAAACATTAGACTCAAATATTCAACCTCAGGGCTGACCAGAAGATAACTGGCACAAGTTCTAAATTTTGTCTTTAACCTTTCCTCATGCAAAAACATGCTGAGACAAATCAAAATCTTTTATAAAAATCTCTGATCTAAAAACATTCCCAGTTTCTCTTTGGGATTCAAGATCATAGTTTTATGCCTTGAATACATCTCTAATTGCAGGTTTAAATGTTTAAAAATAATACTTTTGCATCATTTCAAGCTTTTACAGAAACCTTTAACCCTGATTATGTAAAGCTTCTAGTTTCTTGTCTTTCAATTAAGGGAAAAAAAAGTATTAGAATATTAGCCCTTGTTATAGTCCAACTCCTAATGCACTTTAGCATGCTGTATTGCACAAACTGTGATAAGACTGACCTTTTGCATTAATCCATAACACCTTCTAATAGGGTAACCTGCAAAGTGCTTCATTTGCTGGAGTCTCACATCAGAATCACCCTGGAAATCTGATGCTGCACAACTTCAGAAGTAGTCCAGATTGGAAAAACCCACTGCTTATTCTTAGCAACCAGTTCAGAAAGTATATATATTTTAGCATTATATACAACAAAAGCTCTTCAAAGTCAAGGTTGTTAAAATACATAAAAATGGTATGAAAATATGTATGGCAGATTATAGAATATAATTGAACAAGTTTTGAATTTTGTCTTCTAGGTGGAGCTGGTATATATTAGCTAAAAAAAAAAATCTCTTTGTGATTAAATATAGCCACTTGTCAGTAAAATAATTAAGGCTTCTCTAACAGTTTGTAATAGTTTGTGACTATTTAACAATAAAATTCTTAAACACATAGCATTAAATCCATGAATGCTGACTGAGGTTTAGTATTGCAACTTTTAGATGCTCTCCAGTAGTGGAATCTCAAACTCAAATTTAGCTAGCCGTGTTATAAACCAAATTAAAATTCACAGTGAAAGAGCTGGGAAACTTGAGCTTCAAGTACTCATGGACGCGTATCATGCTAATTCTGCCTGTGCTGTCCAGCCTGGCTGCCCATAAGTCAGCTCCAGCTCAGAAAGCATTGACAGGCTGTGACAGGGATCACAATTACCAGATCTAACTACCAACTGTTCCTCAACATACCTGAAGACACAGCGTGATAGTGGTACAATTCTTTGACCAGAGTCAGTTTGTATATGAGAGCAAAGGTGAAACATAGATATGTCTATACCAGCTGGTCAACAACCAACCTAAGGATAGGCTCCATTCTGTGAAGCCTACCTAATTGACTGGATGTTGCCTTCAGCAGAAAATGACAAGAGCTTAAGTCTCACCCTTACAAGGAAATATAGACTATAATTCCAAATTTATCACAAATACTTCTGCTAAACAGTATTAGTTTGATAACTATTTTAATTAGCTTGATGGAATTTGTAATCATCCTGCCTAAGTGATTAATTATGTCATATTTCATTTTTGTTTATTTGTCATGGTTTGACCCCAGCCAGCAACTAAACACCACACAGCCATTCACTCACAGTGGGAGTGGGGAGAGAATCGGAAGGGGAAAACTGAGCAAACTTGTGGGTTGAGATAAGAACAGTTTAATAATTGAAATAAAATTAATAAGAATAAGAATAAGAATAATAAATAATAAAAAAATTGTAGTGAAAAGGAAAAGAGAAAGAGAGAACCAAAGCCCAGGAAAAAACAAGTTATGCAGCTTCTCACCACTTGTCAACTGATACCGAGCCAGTGCCTGAGCAGCGATCACTGCCCCCTGGCCAACTCTCCCAGTTTATATACTGAGCATGACATCATATGGTATGGAATATCCCTTTGGCCAGTTTGGGTCAGCTGTCCTGGCTATACAGCCTCCTAGCTTCTTGTGCACCTCCTCACTGGCAGAGTATGGGAAGCTGAAAAATCCTTGACTTAGTTTAAGCACTGCTTAGCAACAACTAAAATAGCAGTGTGTTATCACATTATTCTCATGCTAAATCAAAAACACAGCACTATACAGCTACTAGGAGGAAAATTAACTCTATCCCAGCTGAAACCAGGACATTATTATAGTTCATAACATTTGTAAAAAGTACATTTAGGTAATCTTTTCTGTCAGTAATGAATTGGGGACAGACTCAGGCAGAGCACCCAAGAGAATCAGCAGTTCCAACTGAGAGGCTAGGCATTACTTTTTATTCAGCCCTCTAGTTCTCACATTCATCAGCCTGTAGCACTGTCAGCCATTAAAATTTGCATTTCCAATGTTAGCTAAAGAAGCAAATGGAAGCAAAACAAGGAGTACAAAAGACTAGATTCAAAATTTATTCCATTGTGGCATGGCTATCATTTTGTATGAAGGACTGCTATCTTATCTTGCTAACATTTTAGGCAATATGAATTTCTTGAATTAGATGCATGGGTCCTACGCTTAACACTAGGGAGAGTTCTCAGGGTGGGACCTATAACATACCATCTGTGGAATAGCAGAAGAAATTACACAATGATTAGTAGGTTCTAAGCAAATGTTTTAAAAGCATGACAGCTTCCTTTGGTTTACTTTGATAAAATAGAGAAGATTAGAAAGTTTCTGTTTTCCAGAAAGAATTTCCTTGATTTGGGCGTGTTTCTTTTAAAAAAAAAAAAAAAAAAAAAAGAATATTAAGATTGTGGAAAAACTTAGAGCACACTAAAGTTCAAATCTCTATCATTCTAAGAGTCTCAGGGGTTTGTGGGAAAGTTTAATAGCTTTTTTACTAATTGCATTAAGAACTTGTCATGACTGCCTACAGAAGCCACCCAGCTTTCCACAGATTCCTCTTTTTTGTGAAGCACAACAGTTGTCAAGCAAAGGCAAATGAATGGCAGCATTAATATTCTTGACATGCTCCAATATTGTGATGATGAATGCCACAAAGGAGCCTATAAATAAAAAACATAATGAAGCAATAACATAAATGGAGGTCATGGGTGTTCTTTCCCCCTCCTTCACTGTTATTAGCGAAGCACTTAAGCATGTCCTTAGCTTTAGGTATGTGAATAGTCCCATCAAAGTTAATAGTACTATTCACATGTTTAAAATTAAACATTTGCATAAGTGCTTTGCAGACTTAAAGGCTTTAAGCGAAATGTTTTACCAAAACTGAACTCATCTTGGTTTTAAGAACAAGAGCAGTGACACAAAAATAAATTTCCAAGCCCTATGTCATCAGCCACTCTGACCTGCCATCTAGAAATCACTGATGACAGGTGGAATAATCAGTCAGAGGTCACACTGGAAGTCTATTACTATAATCACAGAATGGCTTTTTTTCTTATCCTCTAGAAACTCATTGACTACAAAAAGTTTTCTTCTAATGGAAAAGTGCTGTGAAGGAGGAACTGTAGGTCTGCAGCCTTTTACTTCAGAATGGTGGCGGGTAGATGTCATTTTGTGTAGGGCAAGATCTGAAATGCTGTGGGTCAGGAAGCAGCCACAGAGACAGAATCCTGCCTTTTTGGTGCCTCACTGACACTTCTCTAGACCCCTTAGAATGAACACCTATGTTAAGAGCTTGTTTTCTTCATAAACTTCCATCATTATGGTATTATTTACCGGATCAAGAGATGTAGATACCTGCAGGGGGATTATAGATGAAACATTTTGTTTCATCATATTCCTTATCTGAGTAACCGAGCATCTCACTTAAACGTGGGGGGTCTAAGGAAATTAGAGCCTAATGAGCAAAGATGGAGCGAACTACCAAATTCCTCCCCTGTGTACCTCTTCTGATATCAGTCTTTCTCTGAGTTGTTGAAAAGTTGACTGAAATAAGAAATTCTCTTGTTTCTGGTGATATTTCAGAAACTTGCTCTCCAATCCAACACATCAAAGATGGTTTTAGTTTTAACAGAATCTAAATGCTTGTACATTGTACACATCCTCTGTACAATTCCTTAAATAAAATGTTAATGTTGCAACATAATTATCATGTTTGAGCACTGTAACAAACATTTATGAGTTAAAAAAATATTACTATTAAACTGTTAAGAAACTCAGTGAAAGACTACTATCACCCATCATTTTCACTGTTGCAATACACTCAATGTTCAAAAGGGTATACTGTGTTCCTCCTCAAAGAATGACAGACCTGCTTGTGCTTATTCTGTTGCACCATTCTAGGTAAAACAGACTTTTGGAAAACAGCCAGACGAACTTTGCAGATTTGATCAACCATTGGGCTAGTTAACTGTAATAACATGAAGGTGTTGATCATCAGACCTTTAATGGGTGATGAATTACATAGCTCTTATGCCTGCAGTTGTTGTTCACAGCCTGACCCAATAATATACTAGAAAATTTTATAAATATAATTTAGTACCTAAGATATTATTAATATGAGCATTTTAAAAAGCTAACCTGAATTGATTTATTTTAAAAAGTCATATCAAGGAAAACTATACTTGAGGAAATTTGAACTAAATCTGGCTTTTTTTGACCCAACCAGAAGAGTGTGTAACTCTGGAGGAAAAAAAAGTTGACTTGAGTTGCAGGTTTTATCTCATTTTTAAGTTTTTTTCATGGGAGACTGTCATATTGCAAGTCAGAATGCAGCTGTTTAGCTTTTCATGCTCATCTTATCCTAAAGAATTTTAGGTTGAAAACTCGTCCTCCTCTTATTATATAAAAACATCTTATCCAATATGGCTTGGTGTCCCATGTCTCACATCCCACCCTAGGATCTATTTATATATAGAACAGACTTCAGTTTCAGATTTCTTGGTAAGACCACTATATCATGGGCTCCAAGAAAAAGGCAATGTTCACACATTGAAGGAACAGCTGGCAGCTGGTGTTTTTAAGCTGGTGATGTATGAACTTCTCCTCTTCAGAATATCTCTGTGAATTAGTTCAATTTCAGACTACATTGAAGGCCAACAAAGACATTAAAGAGAAGCGTATTCACCAGGACTCACTTAAGTCAGCAAAGTCCGTTGGGGTATCTGACTTGAACCAGCTGAGGCACCAGCCTCTAATTTTTGAGATTCATGCTGTAGTAATTCTAGAAGTGTAAGCTTTGCAAACTATAGTGAATGATTATTATATTACATAGAGTTTATTCAAAGAAAAGATACCTTGAGAAAATTATGTTACTTTGTTCATATTCTCAAGAAAATGTTATGTGTTATTTAGTTACTACTTTATAATTACTGTTTAGCAATTTTATGGGAGCTTAAATTTCTTGGTGTGACTTTCCAGTTGGTAGGAAGAAGAAAAGACATTATTTTTCTTATTTCCTTTCTACTACTGTATGGACTTTAGAGACCAGTAACTAAAAAGAATTTCTGAAACATCAACAGTTTGAATACAAATATTGGGTTTTTGTACTAAATCCAAAACCTGCTTGCAGTTTAAAACTCAAAAACAATTCCAAACAATTAAGTATGTACTTTAGAAAAGAAGACATCATCCAGACTGACAACACTTTTCTACATCTTCTGCTTCACTAACTGATATTCCACTATACTTACCTTTTTTCTGCTGTTTCATTTAATGTTTTTTATACAAGATAGTAGTTATGGGAGAAAAAAACAAAAACAAAAACAAACCAGAAACAACAAACCAAAACCAGAAGTAAGAAGAGAAAAATATAGCCAAATGATCATTTAGCATAGTGGCACCTTAAAGAAAGATAGAGAGAACACAGCTATGAACTAATACAGTTGTACTACAACATGGTCTGTTGGTACAGAGTAGTATTAGTCTTCAACTATTCTACTGTCACATGTATAAGCAACCAGGCAAATCATATGAGTTTAAAAGACTTGCTCGTTAACCTACAGAAAACAATAAAAATTACAAAAATAGAGTATTTAAAAGGAAGAACCATGACTGCAATACACAGTTATCCTATCACTTCTCTCTGCTATTCTTTTATTCTCATCTTCATCTAAAATAATGCCCCAAAATGTCAAGTATCAACAAATGGTAAAATTTTTAAAAAATATGTGTCAAGACAAATCTAATGGGTTGGAAAATATAGCATTAAATGAAAAAAAAAACACAACCTAACAAAATAATGGTATACATATATATATATACCGTTTTTCGGGAGTATTTCTCTCCACTTCTAACTGTCTTATTTTTTTCTGCATTTGACTTCTGAAATGTTTTGGTTTGCTTTTTCTTTGCTATTCTCACAATGTGTCTTGGATACATGCTAAATTGAAAGAAAATATAAATTTTATTGAATCCATGATTTCACTGTCCTGTTAATCTGTAATTTTAAAATTTCATTTTAAATTGACATTCATTCATTAAATGTATTTTATACATGTTGGGAGTAAGTCAAGAGAAAATTAAAATCTGGCAATATTTTCACTGAAATGTACTTATTCATAATTATGTGACAAGGTTGACTAAAACTAAAAAAAAATGTCAGCCTACCAGGTCCTAAAATGTCCCTGAGGCTATCCTTTACTGAGATTTAATAAAGCTATTAAAAAAATCAAGGAGGAAAGTTATATTTTAAACATTTTTGCTTCATTTTAGTTTGAATTTCAACCTGTCCTTTACACTGGAAATTGAAAGAAATGAGAGCACACTCTCTTGATTATCATCAATATGTCAGTCATTTAATCTGGTAACTAGCTCTCTCTTAAAATTCCCTTTTTAAGGTGTTGACATTGATGTTCTTCAGACAATTTTAATGAGGAAGAATTCAACATACTATGAGATACTAAGGTTTCAGCTTTTCCTTTTTGGGAATTCATACTGCCTGAAATGAAAATGAAAATATATTTTCCCATAACCTCTCCCTTCCTCAAATTTGGCCACAGATGTACAGAACGATAATGGCAGATTTTCTTTTCTGAGCACAAGTAGAAAAGGTGGAAATACTTAAATAAATTTTTATACTTGTAATATAATCAATCGGACAATTATAAATGTCTGTAGTATATAGTGATAAAAGTAGCCACCACGTGTTTCTGGAGAAATCATATAATATCTGGTTTGCTTCTTTTGATCAGATAAGTAACCCAACTGCAAACAGGGAAATACCAGATATGATTGACGTACCGTGACTTTAGGAACAGCTAACTTACTTAAAGGATATTTTTCATAATCATTCTAAAACGTATGGTCTGACTAAAACCACCATAAATTAAAGGCACAACTGCTTGAATATATTACACTCACTGGTTGCTATCTAAGTGGACAGGTAATTAGAGTGGGCTTTCCAAAGAGTCAAAATAATTCAGTATTTTCAGTAATGACTTTGATGATGGAGAGCTGAATATAATTACAAAATGTTACCACAGTAAATGGTTAATAAATCACAAGCTGTATTTGAAGACACTACTGTGAATCTACTGGAAAAAAATGAAAAATCTCACGTAAAAGAAACAAAAGGCAGTTATGTCATCTGATATATTGCTAATGGAGCCTCAAAAGAAATATTGCATCTAGTTCTGGGCACCACATTTCAAGATTTTGGACAAGCTAGGTAATGCCTAGTCATGGACAACAAAAAATAGCTAAGAAAAGAAGCTGAAAGAACTGGGCTTATTACATTTAAATATTCAAAGATTAAAGAGCAGGGACAGGATAATAGTTTTCCACTAACTGAATAGTATATAGAGACAAAACTGGGAAAGATTTTTTCCATGTTCATGGAGGCTGGACTAGAAGAAAACTATACATTAGAAAAATATAAGGCTTTTTAGACTGTTCCAGATATTAATGAGAAAGGTTATAACTTCATAAAAGGTTATGAAAAAGAGGTTAGATAAATATCTTCCAGAAAGGTCTAACTGTACTTGATACTAGTGCACAGACATGGCTGAATTATCTGTAATTTTCTCTTTTCCAGCTGTGATTTTCCTGACACTGTAACCCAACAATTATCTAAATTATCAGAAAAACATTCATTAAAGGAAAGAGATACTAAACAGTATCCACAAAACACCGAGGTTCATAACATTATAATCTGGGATGCTAATGATGCCTGTCAAAATTGTCCAGTTTTTAACATTGCATGGCCTGTTCTCATTTTCTTTTAATTTTGCTCAACTTAAATTGATGCATTTTCAATGCTCAGGATGATTTTTTAACAGAACAGCTAAAATGGTTCTGTCTTTTAGATAAAGGCTGAGAGATTTTCTCCATTCTGAAAATATTATCCTGAATTTTTTTTCTAAACTGTCTGCAGAGGTTTAGAGGCCCCTCCTATTTTTGAAAAGGAAATTTACGTAATGGAACCTGCTATGAATTTTTATCAGTTACAGCTCATTGCTGTTCCACGGTGAAACTAGTTTAGGTCCTGGCATCTACACTGAGAAGAGGGAACCTGTTTTTCCTGTGCCTTGAATATCTTTCCCTTACACCTTCTTTTCTTCTTCTTGACATGCACTTACCACTTTCCCTTCCTCTCCAAGGCAGTACAGTGAAAGAAGCCATCACCAGAATAAAAGGCAGACAGAAGAGGGGCCACACTTGGAATACACTTGGAAACAGTGTCCTTCGTAGCAGCTGAGAACAGCAGCTGAGAGGAGGCCATGGTAGAAAAAGCTCTCCAGTCTAGTTCTGGATTCCCCAGTGCAAGAGAGACATGGACATACTGGAGAAAGTCCAAGAAAGGTCCACAGATCTGTTTAAGGGATTGGACTCTCTCTCCTATGAGGAAAAGCTGAGACAGCTGGGACTGTGGCCTGAAGAAGAGAAGGCTCAGGGGAGATCTCATCAATGTCTATAAATAACTGAAGGGAAGGTGTAAAGGAGGTGGAGCCAGGCCCTTCAGTGGTGCCCAGTGACAGGACCAGAGGCAATGGATGCAAACTGAAACACAGGAGGCTCTGTCTGAGCATCAGGAAACACTCTTTTACTGTGACAGTGAGCGAACACTGGCACAGGTTTCTCAGGGAGGTTGTATACTCTCCACCCTTGGAGATACATAAAAGCCATCTGGACATGGGCCTGGGCAACCTGCTGTAGGTGGCCATACTTGAGCAAAGGGGTTGGACCAGGTGACTTTCAGAGGTCCCTTCCAAACTCAACCATCCTGTGATTCTGTGATTCTGTGATTCTGTGATTCTGTGACAGGGAACAAAGCCCATGTGAGCCCTGGCTGCCACCTCCTGCCCCACTGTCAGGAGCCTCCCGCCCCCTCTTGACCTTTGAGAGGAAGAGGGGAAAAAGGAAACAAGCATGCTGCAAATGTGACTCTTGTGGATTTCATCTGAATTCAACTACAACTGGTTTTGTTCTGTTTTGTTTTGTTGTTTTGTTTTTGTCACTTGTTATAAGGGAAAGATACAGCTTCTGCAAAAACAGTCTTTTGAAGTATCGCAGTATATTTTCTAAGGTTATAATTGCATGTAGACATTGAGTAAGAATGGGGGAGGCAGACTATGGAAAACCAGCTCAAATTAGCTAACAACAAGACCCTGATGGTCTTAATTGCTTGTTCAAATGAATCCCCATGATATGTACTCTTGTCACAATTCATATATCTGTCCTTAATATTTTAGAGGACTAAATAAACTTAATCAAAGTTATTCCCGTATTGTTTACTACCAATTTCTGAGAAATTGAAAGGAGATGAAAATTTTCAGAAAGAGATTGCTTTTCCAAAATTCCTAGATAACTTAGGCAGACAAAATATTTCTTGGACTTTTGGAACAAGAGACTAACACAGATTCAGAATTCATTTCCATAATTTGTGCTACTAGACATATTTTTACTTATTTCCACTAAATTTTGTCAAGTGGCTGACCCCACACACACAATTTGTCTTTCATTTCAGATATTGAATTGTGCTATTTATTTTCCTTTTCAGAATATCTCTTTCTAAAGAAAATAATAATAATAATATATCAAGCAACTAGTTGACCTCAAAATGACAAGAGGTTTAAAGCTGAAGAAAAGTTGTGACAAGCATTGATAGCATGAAGCTAACAGGCTAAAGCTAAAATATTTTACCGTGTTAGGAAGTCTCAAAGGAATATGAATTAATTCTCAAAATCAATATTAAATTCACATATTTCAGCACTTCAATAGTTTCTATGCAGCTACTGCATAAAATTCAGTTTCATCTTAGAGACCGTTAATAGTAAGTGGAAACTAAATGTAGTGGCTTGAAAATCACCTGTACTGAGCCAAAAATTCTATTTATACTATGCTTAATTTGTTTCCAGATTCAGAGGAGTATTACTCCTTATTGTAAAAAAATAATAAAACTAAACTCAAATAATATTTTGGAATTCCACCACTTAATTAAAATATTTTTGGTTTGTATGGTACATTTGTTGTAATACAATACAACAAAAAGCTAAAGAAATATTAAAGCTACTAAACAGTTTAAAAAATGCTCATGTTAGTTTTCCAGGTAAAACAACTTTTATTCTTGAGATTAATAGTTAAAATGACAAAAACAAGTTTTCTTATATGAAGTAATTAAAATTATATCTTTTTACTTATAGCTATTTAAGGGTTAAAACTGATTCTTGAAATAAACCTTGTTTTCCATGTTCCAATATGTATTAATTCTTTATTTTATTTATACCCAGCTGTTCAACATAATTTAGACTACTTAGATGTAAGATGTGTGAAGATAGGATTTGGGTCTTAGTACCTTAGTAGTTGTGTTCAGTTAGTTAGAGAAATCTTTAAATCAAGCAATATGTGGTTTAATGTCAAGCCTTTAACATACACCTAGTCTCTTCACTGCCAAGCAACGTTTCTCTGTCAGATGAGTTTGCCTCATTTTTTTTTTTTTTTATTTCAGCAGCAATCAAGGAAAAGGAATCTTTGTCAATCAAACATAATAAGACTGGAAAAAAAGAAGGAATGAGTTGATAGGAAATTAAACTAATAAAAAGGAAACTTTTTGTACTGAGATAACACAAGCTGAGTTTTAAAAGTGGAAATCAAGATACAGTAACAACTGAAGCAGTCAGAAAATTTGGAACCTGTAAGAAGGTTGTGTCATTCATGCAAATATGCAAAGAAAGTGACTGGAATGAGTGGAAATTAAAATACTTTGTTAAAACGTTTTCCAAATATTAAAGTGTTGGGTTTTTTGGTTTTTTTTCTTTTATGGATGGAGATCTCATTTCCCTCTTTCCATCTCACCCCCTTTTGGAGCAAGGACATTAGGAAGCATTCAGCGATGACCCATCCCTTAATCCAGTGCTCACACTGGTGGCAATAGACCTCCAAGTCCTAACTTTTATTTTGTTTCCCTTAAAACTGCTAAGGAGTTCCTTCTTTTGTCTAAGAAGTAGACTTGATAATTAAAGTCTGCTGAGTTGATACTAACAGAGACAGCTTTAACAAACATAGTTCTAGTCATTATCAGTTGCCTTGAAGTGCCTAGCATTTGATCTCAGTCTTACAAAATAAACGCATCTTTTGCTAACAGCTGTTTACGAAACTGAAGCTGCCACACCTAGTTCTCTGACAGATATATTATAACAGAATTTCAACAAAAAGGATTTCTCACACTGATAAGGCTGAGCTTTGGAGCCATTTGGATCTATACCCAAATGTTGTGACTACGAACAGAGGTAACTGTTCACAGACGTTCAAAAATCTCAGCTTCACCCAGCTGTTCCACCTCCTGTTTCCTGCACTACTGTTTGAATGATGTTCTTTTTCCTTTCTGCCAGCTATGTTGTATTTTTAGACTTTAATTACATTTTAACAATTGTTACATACATACCTTCTGATTCACTACCTTAATTTACTTTCTTTTTTGGAGGAGTATTTAATAAATGTAGTTTCTTATTTTGACATTACTACTGTTTCACAGCTCTTATACAGAGTTGTTTTTAAGTGCCTATTGTTGTTATAATGATTAATCTTTCTCTCTCCAGCTTTTCCTTTTAAATTGTTTTTAGAAATTTATAAAGAAAAGTTTGTGATACTCCTCATGGTATATGTTTCCTCTCCGTATAAGGATATTAATGACTAATCATTGAATTGGTTGGAACTCTGGCTTTATCTATACTTGTAAACTAAATATAGACAGAACGCAACCCCAAATACTGTCAAATGAGCATCCCTATTATTAATTTTTTAGCACCATTTCCAGGACATTTTTTGTCTGGACTATCTAGCACCCTCTCAGGAGGTGCTTGGGCATGGACAGTGCTTAGACTAATTCGACTGTGTGGGTCAGGAACCATATTAATCCACTCTATTGACCGGTATAGAGGCTGCTCATAAATCCATGCGGTGTTAGAGAGAGGAAGATTTACCAGAGAGGTGATTGTTTTGACCTGTTTTCACTTCCTCATGCAAAGTCTCCAGTGGTCCACTGGCCATCCAAAACAGGAGATCATATTCCAAAAGCAACTTCATCAGTACCAAGTAGAAGGGAATAAACCTTTTTTCTCATTAGGATTACTGTGAGTTTCCAGTCTTAGTGCTTCCCAAATCCACAGAACATAGATATTCATGAACATTTTAATTAGGCCTTGCAAAGATGCCGGAAAAAGGTGTGAAATCAGTATTTGCAATTTGATACACCATCAGTCCTAAATCATATCTCTGATGACAGCCATATAGCATATTTATAGAAATTTAATCATAATTCAGAAGTGGTCCAGCAGATAAAAGGATCTGCCTTAACTCTGTTTAAAGTCTGTGGAAAATCATATCTAAATCATAGGATTGTACGATAATTCAGGTTGGAATGACCTCAGGAGGTTATTTAGTGCCACCTTCTGCTCAAAGTAATGTCAGCTTGAGGTCAGATCAGGTTACTTATTTAACTTAAATGAAAATTATGTTGGGCTTGTTTTTCAGTTTGGTTCCCCCCCTTTTCCAGAAACCTTTCAACTGATATTGAAGCAAGAGACTGATTTTCCATTTTCTCATAGCATTATTAGTGCTTTTTAAAAATAAGTCATTCTGAATATTTTAACTTGATATTGCTACTATTTTAACTTAAAGTAAAAGCAAAATAGTATCTGTAATACAAAAACAAATTCCACCTGCAAAGTGCATTTCTCCATAATGCTGGGTTTTCTAAAAACAGCATAATTTATTTCTCATCAATTTCACTCATTTACTAAAGAGTGTTAGAGTTACCACACAATGTTTGTGAATATTTATTTTAAGGATCACTTTTCTTTCAGCTAGTTGCTTGTTTATGTATTACCTGAGGTATGCTTTTATGGTCAGTTGAAAAAAAGTTTTAAGCAAAGACATTGACAAGAAAAAAGATCTAGAGGAGGAGAAAATCTCCACCTACTGGAGTACTTGGTGCTAGTACCTCAAGTGAAGGACAGGGAACAATGTACAGTGCAAGGCTAATTCCAAATACCTCCTCAGCTACATGAAATACTGCCAGAATACTCTGAGAGACATGTGGCTCCATCCTGTAAATGTAATGTGTGCTGCTGTCAAGGACAACTGGAGATGATGTAGTATTTGCAAATATGTATTTGTACCTGTAATGCAAAAAAACTCACATCAAGAAACTGATTCATAGAGGATTTTTTGATAGTATATAAAAAGCTCTAGCTTTGTTAATATTATCTCGTGATATTGTTCTTTTAGCTACCTGAAACATAAAGCATGGTTTATATATGCTTTTTGGATACTTGCATTTCTATTTGCATTGACCACAAGATAGTAATGAATTATACAAATAGTAATTTTATAGCAGATAAGATACTACCTTTGTATGTTCAGGTACAGTGGACATTTTCTTGCCATGGGTGATATGGTCATAGAAATGAATTACTATTACCAAAAAAATGGAAATTCTTTTAAAGTGAGTTTATTCAAAGCAGAAAAAGATTTCCCAAAGAGGAAGACTCACTGCAGAAGAGTTGTGTCCCAGATCATATAATAGTGAAGCATCCACACTCATCAGTATACTACATGCATCCAACCTTTTTACAGAACTACGGATATGAATAGATTAAAGTGAAATGTATCAGAGAAAAAGAATATTTCAAAACAAATATTTTATAAATTTTTTAATCTGTTCTGCTTTATAGGTGACAAAGAATAACACAATTTTCTGAGTCAAAGCTTTTTATTTAGTCTATTGATAGATAATAAATGGTGTCCCATTTTAGAGAAATCATGTTGACCTGTCAAACTTTCTATAAAAAGCTTAGTCCTGTTCTGGCTAGATTTAAGCAGATCTAATAGAGCTACAAAGTCAAATCAGGACACTGGGATTTTCAGTCCCATGCTTAGAACCTGCACTCTATGATGGGCTCTCTGGCTGGAAGATACTCAAAAAAGCTGTGTAGAAGCAAAAACCAAGGATAAAATTCATTTTGGAGTAAACCCTTGATTCTAAAATTTAGGAAAAGTTTTTTCAAACGCTGAAACAAAAATTTAGGAAAAGATGTTCCTTTAGTCTTCCACTGGCCTTAGCCAAAAGCAAAGGTTCATGTACAGACTGGAAGTACAAGCAGTTTAACACAGAACATCATTTACACATTTTTTGAGCTTTCTGTGGGCAGTAGAAGCCTGTTCAGCAGTCTTGATACATCATGGATACTGTATATTCAGCAAATGTAAGAAGATTCAGGAACAACAAAATAATAAATTTTTGATAGTATTTCAATACAAAAGGATCTTGAGGATCTTGACAGGAGTTACAAAGATTATTTAAATCCAATAATATCCTTTAGTGCAATAATTAACAATTCAATACTCAATAATATTTAATTCAATGGCCAGTGTCCTAGGAAGGAAAAACAGTGCCAGAGTACTGTTTTTACAGCTTGGTAAACTAAGGCAAAAAAAGGCTGAGAGATTTTCCCCAAATCACACAACAATAAATTTCCAAGGGGGGGGGGGGGGGGGGAATTTATTTGGGGTATGCACATCCTTACTAATCAGAGTAGTTTCCTTCACTTATATTTAAACTAGAAGTAGCTTCCCATGGTATCTTGTGAATGATGAAGACACAGTTATGCCGAGGACTTATGAATGCCTTAATGTCTCTTAATCTTCTCATGTCTTAGAGGCCAGGTCCTACAAACAAGTCAGTAGCTCATAAAACATTTCTGCTAGCCAGAGCACATACATCTATTTATTCTTCTACGAATGTCAGAATACATAGTAATGTATTTATGTAGGCTATGGAAGAAATGAGCATGGCCCTGAATCATCCTTTAAGGAATTAATTCTGCAGCCTTAGACTCCGGAAAATTATCTCTACTGGGACTTCAGGTCTAGCTCTGTGTAAGGGTCGTCTTTTCATTCTTTGGATTCTGGGATTTCCATTCACTGAGGCTTCAGCTGGGACTTGTCCTGAAACTTAGTTAAAGCTGCCTGAGCTGTGAGATGTCCCAGCTGTAGCTTCCCTGATATGTATTTTGTGCAGTTCATCACAGATACAGTAGAACATGGCAGAGAATAAACTCTTCTGAGTTTATTTTAAAAACAAGCAAACAAACAAAAAAATTTGCATTGCTTCCCCGTTGGCTAAAGCACAGGAGATCCTAGGAGATTGCCTCCTTTTCCTGCCACAGAATTCACACCAGATGCTGTGGGCACATTCAAAGTATGGACTTTATTTTCCTCCGTGATACAAATCATCCTCCTTACATAAGAGGTACACAGAAAACCTACTTACCCAGAAATGAGAGGGCTGTCTTGCAGCCCACCTTGTATGAACTTGTGCAGTAAAAAGCCAAGGTCAAGGCAGCACGGACAATGTGGTTCGGGCTTGAGGGTATGTGAAGACATGAGAGGAGCACCGTGAACTGGCTTTAATCAGTATGGTTCTGGTCATCATACAGTCTGCAGGGAAAAGACTTGAATGCAATCCCTCATTTTCCTGCCAGGGAAGCCAGCTGGCTCACTCAAGAGTAGAATCTGAATGTCAGCTGACATATCAGTATATGGGTGACTGCGGCTTGGGTCTGAAGGAAAAGTGGAACCCATGTTAGTATAAACATGTAGCAGCTGTGCAATCAGCTGTAGCGTAGGTTAAATTCACCATAAAATTTGCAATTTTGTAAGTTTCTGCAGCTGAATAATTTTGTCTGTGAATTTCTTCTCCCTCCTTTCCATACTGAAAAAAGAAAAGGTCTGAAGATTACCCCAAAATTCAAACTCCCAAAGCAATTGCCTAAACTGAAAGATTATCCTCACTGGGTATGTGCAAATAATTTGGCTATGAGTAGAGTTTTCAAGACAAATTGCAGAGATTTTCTTTGAAGAGAAAAAGGCTAAAAGAACAATATTGAAATAAAATTAATGAGATTAAGCTCCTGAAACAGTGGTGTTTGAAATACTGTTGAAATAAAAGTTTAGCTGTAATCAATGAGAGAAAAACATCTTATGTTTCTACAGTTTGGAGCAGGCTCTATCTAATTGAGTAGATTAGAAATTATGTCATTTTGCTCTAGAAACTAGGCAGAAATTTGAGGATAGTGTGTAAAAAGAGACTCTTTTATTTGGCTACTTAACCTAAAACACAGTGAAAACCAATCATTCTTCAAGCTGCACATATGCATTTCGAACCCATGCACAAACATTCATAAATTGCAGACAGAGTGAAAATAGCACAGAAAAGCTCTGTTGTGCTCTAACGTTCAACAGGATTTTTGAGAAGTTGACACGGAAGTAACCTATCAGAGACCAAATGAATATTCATAGAGTGTCATCGGAAAAAGATTTTCCTGTCCTGTCTCTCCCCACAAGCACTGTTACATAGCAACTTTCACTCCTAAGAGTACCAATTCCCTCAGAACTTAGATCTTACATTCACAAGTTTTACCAGCCTTAAAGGTAGGAAATGAGTTGATGTGTTATATAGGAAACCTTTATGGATTAAGATACTATTTGTTTAAAAAAATGGACTGGACAATGTCATGAAAACTGCATTATTGAGACCAATCATATCTTGGCAGGGGTATGACATGGAGATACCACAGTAGTACTGAATGACTATTCTCTATAACTGAAATTTTGCAAATGTGAAGAATGAATTTACAAAGAGAAATGCAGGGGGGAAACACACATATGCCTTTAATATAAATCAATATTGTTGACAGCTCACTTGGAATTGTTACCAGTTAAAGAGTTTCCCCAATGAAGGTGGCATACTCTAGAGAGATGTCAGTTCAGATGGGAAACAAAGAAATAGAAAAGGATTGCAATGGGGTGCTCCAGCAAGGTAATTCCATAAACTTGGTGAGCTGCAAGCCAAATCAGATGATTTAACACCATCCAGTACTAGTAGCCTTTAGAACCTAACTCTAAATTTGCCTGTGGTGAAATAAACTGTTTGCAGCCTAATCTTCCTTCTCTGTGGGTTTTGGGGTTTTTTTTGTTTGTTTTTTTTTTTTCTTTTCTGATACTAGCGCTTAATCCTCCACCTCTAATAAAAGGATTTCTCTACAAAGCACAAGCTCTGGCTAAGCCTAATATTACTGCCAGTGACAGTGGCTCATCTCCAAAATTGGATCCAGAGAAGAAAAGAGCAATAGGGGTCTTCAAAACTCAGAGGAAAATTATTGTATTGCAGCCAAAAAGGGTAAGTGCATGATTGACTATTCTCTGACATCATTACCAGCAGTTACAGAGAAAACTGTGGTCCATGGTCTAGGCCCTGACACAGGGCCTAGGATGTTGGTTTCTGGTCCTAGTCCTGCCCTAAGGTGATCAAAATGCTTTTAAAAACTGTTTTCCTCTTTTTTTTTTTCCTGCCATGCTTTTTACCTTATCACTTCTTTGTTCAGCAGGATATAGTGATCTCATTGTGATAGGGAAAAATATGTTAATAATAGATATAGCCATATTAGTGAGTTGCTAGTTTATCAACTTAGGGCAAATAATTTTTAAAAAATCAGCTATCCTAGGTTAGCATTATCATCATGTTCTCATATACAAAACCCAACAGTATTTCTAATGAAAATGAAATGTATATGATGTTTACTGGTATTAACATCACCGTAATACACTTCTAATTCTGTTCTCTCATACTTTGGCCACTAGATTGTTAAACCTACATCAAAGCTAACAGTAACCTCTTGTAAAATACCTAAGGAGGCTCTTTCTGTTCCAAGATCATAGGATTTCCTTAATCTCTATAAGAAGTATCTCATGCTGGCTGCATTTGTACATGATACACTGTATTAGATAGTATTTCATTCTTACCAAATATGGCAATTACTGTGTGTTTCTTCCCTGCAGAGTGACTAGGGCTGCCCAGGTAAGTAGCAATTCATTGTTATGAAGCCATGGCCCCTTATAAAATAATTTAACACTGTTGAAAAATAGTAGCATCCATCACTAAATGGATTAATAATAGCTATTTCTAAGTTTTCTTTTCATTCACAGTGTTGGAAAACAACACCTTTAGACATCCTTATTTTCATCTGCTAGGAGAAATGTGTTTACTGCCAGCTGATGTTACAGTAGCTGTCTTACATTTGCCAAACTCAACCTTCATCTCTTCTTCAGTGGCTATTCCAGAATTTTGTCATATATCTTACAGTCAAATGAAGAAGATCTAATCCATGACACTGAGAATTAGCGTGAAGCAAGCGTGCAAAAGTTCAGTACGTTACCTTAAAGAACAACAGGAGAAAGTATTTTACAAGTGGTTGATGTGTCAATCTATAGTAACTGAAGAGCCATAAGGAGAAGTAGCACTAGGAATCTCAGATTCTTCCAAATGTTTCCAAATGTCATCTGCAGAGGTTGATGATGGACGTCATCAGTACAACTGCTGCCTTTTAGCACAGGGTTCAGTAGACTTTTTGAGTTCACTAGCATGATGCAGTTGCATTAATATGTGTACAGTACACCTTTAGTATGACACTCCACCACTATGCAACTTGCTTCCATTTACATTGCTTCCAAATCACCATCATTTGAAAGGATGTAGCTTCTGGACACAGTGTACCATTTAAAAGTATAGGTTCTGTTTCAGTCATTGGCATTCGGCATGACAAAGGATATGTTAGTCCTTTTCTGCAACTGCACTACCCATCTTAAAATATACAGAAAGACAATGGCTTCCTCTGTAAACAAGCAAACAATGGCAAAGTGTAATGTAAGCATTGACTTATTTTGACAAAGTGTCTAGAATTGTGTCCACAACATAAACACATCCAAAACAAATAAAAACCCTGATCCAATAGGGAGCTGTGAGGATTGCACCGTCTGGTTCAAAAGACTTTGACATTTTTCATGTTGTAGCTGCAAAGCACAAGAAGATATTTTGCCTTCAAAATCCCTAGTCTCACTGCCTGCCGCTAGCTAGAGAACAACATTCTTTGTCCCTACAGAAGACCCTGCCTGCAGTGTTATATATTGCATAGTGCAGAGCACATTGTTGGCAATGAATGATCATAATAAAGGCATTTGACTTCTGAATGTGGCAGCTAAATGTGTAAAAGACCGACTCTACTTGGAAAAGGAGAACAGGTAAATTCCAAAACATTCTGCTCCTGATGCGTGTTAAGCTGTCTGGCTGTGTAGGTTGAGTGGACCACAGCTCCCACACAGGCTTGTGCCAGAAGGCGCTGATGAATCAAAGTTTGGAAGCAAGCTTCAGGGGAAAATAATGAAGTGTTTTCAAAAGTATTCTAGATGACTTAGGATCTACATGACAAGTTCTTTTGAAAGTCAGAGTAGTCAGCTGAAAATCCCCCACAAACCTCTTACTGCTGGAGACATAGTTACATGTGCATATATACATATTGACTCTACATCTTCAGCATTGTTGCCCATTGTTCTTCTCATTGAGAAACACATTTTTCTTAGTGTTAGGCATATTAATGGTTGAGACACAGCTATGTTAAAGACTGAGTTTTGATTTGAAAACTGACAGCTGTGCTCTTCTGGGACAATACAAATTCTGGAGTCAAGAGAAAAGAACATGAAGTTAGGGACAAAAAAAGGAAACATTTATGAAAAAACCCTACCAACAAAACAGAAGACAGATTGCAGTCTGATTCACTTTACATTGCCATGGTTTAACCCCAGTCAGCAACTAAGCACCACACAGCCACTCGCTCACTCCCCCACAGTGGGATAGGCAAGAGAATTGGAAGAGTAAAAGTGAGAAAACTCATGGGTTGAGTTAAAAATCACACACACAAGCAAAGCAAAATAAGGAATTCATTCACTACTTTCCATCAGCAGTCAGATGTTCAGCCATCCCCAGGAAAGCAGGGCTCCGTCACACGCAACAGTTACTTGGGAAGGCAAACGCCATCACTCCAAACGTCCCTCCTTTCCTTCTTCTTTCCCCAGCTTTATATGCTGAGCATGACATCATATGGTGTGGAATATCACTTTAGTCAGTTGGGGTCAGCTGTCCCAGCTGTGTCCACTCCCACGTTCTTGTGCACCCCCAGCCTACTCGCTGGTGGGGGGGTGTGAGAAGCAGAAAAGGCCTTGACTCTGTGTAAGCACTGCTCAGCAGTAACAACATCCCTGTGTTACCAACACTGTTTTCAGCACAAATCCAAAACATGGTCCCTTACTAGCTACTATGGAAAAAATTAACTCTTTCCATGTCAAAACCAGCACAAAAACATGCACCTTGCTAAGGAACTTCCAGCCATAGGCAGAACAGTGTTTGTAACATTGATACCTCATCTCTTCTTTTAGAGTTACCTGCAAAACAAATTTTAAAGTGATGTATGAAAATTAAACAATGAAAAAGAAATGGAAATTAGAGGTGAAATCCATGACATTGAAGCATCTAAAAGCTGGATCTCTAAGTATAAGTTAGTGTGTCTTGATTTCCCTGATAATTTGTGGTGAGAATTAGATAATGGGATTGACTTGTCCTTTCTTAAAATAAAACTAATGTGATCCTATGTAGCTAGTTATTTTTTTAATTGTTGATACAGAGAGTCTGAGGGACCAGCTAAGACTTACCCATCTCAGCTTGGGGCAGCCAGACTAGGCAAGATGAATCCCACCATGCATCTTTAAATTCAAGTGAAGAACAAGACCTCAAGAACTGCAGCAGTTGTCAACAAAAAAGCTGAAAGCTATGAAAACATGAATGAGGGGCAAAGCTGAAGGCATAAACCTGAAATGAGATAGATAGTAGAAGCAGCATACAAACAAGAAATCAGTGAATTTAGAGAAAGTTATTTGAAACATGGCAAATTTAGCCTAAATGTATTTTTAGTTAAATTTCTTACTGTTGAAGTAAGGCTTATAGCACTTACTTTCTGTGGTTTTGGAGGTTTTTTACATTCGAGACATAGATTTGTTGTGTGTTAATGCAATTCTTGTGTCCAGGTGCAAAGTGAGATGAAGTTTTGCTTCTTTCTGTATGTGTAAACTGCCCTACTTTTTCTGAGATCAGCAGAGCTATTCCAACTTAATTCTGCTGAGGATCTCTCTACAGCCTTACAATAGAAGGAAGGATGAAGGTGGAAATACAAGTGTAAGGAAAAAAAAAAAGACAGCATTCAAATGCAAGATTAAGCATAACAAAAATCTATTCATAACCAAAGCACCATAGGAAAGGGATGTTAGTGATGTATTTTAAAATAAATTATTCTAGTAACACAAAAAGAAATCAACAGAGAGATGGAAAGGCAAGTATTTACATGGAAATTTAAATTTTATTTTTATTTGATACACAGTTGCTATGCTATTTTCATGGAAGGACTACTTTTCAAAGGTTAAATTGAAATTGAGTAATTCTTAATGACACTGAAGAAACTGCACATGCTACAGTGATGCACATGAAGGTGCACAATGGAAAGCATAACGATGCCTGGGGGAAAACTGAACTAGCCCAGAAAGCTGTCTACCTTTGTTGGAAGAGTAGAGGCAAGAGCATTTAGCAGGCACACATTTGTGAGTGCTTGTTTATGTAAATATTTGAAAGGGAAGCATAATCCAAGAGTGGATATGCCCTACTAAATCCCTTATTAACTTTCCCAGATAGCAACCTTAATGTTTCACATGAGCAGATACCTCTTCAGACTCATGCAGAGAAACAGGCTCTCCTGTGTCCCATCATCTATCATAATCCATGTCTATGATGATAAATTGCTTTCACCAAAAGGGCCTCTATTGTTGATTAAATGTGTGATGTGCATATTTCAGCAGTTTGTAGTATTTAAAACCTGAAATTTTGTACATGCTTTCTGTCTTCTTCCCTCACTCTCTTTAGAAATACTGAACATATTATTGAAGTGATTTTTTTTACCTTCATTTTGAATCCTCAAAGATACTGTGCCAGCTTCTCTAGTCAGTTACATTATAGTATCAAATTGAGGTTGCTGTCACAGTGACACAGAGGACAGAAATCTTGTAAAGAGTAGGAAGCTATCTTTCAAAAGTCAAAAGGTCCTGTGATTTATAGCAATATAAGATATGCCCTTATGGAAACTAACTTTGCTTTTCAGGTGCCTTTTTCTGACGAGATGAGGCTAAAAAGCATAAAGGTGAAATTGAGTTAAAAATGAATTCTTCATGCAAATGCCACATTTTACTTTCAAATTCCTAAGTACAATTATCCATCCTGTTCCAGAAAAATGGTGATAACTAAAAAAAGCAGATAATGGATAAGTACTGTAGCAGACCAATTATAGTGAATGCTAAAAATTACTTCTTTACAAACTCATTCTCAGCCCCTTCTGTTCTTTTGATTTATGTGTCATGTGACTTTTTAATCTCTAGATTTTATCCTTTTTTTGAGATACCCCACTAAGCGGCTTACATTTAAGGGAGAGTGGGAAATAGAATTGGCTTTATTTCTGTACAAGGCAGATTGTATCTTCCCCAAAGACTTTTTTATGGTAGTTCTTTGCAAAAGATATTGCTTGTGCTCTGTGGATACCTGCAGTGTTCGTCCAAATTAGTCTTGATGTTATACAAGAAGTTTCTCATTAAAGGTATAGGCAATAACTGTTTGCTTTTTCCTCCAAAGATTATATCAGCAACACAACATATCAAAACTATCTAGCAAAATTGTGATGTTTCTGTGAAATGAGGAGACAGATGAAGGAAAGATTTTTGTTGAAAGGATGAATAGTAGCTCTCAAAACTTGATGGAACAAACAAATATCTTAACCTATTTTAGCACAGAACTTACAGAACCATATCATGTTATCACTATGTACCAAGATCCAATGCTGAGGTCAAAAGGCTGTGCTATAATCAAATTTAGAAGAGCTGACCATACAAAACACAACTCCGTGTTTCTTTGCAGATATCTTTTTCCATAGTACTTGCAAGAACAACTTACAAAATTCTAAAGAATTTCTTTTTCTCTTTTATATATATTTAATTTAAAAAATATTAGAATTAGGACTTACTGCATAGACATTTCATTTGATTCCTGTTAAAAAGCAAAAAAAAACATTCCAAGTCAATTTATGGGAAGTGGATTATGTCATGTGTTTTATCAAGTTATCATCTCATAGAACCTAACAGATAATGGGGAAAAGTGTTTTCATTCAGATACCTTATTCAGCATTAGTAAGGAAATCCTTGCATGTCTGTACTTTATGATTACCTGTAATACTTCCTAAGGGTATAGCATTAAAAAAAGGTTGCAGAAAAGAGGCAGGCTTCACATTAAGGCTCTCTAGGTCTTTTGTCAATACTTTGCAAATGTAGACAAATACTAGATTCTCAAGATCTCATTCCTTCGACACCTTCTGCCCACTGCGTCAGCACTTATTACTGAAGCAGTCATAACAACTTGTTTAATGAATTCATGAAACCACCAGATCTATTATGTCAGGATTCACCAAGAGCAAAGAAGTTTCAGATGAAAACAAAACTGAAAAGCAATCATTGTTTTCTGTGACAATATCTGTTTTCTGTGTGGTCACCAGAAATGGCTGCTATATGGGAGCTCTATGTAAAAAAAAAAAAAAAAAAAGATAAAAACACCCCTACCCACCCCCCCCAACTATAATTAGAAGAAGAATTATTTTATTGAGCAGATAATTTTGTAATGGCCTTTCCATTCATGAATGGAGTTATAATCCACAAATACCAAAACATTTCCATCAAGAAAAGTAAAAGCAGTAAATTTCAGTGATTCTAGTTATGGCGAGACCTGAAACAACTGCACTTTGCACCAGTCAAAAGTTAAGACGAATATTTGCTAGCAAATCTCAACTAAAAAAAAAAAAAAAACAAACCCAAAAAAAAACCCCTCTGACTATGTTTTGATGAAGTGGGATTAATTTGTGACTAAGTGGTGATGAAGAACACTGGCTTGTTAACATTCTAGTGGGAGCTTTCTAATTATCCACAAGAGAGAATATTAACTAGGTCAAGTCCAAACCACACAAGTTACATGATATCACTACAGCATTCAACCTCTCCATCGTAATACTCTCTGCCCAGTTCTTGGAATGATTCTGTTCTTTCCCTTTGCCACTTCTCATGAAATATCATGCAGGTATAGGTAGCATCTGATTTTTTTAAAAAATAGTGCAATTTCTGTTATAGTCTTTGTAGTGGTTTCAAATGGACAATTTGAAATCCAAAGAAAAAACAAAAACAATCCAGGACAGGAAAGTTATAGCTAGTTGTAGAGAGAAAACTTACCACATACTCATTTGGTGCAATATTCTGCATACACAGTGCAGTATTTATTCATATTTTCAGTGTTGAAAAGATTTATCCTGACTGCTAAAGCTCCTCCTTCATGTAACACAGGACCTCAGTATATACTGAGAAAACGTAGTGCAAAGAAACACATTTGCTTTACAGCTAAAATATTTTGAATGCTGTATAACTGTACCATGAAAGCAGGTATATCATTAATTATAACTATTTTTTTAGCTTCTTGGGCATTACTTCAATCAGTTGCAACTGTTATTTCATATTTAAACAGTTTAGGGAAAACAACAACAAAAAACTTATGCAACTTTTTTTTAACATTTCGGAAAAGTCTGTATTACATTATCTGAAAACTGGTTTTCAATACAGATACTTAGTATTTCTTATTCTTCTTGCTTTCTCTCCATTTTATTACTGAAAGTCTATAAATAGTGAGAAAGAAAGAGGAACAAAAACTTAAAATCAATAAACCAGAAATGAATATATGGCTCTTTTGCTTTTTTATTTCCTAATGAGATAAAATTTCAGAATTAAGAACACTTACATCATTCAATTGTTTCATTAAATGCCTTCTACCAGCTCTGTCACTTATATAGCCTTGTATCCTATTTCCCAGAAATATAAATACAACAGGCCCTTTGGTCAAAAAGCTCAAAATCAGACAAATATTGAATGTACAGCAGCTGTTCTGCCTGCACTAGATTCCACTAACTAGGGAGACTAAAGTATTAGACTGCAATGACGCTTGGGGGAGTCAGAAATAATCACTGCCATTTGACTTGGTTATAGACTCCATTAAAATGCTCCCACTGGGAATCACACCTACCTACCACACAGTGCCAAGGTTTAGAGACCTACACCTGAGTCAATCTGGACAGGCATGAAGATTGTCTCTGTGAAGCCGTAGAGGCTCTCCCGAGTCAAAAGGACTTTCTGGAAGAGTCATCAGGGTTCTAGTAAACAAGAAGCTAACACAGGAAGAGATGTGATGAAAATGTACGTGAATTTTTTTTTTCCTTTTTTTAGTTTTGCTTTTTGCCCCTGACATCTTTGTTTCAGAAGGTTTTCAGGTAATACCATCTTGTATATGCAATATTCAAGCAGTATGAAGGAAAGGAGGGAAGAAAAATACCAAAGAAGTAGCTTCTGACCTTTTCCCAGCATTTAATGCTGCTGCAAATAAAAAAGGTGAATTCGTTCCAGAGAGAAAGAAAAATACTTCCTACTGTTCTCTCATAAGAAAGCAGTATTTTTTTTCAACAAATCATCTGGGAACTAAACTGAAATTATTCTTTTTTCAGATAAATAGCAAAAGCCATCTAGTAAAGGGGTACAGTGGGGAGACAGATCATCTTTGTCAATCACTGTCTGAACAGCGGCCATTGAGTAAAACTGTTATCTTGGTTACTAATGGTTGATAAGTCATTTCCATGAATCTCATGGAAGACAAACAGAAAAGGAGATAAATCACTTCTGACCCTTTTATCTAAATTCTTTAAGGTGACTTAAATTTTAAAGGTTTGTTTGTTTATCCTCCTCTGGGATATAGTTCAAAAGGAGGGGGAGAGAGAAAAACATGAAAAAATCTGAAGAAAGGGAGCTGTCTTTCTCAAATTGTGATTGAAGTGGCATTGTGTCTTTGATCATTGATTGTCATTAATTGGCATTAATCTGTACAAGTGTTTTTATTCTATGTTAAACTATCAACCTATTTGCAATACAGATTATGCTCTGATACTATCAGGAAGTCTCAGAATTGCCCCTATTTAACACTATGAAAGACTGCTACACCCTTTCATTTGGCCTGTCCCTCCTGAAGTGAGGTAACTCTTTATAACACTGGGATTTATGGAGAGATTTTCAAATTATTTATATGGCATCAGTTCTGGTTTTTCTTCTGTCTTTGTAAGTCAGGTTGGTCTAGACTAATACTAATTTACAATATGAATCTGAAAACAGAGGTTTATTAGTCCTAAATAATCTGAACTCTCTTTCCAGTCAAACAGTCGTGCTCAACCTTGAACCCCAATGCCTTTTTCTACAAACAGCTACAAACATTTATACAAGCTAGCTTTTCAAAGTAATATAGAAACATACAGTACTTAGCCTTTATATTATGGGATATATACTGCACTCAATGGAGCATGATAGAGAGCTCCTCATGCAAGACGCTTACCAACTTGGTTCATCCACCCAGTGTTACCCAGAGACTAATCATCTGGATCCTTCCAGCCAAACAGCAGCCTTGACCCATCACTGTGCCCAATCTAGAGCTGTCTGCCCTTCAGCATTGATGGGGAAGGCCCCCATAGACTTTCCCTTCTTACGGGTATAATAGGCTTCCTAAGTAGGACAAGCATTAATATGCTTCCGTGAGAACTGATAAGAGAGTCTTCCCAATTAGCAGTTATCACTGCTTTAGATGGCAGCGCAGGGGGGAGGGAAAGATTATACATCTTGGAGCCCACAACTCTTCGTTTTGAGGATAACAGTGATAAACATGTAACAAAAAGTTAGTTATGAGTAAAAGCCCAGCAAAGATGCATGGTTGTGTTCACTGTTATATAACACTGAATATTTATTAGTAAGTTTAAACAGACCTAAAACTTGCATTGCTATATAATCTTAATTGTTTATAACAAATAGAAATGGTCACCATAGGCAGTTAGACTTTAAGGTTCTCATGTAGTCCTATGGCACACAGCCCCAACACCAAATGGGCATTTATCAAACTGCAGCTTCACTCTATAGCAGGTTCTGAATTATGATGCTAAATTTTTGCTTCTTTCAACTGGTTTTGACCTGTGTTTGTGTTACAAGGAGAGTGTTGTGTCCCTGTGGGCACCACTAGCCCTCTCTGTCCCTGCCCAGCCCCCCAGGGCTCTCTCCACCCCGCCCAGGGCCCAGGACCCCATGTCAGCCCCCTGGGGCCGTCAGCCCCCAGGTGCCATCAGCCCCTGCCCCAGTGATGCCACAGCAGGGCCCGTCTCCAGCTCCCCACAGCCCTGGCCTGCCCTGCCCGGCCATGGCCCCCGCCGGGCCAGGCCCACCCACGGGCCCATGTCCTGGCTTACAGCCTCGGCCCGTCCCTGTCCCCAGGGAGGTGCCCAATGCCTGGGGCTGCAGTTGTCCTGGTGCACCCCAGCTGCCCTGCTCCTCACCAGGGGTGGTACAGGCCCTGGCTGCCAGGCCCTGCCCTGCCCCACCATGGGGAGCCCCAATCCTCCTGGACCCCAGCGAGCCACCAGCCCCAGGGGGCCCTGGCCGTGAGGCATGGTTATTCTGGGCACGTCCAATATGCAGGATGAATCAACAGAAACTGACAGGACATTTCAGGTCTTCTTTATGTATGATCCAAAGAGGAAGATAATATTCTTACATTTGTAAGTAGTCTTCCCAACTGATTAGATGGAGAAATTTTCTCAATATTTTTAAAGAGAACTGTAACCTCTAGAAATTCCTCCATCCCTCCAAAGAAAAACACACCAAAGAAAAGAACAAATGTAGGCCTCCTTAGTTTTTAGTTTTGTCCCTAAAAGATCCCAGATATTTATTCTTTGATTTTAGCTGACATCTTTTGCTGCAATCAGTCCTTTGTTTTTATTTAAGTACACAGATGGTTTGGATCATGCAATTTTTTTTTTACAGAATCCAGTGGGACTCTATTGGAGAAGGGATATACCATATCCACCACATCGAAAGACCAGGACTTCACATATAAACCAAGCCTCCCACCCTGAAACAACCAAAAAATCAATAGCCAGTGAAAGAGTTGATAGAATTACTTTTTCAGTTCAGTCTTTTTTTGCTTTTGACATCATAAATTGTTCATTCTTTGAAACAGAGGAGTCTGAATGTGTTGCTTCATAGACACAGTGGGTACTACAAAATACAAGAAGTCCCTTAATATTTCTAGCGTTCTTAATGAGCAGAATCTTCTGCATTAACCTTTCCCCATCATTGGCTTGAAAAGCTTTCTAAACTAGGCCAGGGCAAGAAGTATAGAGCTTGGCAGTCTTCAAATCTCTAGTGAACTATTTCAGGGAGTGCTAATTACAATGCAATAGTGAGAGCAGGAGCTGCTCATCACTGCTGAAGCACAAGTCAGCATTTGTAAACGGTTCACTCTGACAGCTGTCTGCTATCTACACTCCAAAGATCTCCCTTTTAATGTATTAAAGCCTATCCGATAGCAAATTTCTTTCCCTTTTCACACATTAACTGTTAAATGCATGCAGTCTTGTTTGTTTTGCCTCCACAGCTAGTTAAAATGGTAGTCCATATGCTTATCATAGCTGCATGCATACTTAACTAATTCACCAATATGCAAGGGAAATACAGAACCAAATGTTCCTACAGGCACCTAGGAATAGTCTATCCCTACAGCATCATTAACCATATCATTGGACTGGTTCATATTTCTGTTTCATTTCTTTCTATGTCCCGATTTTTATGTCTCTCACATATATTGTTGATTCATGTTAAAAGACAAATTAAAAATCTTTATTTTATAAGTTATTTTCTCCTAAGAAGGAAAAATCTCCTTTAACTTTTTTAAAGCTAGCTGAAAAAGTTAGCAGTGGAGTTCAAAGTTGAATCAAGCTTACTTAAAAGGGCAACTAATTACTGAAGATTTTACAGTTAATGGCGATAACATAAAAAGCATCATTCCAGAGGAGCTGCAAGAGGAAAAAACATGCTAATCTTTAAGCAGTATCACTCACTGACTAAGTGGTGTTTGATATTCATTAAATGGGGAGGTAGCTCATAATCTTTAACTGATGAATGATTAAACTAACACTGAAGTGTTAGATTAAATTTGCAATGATTGGAAAAACTTTTAACCAAAGGCAAGCCAAATCACTAGAAAGTAAATTGAATGATCTCAGGGGAAAATAAATTGCTTTAATGGTCATTATATAAAGGATTTCATTAATCTTTTTGTTCTTGGTTTTGTTTTGAATACATACCTTGTTTTTTTCTGACAAAATCTAATATACTAAATAAGAGATCGTCCTGCCATATGTAAAATATTATGAAAAGGAAGCAGGAATTTAAAGTTTATTCTACTGTTGCTTTTGTCTGCTACTAGACAGAAATGAACAATCTCTGTCATCTTGAAAAGCATTGGTCGCTTCAGATACAAAAACAAACTTTGTGTGTTTCTTTTATGTATGTCCCAAGTTACCTGGCAAACATATAGAGTTCTTTATAAGAAGGAATGACTGCAGAGTTTTGATTGTCATGGTTATTATGTTCTCAGTACAACTTTCTCCTGGGAAATGGAAGAGGTCCCTCGTTGTATCTGCCAAACTTCAATATACGTTTATGACACATAGCATAAGATAATTGTAACATGAAAGAAGAAAAAATAGAAGGGAAGGGGAGCTAGTGTGCAAGATGACAGAATGAAAAAGAAGTTTGAAGATACACATCCTTCAAAAGTGGGAAGAGAAAAGAACTAAGAATAAAATTGAGATTTCAGAAGTTCCTGATTTTGACCTAACTCTATTTTCATCAAATCCTTTGTTGGTAGTCTCAATGAGAATAGAAGTAAACCAATACTGAGCACTTTTAGAGTACAGTATGGTGAGTGGCACAGAGAAAAGGGTCAACAGGGAACAATTGTTCTCTGTCTTTTCTAATAAAAGATCCATAAATATCAAATTAAACCATTTCATTTCAGGTTTAAAACAAGAAAAAGTATGATTTCTTCACATAATGAGTAGTTAAGTTATATTTTTACTACAGGATGTTGCGGAAACAAAATCTTTTTGAATGGACAAACTCACAGCAGAAATTCCATCAGGACTATTAAACACAAAAACAATACCTCTCACTTCAAGCACTCACTCTCACCCTTGTTACAAATTGCTGAAGTCTGAGAGAATATCTCAGTAAAATATTATCAGCTGATTGCCTTGATCTTATATGACTCACTACATTATTCTCCCAGTATTTAGTATTGCCATTGCTGGAGACAGGAATTTCAGCCTGATTTATGCAACTGTCATATGTTTCTGAAAATAAATAAATGTGTACCTGAAGTTGATGCCTTTCTCAGATGACAAAATGTTTCATTAAGACTGATCAGACATTTAGGAAGGCATGTATCTTAGAAATTTATTTTGTTGTTTTAGTGTGTTTGGGCAACTCAAAACACTTAATCATTGTAACTCAAATGACTTCCAGTCATATGCTTACAGGCTGAAAACTAAGAATCAAAGACAATTTGAGTTCTTGCAGTCAGAAATATGAAGGAACTTCTACTTTATGTGCCCATAATATTACAAGCTGCTTGAAGAATTAGGAAAAAAGAAAAAGAAACATGACCTTATTCAATTCACTTCAAGATAATCTATTCTGGAACGCAATAGGTTTCTCTGGCCTGGAAAACTGACCTTTCCATCTATGTTTTAAGGGTACTCATCACTCAGAAAGTAGTTCTGTTCTAGACATATAGTAATAATGTAATTAAAATGACTAGTGCCCTTGTAATACACATGAAATAATTCACATGTTTTCACTTTATGATCCACATTTTTGTCTGACATAAGCTGGTAAAAAGAATAGAATTACACTGTCGATACCATTACCAATAAAGTCTTTGGGCTTGCAATAAGAACAGCTTAGATGTGTTCTTGAGAGGAGATGGATGTAAAAGAAGCCTGGTGAACTCATAGAGGCAGATGAATTAAAGAAAGTGCATGCTATGAGAAGATATACCATGTGGATGTAATGATAGATAAACAACTAATTTCAGATTTCACTGGAATTCTGCAATTGTTAAAAAAGTAAAAATTTCAGCTGGTCTGAATTTCCTGATGAATCAGATTTTTTTAATTTAAAACATTTCAACACAACAATATCAATTATGAAAACCTTCTGAAGGACTATGGGCAGAATTAATTCCAAGGGTTTCATGTTTTCGTGCCAGCTCATGTGCCACACCACCGAGGAACTAGACCTAGTCAATTCTGCTCAACAGAAGAGGACTGATCCATGACCCTGAAATCAAGTGGCAAGAACTCATTCTCATCCGCGCTCGTTAAAGCTAGTCTTATGTAAAGGAAATTGCCTATGTGTACTGAAAAGCACTCTGACTTGAATCTCCCCTGGGCCCTTTGTGCTCTATTTGACAAAATTAGTATTTTTTCTGGAAATGTGGGACATGAGGCTCTATGGGTTGCTTGAGCATACAAAGCTGTTGAGAGAGAGCTGGAGGACTGTCTAAGGGAGAAAAAGCCAATACGGGTGATGTTTTGTCAGTACTGCCTTTTGAGAGCTGTGTCAAGGCCAAAAGTGCAGCACCTGGCTCTGCCACCCTTTCCTCTCCTCAGGCTCTGGCTGCCTGCACTCAGGCTAGCTCTGCTGCAGCCTGGCTGGGTAACCTGGGATCAAACTGTTAGGATGGAGATAGGGCAGAAAGTCCTTGGAGACACTTCATGAGGGCCTGCCCCTGAACCTTGACTCGAGAGGTGCATTTGAGCTCAGGCCCATGTCATTACTGCTTGCCTTAGCTATGTTGTACATATGTTTGTACCTTGCCAATCCTGCTCTGACTCACCAACTCAACATCCTGTAGCCTTGGACCTGCCTTGTCTCTATAGACTTGTCCAGCCATCACTGGACTGTGGCTGGCCATGTTTGTCATTGCCCTACTTTTCTTGCATGAGTACTGTGGGCGTAGGCTTTTGTTGCTGAAGCCACTGCCCCATCTGCCTTGCTGTCACCCTCGACTCCCCATTCCCTTTCCCTTGCAGAGCAGCCGGCTCTTGCTGCTACCTGACCATAGGTCCCCAGAGTGCAGCCTCACAGGACCACATCTAGGAATTGCATTAGCAAGACTTAGTCAGAGCAAGCGTAAACAGAAACAGGAAACAAATTAACAGCTGTGTGGGTAATCAGTGCATGTGTGTTCAAGCTTATTCCCTGTCCCCCTTTTCTACAGCAAACCCGCCTGGTCTGTGATTGTGCCTTGCCTCACAGTGCGGAGCCCTTCAAAGACTGTACAGCTGGGAGCCTGGCAGCTGGAAACCCCTCGCTGTGCTGGCTCCAGCTTCCATTTCCATGTCGGCAGCAGATAGCCTAGAAATGGTGAGCCTGTGCCTCGCACACACACACAGAAGTGTCTCTCCAGACCATGCCTCCAGCCCTCTGGAGCAGCGACCTAGCCTGAATGTGGCAGCTCACGTCCAGAGCAGATTTTCTGAGGAAATCAGATCAGAGAAATAAAAGAGGACAGCGTGGAGTAAAATCTCATCTTAACATGAGGTTAGGATGAAGCCAGTCCTGGCTATTTTTGGCATTTTCAAGGTATCAGTTTCTGGTTGTACAGCAAGGAATGTAGCAGTGAAAGCCCAGATCTGAATTAGGGTTATTCAGGCTTCTAATTTTTATTACTAAGGTGATAATTCTAAGGTGATAATTCACTAAGGTGAATCCTGTGGACCTGGATTCAAAGGGTTTGAGGCTTTCTGGGTGATCTGTGGCTCCAAAAGCATTCATCTCCCAGTGCTCCTTTGCTTTGCTGGTGCTGACATTGAGCTAGGAGTCTGGAGGGCCTTGAATGGACTGAAAACATTCTGAGAACTGCCCACTGACTGCTTCCTCATACAGAAGAAGGCTTGTATAGAGCAAAATGCTGGATGAATGCCATTGATCAGTAAATCCTATCATCATATCTGATTACTAGATAGGTAAAATTGGGTTTCACTCTACAGTGCTGTAGATGAACTTGGAATAAATACATAATATAGCATGATAATTTGTTTCTTAAATAAAATCTAATTAATTCTTTGAATAAATTATTTGGAAAACATTATTCCAACATTTCTGGCTAAAGTTATAGAGATTTTTCAGCAAACTAATTCTTTCTTTTTGGCTTATAGGAATTTTTTACTCAGAAAAAAAAACTTCATTTGAAAACCAAAAAGAAAAGAAGGAATGAATATGGATACAAGGAGTTTAATAGCTATTGGGTCTCAAATTAAAATACAATTTAAAGTTGAAATCCAAAATCTGTTTTTATTTCCCAGAAACACAGCGAAGAGAAAACATTGGGAGTTGGACTCGATGATCCTTATGGGTCCCTTCCAACTTGAGATATTCTATGATTCTATGATTTCATAACACAACTTTGAGGACATTTGCATTATATAGTGTTTAGTTTATAGAATGTACAGAAATAACATTTTATTGCTATTTTTTAATGTGGTTGATTTTGCAATCCAAAATTTACTAATTGTCTCAACTATAACCTTTTTAATTAGCCTGTAAGTAACACTTTAATAACAGTAATCTAATTTAAAATGACATTTTTAAACAGTTGATGAAAGGCCCACCATTATTCAAAGTAAAAATATAAAAGCCACATTTACCTACAGTAAAGAAGGAAATGTCTAATAATGTCTAAAATCTAATAATATCTAAAGTAAAAAGTCACTGTGGACATTACTTGAGACTACTGGAGTGCACTTTTACACCTGACTAAACTAAGGTTCTGCTAATATAAGGAGTCATAGTATACTAAGCACAACATCTGAAATTGAGATGTTTAGCTCATCAGCCAATGCAAGATTTTGACAAAAGCCTCGACATAATGAGGATAGCTTGGGCTTTTTAAGCAGAGACAGTTTTTAATATGATAGTTCACATCTATATTGCATTGTGGGGTTTAGTCAGTTGGGAGATACAGACAGTCACTAAGAACACATAAAACTGCTACTGAGATACCAACGCACTGAACTGACATGACACAATTTTACAAATAGCATGTGTCAGAAGTGAGAAATGGCTGACTTTTTTTTCTGCTGTAATATTTTCCTTTGGAAAATGCCAATTCAACAAAATCAACTCATTCCACAAGAATATCCATTTCATTGACACTTCTATTGAAGAACTATACAAATGATTCATTTCAATAATTTCAAAGAAATATATCATTTTTACTTCTATATTAATATAATGCAATCATTGTGTCAATAAAATCAAAACAAACCAGTTCGGCCTTACCAAAAAAACACTATTTTAAATATACTTAAGTGGAACCTTTTTATAAAGCCAAATGAAATGTTTTCAATTTTCCAGAATGCTACTTTTGAATTCCATATTTTTAATTCCTTTTGGTTCAGGAAATGCAGCTGTTAAATATTAGAAGTGTTGGAGTTTAAGAAACTGTTGTTCCATGCTCTGATGAACTATGCCTAGAGGAGAAAAAAATTAAGACTGCAAGAAACCAGTAGCAGGACCACAATTGTTTATAATGACTAATGCTTCTGAGTGTTTGATTTGGCTTTCAAAATGCCAATTTCTCAGAAAGCGATGGGCCATACACACCAGGATTTCTCTTTAACATGTGGTTTGTAAACTTCCCCAGGCTTACCACAACTGACACAACCAAAATATTTTATCTCTTAGTTAAGAGATAAAGTTAAATAAAGAGGTGAAGTTAAGTAAAGTTTATCTCTTAGTTAAGAGGTAAAATAATTTACCTCTTAGACTTCAAGTAAGAAGCATGTAAAAATGCAGTACAGAGAACTTCTGTATCGCTATTCATTCTGGTAATTAAACACAGTTTCGAGATCCATTAACTGCTTTTCAACCCTATCGATTTCTGGCTTCCTCCTTTTTTTCCCCCTCAGTGGAGTTGTAGACAATTTCAGAAGTTCTGTCCATAAATTGCATCACATTTATAAATTTAGTTTTCTCAATCACCTTTCACAGAACCCTTTGAAACAGCCTACACATACCCTATATTTTACAGCACTGAATACCAAATCAATATTCACTGAAGGCAGCGGTAATGTACTCCATAAACATCTTTTTACAGATTTTGCTCCTTTCCTCAGAATGCGAGCTTTCATGTAAAAATAAATTTTCACACTCTTTGGCCGTGGAAATAGCCTTCATTCCCTAAATCAATAGATTTCTGTCTTGTTCACTCTGCAGTTAAGATAGACTGAACAATGTAACACCTGCAGAGGTGTGGATGTCTTTCATCTGAATAGGACTTTAACTTCAAAGTCAGTATTTGACTCTTTAAATGCCATTTTCAGTTTTAACAAACTGCAGAGAGTTTGTGACCAAAATCACAGTTTAGTGTCCAGTTATTCCTGTTTCAGCAGGAATAAACCTGATATCCTTTACTTCCCGATGTACTTGCAGGGAACTACAGTCTCGCCAGCTCAACAAGCACCCTGGGGAGCAGCTTTCTGCACAGCTTGTGCTGCAACTGCAATAAGGCCAGTCTGGCAGGGAGAAAGAGAGTTCCTTCAGCCTCTTTGCTGCACAGGTCTGTCAAGGGAATTAGAGTCTTGTCCCAGGGTTCACAAGGCAATTTAGCAAATAGATTCCAAGTGGCCAAAACTGAATTTTTACATGCAGCATCTGACATATAAATGGGATGTCATGCAATCTCACTTAGAATAAAAAATAAAATGTCTTTTTTTGTTTTACATAGGTGAGTGAAAACCAAATCAAACTGCATGCGGATGAATTTTGCCCTTTGTTCCATGTAGTTCTTAAGTCCCAGCCATAATTATAACCATTTTTACAGTGTTAAAGACTTGTTGACTTCTCATGGAAAATATTGACAAACATTCAATACTGGGAAACAATCTGCCCCCTCATGAATTATAATGACAAACAGCCTCCACTCTACCTTGGTGGAAACATTGATTAAAACAATTTTGCTTATGTTTCACACTTAGGATAAAAATCTTTTGTATAGATTTTCTTGTAAAAGAAGAGAGGCTATATTGACAAACATGTGAGTATCTAATATTATTGGAAGACATTTCTGAAAAAACTTAAGATTTTTAAAGTAGAAAACATTTGAGACAAAATTAAATGTAGTATTAGAATTGTAAGGGAACATTCTGAGAACACTGTAAAATAAAATAAAGCTGAGATTGTCTCTTGGATTCCAAGTGATACAATTAAGTATCTGAAGTGTGATGCAACACTTCTAAACTTAGCGCACGCTTATGCTGTATGAGTGCTGAGGTCCCGTTTATTCCCATTTCCCAGGACTGTTCATATCTTGTGGATATTAATTTCTTTAGGCACCACAAATTAACCTAAAATTCCCTGAACCAGTGACCCAGGCAGACACAGGGGAGTGCCCCTTCTCTGAGAAGAAAGGCATTTACCTCCATATTGCTGTGCACAGAGAAGTCAGATTTGTTGAAGCCTGTGAGAGATGCCTGAGAGGTTAGATGCGGTTAGATATTTTCCACACAGGTGCGGAAAATTTGAGCATGAGGTTTTGTTCAGCGTGAAGAGCATGCAATCCCAAAGGACTACCAGACTGTGGGCTAGCCTTGGCGAAGACGACAAGAGTGACTTTTTGGTCAGGAGAGGCATTTCTGTAACTATAAAAATTGCCATGTACTATTTTTTTCCACACTTCACACAGCAAAAGCAGTATAAGTAACATAAAGAAAACATAGAGTAGGACTACAACATTTTTTTAAAATATGTAACTTAAATAAAAGTGCATATTCCTGATATCATATTTTTTGATGGCTTCCAAAAAGAAGCTCTTAAACATCACTAGCAGTCTTAGAAAATCCTCAAAAGGATAACACATACTAAGCAAATTCATTAGTTCGATAAGGCAGGGTTAGCAGCCATTTCATGCAGATCTCCATATCACAGAGGGTGTAGAGAGTAGGAGAACAAGGTTGTATGATTACAACCAGATACTCACAGAGTATAAGCTTAAATCTACATCAAGAAATTAATGCTCAAAAATTCTGTGCCTGTGATTTGATCATTGTGGTGGAAATAGCACAATTCCAATTAGAAATTTGAACAGGTTGAGAATTTTAGATATAAAAATTCATATAAAATATTGTGTCCCATAATAATAATAGAACTCATTTTCACAGAAAATTATGCTTTCAACTAAATGACGGTATTTTTGTTCCAAGAATTTCATAGCATAGTTTTGAAAAACTAAGTTTTGCTACTATGGTGAGTTGACCTCGACCAACTGCCAGACAGCCACCCAGGTGGCCTTCAGGGAATATCCATCTGCTGTGGCATGGGGTCCTCCATGGGCTGCAGTGTGGATATCTGCTTCACCATGGTCCTCCATGGGCTGCAGGGAAACAACCTGCTCCACCGTGGCCTCCCCATGGGCTAAAGGAAAATCTCAGCTCTGGTGTCTGGAGCACCTCCTGTTCCTCCTTTCTCACTGACCTTGGTGTATGCAGGATTGTTTCTCACATGTTTTTTTCCTCACTCTTTTCTCTCACAGACTGCCATGCAGCATTTTGCCCTTTCTTAAATATGTTTTCCCAGAGGTACCACCAGCATCACTGATGGAACCAGCTGGAGTGTCCAGCATGGGGGACCCCCTGGCCTTTTCTCACAGAGGTCAGCCCTGCAGTCCCCCCCTCTACTACCAACACCTGTATACCTACACCCAATACAGTTACAAAAAAATCTGATGCCACCTTTCTGAAAAATAGAAAATAGTTTTCAATTAGGATTTTCACTTCTTCTGCAGTAAAAACTTCCCAGAAAAGAATGATCTGTTTTTATATCACATTGAAACTTTTTCTTTCTTCCTTGCATTTTAATGCTCACAAGATTGCCTTTTTTCTTTCTCCATTTGCCAAAAAGAAAAAGCAGATTTTTTCCTGTCTGTGATTAAAAGAACCATAAAATTATGGCTTAAAAACCCCTATGCATTCTATTCTGTATTCTGCAAATGTTTCTAATTAGCTCACTGGCTGAAGTGATAAGACTCATTAACAAAATGCAGGGTTTTTTTGGTGTTTTGTTTTCCTAATTAGAGGTCAAAAATCTTTGGAAGAGTAACAAACAGAAATAGATGTAGGACATAGCTACAAGGCAGAAGAAGCATACAGGTCATAACCATTGGAATATGTGGATGTCCAAAATGTATATAAATTTGAAAAAATGCATTTGTAGAAGAAAGCTATTAGAGGCTGTTAGAATAAAGAATTCCACTCTGGTCTTATCAGCAGATAACATAATTCTAATAGCACATAACTCTTTTTTTCTAAGTACAAGAATAATTAATAAGTTAGTACTGAACAGAAAATGAAGAGTACCTGCTGGTCTGTTTATTCTTGTGACACTAATAGCTCCAAAAGTTCCCCATCTTTGTAAGAATTAACTCATGTATACATTGTTTTGCCATTTGTGCAATTATTAAAATTAATTTCAGTAGAGAATGACCCCCAAAATAACTCTGTTCTTAGGAATGGGAAGGAGGAAAAGCTATACATAAGGAACAGAAAAACAGAGACTGATGGAGGAAGAGTTTAAAAATTACAAATGTAGAAGAATTCACCTTTCTGTCTCCTCCTGTGCCTGATGATGCATTTCAGACTGATTTTAGAGGTGAAGAGCTGCAGCAGTTGACCTTGAAAAACCTAAAGAAAAGTCATATCAGTTTTCCCTTCAACCATGGGTCAAGTAGGATCAGTTCCTAATTCCACACAAGGTGAGGAAGTTGTTTTGGCTATGATAAATGCAGAGAGTCAGTTATTTGGGAAGAGATGGTAGCATTTGTTCTGTATTTTTAGCGTGTCTGGAAGAGTGCACAGAGGAACGGTAGTCTACAACTACAGCCTCTTGCAGCTAATTAATAGCAATCCATTATGTCATTTATACTGTATAAAACTTAACTTTTCTTTCAGGAGCCAGATGCACTGCTCAATAATCACTCAGAGCAAAAGGGTTTTACACTTTTAAACCTCAATGCCTAAGTTCTAGCTGATCAGCATTGTATGACTTCAACATCTGTGCACTCCAACTGGTTCCAAATGCCTTTTTTAAAAAGTTGGGTTTTTTTAACTGCATTTATTTGATTGGAGTTGTAGGGGCAATTTAGCAGCAACCTTACACTGCTATTTTTAGTCTCACTTTAGATTAAAACTAACCTTCTTGTTCATTCAAGCAAATCTACACCACTAGATTGATTATAAATTGGATTGGTGACAGTAGCTACTGTTTCATTGACAGTGCTGAAGAACCAGAAAGGCACAAAGGGCAAGGTTTGCAAAGTGGACTTGGATGTGTATTTGTCTTGTTAGGTGCCACTGGCAAGTACGAAATCCAGCTTATTTGCCACCTGCAATCCTAAATTTTTGTTCATGCAGTGAATGAATGAACAGATTTTATGCTTAGTTTACAGCTAAGTTTGAGACTGATTTGCAAAACAACCATTCTTATTATTTCACTTACCTACATACTCTGATTCAGTAGGCATGCTCAGAGCTTCTGACTCTGCATAAATAATGCCACAAAACTACTTCTCAATAATTAATTAGGGTTTGTATATGAACTATGGAAGATCAGATTAAATTCCTTTCTTTAATCTTTAATCTGGAATATGAATTTGTACTTCAGTTTTGCACATCCTCCCTCCTTGTAGGTAAGGCAGCACAGGCAGCAACTTACTTATTCTTACTCTGGTCTGCTTTATGCATGCTAAAGAACTTGCTTTGCCAGAAAATAACAATGATTCTGTGGACAGATGATTAGTACAATCACCAGGGCTCCAGATCCTCATTAACATCCTCCTCACTGCAGAGGAGTTTAACAGGAGAGATTTTGCCACACCGTAATGTACCTCAAAGAGACATATAGAGTCAACTCATGCATAAAAGCATGTTTCACACAGGTGAAATGAAGATTAAAATTAACAGAATGTGGCAAACCAAGTTTTTTATTAGGAGAAATGTCTGGCAAGACTATCCAGGGCCCAAAGTGGCCATACTGTTATGCAGCCAGAAAGACTTCTCTCTAAAACTTAGATGTCAAGTTATTGGTTTAATCAGTTAGACTCTGTCCATGGTATTTCCTAGTAGTGAGTCTAGATGACTCCCTAGTGAGCATATGGATTTACCTGAGCCTTATATCTAGGTGTCTGCCTCCTCCTGTGATCATAAAGCATGTATCCCTATATATTTATGGACCTTGTACATATATCCTTATACATACATCATCAAGTCCCTGAGGGCACTACCAGGCCTTATTGTCCCTGCCCAGCCCCACCTGCTCCCTACCCCACTGCCCACGGGTCCAGAAACCCCATTTCAGCCCACCCCAGGGTCATCAGTCTCTGCCCCAGCCACGTGGCTGGAGTGCTGGTCTCCAGTCCTCTCTGTGGCCGTGCCTCCCAGAAGGACCTTGGCTCTTCTCTGCAGGTAGCTCACCTCCTGGGTGGACCCTCAGGTGCCCACCTGCTTTTGCACCTCACTGATGCCCCTGGATGGCCTCTGGCCCTGTCTCATCTCTTGCCATATCTGGGGTTGTCAATGACCTGGTTACCAGCACATGGTGCTGCCCACCCTGTGCAGGCCCTGTGGGTCTGCCCCCCTTGGAGAGGGCACAGCCTGTGATGGGGTCACCCTTGGCTCCTGGCTCCCTGTCCCTCAGGGAGCTGCTGGTCCTTGCTGCACTCTTACACGTATATCCTATGAGCTTAACTGAGAGTTGTATATTTCACCAAGTACATTATATGATATTGTGACACTTAGTAATCTTAGACTACATTCCTGCTGGAATTATAGATCCAGCTGATTGCTGAACAGTAAGTCCACCAAAGTTTCTCAGGGAGGGAAAAAGAAACCCAACAGAACCCAGGCCTGGGGAGAGACAATAGCTGGAAGCAGATGTTTGATCTCCAAATGAGATTCTTGATTGGGGGAACAATTCACCTGTATAGAGTATGTCAGCAAACCCTCACTTGGAGAAAAAATGAGACAGAAAACTCCTTAGTCTTGAACTGACAGAGAAAAGGTTGATATTCAATGGGAATTGGTTGCATATTTCTGAAACATATTTCTAAAAGGCGGAAAGATATAGGCATCTTTCCAGACTATATAGAAATGTCTGTTATATTCCCTCACTTCTTAGGTATGTAAGCGTGAAACCAAGTGTTTTAAAGATATCACTGACTTAACCCACAATTGTCTCTTTTCTGCCCTTTTTGACTGAAAAATGCACTTAGGCACAAAACTTGTACAAACATTCATCTTGAGCTGCATTTGGGATATGTAGCCAGCTAACCGTGTTCTGGGCTTCAGGGGTTATGAGCACTGTGCTAACATCAAGAACCACAGTGAGGTTCCTCATCTTTGGATAGCTGTCCCTGAAGCTTAGGAGCCAACTCTGGAAACATCTTGCTTTTCTCCTAGGTGTTGATGGTCAATGATAGCTACTTCACGCAACCTTCCCTTCCCTTCCCTTCCCTTCCCTTCCCTTCCCTTCCCTTCCCTTCCCTTCCCTTCCCTTCCCTTCCCTTCCCTTCCCTTCCCTTCCCTTCCCTTCCCTTCCCTTCCCTTCCCTTCCCTTCCCTTCCCTTCCCTTCCCTTCCTTCCCTTCCCTTCCCTTCCCTTCCCTTCCCTTCCCTTCCCTTCCCTTCCCTTCCCTTCCCTTCCCTTCCCTTCCCTTCCCTTCCCTTCCCTTCCCTTCCCTTCCCTTCCCTTCCCTTCCCTTCCCTTCCCTTCCCTTCCCTTCCCTTCCCTTCCCTTCCCTTCCCTTCCCTGCATTAGAAGGATTCTTTTGGCATACTAAATTGGTTTGACCATTTTGGTCTGCTAAGTATATATTTCATGAAAGGTGCATCCTTTACAATAAAGGCAACAGAACTGGCTGTTAAACAAGCAGCCAATTCCTCTATAAAATATTTGGTCGTCCCCTGAGTAAATTACTTAAATCAACATATTCACTGAATAAGGCAACAATCTCACAAACTGCAGCAATCTCACGCAAGTCACTACAAGCATCAAAAAGCACCAAGTTAGAAAAAATATTCCCTGTGGGCTAAAATCTCAGACATACTCAGGTATATACCTATCTAAATATCAAGTTTCTACTACAATCCCTATAATCACTGCCACCTACTTCTGTTTAAAGTCATGTTTCTTCTGCCAGACTTATGCAAAGTCAGTGCTGTCTTCAAGTCAGTAAGCTGCTCAGACCTCAGCTCAACTTGAAGCTTAGACAATCCTCCAAATCACTCTTGCCAGTGGCCTGAATCAATAGCAGGTGTCAAATACACCTAAAGATAGAATCTTGCTAAGGCACTGCCAAACATCTGATTGCATTACCACAGAAAAGTTATATATCAAATCATAATAATTTTCCACTGGAACTGTGAAAACAAGGGAGGATACCTGCCTAACCAGAGCTAGACAAATGACAGACCTGTTCTTTCCCTGCAGTTCAACCCTGGCTTGCCCAAGGTAGTTGCCTTCTGAAAAGTCTTGGCTAAGGCATGTACCTTGATGCAACAAGATACCAAGGAACTGGGCATTGCAAAGCCAAAATGCCTTCAAGAACCTAGACCTACAGTATTATTTCCCCTAGACTTCTTGTTTTCTTCAGACATGTGTTTCAGTGGATTTTTGAGCTTCATCTGGGAGCACAGGAAATTACCATGTCCACTGAGATCTTTGTTACAATATGCTCCAAAACGTTGTTCAGAGATACGTTCTGTGACCTCCATTGGTCATAAATTGCACTCTGCCTGACAAATGGAATAGCTACTTATTTGAAATGTTTTAAAAGTCTCTATCATTCTACTAGTTTTTCCAATTAAGGTATGTCTACACATCTTTTGGTTCAAAGGTACTCCTCCTCTACTCAAATATAAAACTTGCATATTCTGATGCTGAAACATACTGCAGGCTATTGTGGCACTCCAGCTAGGTAAAGAGAACAGAGTGGCCCTTTTTCACTTTTATTGGTATTTGTTTGAAACTCTCCTGGCATTACAGGCAATAGAGAAAGCAATGAACCTTATTTTCTGACAGATCTGCAGTTTTAGGGGCTTCATTGGTTTAAAAGAGTGGTTTGTCCTTTGTAAAATAAATTATAATCATACATCTTTTCTACTCTCTTCTCGCTATTCGTTCCAACATACACAATGAAGATAATTTTTCCAACATACACAATGAAGAATCCAGATGTGGCAGAAACTTGCAAATTACTAGATTTTTTCTTTTCATTTAAACCTTGCATTTTAATACATAACTCCTTGATGAAACTCAGGAACTGCTGGTCAACGAATAGATACATCATATCAAGCAGGAAACATTTTAGGAAATGCTATACACTAGTAAAGTCATGGGATGTATCAGTTTCCAGAAGAGATTTGGATGAGAAAAAAATGCTGTTCTCCAAGCAAGTCTTAAAATAGTCTTAACTTACCAGATGTCCTCCATGAATCCTGGATTTTTAAAGCTCCTTTAGCAATCTAGGCTTTTTCAACCGGGAACTGGTTAAATTACAGAGTAGAAAGCTCTCAAAATACTAAATACCTGATAATTGTACCTCATCTGATTAAGCATCTTTGTTTCATGGTTTTGTATCCCATTTTCAGTGTATTATATCATCAATGAATTCCTCTTTTAAAACTGTTTGCAACATTGGCAACAAATTGAAAAACACTTTGCCTTAAAACTGATGAAAATATATTGGTTTAAAGAGACAGAGAATATCAGAAGAGGGAGTGGAAGAGTGACAAAGTTGACCAGGCACAGTTTGGTTGTTAATGATGTGTTTAATATCAACCTCAGCTATTAAATTCTGGCAACAAAAGTGTCTATCTGTAAGTCAATTGTAATCTTTAATGTGAACAAATATGAACAGGACAAGGTCTAAGTTCAAAAGTAGATCAGTACTGTTTACCTGGAGCTGGCAGAAAATGGCATCAATATATCTTATACTTCAGTTGACTTAGCATGATGCCTTTCTTTGTGTCAAAATGAAATGAGCTTTGTGAATTCCTTGGACTTTGAGGTATTTGGGCATAAACTTTGTTTCCTTGTTTTTGTTTTGTCCTCAGAAAAAATGTTATTTTGTGTGTGTCTCTATATGAATTAAGTCAGGCAGAAAGTACAAATCAGTGACTTTGATACAGCAGCAGTCTCTCCTGAAAATGACAGGACCTGGGGACATATAAGTCTCTAAAGACACACAGTCATCTTCAAACACTGCACAGAATTCTTTAATGATTGTTCACTGCAGTTATATACTTAATGTGATGACTCAAAAGAATGATTTGGTGAATGGAAGAGTAGACTCACTAAATAGACTGATAACATCAGAAAATCGTAAGTTCCAAGGCAGAACATCTAAAATTGACTTGAAAGTTATTTGGCATGCTTCCTAGTACCATACACTCATGTAGGATATTAAAGAAATTAATATAGGGTAATTCATAAAATAGTTTGTGAGGTTAAAAAAAAAAATCACAGAATTGTTGGGATTCTTGATTTTATGAAATCAGTGTAAACTATTCCAACACAAGAACTGCCCCAAACCTTTCAAGCTCAGGGTGTGTTGTGGGTATTCCCAGAGCATCCAGTGAGATTTTACCTTCTCAATAAATTAAAACATTATTAAAGCTGCACTAATTATCTGTATGCTTTCACTTGCACATGATTGTACTCTTTAAAGCAAAATAGCAAAAGGGACACTTTTCTGTGTCAGGATAACAAAGTCTTCATTACACTCAACTCTAGCCCAATTTTTCTTCTTCCTTTTTTTTTTTTTTTTAATGGGGAAAGCTATAGCAGTCTTTGCTAATGTTAATAGGCAGCAGAGAGACTTAAAATAAGCACATACCCTAAGGATATGCATCATAGAACAAGCTCATGCATTTTTTATCCTGGAGGAGGTGTTAGGTTTGTGGGTCACTGATTCAGCAAGACTGAGAGAGAAACAGGTGACCTGAACACTGACTCTTGCAATAGCTAGAGAGAGAGGTTAAAGGGGAGCTGGTTAACCTTTACAACACTAACCACTATATAGCAATTGTTTTAACAAAACTCTGCTTCCTGAAACTGATGGCATTCAGTGTCTTTCCCATATCAGGGTATTCTCCTTCCCTGAAAAGCTGGAATTTTGGTCTCTAGCAATGGCTCAGTCCTTTTTTTTTTTTCTTTCTTTTTTTTTTTCCTTTCTTTTTTTTTTTCCCCTTCCCTGCCCAAAGGCTGTTTTAAAAGGCTAACAACAGGGAACAACTGCCACATTGCTGCCACAAATATTAATTGACTATTTGTGGTTGAAGTGAGCACTGGGGCCTTCATGTCCTGGGCATGCTTCCCACAGCTCTCTTCTGTTTCTGGGGGCAAGAGCAGTGTTTTACTCACAAGCGTTTCCATGAGTTCTACAGATTCCAGTGAGGATAAACTTAAAAGCATTTCTTTTTGCCCCCTTTTAAGTTAAACTTCTTTTCCACTTGGGAAATTGACATTTCTTCCCCTGTCCATTAACTTCCTCAGGTTTCTGAAAAGATGCTGATGAAAATATGACTACAAGCTCTCCTCTCATTCCCTTATGGCCTCACGTAATATGTGAGAAAGTATGCGTATCGTCTTGTGAGATATTCCTTCCTTAATAGTTCTGCTTTGGGGACAGACAGGCAATAAATAAAATTGAAATCTACGTATAGCTGTTTTAGGTTCCTGGAGCCTCTAAATCAAGACACATAATGGTCTGGACAATGCTTTTTAAGTAAAACTGTTATTTACTCATTATAATCTTCATTTTGTCAGAGGAGAGAGTGAAGAAAATCTTGCTGTCTTTTTCTGATCTTGACATCCTAATACCAGGGGTGCTAACTTACCTCTTCCACAGTAGAAAACAGTGGTTGGGGTAGCATCTTGTAAGTCTTCACCTCAGAAGTATTGAATATCTCTTTAAAGAACCATTAGAACTGAAACTCAGAAGTCCCTTGACTATAGTCATCAGAAAATTGTTTGCTGATAGAACTTATACTGGAAAACTCGTTAAAAAAACAAAACAAAACAAAACACGATGTTATGTTAGTTACGAGGAATTCAAGCAATAGTTATGGATGACTAAAAGCTAAAAGAATAAAAAATGAAATATTGAAATAGTTCATTCTGGTATTTTCAAAACACTTTTTCATTCATGTAGAAGTGAAATTACTTTGATGAACAGAAGTATCCCTAGGAAACCTAATTAAGCAATCTAATCTCATCTTCTCCACTTACCTAATTTAAAAGAGGTCCTTTGACCAATTTTTCTCTGTCTCAGTGATTTCTTTCAATATTAATCTATAAACAATTTTATAAGAAGTAAACCAATTTCACCATAAGCTATGCAAACAACTCAGTATCTCTTACAGCCCAATTGGTAGTTACTGTGAGGAAGAAGGCGTCTTCAGAGATGAGACTGAAATGTAGGCTTTGTGCTGGGTTTCCAATATCCTGTTCTAATAGGATAACCACTCAGAAATGGAAAGGGAGATCAGCTCCGTATTTCTAGTGTGGCATGGGATCTATAGCATTAAAACTTAACGATGTGGACCTAAACTTTTGCTTTTGCTAGAAATGTCTGGGGAAAAAAAAAGTGTCATAAATCACTAGCTTTTAAATGAGTTGATGATCAAAAAACAAAGTTGGAGTGAACCTGAACAGGCCTTTTTTTTCTCTTTCATATGTCCTGGTCTTCCTGAAATTTTTTACCACAAATCTAACTTATACCACCAGGAGTCGTCATTCTCATTTTCCAGAGGGAAAAAAATTCCATTATTTTCCTGTATAAAATTAACATATATAAAATCTGATATTTTTAGGTCAATTTTACTTAAATATTGATATAGCTTCAATTTGTTTTACCATAGGAAAGCTCAAAGTACTTGGCTTTCATGTTTGGACTAGAAAGTGGTGAAGCTTATGGTCTTTCTCAGTTTCTCCAAGCAGTGAATCCCATTACTTTATTCTAATCTCCAAAAATACAATGACTCACCTCTTTTCTCATGTAGTTAGGTAGTTAAATTCTGAAGGTCAGGGTAACCCTAGCCCTGCTCAGTCAGAGACTGGAAGACACTAGATGAAACATTAAATGTGACTCAGTGTTCTTTCTATAAGGAGCTAGTGCCAAGAGCAAAACAGTGGGTGTAGGTACTTCCTGTGTTCAGGCTTCAGTAAGCTTCATCATGATAATTAACTAATCAGATAAGGAAGGTATACATGATTAAGGTCATTTCATCACCAAACAAAAAGTGAGAAGAAGTCCCTTAGTCCTGGTGTTTGTGTATAGGTTGTTATTTATAAGTCCAGGTTCAGAGGGGAGTTTAGAAACCAAAGGCTGTTTTGATGATTTGTGCTACACGTCTTCAAATGAAGAAATGAATATGATGGAAAGCTCCCTAGGGTTTTTCTTCTGCCTGCAGGTATAACCTCTTTCTTACTTGGATTTAGTTTCAATTAACTCCTCGTCAGCTGCGTGCTGAGCTCAGCCAGGCACCAGACCACTCAGCAGCCTTCATAAGTTGTGACAAATAAACAGATTTGAATATAATCTGAATAATGTACCAGAGCCCATCATATCCTAGCCTTTCTTCCATGTTCGGTTGCTAACCATGGGTATGCTGCTTCAGCATTACTCTGCATTTTTGCATGGCTATTTATGCTCCCACACAGTGTCTGCAAAATGTACCTTCTTTTATCTGATCATATTTTGCATCCCTTTTTTCAGTGGCAGTGAATGGATCTCTAGACATTTGGTTTATATGTTTTTATGGTCTACATTGTTTTACTTTCTACCTTTCTTTCGGTTTGCTAAATAACATCTAAATCAGTGTATCCCCAAGACATGTAAATCACTTATTACCTGTATAGTCAGTAACTACATCTATATTTATTATTGTAAAAGATTTTGACCCAGGTGACTAATTTAAATGCAGCCATAAAAAAATATTTATCCAGAACAAGATACCTCTTAGAATGTATTTGAAAACTGCCTGGAGCTGACCTGACAAAAGGAACATCTTTAAATGTTACCTCTAGCCATGATCTGATATTAAAATACATTTTATGTACTATCACTTGAAAGCCAGCTTCTGTTTTACTTTCATAGGGTTGTTTGGTATGTCAGAAACTGCGATAAAAGACACTGCCTAGGTCGAAGCTATCTGCCAAAAAAATCAGCATCTCATTCAAGAAGAGCATGATGATGAGACAAACTTTTTAAAAACAAGTCCAAAACTCTAATCAGGAGGCTACCTTCGGGTACCTTGGTGGTCCTGACTTATTCTAACTGCTTAATGGAGTGGGAACCTAGACAGGTATTCATAGTACAGAAAAGAGATCTATCTGAGAAATTACTTCAGAAGTCCTTTTATGCACCTACCATGTTCCTACAGGCAACGTCTGTTCATAAATTTTGCATGAATCTGCCAGAAGGCTGGGAGAAATCATTGAAATATTCCTCAGTACATGCAGGCTTGTTTTTCTTTCACTGGTTAACACCTGGCAAGGTCCTAAGGAACCTGAGTGGTATCCAGTTTCTGCTTACATGTCAAGTAGGATGCAGGGAAGTTATCAAACTACTTGCAGAGGCCTATCATACAGAAGATAGTCCTCCTCAGGAAAATCAGAAAGGAAGATGGAAATGACATCTCTTCATCCAACAACACCTTATTTTAGTAAGTAGTCTAAGATAACGCTTCCTTCCAAACATTGAGTTCTTTTCGCTATACTCATTGTACAAGTTAGTATCGACATAGTGTTGTAATAATGCTAACAATTTCCAAGTGTGTTTGTTACTGATGGAAAGGGGTTTTTTCCCCCTTTTAGGTATGACAGAAGAATGTAAAAGAGTACAGACTGAGTTTTTTTACTGGCTTTTGTCTAACAGAGCAGTGAGGACATTGCATAATTAAATGTGGTCTAAGAAAACCTTAAAGCAAGCACTGAATGTTATGGCTTGTCTTTGAGAATTCATGCAGACAAGGTGACACCTCAGATGCCTGCAGAAGGTGCCTTGAGGAGGATCCCCATTGACATGCTATTAAAAGGTCATTTTCTAACCATGCGTAGCAATTCAATGAACTTCTTTGATAAGAAGAAGGAAAGAAGCAGTAAAGCTTCAAGTTATATCTTTTTTTTTCTTTTTTTTTTTTCATTACAACTATAATGTTCTCATAAGCAAGGGGGAAAGTAGATTAAATAAGCTAAGAACAAATATGACATCTACTAAAAGTGGTAAATATCAGTAGCCAAGTGGCAGAGCAGAATCTAGCTACTGCAGGACTACAGATATACTTTCTTTTCTAGGTCTGGTAGTGCTCAGTATCTTCATTAATAACCAGGATAATGGAATAAAGTGATGAGAAAATATTAAAATGAAATTGGTCAGGAAGGGGACTCAGGTCCTTTGGAAGACAGCCTCAGAGTTCAAAATGATCTCTGTAGTTTGCCATGATCATCAGTTGTAAACTCCTGATACTAATGATAACACCAAACAGGCAGTACTTACTAGGTAGACAAGCAAAGGAGAGTGAGATTGCACTAAGAGGTAGCTAATGACCACTAGTGGCAATGGAAAGGCCTCTGCTGGGTATTGTGCACTGATTTCATAATGGCACTTAGGAAAAATTTAGAATTAAAATGACACCATCAAAATTACTAAAAAATTTAGAAAATTTGAGTGTAAAGACAGGTTAAAGGAATTTGCCTCTGATTAGAAAAGACTGCAACTGAATTTTCCAATATAAAAGGTTGCTATTAATAAGCACGATCAATTGTTCTTTATGTCCCCTGAGTGCAGTGCATTAAGTATTCAGTTTAATTTACAACAAAGAAAATTTGGATAGATCAAGAAAACACACTGCTAACTATAAGGATAGTTAAAAGTCAGAACAGGCTATTTAAGAGGTTGCAGAAACAATATAATATCAAGCTTTAAAAGAAGTCATACAAGCTTCTGTCAGGAACAGCCTGGCTGTACTTGAATTGTCTCAAAACAAGGAGATAAATGATCTTTTGAGGTTAAGGTTGTTTGTTTGTTTGTTTTTTCTCTATTTCTCTGTTTTTCCTGTTTAAGAAGGTTTGTACTTAACAGATAAAATTTACTTCTCTGCTTAATATAGTTTTTCTCAAAAGCCCATGACGATTTTTCAGGTTCAAAACATGACATCCAGTTTATCAAGCAATTTGGGAGCTATTAGGGTTATAGAAAATTCTGCCTATCTCACTTAGCTATTCTTGACACAGTAGTACTAATGAAGCCAGTATGTTAAACCAGGTTTCTGCTAGATCAGCTACTGGTAGTCACTAATACATAGAAAGATTCTAAATAAAAATATTAAAATAAAGCATACAGATGATAAAGATAAATTGTAGAAATGGAGGCAAAAATTACTAGTTACTAGTCTATCAGAAGCATTAAAGTTGACTCTTAATGTAAAGATAATGTAGGTTTAAATGAAAAATCTTTAGAAAACTATTTAAAAACCCTATGAAAACTACAGAACAAAAGATGTCAGCCTTTGAAACATTACCCGAGGAGGAATTTTGTCACCAGGACATCATGTAGTCAGAAAGGTATCAACAAAAGCTGAAGGACATATCCAAGGAGGAAACAAAGAAGCTTTAGAACTGCATGCAATTCTTACTTAAACCATGGGTCATGCTGAAGCTATCAGAGACACCGGAAGAAAATGTAGATAGAAAAGAAACTATGAGCCTTCCATAACGAAGGGACCAAACCAATCCAGCTTCAGCAAAATAGCAGAGGTTCTTACAAATGCAAGAGTCCAGCAGAAGACAATGACTTAGAAAGATCCCTGGAGATAAAGCAGAAGAGCAGAGCTTTGTGGTCACAGAAAAAGAGCATGTCATATCCACCTGTAATCTTGGAAATAGTTTATTAATGCATTGCTTAGACTGAACTGAATAGGAACTGAGCAATAAAACTTCCCTATATCAGGTTGGCCATATAATAAGAGAACTCAGCTGATCTTGCTAGCTCAGATGAAGAGTTATTATTATTTTTTTCCAAGAAAATGTTAGTGTTGCCTCTTTTTAAGTTTCTATGAATCAAAGGAAAAAAATGATTAGCTACTTTACTAATACTTATAAAATATTTCCTATTGAGATCACAATGTTGTTTTAGCCAGATTCCAATATATTTATAATACAAGGGCAATGAAAATATTTGCAGTCTACTCTTCTGATGTATATAAGGCTGACTTATTCCAGAAGACCTATACTACAGCTCACATTAGTTGTATTAATTGCATAAAACTAGGCTGCTGAATGAGAAGATAGACGAAATGACTGTCAGAAGGTAAAAGCAGAAAGAAATAATCATAAATTTGGTGAAAAAAATAAAAAATGTATAAAATCTGAGTAGGAAATGCCTCTCAGGAGAATGCTACAGTGGTGAGGTTAGCATCATCTCATATTTCTAGCTCAGTTCCTTCAGATAGGAATGAGTATTGAGGAAAGGAAGTCTAGTGAATGTAATGAAAAAAAGAGACAATAGTCAGGTGATATTGCTAAGTATGAGGCTTATGGAAGTCAGCATTACAGTAACTGAAAGGTAAAAAAATGAAAAGAATATATATATATTATCTCAAACGTGAGCAGATCACTAGAATACCACAAATGTAGGGAAGAATGTTAGTGTCTTCCAACTATGATATTTTCCCCAAACTATTCAAACCAGAGAAAATAACTGAAACTATTCAGCTATACATTGCATAAACTGAAGTCAGTGTTAATTCTCCTTTCTCCTCTTACAAAAGACTACTAAAACCTCATGTGGAATATTGTATTCAATTTTCATTTTCTTGCATTAAAAATGATGGAGATAGATATTCTGCAGTTAAAGCATCCCGATTGATCTGGATATTCTAAGAGCTTGCTCGTGTTGAGTGTTCAGAGGAGCTGTAGAGTGGAATTCTGTGAGACTGAGAAATTACCTAAATGTGTTATAGGGTAAAAAATAATGTTTTTTCATTATGTCAGGAACATGAAACTCTGTATTTGGAAAGTCATGATGTCAATAAATTTGGCAGAATGCTTACATCATGTGGAACAACACCGAGAACACCAGCATTCAGAGAAGTTAGTGAAACAATACTGAAAATAGACACACAAGTATTTTGAGTTCAAAAGAACTCTGAACCTAGACAATGTAGGCTGACAAGTATTAATATTGCTATGATCATTTATAAGTACTATAAATGTTTTACCCTATCATACTGGCAAGCACAACTACAAGGAAGTAGATAGTCCTGTACCAAAATCCACTTCTGAATAAATAATCTCTTTTAAATCACAGTATTGGAACATGGAATAAGAATCTGTTTTGTTTTTTTTTTTTTCACAGACACATACTGCTGAAATGCCCAAATTTCATATTTTGCAATAAAAATGCATGAAAACAAAAGAAACTGAACTGATTTACTTAACTGCATTTTCTTGAAAAACAGTCTCTGTGACATTTTCTTCTCAGGTAGAAAACCACATGTTTAGGTTTCTTTCCTATCATAGAACCAGCTTTCCTTTTATTGTGCCACAACTATTACATTTTAAGGAACTGTCCCTATGTTTTAACATCCATTATTCTTTTATTGTTTTGGAAAAGTAACTATACACAGAGCCTAAATTTTCAGTTCTGCAGAAAAAAGCACTTAAGATAAACTTAATAAAGAAACAAGATCCTCTGGGACAACTGCTGTAAACTGCAGGAGAGAAGGAAACTAAGAAAAAAATTGTACAGCTACTTTTGGGTGTCCAAATTGAGAAAAAAATTGAGTATATTTTTACACCAGAAAATTGCTCAGCACTCTCTGGAACATGAAATGCCTTCAGTTTAGCAGCAAGAAATCCTAATTGCTTTTGAATTTTGAAAAAATTATTTTCTGCAGAAAAACTTGCACTTTTCCCCATTACATTTAAACAAGTCTTATAAAAATGAACATGGGCTTCTGCAAAGGAGCACAGCATTTCATCATACATCTGTACATCTATCTTTTTGCTCTCTACAACTACCTGAAAGGAGGTTGTAGTGAGGTGGGGGTCGGCCTCTTCTCCCTAGTAACAAGGGATAGGACAAGAGGAAACGGCCTCAAGCTGCGCCAGGGGAAGTTTAGGTTGGCTATTAGGAAAAACTTCTTCACTGAAAGGGTGGTCAGGCACTGGAACAGGCTGCCCAGGGAAGTGGTTGAGTCTCCATCCTTGGAGGTATTTAAAAGACAGGTAGACGTGGCACTTAGGGACATGGTTTAGTGGTGGACTTGGCAGTGCTAGGTTAACGGTTGCACTTAATGATCTTAAGGGTCTTTTCCAACCTTAACGATTCTATGATTCTATGATAAAAGCTGAGTTCATCAACTTAGCTTGATATCAGAAGAGTATCATCAAATTACACCAGCTCAGGTCTAGGCAATAATTTAAACCTATTTAACAATAAAAAACCTTGATTTTTTTCCCTACTTAAAATACTTGTGATTTTATTTGTTATACTTAAAAGACTTGTGTTTTTTGTTTATTCTACCTAGTACTAGAATTAGATCACCACTGTTGCTCCCCTCACAAGCTATTTTAGTATAAACTGGAAATGTGTAATAGTAAATCAAACCCATCGTTGCTTTTTCATATAGGCGTATTCTGTGAATACAAATTGTAATCTTTCCATATTCTCAATCTTTTAATTTTATCATTCAACATCACTGAAATTCAATATGTAAATGAAAGGTTTTAGCCACAGGAGAAAAGATGAAGCCAGCCAAATATGGATTTAAAGCTTGAGGGAAAGAACTGGAAACATTGCACTTCATCTTTCTATAGGACCTTACATGTTCAAAGTGCTGTATGAGCATTCATTAGTGAAAAATGTCTCCTTTCATCCTCTCATGCTAATTACTGAGAGAAGCAGCAAAATGTTAGTAGCGGTAATGTGCATATACACTGCCCAATATAGTACTCTACCATGTATTAATTAGTATGAGAGTAGGAGAGAAAACTTTTCTTGGAAATATTCCAGGAATGCAAAAGCAGCAGGAAGGGAAAATACTGTTCCAAAGTACTTGAAGGTAACAAGATATAAAAACCAAATAAAATAAGCAAATCTGAAGAAAATAGCTGGCTGCAATGTTTTGTTTTTTTTTTTTTTTTTAATTGCCATAGTGAAAGGGGAAGTATTTCTTTTAATGATGAATGTCCATTCATTCTCATTCAACTTGTTGCCTGTATTCACAGAAAAGAGAAACTGTCTGTTGACTGAACCTCAATTAAATATTATTAGTAAGTCATCTTCCATTATAACCCTGTTTGTTCCCCATAGTGAGCTTGTAAATCACACAAGCTGAGCACTGTGCCTTTCACAGATGCTGTGCAGGGTAAAGACTGTGATCTCTCAAACATTTCTCAGAATTTCTCTCTTCCACTAGGCAGTCTCTAACTGGAATTTTAATGTGATTTTCCACTGGTTTGTTTTATTTTAGAAGTCTGTGGCAACATTTCTTTTTTGTTTTAATCAATTTTCCTACTAATTTTCTTTTTCAATGAGAAATGCAAAACTTCATAACAGTTTTAAGAATAAGATCTCTTCACTTTCCATGGAGAAAATCTTATTTTATCTTTTATTTTCTCATTCCGCTAGTAACTAACAAGTGAGGAAAATTGAAATATCTTCTGGCAGAAGGGAGGGAAATAAAAAAATTATTTTTTCCCTATATGTATATAAAGCTAAAGTTATATAGTTGCTTAAAATTCTACCAGAGAAGTAGTATTTAAATACTTTGAAACAAACAAACAAAACCAAGAAATTATGACTGTTCAAAAATAATAGTCTAAATATTACCAAATATTTTGCTTCAAAACAAGCATTTTCATTAAATAAAAATATCAATTCCTGTACGTCAGTCTTACGTCCTTCAAAGCCACGCATGGAAGATGCAGTTAAATTTTTCAATAACATGAATGCTTAGTCCAGTAGGAGGTGGCTTTTCTCCCACAACCTTCTTTGAGGTTTGAAATCTTTATGATATGGGATACTACTTAAAAATGTAATTCAAATCTGGCTTCTGATGGTTTTAGGCACATGAGGGAAGACAGAATATCCTAGCAAAAGTCAGAGTTGATTAATAGAAGAATGCAGCCATGTGGAAAATCTTATTACCACATTTGATTTAAAAACATAGATGAGGACTTAACAAAATGGAGTAATAATTTTATGTTTATTCACCCACAGATGCAAGGGTATGCCTGAACATTGCAAACTGATTCAACGGACTAATATACTGTACATATTAGTTATGCACATTCCTTCTTACTGATTTGTCAGAAGGCTTCTTCCCTGACAAAGAAACTCTGTCTTTTTTTTATTATTTATTTTTTAAACAGAGTCCATTTCAGCCTCCTTCGTGTCTTTGTTAGCAAAAGGGTTAATTGCTGCCAATTGCTGTGATATGTTTTTTCTATAAGTACTTCATAATCTTTTATGGGCTGTCCTAACATCACAAATACACGGTATATTTTGGGCAATCAAAGAGGTAACAAGCACAGTTAGTTTTTTGTAAAACCCCAATACATATCTATGATATTACATAAACAATTGATAAAAAGCAGATATCAGTAATAAATGCTGTTGATCAATATCATTACGCATTTCAAATAACTGAATTTAGGATGAAGGTTTTGTGTTCTGCAGTGAGTCTCCAGGGTATGGAGATAGCTATGGTCATTTTCTAGGATGTTTTTTTCCCCTGCTGATTATCTGTCTTTCCCAAGAGAATCAAAAATTCATCTCCATTGTAGAAAAATATCAGATTGCACAGCAGAACAATACAGTGAATTTAGAATTTAATATGCAGCTTTTAAGTTTAATTCATCAAATAAACCTTACACATTTTTTCTTCACTAATTTAAAAAAAAAAATAAAAGGTCCAGGAGGGATACTTTTAGACTTGCAGGTAGCAAATATTGAATTATATTTGAATGCAGAAGAAAAATCTCAATAACAAAAAAAAACCCATGTCATTTTACAAGTAATTTTTTTCCATATAAGTAATTGAAATTGTGACTATATTTTATTCTGAGAGATTAAAAAGTAATTATAACCTAAAATCTCCGGTTTGTAATTCTCAGTTTTCTGCCTGCAAAATGTACTGGTATACTACACGGAGCTCTCCTACTGCTGTAGCAGAGTCATGTTTTGCATGCAAGTGAAATTATTTGTTTACAACATTTCAATCACTTTGTCAACAGTGAACTTTAGAGCTTGGAAGACAGCAAAAGAAACAAATAAATGGAAATATTTAGAGGACATAATCTTCTTTGTTTGCATCATGTATCCCATACTCGCTTGTATCTTATCAATGCTGCTAGTGTGACAAAGCACCAAATCATTTTCTTACCTGAAAGCAGACATTAAAATGTGTTAGCCATAAATCAGGTGAAACACTGAAGATTTCTTCTTTATTCATATGTTCAAATAAGAGAACTGTACAATGTAACACTGTTGTGGACGTGCTGTTGTTTTGTTTTGGTTTTATTTTTTTTCTTCTTTTGGTACTTTAAGAACATTATTTCAAAGCAATGAAATAATAAAATAGATATATTTTTTTTTTCTCTGGCTTCTTCAGAGAGGTTTATTTAAAAATACATATACACTATGAGAATATGGATACTGTTTTAAGAAGACTCGAGACACATTTAGGACCTCATATAACCATCAGTCTTACTGCCCAAAGTATTAAAAATTGGACATTTTTATCTTTTGAAGGTGATTTTTAAGTGCAAGGTCCTGTAGCTGGGTTGGGGCAATCCCCAGTATCAATACAGGCTGGGGGATGAAGGGATTGAGTGCAGCCCTGCCAAGAAGGACTTGGGGGTACTGATAGATGAAAAGCTGGACATGAACCAGCAATGTGCTTTCACAGCCCAGAAAGCCAACCATATCCTGGGCTGCATCAAAAGGGTTGTGTCCAGCAGGTCGAGGGAAGTGATTCTGCCCCTCTACTCTGCTCTGGTGAGACCCCACCTGGAGTGCTGCATCTAGCTCTGGGGTCCTCAGTACAAGAAAGACATGGACCTGTTGGAGAGGGTCCAGAGGAGGGCCACAAAAATGATCAGAAGGATGGAGCACCTCTGCTATGAGGAAAGGCTGAGAAGGCTGGGGTTGTTCAGCCTGGAGAAGAGAAGGCTGCGGGGAGACCTTATTGCGGCCTTTCAATACTTAAAGGGGGCTTATAAGAAAGATGGGGACAGACTTTTTAGTAGGACCTGTAGCGATAGTACAAGGGGTAATGGTTTTAAACTAAAAGAGGGTAGATTCAGACTAGATATAAGGAAAAAATCTTTTACAATGACGGTAGTGAAACACTGGAACGGGTTGCCCAGAGAGGTGGTAGATACCCCATCCTTGGAAACATTCAAGGCCAGGCTGGATGGGGCTCTGAGCAACCTGATCTAGTTGAAGATGTGCCTGCCCATTGCAGGGGGGATGGACTGGATGACCTTTAAAGCTCCCTTCTGTCCCAAAGCATTCTATGATTTTACTTTTATTGTTTCCACATTGACTTTCTTGGACTACAGCACCTACTCTATATGGATGATTCTGCAAAATACTACAGTTTAAAATACATGCAAGGCAAGGATAAACAGGTACAACAGATGCCATCTAAAACAAGCATCATTCATATGAAATTGTCAGACAGGGTGTCTATTGGAAACTAATATCATAAAAATCCACACAATTTTTATCACAAAGCCACTGAGATCTTGCATGCATCATCCTTGGGATTCCAGCATCTGGAATAAAGCCAGTGGAAAAACCCACAGACCCGGAAATCATTAGTGTATTTTCCATTACTGAAGACATTAGCTAGCAGCGAGTCTGCTACAGTTCTGTGTTGTGCATTGTGCCAGGGTTTCTTTGCTCTATTTATTAAGCTGGCGAGACAGGCAATGTTAATTCTGGCATTGCAATTCTGCTTGCAGTCAAAATTGGTTGTTCCGGTCAGAAAAGCCAAGCTGAGAAAGTGGCAGCATACTGATCACCTCTCAATAACTTTTCATCCAAACTTCCTTAGCAAATGTGAGGGAGGAAGGGGACTTTTCACATGCAGCCAGAGAATGAACTGTCGAACCTTAAAACCAAGCTTTCATTCAGCTAAGTCTTATCACCTCCTTTTAACCTGGTGGGTCCAGTGTGCTGAGATAACTAAGAAGCAGTGGCAATAGAAAACTGCCTGTGGTGGGGAGGAGGGATGCTCAATAGAACAAGGAGGCCAAGATCCTGGAGGCAAAACTTTTCATATTGCTGTCGTGTTTCTATGTTCTGTTACACCATATGCAACTATGCAGAGAACTAAGGCATTGCTCAGGATCCACTCAAGCTGTCCTAGGCAGGAGCAGTAGTTTATTTAGTTTTGTAGAAAACATGTAAATAAAGAAGTTTGGATGTCATCTAGCCCATTCCCTGGCCCAAAGGAAGGGTCTACTGAGAGGGTTCAACAGGTGACCTGATGTTGGCAATACTGAGCTGCAGGCAGCCTAGCATGTCAGCATCTGCTCTGATAAGAAGAGCTGAGACATAAAGGTTTAATCACAAAAAAAAAAAAAAAAAATCATTCCTGCTGTTTCTATCTTTTGTTCTTTCTTGAGAAGTCCAGTCCCTCAGCGTATTGGTGAAACTCACTGTCACCACAGTTCATTGTTAGTTACATCTATACTAGTAAATTAAATCTGGCTAAGGCACAGTCTGAAATACAGGTATGAGAGCATCTCTCCTATTCAGAGATTAGCTTGCTTTCAGACATGGCTGTGGCTTGTGCCAAATAACCCCCGCCTGAACCCTGTTCAAAAGACAGCACAAGCTGAGGGGGCACAGCCAGGACAGCTGACCCAGACTGGCCCAAGGGTTATTCCATACCATATGACGTCATGTTCAGTATATAAACTGGGGGAAGAAGGAAGGAAGGAAGGAAGGAAGGAAGGAAGGAAGGAAGGAAGGAAGGAAGGAAGGAAGGAAGGAAGGAAGGAAGGAAGGAAGGAAGAAAGAGAGGGAGGGAGGGAAGGAGGGCGACACAACATTGGGCGTGATGGCATTTGCCTTCCCAAGTAACCGTTATGCGTGATGGAGCCCTGCTTTCCTGGGGATGGCTGAACACCTGCCTGCCCATGGGAAGTAGTGAATGAGTTCCTTGTTTTGCTTTGTTTGCGTGCACGGTTTTTGCTTTTCCTATTTAATTGTTCTAATTTATTTTACTTCAATTATTAAACTGTTCTTATCTCAACCCACGAGTTTTCTCCCTTTTACCCTTCTGATTCTCTCCCCCATCCCACCAAGGGGGGAGTGAGCGAGCGGCTGCATGGTGCTTAGTTGCTGGCTGGGGTAAACCACGACACACATTCACAGCATTTCACAAACAACCCAGGGCAGTTTGACTGCATGGATTATATGCCAAAAAGGCAGAGTATAGTCACCATAATGTGAGCATAACAGCACTCCCAAGGTTGCCTGTGACAACTGGATGCAAGTATAGCGAGGTGCTTATTTCTTTTTCAGGAGAAAAGAAAATTATACATTACAATGAGGAGATTGTGCATTATGTATACCTGTGCAATAACTAAATTTTGAAACCATTACTAACCATTTCTATTCTGTTCCAAGCAGTTCCATATCATGGTTGAAAAATTCATTTAAGTCTGCCAAAGGCCCTCTGAATACTTCATAATGTTGACTTCTTCCTACTCAATAATCACATAAGCCACCCCACCATCACTATGCAATTATATAACATTCCTATGGCAACTACAGCAACTGCTTACATGGAAAATTAATATTAGGAGAGTAACATATTTTTAGCCATCTTCTAATACAATTTTGCTGCCGCAAATCTCAGAGGAATGGTACCACATCAAGGACTGCTCTTTGAAACTGAGGAGTGCTATGCTAAGTGGCCACTAGGAGCCTAATTAACATTTTCACTTAGTACCACTCGCTTAATCTGAGAGCCAAATCAGATTTGTATTCCAAGGCATTGCTTCTAAAACAATAAATCAAACTGAAATATTCCTTGGCCATCTTCCAATGAGCTGCTAAATGCTAGTTGTCTCCAAGAAGTATAAATCAGCATCACTATCAATGTAGAAAAAAAAATAATAAAGCATAAGCTGTGATCTGTAAGTATATTGTCTCTGCCTATCTACATTTTCTATTCTCTCTTAAAGTCAGAGCCATTTTCAAATGTTCTGAAGCACTGCTGAACAAGAGACAGATGAAGATCCCTTGTAATCTTAATCTAAAAAACCCCACTATTTTTCAGTGATTTCAAGACCTTAGTCCTCACACAAAACACTATAACAGCAACCAAATAGATTCCCTAGGTGCTGATTTGGCAGTATCATGCCAATTTGCACCAACTGACATCTAATGCATTACATTTTGCAAACTGTAGGTGCAAAGATTGGGTGCATGCTGGCCCTGATGTTGAGTAGGCAAACATATGTTCCATATAACAAACTGTTGTCTGCCTGTTTGGGTTTTTTTTTATTACCTAGTAGCTAGGCAGGTCAGAAACTCAACCATCTACTCTATCATTTAGGAATAGCTTTTGCATTTGCTACAGTCCCTAGAGGATTTTGGGTCTTCTAAACTAATCAAGGATCTATGAGACATAAATACTATATTATCTCTGTGATAGATGAATTTTTCTTCCCACTAATGATCCTCTGGCCAGTCTAAGAACTGAGGAATGTTGTTGGATGAAAAATAGATACTGTAATACATTGCCTGAAGGGAGTTATACCAGAGAGAGAAATGAGGCAGGACCTTTTCCATGGGTGATCATACAACTGTAAAATAGACATGTGTTTAGATATTGTGATTGTGGAAGCTTATTTTTTTTAATATTATTTGGATTTTAATGAATTCTAAAAATATTTTATGTTTAATAACTTTGTTAATTGCACAAAATTCCACGTTGTGCAGAACAAGTAAGGAAAAGATGAGGAGCTTAAATCAGTATAAAAAAGCTCCATTGGCATGGATGAAGTCTCAGTGGTTTATATCAAGTGAGAATCTATCACAAAAATGAGATGTGGCTAATGGTTGTGAAGAGCACTTCTTTTTGTAAATTGTGGAAGACAAGAACGTGATATTTTTAGAAGCAATATTGTAAGAGACAACTTATGCATACATGATATTAATGGCATAAGACATTAAGCTCTGAATGATTGCTTTTCCCTGCTTGCATACCAATGCATTATTTTATATTTAACTGGTATCTCAGATGGGTATCTGTTCTTCCAGCTCCTTTCTTTATGTAAGATGTTTTCTCCTTTTTCTCTTTTACACGTTTTGTTTGTTTGCCTTGATATTTTTAGGGTCTGCACATTTATTCTGTGAATAGGTTTTGTTTGTCAGGATGAGTCATGCCCACCCTTTTTCTCTCATCCATACAAGCACAAAAGCAGGACTGAAATGTCCCTTATGTCTTCAGAGCAGGAAGACATTCTCTTGGTAGCATGTAATTTATTGTGTCTAATAGAGCTCTTATCACAGGTATACAGTGAACAAGAACTACTTTGACTCTTTTACAGGTGGGTTTGATTTTGGTTTGTTTTCTTTTCAATCCCAATGGAGATAATCTTTACTAGATTCACACTTCTATGACCTGTGGGCTAATGTAAAAGCTGTTGGATTCCTTACTGTTTAGTAAAATACATACTTATTTATTCTTACGTAATTTTTCCCTGCTTCTCAGATGGAGATGTTAATATTCAATGCATGAGCACACATTGCTTTATCGACAGTATGTTATATGTCTCCAATGAGAAGTTTATCTTTCATGATTTTTGTAATAACAGTGAAGTTTTTAGTACTATTGTGCATTTGTTTTGTATGCAAGTAATATTTCATTCAGTTGCATCTCTCTGTATTTCCCTTGAACTGAAATGTATTCATGACTGCTATCAGTTATCATAACTGTAATACCTCTTGCACTTAGGGCAGTGATAGTTTTGCTTCCTTGACACATGCACATGCATGTGATGCATACATGTAACAGACAGGAAAGTGGCAATTCTTAAAGACAATATCTTGGAAATACCTCTTGTTTTATAAGTCTGTGTAGCTATCTTAATCACCATTTTTGCTTTTCTTTTTAGAGACAGATTTATGGATAAAACCTCACGTTAAAACTGTAGCTATTGACTAGAATTAGAAAATAGTTTTCTTTGGATAATTAAATCAGCATAACCATGGTGAGCATAACTTACTATTCTTTTTATTTCAGTCCTGGTCACAATATGTAAGATAACTTTTTTGTTCCATTTTCAACTCCCACACTTTACTCAACTTTTCTTCTTAAATTGGATTAGAATCTCTTGAGTGGAAGTAATTACCTTGATTCCTTAAATTCTCTGTCAAAGAAAGAAGGTCTCTGAAACAGAGTGGAAGGAACCATCTTCAGGTTTATCTGTCCTTTGTCGTGAAATCTGCCAATCATTTTCCAGAGAGGACGTGAAAATAGGAGGAGGAGATGAGAAGGGAAACAAAAAACATCAGAAAAAATACATATACTTCTGTTTGTATTTTACTTTTTTAACTTCATGGTCATAAGACCAAAACTATAATTATTTTAAATTTGTGTAATTTGCGTAATTTGTGTAATTTTTAGTCCTTTCAGTTTGTCTTCACTGCTTTTTGTGAGGTAGACTCACAAGGACATTATCCTCAGCTAGTGTAAATCACAACAGTGCCTTAGTGGATGTATGAAGTTTGTAAACAATTATATTTTTGAACCTTCCGAGTCACAGGCATATACTGAAATCACAGGCATACACAGAAATGTAGCTTGCAGCCTTATAATCTCCAGATTTGTCCACTGATTCTAACTGAACTTGAGAGACTGAGCTTGCATGAATTGCATGTGGAAGGATCAAGAGAGAGATGTAGAAGGGAAAGCAAATGTATAATGCATATGCATCTGTTCAATGCACAAAAGTGATCTGATGAATACTTTATAAGCCTAATTTATAAGTGTGCCCTGACTCCCTCAGTGTGTATTGTTTAAATTCAAAGTTTGTACATCCTGTATGGCATACTCAGATCGTATCAACACTTCAGAGTGTTTTGTCTCATTCCCAGCAACAGAATGTGCTTCTTATACACATTTTGCAGAGTAAAATGAACCCCGATGCTAAGATACACAAAGAAGATATTGCTGTGAACTTCCAAAGTGTGTTGGCTCATTTCCTTCAATTCTTCTCATTGCTTAAAAATCGAATACATACAAGAATTTTTGTCAGCTTAGTTACAAAGTTACTGTTAATCACTTGATAAAAAAGTTGCAGATCTCACGCACAGCTAATGTAGGCCAAGAAAGAGCAGCTCAGTTACAAGGACTACATCAGTGGATGTATTATAATTAACACTTCCACTGCCTTCTTGAATCATTGTTCCTGCAAAGTAAAGAGAAAGATGGAGATGAGTTGCTTTCTCTAAGAAGTGACAGAGAGAACATCTGTCTTTATGGAAGAGTGATATTTCCAAAAGCATACCTTAAAAATACCTCCCTTAGGAATGGGATATTCTAACCTCAGAGGAAGCCGTACCTCCTCATCCACTGATTCCCCCAGTAAAAAAGGCTAAGTAGTGCCTGGAAACTTACAGGTACAAAACCTTGAGCAGGCATGAGATTCTTAAGCAAATCACTTGCATTAATTTTCAGGTCAAAAAGAATTAACTATGTATTGAGAAGGCTTTTTGTCTTTTCAAGCAATGGTTAGCTAATTCATAGCTACTCTCTTCACAAATGCATAAATTGTACGAAGTTAAGGATACAGAATATTATGGGCAAGTCTATGGAGCTGCACATTTGTCCAATACCTGACTTCAGCTCCAGACATGTCGTGAAGGTAAAAAAGACCATGAAAACTCACAGACTATCATTAAAGGCAAGTAGTGTTTATATAAAAGCATGTATCCTGATCTTTCTCAATAACAAGACATTCTACCAGCAAGAACTACCAACAAAAGTCATCCCTTTTATGCATTGAAGAACATATTTTCCCAGATCTTTTCCAAATCTAATATACCCTTATAATTTATTTTAGTTTTATATTTTTTTACTTCTCTAAACTTGGACATATTGAGAAACTTATTTCATTTAGCTTTGCAGTCAAATTACTTTTTAAAGTTTTCATGCCCTAGTTAAGTTTTTGCTGTAAATTCTAAAAGGAAATTTTTATCTTACGAAAATCTCAAACCCTGGGTTATCTTTTTTACATTATTAAAAAAGTTTCACAGCAGGTTGTTTTTTTTTCCCTCTTTCAATGTCTATGTCTTCAACCACATTTGGCCATATAATCTCTTTTCAAAGGAAACACCGAAGAATTAAATGCTTAATGGGCAGGATACTATAAACTCAAGCTCATATAATTTCAGTAAAGTATATTTGATTGTAAATCTGCATTGTTTCTTTCATAAAAGACCTGTATGATTGTCCAGACAAAAAACAATCAACATTTAGGATGTTAACTTTCATGTATCATTTAAAGAGTACAAAATTATGATAGCTATACCAGCTCCTATATCTTTTAATGATAATATTGATCTTCTTTTTCCTCTTTCTTCACTTTTAAAAAATGAATAGTATTCCAATAAAGAGGTGTGTGTTTACTTCGGAAATGTGACATGAGGATCTGATGAAATTATTTTAATCACTGAACCACTGTCTAACTAGTAGAGATTTAACTGAAGGTTTAGTTAAATCAGAGGTATCAGGGTCTATCTATCTCCTTCAGCAGCAAGGCTGAATCTAGTGGCGGTGTCACTAGGACGCTCTAATAGCATAAGCAAAATAATGTTTGTAGGGAAAGAGAATAACAAACAAGATGCAAATGTAATGAGATTTGCTGCCAAATTAACACTGTCATTATGAGTATTAAAGCCTCTAAAGAGAGATATTTGACAGTTGTCTGTGGCCATTTTTTTGTATAGCATGGAGAATGAAATAAACCCAGAGCAGTGAGTTGGTAAAGCTCCTACCAAGCAAAGGTACAGCCTGGGTCCTCACGCCTGTGCAGAGTAACTTACATGATTCCCAACATGCAGCTTCAGATCTCAGATCTCTCAGCTTAGGGAGCTGCCAGCAATGAAGACCCTGTAACTGTCTTGGATCTATGAAAATTTGAACTGCAAATTCAAGCATCTGAAAAACCGTAGATCTTAGAAGATCCACTAGAGAAGGTTTCATTTTCTGTTCTATTGGTGAGATCAGAAACAATACTTTCTACTTTCTACTTTATCAAAATGAGGAGAAAAATCCCTCAGCAGAATATTTTCAAGTCTGTAGCTCTTTGGAGGACTATGGCATCTTCTACGGAATATTCTACACTATTAGCACTATATATAGATTAAAGTACGTGAGGCAGGTACATACTCAAGGACATAATATATGCATGATGGAATAAAAGAGAAATGTCACTGTAGCACAAAGAAGTTTGTAGAGGTGATTCTCTCAAAATATTTCAGATCTGGGGGAGGTAGGGAGGGAGGCGCCTTTTGTATCAAAAGGTCATTTTGGTCTACAGTCTAGAGATATTTTGATAGAAAATCTGTTTTGCCTTCTATATTTTTTCCAGTCTTTCAAGTCAATGTTTTTAGCACTCAAAACCAGGTGGAACGAAATGTTAAATAATTTTTTTTCTTTCTTTTGCTCACAAAACCAAATTGTATGCAAAAATAGATATATTAACACATACATATATATAATGTGCACATATATACATAGAACCATAGAATCATTTAGGTTGGAAAAGACCCTTAAGATCATCAAGTCCAACCGTTAACCTAACACCGCCAAGTTGACCACTAAACCATGTCCTCAAGCACCACATCTGCCCGTCTTTTAAATACGTCCAGGGATGGGCATTCAACCACTTCCCTGGGCAGCCTGTTCCAATGCCTGACTACCCTTTCAGTGAAGAAGTTTTTCCTAATAGCCAATCTAAACCTTCCCTGAGCCAACTTGAAGGCCATTCCATCTTGTCCTATCGCTTGTTACCTGGGAGAACAGACCGACCCCCACCCCGCTACAACCTCCTTTCAGGTAGTTGTAGAGAGCGATAAGGTCTCCCCTCAGCCTCCTCCAGGCTAAACAACCCCAGCTCCCTCAGCCGCTCTTCATAAGGCTTGTGCTCTAGAGCCTTCACCAGCTTCTTTGCCCTGCTTTGGACATGCTCTAACACCTCAATGTCCTTCTTGTAGTGAGGGGCCCAAAACTGAACATAGTATTCGAGGTGCGGCCTCACCAGTGCTGAGGTGTTGCATGAATTAAGCATAAATTTAAAAAAAAATGAAACCCAAAAAACTTTCTAGTTCTGATTTCAACATTTTGAGAAATAGTGAATTCAATACAGAGACTGACAAGTTGTCCTAGCAACAACATCCTGTTCCAAACATGCCTACTTTCTAATCTTAATCTAATCTTCTACCTTCAAATTTAAGACTTCTGGCTTACAAAAACCCTGTTAAACTGAAGAGCTTCTCAAAGTTTCCTTTCTCATAGTGATGGCAGCAGTACTGAACCTAGAGGCTACTCTGCTCCTGCTTGACATTTCTCCAGGCACGTGCGCAAGGCTGGCTTCAGCCTTTCTGCTCACGGTGGCTCTGCCTCTCATGAAAGGTGGGGGTACAGAAGGGAGCCCCTGGAGCATGGGTTCTCTTCTGGACATGGGGAGCCAACATGGCAAGTGCCTTCCAGCCTGGGGGCCAAGGATGCCTCTGCTGGAAATAGGGTCACATGGAGGAGTAGACAGTGTGTTCCCAGTTCTGACTTTAAAATTAATGTGTTGCTGGATCCCAGAGTGCAGATATTGTTTGGTTGTGTGATAAAAACTCTTCTGGACAGACTGGTTGTCTGAGCCCAGCTGCTGGAGGGATCCACATTGCACGTGTGTACATATATATTCTCAGTAGCCAACCTCCACCCTGCTTGGGCAGAGATGGACAGGGTTAGTCCCTTGATGCTGTTGTGTGAGTGCTCTGTATGTCTGTCTGTGTTACCTGTGTGGCTGGCAATTTACTGAACTGTACTATACCGGACAATGTATGTGGTGTATACGTGTGCTCCGTGGGCATGTGCCTGCTGGGAATACACACTTAGCCTCACTGCCGGTTGGACCTGGGGGCATGGAGCTGCAGCTGCCTTCCCACTGCAATATTTGGCAACTCCTAACTGATATGTCTGCTGCTGCACCAGAGACTCATTTCCTACAGATCCATCCTGAGTGTTTTCGGAGCTGTGGCTTACCAGGACAGAGTTCCTGTGGGAACAGACTGCATTCATAAGCACTTTGCTGAGAGGCACAGTTAGCAACCTGTGAAGATTTTTCTTGACCAGTATCCAGTCATTCTTCTGCCTCCACCTGCTTGTTCCCTCCTTCTGTAATTTGTGCATTTGAAGACTGTATCTGTAATTATTTTCCTTCCAAGACATTCATAACCTTGTTAAATAGCTTAAAGCCAAGAACTGATCCCTGTGAATCAACCTCCGTAGCTACTTAACGAGTCCTCCTTATAACACTGAGCTATTATTTAGAAAACTTTTAATAGACTTTATGCATAGCATGCAGATTTTTTAAATTGTTTCACATTATTTATGAAGATACTGTGGCATATCAGGTCAGAATAGAAATCCAAGAATATTACAGCAACAGTACCTTTACAAATCAAATTTGTAAATGTCGAAAAAGCCCTCAAGCTACTTTGACATGATCTGTTTTCCAGAAACCTGTGTTGATTTGCATTAATTAAATTACTTTCTTTTAATTCTTTATAAACTGAGTTCCATATTAAGTGTTTCTTTTTTTTCCTCAGACTGATTTTATGATGACAAGCTTATAATTAAATAGGTTATTTTATTTATTCTTTTTTAAATATTGGCACAACATTCATTTTTCTTCCAGATATCTCCTGAATGTCCTCCATGTTTCAATACCTTTGAAAATCAACCTTGACAGTGTAGAGAACTCCTCTGACACTTCTGTTATAATTCTTTGATGCAAATTACATAGACATGCTGATGGTACATCCAAGTGAGAGGGAGAGAGAGCTTAACATCCTTCAGAGTAACTTTGTAATAGAAATTTTTTTATCATCAACTATGATGATAATCATTGTGGATTCATTATATTTGGTTTTATTCTGTGTTCAAACACAAAGAAGCCATTCCCCAAACAGAAAATTAGCCACATATTTTCTTTGCCAATTTGCTAGCCTGGAAGCTTTGGGTCCATGACTTAGTGTGTTGAAACATCTTTGCTATGATGAGCGTGGATGGGAGTGTTCCCAGGAGGCCTCCTGAAGCTCCACAGTCACGTTAGCCCACAGCCAACACATAGCATGGAAAGGCACAGAAACATTAATTTCACTAAGCAGCTGAAGGGTTGCAATTACATTCAGCTCACTTCACTATTTCTTTACTTTTACATTGACGTTGGTCACATTTGCACTGGAACAAAACTGAAAAAGAAGCCGAATCAACAATCTAAACAAAATCCACTTGATGGGTATCTTAACCCTTCTCCATCCACCCTAGACCTGAAGTATGCATTACTCCTATCCACAGTGTGGAAAGACAGTTCAACTGCATTGCTTCCAGTTACCCTGGCTTTACATAGGCAAAGAGATTTTTTTTTCCTCAGCCTTTAATACTTTTTATTATTCTGAGATGCTAACTTCTTATTGTGTTGATCAGAGGAAGTAAACATAGTAATCCTGGGTGATTACGCTCCATATTTGAAGGGATAAAAGAGAAAGAGGGATAAAGGAAAAAGGGATAAAAGCGCTGTCTCTTCTCTTTGTAAAGAGAATGGACAGCTAGGGATTTATGTGTATTCTAGATTTAGGAGCCATTTTTTGTTTGCTATTACAGGTTTTACTTTATTTTATATTAGTTTTTAATCTTAATCAGAAGTTTGTCTTTGTAAAATTTACAGCTATAATTAAAAAATTCTTTGGAAAATGGGTAAAATACGTCATTTGGGTAAATTTGACATTTTCCTTTCAATGGTGATTAAGTTGTGCAGTTATAATATTCCTGACAGCAATGGTCTTATAAAAAATAATTACAAACTGTTTACTTAAAATATTATATAATAATACTAAAGCAAATTTCCTGTTAAAAAATCCAAATGCATCACTAATATTTTCCCAATATTTCAAATCCCTGTTCGCATTCTGGCTTACAAGTTTTTAACTTTTATGATGTAGAATTATATTTTTTTGTGTGTGTTTTGTGATTAATTGCATCTGCAAAGCTCATGTCTGCTGATTGTTTACATCTATAATCAGCTGTGCAATCAGACAACTAAAGGAGCTGAATAACTCAACTAGTTTACATGCACTTCCAAAAAAACCTGCAAGTACAAGAAAAGTATTCTGCTATCATTAGTGAACTATAATCGAAGAGTTCACAGCTATGCTTTGGGCTTTAGAAAGGGGTATAACTCAATAATGATGACAATTCTTACTTCAAGCATTTTGGATACACAGACAGTTCTGCTCTTCTGGTGCAAGGAGCTCTGTACACTGAAGGTGGCTACTGATACTGAAGGGGATTCAGGGAGGTCTGAACTGCCATCTGGCCACTCTGCAGTGATCAGTCGATCACCGATTGTATGTACATTTTGCTCATAGTTGTGTATGTACATTTTGCTCATAGTTGTTGATACCTTTTTCCTGTCTTTTCCTTTGGAGAACATGACTAATGACAGCTATTTCATCATGTAGAAGATCTTCTAGCATACGATAGTCCAGTTATTCACCCTGACTGCACTTGGCAAGTGTGGCCCACAGAATGGGTTGGCTTTGTATTTCCAGGAAGGAGTCCCAGTGCATTAGTTTTAATCTTCAGCATCAAACCTGATTTGTGTTCAGATCACTAGGGATAACTGTGCCAGCATGTTGGGCTGTAAACCAAGAAATCTGAGGATGAGATTCACTGTAAAACAAAGATCTAGGTAGTGTTTCCCCAAAAGACCCCTTGATGAAGTGACAAATTTTACCTTTTGACAAATAAATCTCAGGTTGTTTTTCATTTAATTAGTAGAACACACTTTTTCCCTTTTCACATTTGAAAGGGCTTATGTTTTCCCTGGGTACATTTTAGGTCAGAAACTGATATCAAAGACAAGGTCTCTGTCTAATGTATAAATGCAAACAACTGTGGTTACTTGGAATTCTTGGAATCTTTAGTTTTGAATGGATTGTCTAAAATTTTATCAGATATTTCTTTGGACATTTTACTTACAAAGAAATGAGTTACTGAATAAAACAGATAAGAACAATAAATTTTTACTTCTTATACAGGTACAAACCTCAAATATTAAAAAATAAGCATAATTTGGCAAGAATAGTTGAAGGTTTTTTTTAATTATCAAGACAGGTAGGATATTTACCCAGATGAACATCCATACATTTGAAGAGAGCATTTATCTTAATATTTTTGATGTAAACCTGACAGAATTGAAAAATACCATACCAAGAATGACACCTCAGCTGTGGAACCTGGAAGGGAAGATGGCATTTAATCACTAATTTTAGAGTCACATATATGTTGAAAACTTCTTACCTTCAAAGATTAATTCATATAAGCCATAGTGTTCAATCATGTCGAAAGTATTGATCTACCGTTAGGAATTTAAAACATATTTTAATCCTTTCATTTAACTTTTAGCACATGCTAAACCCAAATGTTTGTATGTGGCAGGGGGAGGGGAAGAAGAAGGTAACAGAGGAGAGAGGGAGATGGGCTAAAAGGAAATTGCCTGCATATACTTGTGTGATGTATAGCCCATTTAACAGAGGATTTTATGAGCTGCAATTACCTGCACCTTGCATGAGAGATATTTTTCTTTCATTCTAACCACCACAGTCAAACAAGAAATGTGTGTGGCACCCTTTTAGTCTTATCACTACCACTGAACCAGGTAGGAAGACGGTATCATGATTTGTCATAAATCATAGTCTGCAGTATTGTTTTTAAATTTTCTATAGAATTGTATGAACAATTCTACACTAGATGTTAATTTACATCAGTTAAGTGTTGATGAAGTTTGCCTAGCGTCACAGCACAAAGTGGATTGGACATTTAGCTATAGAATGCAAAGCAGTGTTGGAAGTCTTCCAGTAAAACCCAGCCCTCCTGGAGTTAGAGGTTTGTCTAGTCTCTAATGTTCAATTGCTCCTAATAAGGGCTTAGAAACAGCATGTCTGAGAAAATACATTTTACTGGCACTCCTCTGAAGGGACTACTTTGTTCTGCAGTTACTTAGCTCTTATAAAAAAAAAAATAACCAGAAATCAACCAACCAACCAACCAAAAAAACCAAACTAAAAAACTACTACTCTTGTGAAAAAGATGTCTTAATAACAACCAACAAGGCCAATACTGTGGTAGCAACTTCAGACAGCTTAATGGAAGGAAGGGTGTAAGCAGAAAGATTTGTAAATTATTGAACTAGGAATGCAGGGATTTGTATAAAAATCATAAACAGACTATAACAAATAACTAAGATAATTCCCGATGGATGGTCCTGGTCACATTTGTGAGAGGATATCTCAGATACTCAGTACGTAATGACTCACAGATATACTCTCCTAAATGTGCAATCTTTGGTGTGGTCATTACAGCAGTTAGAAGCTGATATAATACATGTCCAGATTATCTACAGAATAGCTAGACTGGGTACTGATACTACCATAGAAATACAGAGGTAGAGGTAGCTGTAAATCTTAGACCACAAGTGAGGTAAATATTAATGCAGTTAGCTTGCTCTGAAAAGAAGGCTGCTTCAAGTTAGGTGCTGTTATTTGCTAAACATCAGGCTAGGTAGTCTACATCTGGTTCAGTATCACTGGAAAAGGGAATGTAAACCTCCCTGTGGGGTGCTCATAGTAAGTGTTTAGTCCTTTAAGCAGTCTCTCTCTTTAAAGCAGAATTAATGGTGATAAGGGTTTGCTTCCATTTCCTGGGAAACATTGGTAATCTAAGTAAATGCCATTGAGAAATATCCTGTATTTTTAAAGCCCATGAAGTCTCAGCTTGGAAGGAGAAGAGCCAAACAGATCTCATAATCATAAATGTCTTCCACGTCCAAACTGATGATTCACTTGACTGAGAAGGCTTGGAGACAACTCAGTGGGCAGGGTGGTGTTCTGCTGCTTGCTTTTCCTTCCTCCCTTCCTCCCTTCCTATGTAGAGCTAGATTTGGCTGTTCACTTCCCTTTAACAAAATTTCACACAGGTGTGAACTTCACTAAAGATAAAGCACTGTCTGCTGAGTTTATAAGGAGCATTAATTTCATATCAGATACAGCAATGGTTTTAAGAAGTGCAGATGACAACTGTGCACCAGCCTCTTTCATCCAGATGTCAAAAAGTCCTTTGTATCAGAAGGGGTTTACAAGCTGTTCCTAATACACTTGAGTCTTTACTAGAAAATCAGAGCTGAAAGGACCCATGACCCATATACAATTTCATAAACCACCTTCCTTCAACCATACCCACAAAAAAATAACAATAATTTGATACGATAGCCATGGAATGCATTCTGCACACTCTGGATAAATAAATTCATTTCCAGACACAAATTTCAGTTACATTATGTGCTCTGTAACTTTGATAAAGTCATTACTAACCAGAGCTATATAACAGGCTAAGGAAATATAACAGGATGAAATCATATGATTAATAAATTTCCTTACAGTAAGATTTGCTTTAGAGAGGGGAAAAAAATCCACCATGTTTGCCTGCCTCATATTGCACTGAAAAACATTAAGTCACTTTCCTAATGTGTTTGGTCTGAAGAAAGTGAATGCTATGGGTTTTACGTTTCAGATGCAGCCATCAATAAGAACAATGTTGAGGGCCATAATCGATAAGTTTACAAGGCTGCAGTCATAGGCCACCAGGAAACCCATTTTGACTTAATCAGCTTTCCAGTTTTTCAGGTAAAATATAGCACTTCTGGATCATATCCAAGCAATGAAGACACAGTAATAAAACGATTCGATACAGTTTGCACAGTCTTCACAATTTTAAAATCAAGATGGTATTTTAGCAAAGATGAACGTTTGGTTTTCCCCATCTTGTGTACCCCATTCCTCCTTCTTTTTTGGTATTGCGATGAAAACTGCACTCTCCCTACTTAAAACTGGCTTATGACATCCATGTCTCTATGGATATTCTGCAGCAGGTTAAATATGTGAAATATTCATATGTGATAAAACTACTGTTTGCTGAATCATAGAATCATTAAGGTTGGAAAAGACCCTTAAGATCATCGAGTCCAACCGTTAACCTATCTCTGCCAAGTCCACCACTAAACCATGTCCTCAATCACCACATCTACCTGTCTTTAAAATACCTCCAGGGATGGGGACTCAACCACTTCCCTGGGCAGCCTGTTCCGATGCCTGACTACCCTTTCGGTGAAGAAGTTTTTCCTAATAGCCAACCTAAACTTCCCCTGGCGCGGCTTGAGGTCATTTCCTCTCGTCCTGTCACTTGTTACTAGGGAGAAGAGACCAACCCCCACCTCACCACACCCTCCTTTCAGGTAGTTGTAGAGAGCGATAAGGTCTCCCCTCAGCCTCCTCTTCTCCAGGCTAAACAACCCCAGCTCCCTCAGCCGCTCCTCATAAGATATGTGCTTTAGACCCTTCACCAACTTCCTTGCCCTTATCTGGACACGCTCCAACACCTCCATGTCCTTCCTGTATTGAGGGGCCCAAAACTGAACACAGTACTTGAGGTGCGGCCTCACCAGCGCCGAGTACAGGGGCACTATCACCTCCCTGGTCCTGCTGGCCACACTATTCCTGATACAAGCCAGGATGCCATTGGCCTTCTTGGCCACCTGGGCACACTGCTGGCTCATGTTCAGGCGGCTGTCAACCAACACCCCCAGGTCCTTTTCCAACAGGCAGCTCTCCAGCCACTCTTCCCCAAGCCTGTAGCGTTGCATGGGGTTGTTGTGACCCAAGTGCAGGACCCAGCACTTAGCCTTGTTGAAATTACATTCTACTACAGCAAAAAGACATTTCACAAGGTACAACACTATCAAATGATTTTCAGCATTTTCTGAAAAGGGAAAACATTCCTTTATTTCCTTTTTTTTTTCCCCCACTGTAGCACTTACTACCTTCTCTTTCTTGAGCTTACCTACCACAGTTCAGTGCTTGAGGTGCTGAATGTCTCAGCTCACTAACTAAAGAGCATGAAAAACTGCAGCTGGGGCAACCACTGAGAACAGCGGTTGTACTGGTATGTCACAGAGATGCTTGTTTGCATTTCTGGCAATGTATACAGAGAATTTTCTGCAACTGAAGCCTAACTGCATTTCACATATTTTTGTTTACCTCTGAAGTTCATATGCGATAGAGAAAACTGTGAAAGCAGAGACAAAATTTGTGTATCTGAATTTGTTATGCCAAAGCAATACTTTGGTTAGAACTCCTCTCCTTTTCTTGGTCTCAGGCACCTCCTCTGAGAGAATCAAAGGAAGCTCAGAACAGTTGATCTGTGTACGTCTTCCTCTTGCCCCTGCATGTTTCTACCCTGCCTTTGGAAAAAGTAATTAGGAATAAAACTGTTTTGTGGAACTATCATATTTACATTCTTCCCAAAACAAGGTGCATCTTTGTACGAGGAGCCTGTGGCGAGTGTGTTTTTCTGACTATCAGCTGTAGATCTGTGTGATCCCCTACTAAACACTTCCTGTTCACAGAAAGTAGGAGGATGACCTGGACAATGAACCTCTAGTTTGAAGTTCCTAATTCTTTGATTTTATCACATTTGAGTGTAAGTTAGCAGTTCTACCTGCAGTCATACAGTGATTTGGATTGGATACTGTTACTATTAGACACATTGCCCACACCTTAGGTATGTAGGTAGTAGTAATCAATTAAATTAATAGCAAGATATCCAGATGATACAGTGGAAACTGCTTTTTCAAATCTACGGGAACTTAATTAAACCTCTGTTCTTCAACTTCCAAAGTTCTCTATGAGGAGAAGTTGCTGGCTACATGGTGTTATTGCTCTTTCTTTGTGAAATGAGTAAATGACACCACCACAATATGTTTTTTTAAAGCCACCATGATACCATGGATGAAAGATAGTTAAAAGTCCATTTCCAATATTCCCTTCTATAAGCAAATTGCTCTAGTTGCCATAGGGGTGTTATTGACTTCAAAGAAATGAAGAATATACTCCATCAATATGCAGTTTGAGCTAAAGACGATGGGGAAAAATGCCGTTTCTTTCAGTTGTCTTCAAGCTGATGACATACGCCTCCACTTTGTAGTTGTTCAACAAATCAAAAATTTTGAAGTCAAAACTGAAATGATTTCACAATCTTACCAGCATCTGAACTGAGGTATCTACTGATATATTTTCTACATTTATTTGTGCTTTAATGCTCATCAAAGGCAATTTACACATCTTCTTTGATTCTGGATTCCAACTGCTTCATTTTCTTTGGACCTTGGTTTTAAGGAACGTGTTTCAGGAGGTTGACGCTTATCTCTATAAATCTCAGCGCCTCATAGCACAATGTCTTTGAATATGTTTTTGACCTGGGTTTTGCTCCTGTGAGTGCAAAGATTTTCCCTCCATAATTACTGGTTTTACATTTTTGCTAAGGGCAAGTGGAAGACTTGACTCTTCTGTTTTCTTTTCCTTCATTTGAGTGTTTGGTTCTAGATGGTTTATACCACGGGTTGCTTCCTTGTCTCCAGCTCCTTTCTTCTACCATTTTGTTTTTCTCCATTAAATAATGCACTCTATTCTATTTTTTGAATCAAAGGAACCTTGGATATTGACAATGATCCTGCTAATATTTTGCTTCATGTTCCAGTTTCACATTGCAGATATTCTGGGGAAAGAGCTGCAAAGAGAGAGGTTAGAACTGAAATGCTTTCTCCCTGCTGAGGCTTGTTTTAATCACAAGAACGAGCCAACTCCTAACATTTTGAATATGATGGCTTAGAGCCCGTAGGTCAAAGGGCTGAAGAACAGAAGAGACCAACAACCTTTCTTATGCTACCCCCTGCCCTCTAAAATCTACTTTTTTTGTTGCACTGAGCTACCTGGTGTGGACACAGCCATTGGCACACTGAGCGGGGCAGGATCCTCAGCTCTTGGAAGTTTTGGTATGGGTTTGAGTTCTTGTCCTCCTTCTGTTCTCCACTTTAATAAGGCAATTAGACCCACAATTTGTGAAGTGTCCGCCAAAGGGGATGTTAACATAAAGTGTTGATGATAGTCATGTTTCTCTTGAGACAGAGAAGCGTTCTGACAGGGCTTCTTTTTCCCCACTCCAGTTTTTCCATTTATTTCCACTAATTTGGCAAAAAAACCAGTTCTACCCTCTCAATGTCAAAACACAGTAAGTTCAGTGAAGTTACCAAGTAGTAAATTAGAAACAAAGAAATGGAAACAAATTAATTAGGGAAATAAGGTTTCTATTTTTTGTTTTTTCTTTTTTTTTTTTAATTTATTTTTTTGTTTCATGTTATTCTAATATTAAAATATTAGAAACAAATAAATTTTTCATATGGCCCATGGAATTGTGGTGTTCAGTGCCTAGCTAGTGTTTTTGGTGTCTAAATTTATCAAGATATATATAAAAAAAAGTGGATTTCTGTACGGATAACCATTATCTAGAGGTAGTAATAAAGCAGAAAAATTCAAGCTTCATTCTCTAATTATTAAAGATATGGATGATTTTAATGCAGGGGAAAATAATTTTATTTCTTCTTACGATGAAGTTTCTTGCAATTTTTCCTAATTTATCTAGTTTGGCTTCTGACGAAGACATTTTTTGGAATATATGCAACATGAGCTTGATTCTAGGCAGAGGTTTCTATGGTTTAACTATAGCATTCTTTAGAAAGACATCTAATCCAAATGAGGAACAAACATCTCAGCCTTTTCTGATCTTTATTTGTAGAAGGCAAATGCTAAGCTTCACAGGAGTCAGACTGCATTTTGAAATTAATCCTGTTCCAATGTAATGAATTTTCACCTTAATATATTTGATGAAACTCCTGTTTATGTATATCTTTGCAACCTGGAAATTCTACCAAGATTAATTCCATTGGAGTTCCAATAAAATGTAAAACCTAATTCACTTGTGAGGCAGAAAGGAATTTAAGTTCCAATACACTTTATACATCACTAACTTGCCTTTTTTGTTTGGGTTTTTTTTTTTAATATATTTTCATGGCTGAATTTAGTTCCATCTTGCTGCACTTACCCTACATTCCCTTGGTAAAAACTTGGTCATGAAGGTTTGCCTTTATTTTGTGGAGGCTGGAATTCTTCTCAGGGTATGCCTGAAGCACACGTTCCCTATTGAGCCAAATAAAACTAAACATATCCTTCAAATTAAGCTGGTGCTTACTTTCTATGCTTAATAAAAATGAATTAAGCATGCACTTAAGTATTTGTTGGGATTGAAGTCTGCTTGCTGAGATGGAGATGACAGGATTTTTAAGATTATTACAGATGAAGAACTTAATTTTGTGTACTCTTTTGATTTCTCATTCAGTCAAAGAGAAAAGCTAACGACAGCACCGGTACGTACTTTAATAACAGTCAAATGGTTCAGCACAGGACCAGGAAGTTGGCCAACAGCAAGCAATAAAGTACATGGAAGGGAATTTTCCTAAAAAGAGGGAAAAGTTATACCATATGGCTTAGGTTCACTGATTTCAGTTTGGGGCAATAATCCCACTGACAACTGTCAGGTGGGATACTAAATGCATGGAAGAATAACTGTATGGATTTACTGTTGAGTTAAGAAGTAATAGTTTTCTGACTATGAATTCTCAGCAAAAGATAAGGCTATTAAATTAGAATTGCAGGATATGCTGATCTCACCATGGTGGTCATGATAAAGTTAATTCTGATTTTGTCAGTGATATATTTATTAATGTCTCTACATCTTTAAAAAGAAAATTCAAGACTTTGATGACAGTTCCTTCAAAGTAAACTGCAAATGAGACATGCTTCATTTTTATTTTTTGTAAAACTCACCAGTTAAATAAATATATGCAAAACTTTGAAAAAGTTACTAATTACAGCTTATTAAAGCTTGTTCTACCTAGTAGCTTCCCTGTTGGAATTCAGTAATTATGAAAGAAGGGGATCCTAACACACACCTGTTTTACACTTGAAAGCTCAGAATTATTGCTCTACAGTAACACTTTGTGTTATGTAACATAAGTCAAAGGAGGAATTATACAGCAATATGTCTCTTATCTTGTCTGGAAAGATGAGAAATGGAATTCATATTGGATGGGATGGGTTGTTGTCACTGTACTAATGACTGCAATATCCATGGGCCTAAAGAAGTAACATAATATGCAAAATACCTACACTGAAACAATATTTATCCTTTTTTCAAAAAAATGCTTCCAGATCCTTAGATAAAAAGCATTTAACTGCAAACCATTATACTATATGTACTAAAAACTTCTGGACCATCTAGCTCATATTTGACTGACCATATGAAATAAAATTTTCTTAATTTTTTGAGGTATGAACAGACTACAGTAACAGAAAAGAATAACAGTCTACATGAAAGATGTAAAAGTTTGGGTTTTTTTTTAAATCCAGGAGGAAAAAAATGTAAGGAAACTCACTCTGAATACTGAAGGGTCTATGATTCATTAATTTTTCTTCCTGACAAAAAAATCTTAAACCTAAAACAGTTAAACACCAGAAATGCCTAGAAAAGATTTTTATGAGGAAGATCACAGATAAAAAGATGATATTTAAAAAAATGAGGTCAGAGAAGTCTTCTCATAATACATGGAAATTCTCGAATTTGACATATTTCACGCTCCTTGTCTTTTATGGAGTTTGATATTTTACCAAGATTTTGGGGTACCTTATGGACATTCAATTAGAAATTTAGTTTTTTAAATGCTGATTACAATCATTCATTTTATAAAACAGTCATAAACCCTACATAATATAGCTTTCTTTAGAGAAAGTAAAAGACATTGCTTTCACCATGCCATACATGTACTTGTGGATTCCACCAAAACCGGTCTACATGTCTAGCATTTTCTAAAGAGACCCTTACCCCTGTCCTGATGAGATGCTAGAAACAGACAGAAGTAAGAGGGACAGATGACAACAGAAACATTTTGTGGAAATTAATTATGGTAGCCAGGAAAATAAATTTTAAGTATTTAAATAAACCAAAACTACCATTTCTTTATTTTAAAAATAGATAGCAAAACTCTCTGTAGGGAACTTGGCAAAAAAAGGGCTCAAGAAAGAGGTAAGAATGGAAAAGTAAGGATGGCCTACAGAAAACTATTTGGATACGAAGGAGTTAAGGCTATAACTTTATCAGAATTGAAGCAGGGAGAGACAGGATGGATTCATTTCACGAGAATGAAAGGGAAAGCTACATGGCAACATGGAAAATGAGAAGAATATAAGGAAATGAAAGAAGGAAGATGCAAAGCATTTTGGTTAAATTGTAGGATCACATAACCTTGTATAGCTCCTAGCAGGTGATCACCATGCCAAAAAAGATAATGACGGAATTACAGAATAATGGAGGTTGTAAGGGACCTCTGGAAGTCGTCTCAACCCCCAAGAAGAGAACAAAATAAGACAACACAGGAAGTACAACAAAACCCCCACAAATAACTGCAAAAAAAATGACAACACGATAGAAAAGGGAATAGATGGGCAAATGCAGGATGAGGAAATGGACAAACATGTTGACAGTGATAACTGTATCAAAAACAATGTAATGGGATAAAAGCCAATCTAGAACAGATTTCTGGTTAAGATCTAAACAGTAAGTCATTCAAGTGGAAACAGAACAAGAAGCTTCCAATGCAGTTACAATAAATTGTCTAAATAGTTTCATAATATTCCCAGAAAACATTATGATGTGTAGAGAACAAGGCTGGATTCACTTCACAAGATGAAACACTGCTTTAATTTAGCATTTATCACGAGGACAAATCATAAACATTCCAGTCAATTTTCAAAGGTACTGTGTGGAAGACTTGTTGTTAACAGGATTTTTGTGCTCTGGTTTTGAGGAAGAGAGGAAAAGATGCAAATCAATCATAAAACCATAACAAAACTTCATTCGACTCTCCCAATCTCCAGTCAAGTGCATGTTCGTAGACATTAGGCATTAATCATATGCTGGTAAACCAAACAGTTCTGGTTTGAAATCCTCCATGGAGTTCAGCAGTAGTGTTGCCTCCTTTTTAAGATCTGGATTTAATTTTTCATCTGGAACCATAACCACTTGCATTCCTGCTGCCAGGGCTCCTTTGACTCCAAGTGGTGAATCTTCAAACACAAGACACTGAGAAACAAGGAGGTGAGGGGAAAAAAATAAAGAATAATGTTACTATGAACTTTTAATCTTTTATTTTAAAAGAAAGAATGATCCTGCATAAAACTTAGTAGGAAAGCTAAATTCAATTCCTGGCTTAGACACCCCTAATTAGAACAAGGGCAAACCTCTCAGTTGGAACATCTGCATGGTAATTAACATTAAATTCATTTCAATTCAAAAAAACATCAACACACATGCTTAAATCCCAGCAACTGGTTATCCAGATGTTCCTAAGTGATTTGTTTTATAGGGATGGGTTTAAGCACAAGCTTAAAGTAAAGTTAAGCAAGTGCTTAAATACCTTTATAATCAGGCAATTTAACTCTTTAAGACCAACTTTACAACCTGCAAAATGGTAAAAACAGTGCTTTCACCTACAGGTGTGGCATTTGCTACATACGCTAGAAGGGTAAGACTACACTACCTAGGTCAATATTAGGACTTTGGATGGGTGGAGAGTAAGACAGAAGGCACTTGTCAGAAGAGTGCTGTCGAATTCATGCTCTATTTGCTTAATTCTTCCAAAGCAATAGTGAGAAAGAAAATCAGCAATTATGTTGGATGGTTATGTTTAGAGAAGAGACAGTTCAGTCAGGTAAAAGTTCCATGTCTTACAATAGTCACAATCATTCAAGACCACAGTTTGGAAGCAAAGTTGTTAAAAATAATCAATACATTATTTACGTGAATTTTGTAATTTAACATCAGAATATTGAATAATGAGTATATAACATAAATAAATATATGACAAATTATCTAGTCTGAACTTTTATATAATAAAAGATAATGCTTCTGGAGTTCATTCCAGAATGTATATAACAAAGCATCTATTTCCTGACATTATCCAGTCTTGAGTTTGAATTTTTGGTCATGAAAAATCCAAAGCAACCTTTGGCATTCAACCATAAGAAAAATTCTGACCTATGCTGACAAGTGGTTTCTAACACTTCTGCAATTCAGACTGCATTTCTTAACAATATTATTAGTTATTATTATTATTAACAATATTATTAGTTACTACTACTAATACCAAAATTACTGCCACCAGTAATTTTGGTAATTCAACACAGATGTTGGGATGGCTACTGCAATTTTCCTCACACCCTTCAGACAGTACAACTCTCCCTTATCACAAATTTCTCTGTCAGGCATTAAGCCCTTCTCTACAGTCATTATCAATCTACCAAATCCCTTCCTACATACCCAGGATGGATTTTCTTATCCTTTTCTTCACAGTACAATACACTGTGGCAACTAATACTGAATGGGTAAGAGTAATGATTTGCTAAACCTAGTTTAACTTTTGACTGAATGCAGATATGACACACTGGGAGAACGTACAACAGCATACTGCATCTTTTAGGCTCCCTAACACACAACTGTTTTACCAGGGAAGATTAAGGATGCACAACGTTCGTCTGTTCTGGCTGTGCTCTAAGAGAACCAAGTTGCAACCTGCAAAAACTTTACTATGTTCAAAGAAAACATTTTTGCAAGATGTAGAATCATAAAATCATAGAATGGTTTGGACTGGAAGGGACCTTCAAAGATCATCTAGTTCCAACCCCCCTACCATAGGCAGGGACACCTTCCACTAGACAGGTTGCTCAAAGCCCCATCCAATCTGGCCTCAAACACTTCCAGGGAGGAGGCATCAACAGCTTCTCTGGGCAACCTGTTCCAGTGCCTCACCATCCTCATAGTGAAGAATTTCTTCCTTATATCTCATCTAAATCTACCTCTTTCAGCTTAAAGCCATTACCCCTTGTGTTATTACTACGTGCCTTTGTAAAAAGTCCCTCACCAGCTTTCTTGTAGACCCCTTCAGGTACTGGAAAGCTGCTATAAGGTCTGCCTGGAGCCTTCTCTTCTCCAGGCTGAACAACCCCAACTCTCCCAGCCTTTCCTCATAGCAGAGGTGCTCCATCCCTCTGATCATCTTCGTGGCCCTCCTCTGGACCCGCTCCAACAGGTCCATGTCCTTCCTGTACTGAGGACTCCAGAGCTGGAAGCAGTACTCCAGGTGAGGTCTCACCAGAGTGGAGTAGAGGGGCAGAATCACTTCCCTCGACCTGCTGGCCACGCTTCTTTTGATGCAGCCCAGGATACGGTTGGCTTTCTCGGCTGCAACTGCACATTGCCAGCTCACATTGAGCTTCTCATCTACCCATACCTCCAATTCCTTTTCCTCAGGGCTGCTCTCAATCCATTCTCCCCCCAGCCTGTATCTGTGTTTGGGATTGCCCTGACCCATGTGCAGGATGTTGCACTTGGCCTTGTTGAACTTCATGAATTAAATGTCTGCATTGTATATACCCATCTGTATCAGAGACTGTAGAAGAGGAAGAGGTAATTAACCCTTTCTTTCTGCTTTCCTTTCTTTTTAAAATATTGATTCTTCCCTGTCAACATGTCAGCCACCACTTGGAGTCTGCCAAGAGAAAGTAAGAGGTGCTTTCTACCTTTCATGTGATAAAATAAAACTTAATTAATGATTTTTAGTGAGCCAACAGAATCCCACCAAACTCTTTTGTGCTCATTTCCTTTATACAATCACTGAACTCCAGTTTGAACAATGCGGTATTTTCAAATGTTGCTCATTATCACTATTACTAACTACAAATATGTAACCAGCTGATCCTGCAAAGTTTGGAACAATTGCTATTAGAACAGAAGCGGGGTTCTGCCTATAGGTTTTGTTCTTAACAATACCTAAGTTTGTGACCCTAAGCACTCTGAGGAATCTGAGGACAGTAAATGAAACCCTGACAGGCTCTGCCTTTTGAAGAGTAAGCTTAAATGTTGCACAGAACAGCATTATCAAGGTCTTTCAGAAACCTTTTCTAATCCAGGCCATACAAAGAAATGTACTTCACTGCTCTGCCTTGAAAGACCTAATTGACTTCCATGATGTCACTAAGCTTACTGTATGAGAGGATCCACTGATTATGGAAGGCAATATGCATAATGAAAAGCTTAACTAATTCCCTGGAACTAGAAGCAATTAAAACTCTTAATTACCAAAGAAGCCAGGCAAATGACCCATAATTACAGTGGCTTTAATGTTACAGGAAATAAGTATGCTAGGTCTTCCTCCAGTCTTTCTTGCTACTGACACTTATTGTCAACAACACACCAATGTTCTTAATGGACGATGAAAGGTTTAGAGAGGTTCACATACAAAATGGATTTATTAACTTTGCTGCACGGACATATTATAAACTGCTCACTGTCCTGGCCCACCCACATGCTAAGTTTAGAGATATGAAAGCAGCCAAGTTCTTCCCCATTTTGCATAAGTATTGCAACACCAGCATCACTCCAACTGAGAGAGACAGATGAGATTTATACAGACTTCAGCTGAGATTCTGGCTGCTTCTCTGCATTATTTCTAAAACTTGTGTCACTGATCAATACTACTGCTATGAGATCTCTCAAAAGGTCATACTAATATAGGACAGTTTTCACTTTGGAATGAACTAGATGCTTAAAAAAGTAAAGTAGTAAAGCACACTAATTTATATTTCACTCTATGAATCTAGAAAAAAAAATTAATCACTTAACCAAAGGAAGGAATAATAAAATCACTGCAGCACCTCATTACCTCACCTTCCTACATGAAATTTAAGAATATAAGAAAAGAGCATTAGTTAGGCCCTTCGTATGTACAGCAGGCCCTCTCCAACCTATATACTATAAATGCCTGGATGGAATATTTATGCAACTAACAAGCATATCCATCAGTGTTATTGCTATTAGTCATAACCACAAAGTCTGGAAGGATAAAAGATTAAAATCAGTTTTGAAATTAAGATATTTAAAAACCTGTGAAGATAATATATATGCACAGGGAGTGCTTATCGAACAAATATCCTTGATCACATATGACACTACCATATCAACTCTAAAACAGAATGAAGGATGAGACTAAAGATGGTGTAATTTATACACATAAAAGTCGTCTGCAAATTAAACACTACCATCTATTGTTTTAGAAAGAAAGAATGAAAAGAAAATTTTCATCATCTCTACCATGGGTAAATATAGCCTCAAATTCTTTCACATTGTATTAGAAAAATCTTCTGTTTGCTGGTTCTGGTCTGGTCTGGTCTGGTTAGGCCCTTAATCTCAGTGAAAACATTTGCAGACACGGGGACTAAACCACACATTTTAGCACTTTGTCTTTGAAACTTACCGGTACAAGTATCGAGTATTTCATTCCTTTGATAAAAAGAGTGAGAAGAAAAGGAACTGAGTATTTGTTAACTCCTTCCTTTTCTTCCCTAAATATTTTCTTTTAATATACTATTAAATATATTATGATTATAATATATTATAATATAATATATTACAATAAATTAATATATTAAAAGAATATGATAATATAATAATATAATATAAATATATATATTTAATATATTATTATTATTACATTGTATTCCCCACATGCTCCATGGGAAACAGCTACTATGGAATTAATAAGAAAATATTAAACTTCAGTTTTCATTTTTTTTCTGTTACTACTGTAACATTTACCTTGCGGTCTGTTCAAACCAAAGCCAACATGGTTAAGTCTTTCACTGGGCAAAATACACTTAAAAAAACTTCAATCCTATTGCATCTTACACAGAATTAAGTTAAAACTACTCTGCCTTCTGAGGAACTACTGACAGAATGACTTTCCCACCATGCATAAAACCCCATTTGAAAACCACTGCATGTATGTACTCTGACTTTAAAAAAAAATAATCAAAAGGCATTCTGGGGACAAAAATGGTTGAAAAATAAAGAATAATAATTAATTTTATTCTTCCTTCCTGCTGAATGAAAGCAAAAAGGGAAAAGAGTGGAATTTTGAGGTTTCAAATCACAGTTTCAAAAAGGACTGGTAAGACCTCAGAGAGGTTATCCCTATGTTCATTCTCCTGCTTCTTAACAGCACCAGTCTCCTTCTGTGCTTGGTGAGAAGAGACAGTAGAAGATTATTGTATCTTCTGTCCTCAAATGACACAGAAACATTTGGTATCAGAATGCGACATATTATGTTTGGGTTTTCTTATGGATTGCATATTATACTTCTATAATTTCTTTATTTATCATTGATTTTTCTCCTTCATGATCAAATCAACTGGTCAAATGTGTGATGCGTTATTCGTAGAATTTGCACTCTGGAAACATTTGGTAACCTTATACATTAATTTATGTATATATGCACAACACAGTCTTCTGTAAGCATTTATGGACTAATTCAAATTCCATCATATCACTAAAAAAATCCCCATTGATTTCAATGGACATCAAAGTGAGCCGCAAAACAGGCTGCAGGAAGAAAACCACGAAGTAGAGCCAGCTCACGATTTCAGAATGACATTTTTCATCTCTGCAAACCAGAAAGCAGTCAGGCCTTTCATTTCTACAGGTAACTTGTTGACTGTTCAGTTCCAAAAGTATTTTTACTTTCCTCATTGTGAAAAACTAGCTCATACTCTGTGCTCATAATTCAAAATTAAGTAGTATCTAAGAAACAAATTATCAGTCTGAAAGATACTACTACTCCAATCATGTTTTTTGTTTTGTTCAACAACGTTTATCTCTTTTTCCTTGCTGACTCAATTTTTTTCAGATTTTCAAAATAATTCCACTACTGACCAACTCTGTTACTAGTGTGAGTGACCCAGGAATTTTCAAGAACCATAATATAATTCAGAATACAACACAGACCCATCTACATCCCTTACAAAATGTTGAGATGCTGAAAAGATGCTGTTTATCATTTATGGGAGGTGGTGGAAATTCACAAAAAGAGAAAGGAAACACCAACAACTTCACTAACATGCCATAACACAGATGCTGGGCTATTTTTTAGGTAACTTGTGTTTTCTTTTTTCCTACGCTTTGATATACAAAGTATCTAGGAACAACGGGGAAAATGTATTTCTGGGTGACCCATTTACCACCAGAGTTACTTAACCATTATTGAATAAATGCATTTTAAGCAGCTACAGTATTTGCAATTTTGGCCTCCCACTGTGTTAACTCTCTGAAGAGTTAACAAAAAACAATAATGAAATAACTTGATTAACATTTCTCCCCTAATCTTTGGACTTACACTCTTTCCAGAAATATTCGGGAAAAGTCTCAGTAGCAATAATGAATTACACTTCATTTTATTTTAAGGACATATGCCAATTTGACTAGCCAGGGATAACAGAATCATATTAAATATGCTGTTTAAGAAAGTCATGCGGCTTCCAGCCCCACAACTTAGTTCCATTAAGGAAAATGAGGAGTAAGTCAAGATGTTTTTAAATGCTATAACAAATGAACAAACAAGCTGGAAACTTATAATCAAATGATTTAAGCATCAGAGTACCCAGAATACTAACTACCAGCCACAATTCTTTATGATTCAATGATTTATATTAAGAACTGTTTGGAAATGATATGCACATATGCTTTTTAATTCAGATTTTCATTAACTCGGTACTAGGAGTACGTTGCAGACCAGTACAAGAATCAAATTATTTACCACAAGACTTATACGATAAAAACAAAAATCATTAGCATAATTTAAAATAATGAAAAAAAAAGGAAGTGTGTTACATCTACACATAATTAGATCACTGCATTTCCAGCTCTTTCATAAATGCCACTTTACACTTCAGCCCACACTGGCAGCTACTGTCTCACAAAGAAGTTCACAGGATGTTATGTTAAGGTGGGCCAGAAGGAGTGAAATGGTTTGGATGGGGAAAAAGGAGGAGAAATTTCAAATTTCTTACTTGTTTTCAAGACTCAATCAAGTGAAAGAAAGTGCTTCTGTGAGTGACAGTTGGACCCAGACACAGTGGCTCTGTGAAGCAGGGAGAAGGTCACATTTACATGTGGGGTTACTCTGATCATTCCGGATGGCTGGAGCACTCTTTTCACAGAGGACTGTGTGTTTAGAGGACAGCACACTGGGAACTTTGTATGGCAACTCGTGTTACAGGCATCAAGAAATTCCCAGGCATTTCTGAAACAGTGTCCAATTATCCTGGCAGCAGCAATCTAACTCAATCAACTGCAGCTTGGATTAGCCATAGAAGAGTATTGTTCTTTATGGAAAACACAAGGCAAATACTCAAGATGCTCTCTACTGAGGCTACTCATACTGCATAACATGCTCGTTTTTTATCCCAGTTATCTCTAAAAGTGGCCTAAAAAGGAATTCTGTGCAATGAAATAGTTAATTTGTGCTGCCTTCCCTTCCACACATAAGTACCTTTACTAAAACCACTGACTTTCTTGACATGTAATAACACAACACATTCAAGTAACTGCACCTTGCATGCAGAGCTCAGAACCATAGGATAATTTACACTGGAAGGGATCCCTGGAGGCCATTTAGAAACACCCCTACTCAACGCACGTCCAGCCAGAGCAGGCTGCTCAGGGTCTTGACCAGGTGAGCTTTGAGTGTCTTTAAGGATGAAGATTCCACATCCTGGGCAACCTGTTCTCATATTTCACCACCCCTATGGTGAAAATGGTTTTCTGAGCATCCAGCAGGAGTTTCTGGTGTTCCAGCTTGTGCCCGTTGCCTACTGCATGATCACTCTGCACCTTGGAGAAGAGGCTGGCCCCATCTCATGAGCAAACACATCAGAGAGATGAACCTGGTACATCCAAAGGAGGAGCTGTTTTGATGAATCCAAATTCTAAGTCTCAAACTGAAACTGGAAGTAGGTATCAAAAGTATTTCCTGAATAAATGCAATGACCTTTTTGCCCCAGGGAATGTCTACAAAGTTGCAGGTGCAGCACAGCAGGCTGATGATGGCAGGTACCCCGCCTGTTTTGTGTAACTGGACACCAACACTTGCCTATAACCAACTCAGCAGGTGCTGCAAAAGGCAGCTGTTTCTCATGGATCAATCCAATTTTTTCAAGCAACATAATTTTTTGTCAGTAGTTTCTTTTTGTTCTGTAATGTCTCCTTGACCAGTGTTATTTTCCCGCACAGAAAGACCAGCCTGCATGCTGAAATGTATCTTAATCTGATCTAAACATCATCTTAATTATTGTATAATCTTTGACATGAGTGTTAATAACAACCCACATATGCTTCAGACATAAAGTCATTTACTAATTTCTTCAGTAAAGAAAGAAAGGGTAAGAAGAGCATTCACCTTTAAACAGGTTTTCATTGGGAGTGAAAAAAAGTCATGGAAAAGGTCTTTTTTTTTTATTCAGTACAAGCTTCTCATTGAACAGTATACGACACAGTGTCATGGGTCTGGAGTGACTTGGTGAGATGTAGCTGGGTTACACTTTAACTCTTCATGATCGGGAAGCAAAGTGGTTTTCTTTCAAACTTCAAACAGCTGAAAGTTATTTTTTAGAGAATATTTAAGATTAATAGCATAAAACTCCAAGCACGAAGCCACAAACTAGCACCTTGAAGTAAAACAAACAAAACACTAACAAAATTCTAATTATAATTTTCTACATATTTCAACCACAGGAAACAAATACTTGTATTAAAAATGGCAATGTTCTCTTCTCAATATAGATTTTCTAAGAGGAAGGTGGACAACAAAGTACAAAACTAAGTTGGAAAAAATATTAACTCCGAATTTTTTGAATTTGGGTAAACACCTGAACTGAATCTTAAAGACCTTCTGTTGGAAACTGGCTTTTGTAACTTTTAAAAGAAAAAAAATAAACCATTTTTTATGGCATTGCTTGGAAGAATAACTTAATAGTACTGGCTTCACAAAAAACAAGAGAATGGAAGCAGGAAATTAAAAGCTGGTTTTACTCCAGCACAAACCAAAACCAAGAACAACTCCTAAAATATTTTAAAAATGTAGTATCTTGGAGAGAGTCACACCTCATAAGAGGGTTCAAGAAATGGAAGAACCAAAGAAGAGGAATAAACTTAAGATAATCAGCATTAGAATCTGAAATAAACACACTATTTTGAAAAAAGAAATAAATTAACATCATAAAGAGATACAAGCCTGTAAAGCTTCAGATTTTGAAACACAATAGTACGAAGGTTTGACTCTGGGTCATTTCAGGGGATGTTTGCTAAGACAAAATTACTTCAATGTTTTCTTTTGAACTCATTGATATTTAAAATACTATTTCCACTAAAATATGAACTTGTAAAATAGCAACAGCATTAACAGTAACTGTTATAAAATTAGTCTGTTACATCTATGCAAGGACAACATATACTTCAATTTAATGTATTTCCATCATATGCCGTTAGATTAAATTCCATGTACATGTTTAAGACAAAAGCAAAAGTGACCAAATTAAACAATTTTCTCCTAATGAGGCTCCTAACCTGTTCCTAAGAGGCAGTTTCAAAAGTAGCTGAGCCAAACTAATGGTTTGCTGCCAATGAAAGGCTGCCTCTTCCTTCTCTTTCTTTAATCTCCTGTTAACCAGTGTATGCTTCCATCTGTCTCCTAATGATGGGTGTTGTGTCTGTGTGCCCTTCTGTGAATCAAGTCTATACCCTAACAAAAAACTATTCTCCTATTAGGCTCATAATCTGGACAACAACCACATAACAGCTGGGAGTGAACAGGAAGACTGAAGAGGAATATAAATCCTCCTTTTTGGGCAGTGTTTAAACCATAGAGACGTTCACCCCTTCAAACTACGGTCTTATTCCTGGCATGCATTGCATTTGCTTAAAGCAGACTTTACGTGTAAAACCACAAAATGGCTGTGCAAAGTTTTGCAGAACCTGCGCTTTCAACACAAGCTCAACTGTGGGCATGGGATTACGGTTATGAATGTCACAATTCCAAAATTTATTTTGCCATATCAATCTAAAAATATCACATCTGAAATGAAATGCCTCATTACATCGATAATCAGATCTATTTATGTAACTGCCCTCACGATTTCAAAAGATTATTTCTCAGCCTCTTAGTTGGCAAAGCTGCTTTGACTGTGCAGGCAAACAGAGCTGAGAACTCAAAATTTTTCACAACGTTTCCTCTACCTGAGAAAGTACTTCTGTGTGCTCAATACAGTATTTCTAAAAACCATGAAATCTACCACCAAAAGTAACAGAATTAATAATAAACATTATTTCTACATATACTATGTATGATATATCCCTTTTGAACTATTTATTATGAAAAATAATTAATTCAATGGAGACCACTCTCCTAACCCTGAATGAAGCATTAACTTGACGTGCACAGCAAGAGCTACTAGATCAATACAATTATTACTGGTAAAAAAATGTATTAAGAGGAAAGTTAAAAAAAAAGCCAAAATTATTTTTTTAAGAGGTCAGTAGAGAAGTAATCTCTTTCACATTAATCTCTATCTTGTTTTTATCACCTTTTTTTTTTTATTTTATGGAAGCAAAAATCATCCAGGTATTTCAAGCTATGAAAACTGTAGGATGGAAAGACAGTGAATATCAAGAAGTTTTATGTGAATCAATCAATAAACAGACTACTCCTCTAAAAAAATTTCTTTCCACTGTAAACTCCAAGTTCAAATATTTCTATAAATATGAAAATTAATACACTCCTAAAAGGAATTCACATGTAGAAAGTTATTTAAGTCTTAACTTCCTGTTGCAATATATTTCAAAACACTTCTGTCAAAATTCCCCTAATAATATCATCTAGCTATTTAAAATACTGCATGGAAACACCTTTTTTTAAAATGCATTGATGACCCACAGTTATCAAGCTGTGCCTATTTTTCTATTAGACCAGCTCTACCAGATAAGAGAATGTTACTAGTCACCTCAGTCAAAGGCTAGCAGTTCTTATTTTGACTCAAGCATGCTTACAGGCAGAATAACAGGTCATTTGCAGTGAAAGAACTAAGGGATGTAAGATGTAAGTGAATGTTTCAGAGTAAACAATGAACAGAAAACATGCTAATTTAACTCTGTATATGTATGCATGTGTATAAATACATGGTGTATATATGGTCTCTATACACAGTCTCTTTCTCTGTGGCCTAAGGCTTATTCAGTTTAATATATATTAGATTAGTAACTAACATAGCCATGACACTGGCTTAACATTAACGTTAGTTTGGAAATACCAGCCATAGTATCAGCAACTACTAACCGTGCTTGTCACACAACTTCTGCCACGAGTAATTTCTTTCGGGTACGCAGTTCTTCAAAGAAACAAGTTTATCATTGTTTGGGTTCTCATCAGCTTTTTCTTAATATCATTTTTATTTAAAAAACCTCTCATCTGTATATTTCAATCAGAAATAATGTCCAGATGTCAACAGGGTATAAAGCTGACAGATGGCAGACTAATTTAAAAGGAAAACTACCACCTATCTGCCTGTAAATTGACCTCTCATGGGCAAAGTCCTCAAAACACTGCAACAGGCCATATGCTTAAGTGAAAACTACTTGCTCGTCCAACACAATAATGATTTTATAGTAAAAGTAAGAATCACCATGTACTTAACAAATCCACTGATCTGAAGTATCCTGCATTTGCTGACCTTCAACAGTTTGACTGAGTCTTTGGAAAAGGGATGAGGGTTAATTCCCATTTAAACTCAACATGTCCATTTCTCTGTGACCGTTGGAATTGTTACTCTAAAGTTTGCTGCCATGTTACTGTGCTCCTATGTTATGGATTACAGATGCCTACACATAATATACATACACACTCACACAGAAAATAAGCAAATGCTATATAAATCTCGTATGTACTCACAGAATCACAGGATCCCAGGACGACTGAGGTTGGAAGGGACCTCCGGAGGTCTCCTTGTCCACACCCCTGCTCAAGCAGGGACACCTACAGCCAGTTGCCCAGGACCATGTCCAGACAGTGTTTGAGTATCTCCAAGAAGGGATACTCCACCACCTCTCTAGGCAACCTGCACCACTGCTTGGTCACCCTCATGGTAAAAAAGTGTTTCCTGATGCTCAGAGGAAACCTCCTGTGTTTCAGTTTGCATCCACTGCCTCTGGTCCTGTCACTGGACACCACTGAAAGAGCCTGGCTCCATCCTCTTTGCATCCTCCCTTCAGGTATTTACATACATTAATAAGATCCCCTCTGAGCCTTCTCTTCTCCAAGCTAAACAGTCCCAGCTTGCTCAGCCTCTCCTCATACAAGAGATGCTCCAGTCCCTTAATCATCTCTGTGGCCCTTTGCTGGACTCCCTCCAGTAGCACCATATGCCTCTTGTACTAGGAAGCCCAAAACTGGACACAGTACTCCAGGTATGGCCTCACCAGTGCTGAGGAGAGGAGCAGGATCACCTCCCTCAACCTCCTGGCAACACTCCTCATCATCAGCTGCCTTTGCTGCAATGGCATATTGCTGGCTCGTGGTGAACTTGGTGTCCACCAGCCATCATAATTATCTTTGTTTCTGAGAGTATGAAATCAATCTTTTCTTTTGTGTTCAAAGTGTGCACTCACTGGTGCAGAGACAGATGGCACTGTAATGGAATTTCTAAATTTAAAGGTTTGAATGACAAATGTGCAAAAAATACAGACAAAACATATTGCTAAGTAACCATTAGAGAACCTATGATGAGAATATAAAACACTCCATTAGGAAGTGTCTCAGTCACCCCAATACTGATATAGACACATTTCTTCACAGTTAAGTCAAAGGCAAATTGCCTTCTCTACAAATGGTTGCACTCAACTTACAAACAAGCACCTGATGAGAGTTACATGCTTATAACACATACTTATTTTGGGAAAAAAACCTAAATCGTCTCTGCCTAAGCACAGGCCATCCCTCTTTTCTTCTTTTTAAAATAAAATTTTGTGTATTTATATATTAGTAAGACTACCATGGCATACCGCAAACAGTGATTTTATATTGCTCTAACCGTCATAACACATGACCTGAAAGCAACCACCTCTAATACAGCAACACAATCAGTTCAGAAACAGATGCTGCCACAGGTATTGCCAAGACTCTGGATAAATGGACAGGGAGCTGAGTCTACGAGCAGCATTTTGCTGATAACTTGGAAGCTTCAGCTCCCAGACAGAATATGAGGATTCCCTGGGGAAAACAGACTGCAGCAGGTATGTCAAGGTGACAAAGTATCACTGCCACACAATTCACTGAAAGATATGTTCTGGCTACCAGGTAAAATATGCTGTGACTACAAAAAAAGAGGACAGGCTGTCAGGTGAAGAAGCAAAAGAGAATCTCAAACTCCATGATTCATTATGCAGGAAACATCTCAAGTAATTTTTCCCCCATTTTTTTTCTGATTAGAAGTTGTAGTGTTTTCTCTCGTATTATATTTAAAAACTTTGCTAATTGTTTTCAACTACTTCTAGTGAGATACAGGTGAGATTCATTGTTGAAGAGAGAAAATCTATAAATCAGATGGCAAATAAGTCTAAAGAGTGAGGACTGAAAATTCGCATCCATACATAAAGATTGTCTTGGGGATATATGTTCTGGGTTTGCAGCTCTTGAAGGTGTAGCTAAACATATCTGTTTCATATTCTTCAAAGGTGTTTAAGTTCTAGTCTTATCAAGGAAAACAATGTGAGAAAATTCTATTTTCTCCATTGCCCCTGCATCTGCAGATAAAATACTTCAATACTTTCAAAGCCATAGAAAACAGTCTCCTCATTGACAAGTAAAATAGTAATTTAAGAAGTAGTTCTATGGAATATCAAGAGATAATGTGTTAAAACCAGAAAGAAACAATTACTCTGTCTAGAACTACTGTTATAATCTCAACCAGGTCAAGTTTTAACTTTGTTACCAAAAGAAACAGGAAGAATATCTTACAAAATCAAGTGACAGTTGTGATTTTGAGCATCTTCAGATTACCAGCATCTTGCATCCAGACGGAGAACAAAGACGTTGCCCATAACACTCTAAATGCTTTTCTCAGTCAATGTTCTTGTGCTTAGCAGTGGCAGTGCTACAGGCTGCCAGCCGAAGTTCTTCACTCCCACGTGTTCTCCTACTTCCCTGTTGTCCTGGTTTCAGCTGGGATAGAGTTAATTTTCTTCCTAGTAGCTGCTATAGTGCTGTGTTTTGGATTTAGCATGAGAATAATGTTGATAACACACTGGTAGTTCAGTTGTTGCTAAGCAGTGCTTACACCAGTCAAGGACTTTTCAGCTTCTCATGCTCTGCCAGGTGCACAAGAAGCTGGGAGGGGGCACAGCCAGGACAGCTGACCCCGACTGGCCAAAGGGCTATGCCATACCATATGACATCATGCTCAGTATATAAACTGGGGGGAGCTGGCCGGCGGGGCAGCAATCACTGCTCGGGGAGAGGCTGGGCGTTGGTCAGTGGGTGGTGAGCAACTGCATTGTGCATCACTTGTTTTGTATATTCTTTTATCGTTATTATTATTTTTCTCCCTGTGCTGCCCTATTAAACTGTCTTTATCTCAACCCGTGGGTTTTTCCATTTTTTTTTCCGATTCTCTACCCCCTTCACCAGGAGGGGGAGGGTGAGTGAGTGGCTGTGCGGTGCTTAGTTGCCAACTGGGGTTAAACCATGACACCTATCAACTAAAAAAGTTTGTCTCCCTGCTTTGAGTGCCTTCCTAACCACCTTCCTTGGAGAAAAGGAGCACAGCTTAGGTAGACAGTTTTTAATTAATAAGACTCTTTCCTTCCAAATCTTCTGTGGTTATGAAACATCACGTTACTAGTAAGTCCAAAGAGCATCTATGGAGCATTAGCAGTTAAAATTGCCAAGTATGTTTCTACAGAGAGGGATCTGTACATTTTCATATCTAGAAATACATATATATATGCACACATACATATGCACACACATTAGTTTATGTGATAGAAGTGCTCGTCTTTGCACACAGGGAGAAGCACGGTAGGAACAACAGGGGCAGGTGGGGGAGCCTGAATCACACCTGCCCAGCTGCTCCCAGGCCCACCACAGCAGCCATCAGCCTACTAGAAGCTCACCCCTGTGCTGCCTGATAGGGCAGGAGGCCCAGGGGCAGGGGGAGCCCCAGCAGCCCTGCGAGGTCTGGCCCAGACCCTCCTGGTGCCACAGGAGCCACCGGGGGACCCCAGGGCAGGGCCAGACCCACCCAGACGTGCCAGCAGGAGAGGCTCCACAGGTCGGGGCGCCCCATAGGAACAGCGGACAGAAGGAGCTGGTGAGGTGTTAGCAGGGGCCATCAGTCCACATCCCTTGCCATGCCTGCACCAGCCAATGCAGCTGGTCCTGTCTCCTCTAATGAAACTCCATTTCTGATGGTTTTCCTGGGAAAGGGCTTACTATTGTGCATCCACATGTGCGTGGAGGTCTCAGTACCGGCCCTGCTGTGGGACCAGGAGTCCCACGCGCCCACAGTGCAGTGCCTGCAGCGAGGGTGGGTGTGCAAGTGAACATGTGAACGCCAGTGAAGGGCACGCTGGACTAGCTGGCAAGTAGGCGAAGTGGCCTGGGAGCTGGGCGTGTCTCTATGGGTGAGAGCACAGGCAGTACTGGCTCTTAGAAGGACAGGGTGGGCACAGGGTAGCCCTGGCCAGCTGCTGTAGAGACTGTGGCACCTGGGGCTGCCCGACAGACCCGCCTGTGTGTGCACAAGAGACTCTCTGTGGGAGGTGATGGGAGGGAGCACAAGGATGCAGGACCACCGGATGGGCTGCGTCTAAGCCAGCCACTGCGTGGGCGTGGGTGAGAGGAAGGGGAGAAAGATCTGCACTGAGGGCTACAGTGGGGCAGTGGCCTTGGGGCTCATGCCTCCAGGTGTCAACAACTGGGGACACTGGGATCCGAGGCCAGCTGAGTGCCTAAATCCAGCTGCTGGAAGGATCCTCATTGCACATATGTATATATTTTGCACTAACAGACCTTCATCCTGATCAACCAGAGAGGGTAAGAGGATAAGGCCGGTGGTGCTTGCATGAGTGCTGAGCATTTCTGCTGTGCTGTTCTGCAGGGCTGGCATGTGTACCTGCATATAAGCACATCGTATATGCTGTGTGTGCTCATGTGACTACTGGAAATATGTTCTCAGCCTTGCTACTAGCTGGATTTGGGATCATAGAGCTGCAACAGCCTTGCTGCTATCGGACTCCCGGCTTTGACACATTTTTTTATATACAAATGCATATATGTGGAATATATAGTTTCAAATACATATCTGCATATATCTCTATACAGATGTATATCTCTATATATACAGATATAAAACTGCATGCATTTATAAAGCTAACATCAAATGCAGTAAAATGTCAAGGACAGTAACTCAGGAAGGGCTAGGGAGAAAAAGGCAACTTCCATGATACTTTATCAGGACTGAATCAAACTGCTCAGGATGATGGGGATTTGGCAGGAACTAAAAATGTTCTTCAATTCAGTACAGAAGTACCACCAGCACAGCATCAGACATGTTTTGGGAAGGCACTGATAAACCGAAGTTAGTAGTCTTAAATTCTACATTATCTGGTATTTCATTGTCATTAAATGTTCAATCTAATTCAAACATATTTTGCCTGTCTGAATGATATTTAATTGGAAAATGAAGTGAGTGAGGTCCTTGCTAAACTTCCTAACAGATTTAGCAAAATAAGTGGTAATTCATATCTCACACTTCCATGTGACATTGCTGATAGATACTAAAGTATCTCCAACATGACTGAATTTATGTGTCAGACACAGTACAGTGTACCACTGGTATTTGTACCCAGTATCCTATTGTTTTCTCCAACTGCTTCCATCCCAGAAACTGTTGCTGAATCTGAAGAAGGCACGCAGGAAAAACTAAGACAGATTTTTGTTTTTATTCATCCCAGTGTCCTTCTGCATTCTACTAAAGATCTGTTTCTAAACAACTAACAAATAATTTTCCACTTTTTAAATTAATCATGACATCAACAGCCAAGCCCTAAATACTGTTACAATACTGCTTCTCAAGCCTTTTATCAAAATATATCCTACTTGACTTGTTGCAGTTTGAATATATGGTAGATTTGTCTTACATGTCTGTGCATGAAAGTAACAAAACAGATGAATCCACGAGATCAACATAGGTGTAGATTTGAAAACATAGATTTAAGTTCTCTAAAATTCATAAGCTTATTAATACTAGCAAAAGCTTACGAAGTCAACAGAAGGTTTGTCACTGCATTGTCTGCACCATGAACATGTGCACTTGTTGAAGAACCATGGCATTTTTAACTTTTTGCCAATTAAAGTGATTTTTGTTTATGCTCTCCACAAAAAAAATTACAAACTGTGCAGAAGACCCATAAATAAAGTCATTTGCACATAAAATGAGAGCCACAGTCAACTGGAATAGTACTGAGCCCTTTGCTGTATTCATGAAGAAATGCAAAAAGGTGGTTGGTTGGTTTGTTTTTGTCAGGCAACACAAGCTTTTAGTATCTCTAGTCATTCAGACCTTCGATTGAGATTTATTAACCTGTCAAACAAAAGTGATTTTACAACATATACAATTCAAGTTTCAAATTTCAGAACATTTATTGCTCTGTAAACAGAAAATGCAGATTCTCTTTAAACAATCTGTTCCTTTTCTTCCCCTTGAAGCAAGAAGGAAGCAAGCCATGGTAGAGAAAGAAATTCTAAGTGAAACAAAAAGAAGCATTCATGAACTTACTTACACAAAAATATAAGAAGCCTGAAGTTAGAAATTAAACCAGCTTTTACAGTTACTACCTCTACTGAAAAAAATCTTTGGTGCCAGTAACTTGTATCAAACAAAATCAAACAGGGGCACAGAAATGAGACACAGTTTAAATTAAAGATGGTCATGATACTGAAAAGAGTATCAGCCCAGGCGATGATGTAGAACACGTGTACAATTGGGCAATATGGATGAGAGGAGAAGGGGAAGCAGAAAAGGGCCACAGCTCCATGTTTATTTTGTGTATTTTGTGCTATGCAACTCCCTGGCCATGACTTAAAGCTAAAAGAAGTGTTAGGTTTCTGTATTTTCAAATATGTATGTTTCAAATCCTCAAACGCAGAACAAAATGACAGCTCTGAGGAAATGTAAATAATTGTGGAAGGCTATTTGCCTCATAATTTAAGTTAACAGTATCTGTTAAGCAGAAGTTTGACTATGAAATTCTGTTACTATTTAGTATCATAATTCTCAAATACACAAGGATTATGTTTGAAAAGTTCATTAGTCATTAAAATTAGGAAAGCAGAAAACAGAAGGATGATGATAAACTTCGTAAAGTCCAGCAGGGGGCCACCAAGATTGTTGGGGCTGTAGCAACTTGCCTTATGAGGAAGTGCTGAAGGAGAACTTGGCTTTTTCAGCCCAGAGAAGACTTCAGGAAGGCCACACAGCAGCTGCCCAGTATCTCTGAGGTCATTACTGAAAAGATGGAGACAGCCTCTTTACCAGGGTGTGTAGTATGAACATGAGATGATGGTCCTAAATTGAAATAGGAGGGGTTCTGTCTGACTAGATATAAGGACAGAAGGGGAAAAAAAGAAAAAACAAAGAAAACAGAAAAAAAAAATCACAGCAAGAATTAAGCACTGGAAAATGTTGCCCAGAGAAGCTGCGTGGTCTCCACCCTTGGAGGCTTTTAAGACCTGACCAGATAAGCCTGGAGGAACTTGGTCTGAATTCAGTATTGATCTGCTCTCAGAAGGTTGGATTAGTTACTTTGCAAGGTTCATTCCAACCAGAATGACTCTTCTGTAGAGTTAAAACAATGTATTTAGTATCATTAAGCATTCCTCTGCTTCAGTTTTCAATCTCTCAAAGCATTAAGAATGATTTCTAGAATACTACCAGTACACTAGATATTGACCTTTTGTACCTACTGCACGTTAGAGCAATTATTACCTGAAAGAAGCCCTGCCTGCCAGGCCAAAGGGAAATATATTCTTTCTCATACACTCCACTTCCTGGCATCTCTGCAATACAAAGGAAAATCAACTGATATCTGAACACTTGAAAGATTTTTCCTACCATAAACTAAGATGATTTTATGATAACAACCGATATTAACTTTAGACAACTTTTGGTCTCTTAGTCTATATCTGGACTATGAGGACATCCCATTTCCTGAGTCAGGGGGTAGGGAAAGTAGGTAGAATAGGGTGATGTTCCCAGATGGGAACAAATGGGGAAAGACTTGTCCCAACAGAACTGCAATAGAAAATATGGGAGAAGATACGATACTGTAGATCTACTGTACATCCTGCAGTAGAAACTAGGAAACTAGGGTAGGAGAGCTCAAAAGGCTCAGAGATGGTTAGAAAGGACAAGTTTTATTAGGAGACTGAAACAGAAGGACTAAGATACCTACCTGGAACATCTACACCTGAACGGGTTATCTAGTCTTCCTTTATGGAGAGAAACATGTGATCCTAGGGAACAGGTTACTGCTGTTTGGGAATAGGGCCTAATCTGGTAGCCTGACAGAGAGGAGGCAGCTGCAGCTCCATGCCCCCTGGTCCAAACAGTAGCAAGGCTGAGCATGTATCCCCAGCAGGCACATGCACACAAGCACATACATAAATATATATATATACACACACGGGTAGCCACACAGATCAATGCAGTTATACTCAGCACTCACATGAACCCATGGGCTCGTTCAGCTGGCTCTTCACTAGTGCACATACACACTTGCCCGCCCTCAGTCCGGTCTCTGGTACTGCAGATGCACAGGCCCCTGTGACCTGCAGTCCCATGCCAGGGGGTGGCACTTGTTTTTGCCCAGCCGGCAGCACCCAGACCCTTGCTCGCTCCAGCCACTGGCACTGCAGACACACAGGCCTCCGCCCGGGGTCTGACTCCAGCTGCTGGCCACGCACGCAGACACACAGAACAGATGCCCTTCAGCCAGGAAAAGAGTTAGAAGTGGAATTTGATAAGATAGGACAGACTGTGCTGGTCAGGAGAAGGGCATGGCCAGACAAGCTGTCACCTATTTACACACATCCAGACCTTTTTATCCCCATATCCCTCTACTTCCCTGTAATAAATCCTGAGTAATCCCAAAATGCTCCTCCCCTGCATCCCATACTGTGTGCCATGCCCCAGGCAGCACCTCCCCTCAGTCCAAAAGGGGATACAGCATTGATTCGCCCCGATGGGTCTCATGGCTGGATGATTCTCGTTGATGGCTCTCCTGGGGCAGCCCTGGGAGGGCCCAAACAGGCTGTCCCTCCCTCTGAGTCCTTAATTTGCGCTACCATCTGCCTTCGGGACTCTCTGCTCCCCTGGCCTTGTGGACATGGGCCTCTAATGGGCTGATGGCTCCTGTGGTGGGCCTGGGAGCAGCCGGGCAAGGTGTGATTTGGGATCCCTCACCTGCTGTCACCTCTCTGAGCTCTTTCATGGGTGTGCAGATGAGCTTTTATCACACAACCTAACAGCTGCATCCTGTGGCAGATCTTCCTTGGGATCTATCCAATTCTATGCAAGTTTATGTATCACATGCTGCTTGATTCTAAAATGCAAGACCAGGAGTCCAAGTAGTTTCTTTCACAGGTCTTTATAACTAGGGCCTGGCATACCACACACTACACTAAATATAGAAATCAATAGGAGAAAAAGAGATGCTCAAATCAGACATCCTATTTTTTTCTTTCTTCTCGATGCTGCTATTATTCCAATGTTCAGTCTGATCCTAAAGCAATACAGCACAGCATGTCACAAGCATTATTATGTCTTCATACTGCCGAGTAACTGAAATCCTTTTATTAAAATATAGCATTGTGTGATGGATTTCTTCATCCTTGGACTGATGTTGAGCCTGGAGCTCTTACTCGTAATCACTTTACACAAAGCCAGATCACATACTCTACTCAGACAGAGAAGCTAAGGACTCAGCTCACAGATTTTTAAAAATGGTGTGACAGCTGGTTAGACTGAATTGTTCCTGCAAAGAATGGATACATTTCAAAATTTCTGAGAGAAACTACACTGAAGGCCTTTTCTGAATAATCGACTTATGGAATGTTTTATTCATCCTTCATTAACACTGTATTATTAAAACAAAATCAGTTCCCAAAACATTAGAGAAACAAGAAGAAAGTTATTCCACTTAATATTAATCATCTTAAAGAAATTTAAGGCTGTCATGTACTAACACCACAGCTGTAAAGAAGAGCTGTAAATAGTAAGATACCAGTAAAACAGTCTTCCACCAACCTACTCAAAGTCAACCATCATCTTTCAAGCGTACTTGGTCTTCAACTGATTGCTAAGATGCTAAGAAAAAAATCAAGTGACAGGAGAAAGGGACAGTAATAAATTGTCCAAATGCCTTAGAATTACTAGTTAATGCAAGACAGAATAGAAGATGAAACTCTGACATCAGTGTTTCTAAAGAAAACCTCTTTACTTTGAGAGAGACACCAAAGCACACATTTGCAGCTGACTCTTTCCACTATCTTAATGAGATTTTAAATTTAGACATGTAGTATCCTAAATGTTTGAAGAGTTTTTGCTGTAATGTTAGCCCTGTCACATCATCTACCAGTCCTCTTGAGACAGAATGCTTAGCCTCAAAAAAGTAAATGCTTTTACTATTTCAGTATATACATCATTAACTTATCTACTGTTTCCTCACTCTTCATCTACACTCCCTAAAAAATGTTTGGGAAAGCATTAAGGACAAATGGGCTACTGCACACTATTAACTCTTCATAATTTATAATGAAGCTATATACATTACTTAATGCAGTCACAAATTCAAGTTTTCATTTTCACCTTCAAGGCCCTATATTATCTCACCCACAATTACTGTATGTCTTGCTTTTATTTCCTTCTACTCCCTAGACATCTTCTATCCTTTCACTTAATTGCGTTCTTTATCTCTTTCTCCCACTTTCAGCTGTATGTCTTATATCATGCTGACCTCTGTGCCTACACTCTTCATCCTTCTTCAGCAGTATCTTTAAAAAAACACTCTTTCAGGAATCATTGGTACATTCTCTTCTTCCTCTGCTTCTTATTGCTGAGCTATTAACTGAAATTTGTCTTGCTTAAACCACTTTTGCTCCTTGCTGGACCAGGGCAGCAGACAATACAGCTGAAAGCTAATGCAGAGCTGGCTGATTCATTTAATTCTATCAGAAATGACCTCTGTTAACTCTTTAACTCTGAGGAGAATTGAGGGACAATACTTGCTTGACATCCAAAAACAGGAACTTGGAACTTTGTTCACTAAAAAAGCCACAGCATTCATTAAATAAATGCCAGTCACTGTGTGTCAGGAGGGATTGATTAGTTTCTTCAAGCTATGTCTATACTTCTTAGTCAGATGTTTATATATATTTCATAGTGCTCTGACAGTTGTCCAGAGCAGGCTCTATGCCTATTATCCAGCGTGATGATGCTTTTTTTTTCCCCTCAGGGTTTAATGTGTACTTAAATACAAATATGATGTACATAGTGAGCAGCCATGGCACACAACCATCAGGAAACTCAGGAGCATTCCCAGGTCTAGTAATGGTCATAGTATGGTAGCGTCATAGCATTATTCCTGACTCCTAGAACACCTGACTGCAGGACTCTCAGCTTCCCAAACTTCAAACACCTGCTCTACACTATTTAACTCTTTATGGAAGTTATCATTTGACCATTGTATTAGTTATTACTATAATTAGAAAATATTATTATCTTCTGAAGAAAACATTAAAATAATAATAATCGCAAACACTTTTTGCTGAAGTTTAAGAAAAAAAATCTTCTCAACAAAAATTTTCAGCCTGAAAAGTTAAAAACTCACAACTGAAAGCAGTCTTCAAAGGATATATCATAGCTAATCTTAAAACTGCAATTGCATTCTACCTAAGATACATGATCATTCTTCGTAGAATAAAAGGTTCTGTTGGCATTCTCTTGAGATAACTGCATTATTGAAAGTGGAAAGCTGTAAGATAAGTTACATACTATTATGCTTTTTGCCCATGGCACTTTTTTTGAATCAGTAATATTTTGAGTCTGTAATAGCTTTGAAGCTCAGGACAACAGGCTGCAACCTCTAATGCTTCCACTCTTTAGTCTGAAGCTGCAGGATGCAATAATGTGTTCTGGAGACAGCAAGTGAATGGATCACTGTGACCAGGTAACTGTTCAGGAGAAAAAGGACCATTTCCTAATGGAGGAAAACATGTTCTGTAACAGAAGATATTTTCAGTAATGGATGAAATCTCAACAGCTAGTCTTTGCTAGTCAGCAAGACCCTGAGGCTTTGAAGCAACTAAACTATGAAGTGAAGGAGTTACTAACATTAAAAACCATTTCTCATTACCATGCTACTATTTTAGAAAGTAGTTGTAAATGCATTTTAAAAGAATTCTGGTGTTACTCAGGAAATTATTGACTATTAATCCTTACCTCTATACTTGGTAAAATCTGCTGATGACACAAAGATATGTAGGTTAGCTGGGATAAGAAAGATCTGTAAGAAACTTGGAGTGACAAGGTAGTCTACTGGACAGTCAAGTGTCAAATGAAAGAAAATGGCCAAGAAATGTAAGCAATACACATTAGCTGGAAAAAAATAAGTGACATGTACATCTTGTAACATTCAGTTTAAGTACTGGACATCACTGTAGACAGCTCAGTGAAAACTCAGAGCTTGGGTGATATCGTATGTATTCATAGACATATATAATACTGTCTCATCTGGAATACTCTATGTACTGTATGCCACAGTCATTATTCTATGTTAAAATGTTTTTGACAGGAAAGGTCTGAAGAAATGCAATCAGAATGCTTATGAAGGAAAAAAAAAAAAAAAATAAAAAACACCCACCACCACCTACCATCCCCCCCAAAAAATCCCAAACACAACCCTTTCAGATGGTGAGAGTCTGAACAGACTGTAAAGTGTTTTACTTATGGAACAAGAAATAAAATGGGATGTGATGAGTAGTACTTAAAATACTGAGTGGCAGATCAATTACCTCTTATCTTTCTCACTCATAACATAAAAAAAACCCCTGACGTTCGAAAAAGTTAAAAGGTGAAAAATTCAGAACATATGCAAAAGATTTACAGAATTCATTGTCCCAGGTAGGCATCAGCATCAAGAAAAAAAACAAATACTGTGAAAGGGTTACTGAAGCCCTTTTTTTTAAAAAAAAAAAAAAAAAAAGAGCCTTCAAGTAATTGATATGGGAGCAACAGAATTTAAGTGGATAAATTAACCCCCTCTAGCTAAAAGGCAATTATTAAGCCTCTGGTATTAGCTGTCATCAGAGATGGTACCACATAAGATGGACACTGAATCTGAGCATGAACAGCAATTCCTATATTCAGCACTATTTAGACAAAAAAGAAAAGCTTTCTTTGGTGGAATAGGAGGACAGCATTTCTACCACTGCTTGGAATCGTTTTCTACTTTAAATCAGAATCACTTCAGTCTTACTGAAGCTTAACGTGAACCATTTCTTTCTTGGCTTTGAATCATGCTATTATTCTAAGATAAAGAGATGCTGGAATGGAAATGTTAAGTATCCTTTTTTAGCAGATAAAGCTGTCACTTCTTCAGCTCTTGTGTGTGCTACAAGGTCTTTTATCTTTATACCACCAGTCTATCACAATAACAATAAAAAAAAAAATCTCAAGCATTGCTTTATGGAGTACACTTTGTAATCATCTTGTAAGTACACTTATTTTGTGATACAGCAATCAGCCTGAGCAAAATGCTTTGCCCTGTTTAGACTATAAATAATTTGTCAGTGTTAATTGATGGTCCTCTATGTAGATTTTCCGCAAGCACGCCAAAAAACCAGACTCTTACAAATTCTTTACCACACAACAGAATAAGCATAACCTGCCACAAATACCAGCTCTCTGAAAATTACCTACAACCACATCTCTACAAACTGCAAGTAACTTGAACAAAAACAAAGAAAGAAGCAAACAAATGAACTCTCCCTCCCCCAGCCTTAGTGCATTAAAACAACACATAGTTGACCTTAGTTTTTCAAAGGTTTCCAGAGGTCTCCCCATGACAATAATTTACAAAGAAGCAACCAAAAAATACTGCTAACAACACAATTCCTTGTTTCAGTCTTCATTGTTTGTCCTGAAACTGTTCAAAAGCATTGTTACAACAGGCTCTGGGGTGATTACAAAGGTAACTTGAGATACAGAGAGGATCAGTGCACTAGATCTTTTTGAAAGAAGATTTATTCATGCTTGCTATAACCCAAAAGACATTGAAAACATTTTTTTTGTGAAAATTCTTGTTAATTAAAATCTAATTATTCAATGACTGCTCTGTTTAGCATCTCCAAAAAACGCTCAAGGTCTTGAAAGAAAGAAAAGATAACTCAGTGAGCAATTTATCATAAAAGAAGGATTTTCCCCCCTCTTTTTTACTACTTACCATGCATAATTAATATGTGATAATACCCATAATGAGTTCCCTAAAACAATTAGCAACGCCTCTCCAGTGACCTGCTAATCTGAATATAATGCTTTTAGAATTTGGAGGTGTACCAGTCTCTTTGTGCTTACATACTCACCTCACGTAGAAGCAAAGAAGGCTGCAGAACATAATTTATTATTCTGCATCACATTTCATCAAGTCCCTTAGCAGCTACTTGATACATTATCAAGACAAATGCAAGGGAAAAAAAAATATTCCTGCCTCCCCACCCCCCCAAGTAGGGTACCCCAAAGACTAAGAACCAATTATAATCCTTCTTTCCTCTTCCAATCAGATACATTAAGTGAAAGCAAACCTTGACCAGGTTATTTTTTGCATGGAATTTCAATTACTTTTTTCATCTCCCTAAGACAAATACATCCATAAATAAACATGCACTGCAGTAACAAGGGCAACGTCTGGAACACTTAAGAGCTAAATTACTTTCAAGCCATGCAACATCTCATTTTTCTTCCACAAATATATAATAAAGACTGCCAGCATGGGGGGCGGGGTGGTACGCACACGCAAGCACACACGCCTCAGGAGAAGAGAAAGGAAGAAAATCAACCATGTGAACTGAGAGCATGATAATTGAAAACAAAACAAAACCAACAACCTTATAACTGACTCCTTCCTTTAGTTGTCTTGTAAATATAAAATAGTGACCTATTATGAATTTAGGGAAAAGGTGCACGTGTATAGCAGATCTTCAGAAGTCCTCGATTGTTAGATGTGGTGAAATATCTCACATTCTTCTCTCTACAGCCATGTCCATTATACTTACGAAGCTGGAGGCTGAGCTTATAATCACAGCCTTCCTCATCCAGCCTGGGAGAAACAAATAAGGGCTACATGCTTAGACTATTTAGAAGCTGAGGAAGGTAAAGGATTCAGCCAACAGACTGTCCAGCAGCATATCACGTAAAAAGTACATTCCACTAGAGTGCTGTGATCATAGAATCATAGAATCGTTAAGGTTGGAAAAGACCCTTAAGATCATCAAGTGCAACCGTTAACCTAGCACTGCCAAGTCCACCACTAAACCATGTCCCTAAGTGCCACGTCTACCCGTCTTTTAAATACCTCCAGGGATGGAGACTCAACCACTTCCCTGGGCAGCCTGTTCCAATGCCTGACTACCCTTTTGGTGAAGAAGCTTTTCCTAATATCTAACCTAAACCTCCCCTGGCACAGCTTGAGGCCGTTTCCTCTCGTCCTATCACTTGTCACTAGGCAGAAGAGACCGACCCCCACCCCACTACAACCTCCCTTCAGGTAATTGTAGAGAGCAATAAGGTCTCCCCTCAGCCTCTTCTTCTCCAAACTAAACAACCCCAGCTCCCTCAGTGCCTCCTCCTAAGACATGTGCTCTAGACCCTAAGAGCATGATCTTGGCATCCCAAGCTGTAAGCTTGTAGCAGTATTTCAAGATGGAGGTCTTAACATGTAAAACTCTACATTGTTCAATACCTACTTACTTTAAATTGCCTAATAGGCAATTTAAAGGTATAATTTAGTAATAATTTATTCCTTTACATTTCTCCAGTGTCTGTCTGAAATCAACACCTTCTCCAGGGGCGGAATGTGGAAAAAAGTTATGCTGTTTATTGTTTTGTGCCGCCCCACAGTAGCAGGAATTGAAGAGCTTGGCGAGCACCACATACTAAATACTCAAATCACAACTTGCCATCTAGAAATAAGTCTTCAGTCACACTGCAGAGTAAGAAAAGTAAAGACTTTATGAATTCAGGAAAAAGTTCTAGTCAAGAACCTCCCTGAGCAAACAGCTGGTGTACCGTGTGGTAATCAGGACAATCCCCAAGGAAACCCAAAAACTGAAAGACTGAAGGTTTCCTTCTTCCTCAGGTTGAAGAGTGCTCAAAAAGCTGTTTTCCCCAATTTTTTGAGTAAGTATTCCACACAGTGGACAAGATAAGGACAACCCTCTCTTCTGATCTGCTTTAAAAAGAAAACAGAAGTCCCAGATTGCTGTTATGTTCTCTATGGAGACAATTTTTCTTGACATTTTAGGAATGTGCTGGGACTACTTTTCCAATTATGCTTTACAAAAGACTAACTGCAAGAGATGTTTAGTTCCCGAGAAACAGACAGAAGCTGTTGAGATTGGGCAATTTTGGATACACACATGCAAGCAAAAACTTTGTTTCTCAAAAAACTATAAAGTCAGAAAGGGAGGTTCCTACTGAATTTGGCACCTCATCTTGGTTAGAAGGCAGACAAGTGGAGATGTCCTGTTTTCAAGCCAATAGATACACCCTTTCAGATTTCACTTGCTATCCACTCTCAAGAGTTAAGGGTGTGTTTGCATGGAACAACTAAACTAATCTGGGTACACACAAATGATGCGACATACTTCATTCACTCCCAATCACCCCACATACAGTAACAGTAAAATCTACCATATGTAATCTAAACGTGTCAAGAAAATGAATTCTGCTTTTGCTGCAAATTTAAGCATGCCCGCAGGAGCAGCGGTTTCAAGCTCTCATGGCAATGAACCAGTTGCTTAGCAGTTCCACCACCTCCCAGGGAGCACCATCCCCACCACACAACACACTGCTGCCAAGGGACAGTCTTCTCTGCTCTGTTTGGAAGTTGGACACTGTGCAGCCCAAGGTGCTAGGCTAACGAGAATGCTGAGGGAGTACAACCTTGCAGATAAGGGACTTCAAAGGAGCACTCTGTGCAAGCAGCGAGGAAATTATCTCCAAAAAAGCCCAACAAGAAAACATACACACCAGAAAAACTCAAACATGCCAGACTTCAGTCAGTGTACTAACTGCCTGGCTACACAGGAGTTGGCACCCAGAAATCAGACGACACAGGAAGTTCTTTATTGGCTCTAACCCATCAACTGCCTAATTTGAATTAATGAATGAACTGTAATTACATCAGTACAGACAAGAAAGTCAAGTGGCTTCCAAAAAGAAAGCACAAATTCTGCCTTCTACGTCAAAAGACACTAGCAGCTAGAAAGAGGCGTGGAGCAACACTGGTCCCTCTTCACGCAGTAAGTGGCTGCTGGCACATGCTGTATCTGCTTCTGTACAGACCGCAGTGGATGTGAACAACAGTGATCTACTACAAACTCTACTTCATGTGTGCCACTGAATGCAGCCTAACGCTTTAAGTCAGGTGTACTATGACCATTATGATTGCAGGCTATATCACTGGGAGAAGCAAATATCTATCAATATGCTAAGATAACTGGTAAAAATTGTGAGTCCAAGGAAATAAGACAGCAGAGCATGGGTAAATCAGAATGGTTTATACCATGAACAGCTGTTTAGAAGAGTGTTTCAGCTGAGGAAAAATTGGGAATATAGGCTTATTCAAAGGACAGACTAGAGTCAAGGTTGAAAAGACAGCTATTGATGTCAGTTTGAACTATGTTGAAAAATGTCTATGTATTTTTACATTTAATGCTTTTGTTATTTCTAAAATACAATGTCTGATTTGTGAATTGTAAACATTCAGGAAAGACTGCAAGTCAATTTATTAATAAAATGGAAAAGAGGCGATTTATGATGACTAAAATAAATTATTTCAACAGCAGGGACTCCAATTTACAGCTCAATACGCCACCTAGAACGGCTGTTCATGCCTTTGTAATTTCTGTACCTTATTTAAAGTACTCCTAATAAATTCAACCTCCAGCTATACACAAGGAGTAACAGAAACAACACTAGTAAAATAACTATTTATCTGAAAACCATAGTAAGTGAAATACATACACTACATGCATACACTAGAAGTGGTGCAGTTGGAGGGGGGGGAAGTAGAAAAAGGAAAAAAATGAGAGTGGGTAAGAAATAAAAAAGAGATTTTGGCATCCTTTTTACACAAGCTCACAATAATGATAGTCACGTTAACTGCTAAATCAGCCTCCTTTACCCTCTGTTTTCCTTCTACAATATAGACTAAAGCTACAAAATGGTCATAACGTTCCGAATCTCTATTACTCTTTCACTACATCTTTTGTAGCAAAAAAGTCTCAATTTCTCTTTGAACTTCTCTTTTCTATGACATAAAAAGTCCACTGAGACTCATAAATCCTAATGCCATTTAATCAGTCTGAAAAATTTTAATGAGCTCTCACTAGATTTGGTAGAGAGATTATTCGTAACTGTGGGATCAATTAATTAATTACAAATGGAAGAAACTGCAAAGAAATAGTGTTTTAAATTAAGGCGATGATTTACATCACTTGGAACTTTTTAAATAGAACAGATTGATTCTTCATAAGAGAGTTATGACCATTTGTATTACTACAATCTTTTCTTCTTTTTAAACAATGGATATAAATAGTATTTGTTTGTTTTTAAATTACACTACTAGTAAGGTCCTTTATTTTACAGAAAAGCTATTAGGCAACACAACCAAAATACTGGAAAGAAAGGCCTTGACCTGCCACATCCTCAAGAAGGTAAATAAATAATTCACGTGTTTTTAATGGCATGAGTATATCGGAAGTATGTATAAATGTTTGCATGGGAATGTCTGAAACCCTCTGAGTTAGGGCCGTGTTTGAAATAAATTTAGTAGCATAACATTTTTGTTACTATGAAACAAAATTGTTTCAAGATAACATTGAAAAGTTATAGTTGATATATATATCTCATATACAAATACACATAGAAACACACAAACAGCAAGGTTTTTATGAACTCTTTTAAAGCCAAATTAATATTCTAATATTTATAAATTCCAAAAACATGATTTTAAATAATTTGAGCCTTTTAAATCAAAATGGAACAGAAAAATATTGTTTAGCAAAAGCACTTTTGTTTCCTTATTTTTTTTGCCCAGATCAAATCTGTGAAGTGCATCACCAAATCACAGGATGATTGAGGTTGGAAGGGATGTCTGGAGGTCATCTGGTCCAACCCCCCTGCTCAAGCAGAGACACCTAGAGCCTGTTGCCCAGGACCATGTCCAGATGGCTTTTGAACATCTCCAACACGTGAGACTCCACCATCTCTCTGGGCAACCTCTGCCAGTGCTCAGTCACCCTCACAGTAAAAAAGTGTTTCCTTGTGCTAAGACAGAGCCTCCTGTGTTTGTGCCCATTACCTCTGGTTCTGTCACTGAGCACCGCTGAAAAGAGCCTGTCTCTGTCTTCTTTACACTCTCCCTTCAGATATTTACATACATTAATAAGATCCCCCTCAGCATTCTTTTCTCTTCATCAGCAAACTGCCCCATCAACCAGGTCATTAATGAAGATGTTAAACAAGATTGGACCCAGTACTGACCCCAGGGGCACACCGCTAGTCACTGGCATCCAACTAGACTTTGCACTGCTGATCACCACCCTCTTGGCTCAGTTGTTCAGACACCTCACTGCTCACGCAGCCCATACACCCACAGCTTCTCTAAGAAGATCTTATGCGAGAGAGTGTCAAAGGCTTTACCGTAGTCCAGGTAGACAACAGCCACTGCTCTCCCCTCATCTGTCAGGCCAGTCACTTCATCATAGAAATTTATCAAATTGGTCAAGCAAGACTTCCCCTTGGTGAAGCCATGCTGACTACTCCTGATGATTTGCTTCTCCTTATGGTGTCTGGAAATGGGTTTTCAGGATTAGTTGCTCCATCACCTTCCAGGGATCGAAGTGAGGCTGAGCAGCCGGTAGTTCCCTGGATCCTCCTTCTTGCCCTTCTTGCGGATAGCAGTGACATTTGCTTTCCTCCAGTCTTCAGGCACTTCTCCCAGTCACCATGATGGATCAAAGATTACGGAGAGTGGCCTTGCAGTGACATCTGCCAGCTCCCTCAGCATTTGTGGGTGCATCCCATCAGGGCCCATGGACTTATTCATGTCCAGTTTGCTTATGTATTCCCTGACCTGATCCTCTTTCACAAAGGGTACATCTTCCTTGCTCCAACCTGTCCCCCTCGCCTCTGGGACCTGGCATTCCTGACTTGCTACATTCAGTACTTCAGCCTTTTTCATGTCCTGTGTAACCAAGTCCCCCATCTCATTGAGCAATGGGCCCACGTGTTCCCTAGTCTTCCTTTTGTCTTCTATATACTTACAGAAGCCCTTCTTGTTGTCTTTGACATCCCTTGGCATATATAGCTGAATTTATCAACTTTCACAGTAGTGTTATCAATGAAACTCCGATTTTGCCTCTGCAGCACATTTTAAAGGTTCCCCTAAAAGGAATTTGTGATGCAAAAATTTGAAACATAGTAAAATACTAAGTAACTAATTCTAGAAAAATATGAAAAAACTTATTTTCCAAATTATGATCATATAAAGGTAGGAAAATAATAAAAAAGCCCAAACAAAAATAATACTTTGAAACATTTTTTTCTTCAATTGCCTAAATAAAATGTATGGAAAAGAACATGGTGTTTTGAACATTGTGGCCTAAAATGTCTACAATATTCAAACACACATTATTTCTACATATGTACAGCTCCAGCTGGTTCTCTTATGAGTTGCATCTGTGTATTTGAGAGCAGATTTTGGCATGTATTTAAAAAAAAAACCAAAACAAACCTGAATTTTAGTAAAAGACAAAATTTCTAGTATTTAATCTGCAGATCACATTCTGATTACTTGACTGATTTAATTAATTACTCATATGACAGTGCATTGTTACTAGTGTTGGAAGTTCATATGAAACTTCATGCATCACAAGATCCTAAGACCTAGGCTGAATTTGCAGGATGTACCTTGTTCAAAATTCCTGTGCTATGGTTTCATCATTATGCTTATTAAATTCCTAGTTAACCGAAGACTGCAAACTAAAAGGTCAACATTTAAGAAATTCCCATATGGACAATTATGACATCCTTCAATGTTAGTAAAGCAGACATCATATCCATTTTTAGAACTGCCTTCTTGTAGAAGTATGCCTGCAGAGCAACACTCACAGGCCGGTACACCACTACAGCTAAATTCTGGATTTGGCCTTCTATGGCTACATTGTATGACTTCCAAGTTGAAGTCCTCTCCAAGTGCATATCAGGTTGGGCAGGAGTGTTGACCTGCTGGAGGGTAGGAAGGCTCTACAGAGGGATCTGGACAGGCTGGATCAATGGGATGAGGCCAACTGTATGAGGTTCAACAAGGCGAAGTGCCGAGTCCTGCACTTGGGTCACAACAACCCCATGCAACACTACAGGCTTGGGGAAGAGTGGCTGGAGAGCTACCCTGGCAGAAAAGGATCTGGGGGTGTTGGTCGACAGCTGACTGAATAGGAGCCAGCAGTGTGTCCAGGTGGCCAAGAAGGCCAACAGCATCCCGGCTTGCATCAGAAATAGTGTGGCCTGCAGGACCAGGGAAGTGATCATCCCCTTGTACTCAGCACTGGTGAGGCCGGACCTCAAATACTGCGTTCAGTTTTGGGCCCCTCACTACAAGAAGGACCTTGAGGCGCTGGAGCATGTCCAGAGAAGGGCAATGAAGCTGGTGAAGGGTCTAGACCACAAGTCCCATGAGGAGCGGCTGAGGGAGCTGGGGTTGTTTAGCCTGGAGAAGAGGAGGCTCAGGGGAGACCTTATCATTCTCTACAACTACCTGAAAGGAGGCTGTAGCAAGGTGGGGGTTGGTCTCTTCTCCCAAGCGATAGGGCAAGAGGAAATGGCCTCAAGTTGTGCCAGGGAAGGTTTAGGTTGGATATTAGGAAAACTTTCTTCACTGAAGGGGCAGTCAGGCACTGGAACAGGCTGCCCAGGGAAGCGGTTGAGTCCTCATCCCTGGAGGGATTTAAAAGATGTGTAGATGTGGCACTTAGGGTCATGGTTTAGTGGTGGAGTTGCCAGTGTTAGGTTTAAAATTATTAAGCGTAATACAGATGCCACTATTATCTTCAAATATTTTTTCACTGTTAACACAGCTAAGGCTACTTACTGCTGAATAAATAAAAATATCTACAACACAGCGTCACTTTTTTATTGGTTGTTGCTTGGTTTTGTTTTGTTTTGTTTTTTTTAATGTTTTTGTCCTTTTTAATTATTACCACCTTGTGAATTTTCTGAAATAGAGCCAAATAAACTAAGAGCTTTGGGGAAGCTGTCCCTCTGGACATTAGTATTAGGCTCCTCACATGAAATAATAGTTTAATTTGTCATTAACACAGCTGACATTCAATCTCCTTACCTCTCCTTCAGATACAATACCAATTATGACCCTGCTTTACACAAATTCTCAATACTTTATGCTCTTTTACTTTCAGAATTACAGAACAGCTTATAGTCACAACTCCATCCAATTGAGAAGTATGCATTACATACCTCTGATCCTGTTTCACAAAAAACACACCATACAGCATTACAGGAACATACCCTGATTTTTTGTTCCCTAGACATATAGTTAAGCAAGAAAGAATAATTTCATATGAAAGCAAGATTAAGCTGTGGTTTAAGCTTTTTTTCAACTCCCCTCTTACTCCCTCCAAAACCTTGGGCTGCTTCCCAATATTTGCCCAATATTTGCTCTCAATTGAGTATTAACACGTTCAAAATTCATAACTACTTGACTCTAAGGTGAGATTGCTGCTGAGCCTTGCTGCTCAGATTCTTCAACATTTGGAACATACCATACATACAAGACCTACTCACACAAGTACCTAACACGTCCATACAACCGCCATCAGCAAGAACATGATTATGTACATTTGGTGTATCTTTTCCGAACATCTAAGTTTCCCAGTGACGTTGATGCACACACACAGAATGTCAACAGAACTTGCAACAGAAAAAACAAAAACCAAAACCAACACTGTTGGTTAACACTGTTCATTGTATGCCACGTTGCACCAAACTTACTTCACTTCGTATTCCCAGGCAACGCAAATACTATTTAGACTCTGGGTGAGAACTTGAAGTATGAAAAGCTGAAGAATCTTAGCTAATCACTCCATATGTATTTGTGTAACCATTTTTTCCTCAATAATCCTACTGAGAAAACAGTAATCAGAGTTTAATCCACCTAAAGTTGTTCCTTAAAAATGCACTTTTCTGCAGTAATGAAACTCCAAAACTTCAGAACGTATGTTCCACTCAGGAATAGACAAGAAGTGCGAAAAATAGTTTAAGGAGAAAGGCAATTTAATTTAAAATAAAAGCAAAACCATTATTTTAACTAACTCTCAATTTATCTTTCAAATATTCTCCCTAGGGATTTCTATTTCAGAATCAAGTTTGTAAAGTTATGTATCAGAGAGAGAAACTAAACACCTCTACTATTTGAGAAAGATTGCTCAACCTGATCAGTTTTAAATCATGAAACAAGAATTATGATCTCAGAGATTCAGAATGCAAGAGGAAAGAGATGGCTTAGGAAAAAATATATGTCCGCTTTACAAAGAAGTATCTTTAATGTTTAGACACTTAAGAGGTAAATCAGCCTGATCAACCTGATCTATGTTTAAATAACTGTTTCCAAACTTTGAGTAGTGAAGTTAAGTTTGCAGATTTATGCATAGAGCAGAAAATCATTACACTTTCCTATTACTGCACGCTACCATGTAGTAAATCAGAGCAATCTGCATTGCAAACATCATACATAGTGGGGAGGAATGACGCTTTCCAACAATCTCTTGCTTCAACAACATAAACACCTTTGAAAACAGAGGTTGCTGATTTTTATAATGTTCATATTAAATCTTAACCTAAGTATTTATCACATTAAAAAAAAAAAATATGCAAATATAGCCCAAACAGAATATTCCTAACTTTTCAGTTAATTTGTTCCCTCCCCTTCTTACCTTCACTGGAGGTGCAGGAGGGTGAAATCTCTTTGCACAAACTAGAAATGCATCAGGCTGTGGCTTGCCACACTTCACCTCGGGGTCATCTCCCAACACAATATGATGAAAAAGACCAAAGAATTCTTTGTGTCTGGCTGTTTTCATCTGAAATGTCACTTCAGCTGAGCTGGTGGCAACAGCTATGGGTATGTTATGTTTGTGTAAATGACGGATCAGCTTATCAACCCCTGCAAGACAAATATATACATTTTATTTTATATATATATGCATATATGTAAGTATATGTATTAATATTTATACTTACTTACAATACATTTAGCAGTATTTCAACAATGTTGTCTTACCGAATATAACAACTTATTTCAGTCAGTTAGTGTAGAAGAAAATTCTTGCTATATCTGAAACACTCCTCCTCCACACAGAAATCATGGAACATTCCTCAAGGTATATACTTGTTCTGTCATCAAATGATGCTTTTCTCAAAACATGCCAAAAATGGGTTCAACATCATTGCATAAGTACACCCACCAGAAGCTCATTAAACAATGTCCCCAACATTATGTATGTTTATTATTTCAAACTCTCTGTGAGAAAAAAGCACATAGGAGCACATTTTCTTTTATACATAGAGTTATGCTCCTGAAAAAAAAAAAAAAAAAAAAAAAAGAAATCAAAGTCAAAGAAATATACTCTTCTCACTGAATGGTATAGTTTTAATTTCTGAAGCAGGTGTCCAACTGGCTTAAACCAGCCCCTGAGAGAGCTCAGTTTCTCTCTTTTGCAATTACTAAAACAAGTAACACTGGGCAGAGGAGGGGGAGCTGTCAGTCACAGTTGTCAATACCAGAGCTTTATCTATTGATGCTGTGAACCCAGAGTAATGAACACCTCAAGCCTAATGGGTAGAAACTTCAATCCAATCCAGTCTTCTAGGGAAGGTTAATGTAGAGAACAGTGAAAACACAGCAGTCTGTGTAAGAGGGAAACATACTTCATTATTCGGTGCAAGTTTTGACTTTCCTATGCAGAGGTTTCAGTGCTTCTTCGCTGCAGCATTCTAAATGCTGGATACCTCTCCCAGACAAAACAATTAGCAGCGTCTAATAGTGAACGAGATTGGATGTCCGAGTGGACATTTGGTCTTTACCAAGTCACAAGAGAAAATCCCTCCATATCTGTAAAATCTGCTTCTTGGCATGAATCCAAACTGTACTGGACATAGGATATTGGTTTCAGGTAGATAAGCCCCCAGTTGACTTTTGGCTCTTTGAACAAAGTTGAAAACAGTTCTTTGTTTTCATCTTCCAACTGCATGAATTCTTATCCTACTTTTCATGCCTGGCTATACTAAAGGAATCTTATTCCCTTCCTGATTAACTGTCATGCTTATGTCTGGTCCCTGCTCCCTCAAAACATTCCTACTCCTCATGTCCATTTAATTCTTTCCTTTGCCACCCCAGCATCTCTGATTTGCATTTCCCCATGTGATCCAGCCTTTCTGCCCCATTATAATTCTATAAACAACAATCTTATCTGCAATACATTTTCCCAAGTATAGTCATATGCCCAACTTTGAGAAGTTATAACTACTATTGATAACAAAGTGCGTAGATTAGCAAATAGGTGCATTAACTAACCCATCTATCTGGAAATATGATGCGTAGATGTGGCCCTCCGCATATTTCTTCTCTATTCTCCAGAATCTAATCAACCTATTAATAACTGACATTTCCAGTTCCATGCTTGTATTTGAAGACAGTCTTTAAACTATAAATACATGCAGTTCTGTGATGTTAGATTTCCAGCTGGACAGAAATAACAGTGTTATTCCTCCTCTAATGTCAATGCATCACCCATCTTAAAGCCTTCCTATGCCCCCTTAAATGGTTATACTAAGCAAGTGCATTTTTTCCCAAATGATGCTACTCCGTCCTCTTCATTGAAATATGATGCTAAATACAAGTTAACTTTTTGTTCCAGATACAGATTATGTCTTCATTCTGAAACATGTGAAGTAAGTCCATATTAAATTAATGGAAGTACTAAGCTCTCTTACTGTAACACAGTAATGTCTCTTTTTAAAAATAAAATCCATTCATTTAAAGGAATTTATTCTAAATAATCTGCAACATTTAGCAAGGCTAGCATGTTGCATGTGTAGTAATATGAAGAAGTCATCTAAAGATTACACAACTAGGAAGACTTTTCCTATCTCTTATGCCCTTGCTATGATATAGTTAGTTTTCTCTAAAGTTGTGCTCTTTCAAATAGTTAATTTTCTTCAGTCCCACTGCATCACAGCTTCAGTTCATCTGTCACAGGGTATGTTTATTCTACATTTCTATTGGAGGTAGCCAGCCACAGAAAAGCACTGTTGCAGAAAGGTTATTTCTTCAGGGTTGTCTCTTATATTCCCCCAGCACATATCATGATTTCAGTGTGTGGAAGTGTGTGTGTTTGTGTTTACTTTTTCTTTTTGGCTTCCCTCACTACAAGGGAGCTAAAATGCAGCTGTCCCTAATAGCTCCAGAGAGCAAAGATTTACATTATTCAGAAAATGCACTTTAATAAAAATATGCCATTTAAAAACTGATTATTTGCATATGTGTAAACATAGCAAGATAGATTAGGAAAAAAATACAAGGGGAAAATCAGCTGTGTGGAAAAAAATTAAATTGCATATGGAAGAATAGCTAGCATAACTTAATAAGCTCAAGATAGTAGCGGTTGAAAAATATTTTCATTCCAGGTTTGTTATTTCTTTGTAAAAGCTATAGATCAACAAAATCCATTTTTGTTTGCATCAATTACCACCGGTATAGCTCTGGACACTTTGCCACCATATCAAATTACTGAGACAATTATTGTACTAATACAGCATATAATTCTTCATTAGGAAGATAATATCTTTCTTAGTATCTTTCTTGTGCTTTTTTTTACAGAAAATGTCAACAGAAGGGAAAGCGGGGAACTGCTTTAAAGATCTGTAAGAAACTTCCCCTGGCATATACCTTGCCATTATATCCCCTATAGCTACATAGATTTTTCAATCAAACAAAGACTTCAGTTACATCAAAAACAACCAATCAAAAACTCAATGGCTATGAAGAAGTATGGTGAAAATTCCTGTGAACTCACTAACTTCTAACTTACTTGTAGCTACCATGTAAGGGATCAAGGCCCATCCATCACAGAGGGACCTGCTAGGCTTCCTGGGACCATCCTCCACCCCTCCTACTGAAAGTTTAGTCACATGCAGCAAGTTCTTTTTTTTTTATTATTTTTTTATTTTTTATTTTAGCACCTTTGATTAAAAAAAAAAAAAAGATGATCAAAAGAAATTTTGCTGGTTTTCCAGCATAAGGATACACTCCTAATGTGGTACACATGCAATAACAATCTTAGGCAGTACAACATAAATTCTTCCAGTAATCATAAAAAAATCAGGAATAAATATCCCACATTGCTATGCTTTGTTTCCAAATGCACTCTTTCATTTCAAATAATCGAAAAGGTAAATACTGTTGCTTTCTTCTGTCTTTTTCAATATTAAGTTTTAGAACAGACACAGAAGCTTACTATATTCTAAATGTAATAGTTAAACACTGGTGGCTATTGAAAAGAAAAATAGGTGAAAAGAACTGTAAGCTGAGTTTAGTTACAGAAGCTGAAAAGAAGAAGGATCAACTTTAAATGTTAGCATCTTTAAAACCCGATTAATCACAAACGCCAATGAAGTTAACAACTTTGGGAAAAGAAGAAAACTAGTTAAACCAACAGAAAAGAGTTATTTCTTCTGGGATCACAGACACATTTTAAAGGAAGAGATCAGCAGTTTTGTTCCAAAAGTTGCAGAAAAACATATGTATTTTTTTTTTTAAATGAGGTATTATTCCTCCATTAGACTCCCAATGTGATGTTTGTTCTCTTTAGATTCAGCTGAAACCACGATGACTAATACACTGGATCAACTGACAAAGTAAAATTAAGACTTATATCGAACAACAAAACCCTTGGGCTAACTGTTGCATTTTCCTTTTCATTGACTAATATAAACATGTACAGCAAGAGTTCAGGAAACCAAATAATGCTATGCTAAGATGATCTAACGATAGTCCCTACCTAATTATTTATATACTATTACAACACTGTTTTCTACATGATTTTTTTTCAATTATCATATTTTATAATCAAATGGCATTATTCATTATGAAGTGAAAATTAACAAGACATAACTCCTAAGAGCTAATTCAAATTGATAGAAAACAAAGGGAATTTTTATTTTCCTTTTAGCTTTATACAAACATGAGCTCTGTGTTATACAGAATACTTCAGAACGGTGAATAGCACATAAATTTTTGCTATATTTTATTTGATATACTTCCAAATTTTCGTACCATCCCTTTTCTTGTGTTTGTCTACCACTGAACAGAACACTATTCTTTACTTACATCACTTCTGGAACTCCAGATTCAGACCTGTTTCTTGTGAAATGTCTCCAGACAAATAAGGATATAATATAAAGCTCTTCTCTTTTTTTCTAATATAAGTCTCAACCAAACTTTTGTTTTACAAAGCATTTTTTTATTTTTCTCTCTTCCTAAAGTGAAGTTTCTATGAACATGTTATAGTAGACTATAAGAATGCTTTTCAGATACAAAAGAAAGTGATCCCCATCACAAACTGGGCCAACATCTGAGAGAGACTGGGAAAAGGATTATTCATGCCGCTTCAGCACTGAACCATAATTTCAGTTTCCTTTGTTCACCAGTTGAATGATTTCTGGTGTGCATATTCTGCTTGCAGTCGATTCATTTGAAGGCATAACTACACCACCAGGCAGAAAATCACACACTAAGCTCTGCCAGTACCTTAACCTGAAAATCCACTGTTTGATGGTCTTATAAACATGGACAAAGTCCTACCGTCTCATGGCTTCAGGAATACAGCTGGCTTGTATACTGCCAGCACAGAGTGCAGGAACAAGGTCACATAAATGCCCAGGTCTACACAGACAGTCCCACCATCTTTTCTAATGTCTGATTCAATCCTACAAAGATGAACACAAGCTATGTAAGAAAAAGCTGTTAAAAATGAAGAGAACTCCCCAACGCCTTCTCTTAAGCAAAAGCATACATTGTAAATAGGACCACAAGAAGTTAGTATCCTAAAATTTACAAGGTAGCTTTTATGAAAGTTAAGCTTCAAAATTGCATTACAGGAGCTCCTACCTGGCTGAGGCGGCCTCAAATAAACAAACAGTAGCATTTTCAGTGGCAAATCCTTTCATGAATGCCACTGTGTACCACACCTCTATTGCATCTCTTTAGTCCTTCCTTGGGTGCCACCTACGTACTAATTACGTCTAATTTCTAATTAAAAGTTTTTTTAACCATTGTGCAACCCCAGGAAGAGAAACAGGAAATCAGTGGGCAATAGAGAAGACAGTGTGTGTGTGCACTATGTCTTTTTAAAAATTTGTTATTTGAAAGCTAACATGTTCTGCTAGGAAGGACATTTAGCACACATACCCCCATTTTTCCCACCTTCAAACAAAGCCCAAACAGCTCACAGGGGTTTCAGTTCTGCACCAACCATCATAGATAATAGTCCTTTATAATTTCCAACTAATTTATCTATGGTGTTAACCAATTTAAGAACATTTTGAGCAATCATATACACTAATACCTTATATTCTTCCACGTAAGTGTTGCCCTTATTCAATTAAATTCAAACAATTCAAACAATTCAATTCAAACAATTAATAGTGTCAGACATCTAATAATCAGAGAAATAGTATAACGTAGGATTACTTTAGTTCAAGATAGTAAATAATGAAAACAAAACAAAACACCATAAATACAGCATATTCCTTATGCTAATTAAATGCAGCATCAAGTAGCCAATGAAATCAGCTTATATTGTGGAGTTTCCATAGATTCAGCCTGCTCATTTTCAGATTCAAGTGAAAGTTCAAGCTAAACTATTACAGAAAGCTAAAGGTTACATGTATGGAAATGCTAACAGCTTCAGATTTTAAATAAATGATTATTTTGTGTCTTCCTCTTCATAGTTGCTTTTTTAGAAAGCAAACACATGTGAACTCTTAAAAAAAACCCAAAATAGAAAATGGGTATTTTAAAACTGATATGAAGCTGACTTGCTATTCCCAAAAGATTCTCCACTGTTCAGTTAGTTTAGTTAAAGTTACTACTTCTCATTTAAAACCTTCTCTCACATAGGCCTCAAACCATTATGATCATAGTAACAACATTACTGGTATCTACAACTGTTGTGCATTCTTTGACATAGTTTTGGGGACTACAGAAATATTTTAGAAAAAGTGAGTTATTTAGGACATTTTACTTATTAAATTGCCTTACCTCCCTCCCCACTTAGTTACTGGTTATCTGATTATTTATCCAGTTAAATTCCTGAGCTATTTTTACTTTTTGCCTGTATTTTTTAATCGCAATATGTAATTTGGTCTCCAGTTAATTTTAATTGTTGAAAAGATACTCATTCTCCTTATTTCAATAAGCTATACAGGCCACTTTCATTTGACAATTTAATCATGAGTACTATTAATCACATTTATTTTATTGTCAACTGTAATTATAAGCCAAAGCAACAATTCTCTCCCTAAAGTTTTTGATAAGAAACGTGCTGCTTTGAAAAATGGGGTGGGGTATTGAAACATGCCACAAAGTCCTCTTTAATGGACAACCCTCCCCTCCCCCATTTCAAGGGCAACCAAATCTTTCCCTATGTATATTTTGTTGTATCTATATATGCTTGAGTTTTCTTGGAGGGGAGGGGTGTGGTGTGTAATTAATTATGTATTTAGTCTGAGCTATTTACTCTTGTCCAAAAAATATTAATTCCTGTTTTCCTTTTTGTATCAATTGTGACTAGTCGGTTAATCTACTACCTCTTTTATCCTGTTTCCCTTTTCTTTCACTGGTGTATGTGCATGTTTTGTTTCTCTTTCCCTGCTATACTTTTGGAGCTCGTCTACACTATGTAGCCTGTGCTAATACGACTATACTTGTAAGCATTGTAGCTGAGATGTAGCATATTCTGCAGAAGAAACAACATGGCTACTGACTTTTTTAGGGAACACTGTCTTGATCAATAGACTTTTGCCTTGTGCACCAAAATTTTTGTTTGAAGAACTATACCAGTCACCATGCTCTTTCTTCACAAGCTTGCACACAAATTATGAGCCCAAATACTTCACACTCTTTTTGCAGACTTTCAGCACTCCCTCTAAGAAACTCTTCATATTCATCTATCACAGCATTGCTCTTCATTCACCACTGCATAGATACAGTTAGCTTTCTACTCACACTAACAGCATGAGAACAGAGGACACCTGACCTCTGGGGCACCAAAATCAAGGCTCTTTAGACACCCATATTCAAGTCCACTTCATTTTGCTGTAACATTACACACAACAAGCTGTCTGAGAGCGTTCAGTGTGTATTTGGAAGAAAAGATTTACCACTGAGAAAAAGACTAAAGGAAACCAAAGAATTCAATGCATTGTTTAAATTAACTGTGTACATGCATTATGCATGCCTTGATGATTTATGTCCAGTTGTGCACAAATGGAAATCTTAAGGATAAATATAGCCTCTGTACAAAAAGACTGCTCCTCTTTTTCAAAATCATTCACAGTTCCTACATTGAATGTGACATCAGACCAAACTTAAAGCTCTTCAAGATTTCATCACTCTCTTTAATAAAAGAAAAGCTAACATTATCACTTGGAGCTTTGTCAAATTGATTGGATTTCTAGCCAATTCGATGATAATCCTTTAAGTTTATAAAAGCAATTCTATGTTAAAAACCGCAGCAGCCTCTGAACAATAAAAGCACCCAACAAAGAAAAAAAATAAAATAATCACACTTAGAACAAGATGCAGCTGTCTGTTCACTTAAGTCACAAACTGATTAAAAAAAAATACTTTTTATGTAGTCCGGTATGCTACAGCAGTTGCAAGCCCACCAGTACAGCACTATTCATTATATACACTTGCTCTCAATCCTCAAGTGAAGTCAGCATTGCTGTTGTGAAAGTGACAGTGTGACAGAGGCTGAGCTACCCACCACTTGGTTTAATTGCCATGAATGCTTTAACTTGGTCAGCCCTGAATGGGTCAGGCAGTTGGACTAGATGATCGTTGTAGGTCCCTTCCAACTGAAATAGTCTATTCTACTCTATTTCTCAATCTGATGAGATTATGGAAACATAACTCTCAGATCCACCTATTTCTTTTTTGTTCTGAGACATTGTTTAAAAACGCTATCTGCAATGGTATGTTATTCTTTCTTATGAGCTACAAAAGTGGAGGTGGAAACTAATACCCTACTCCCTAATTTGGAAGGTAATTGGCTATTAATAAAGAATTCTATCTTCTCATCTTATTGCTCTCTAAAAAGTACCAAAGATCCTTCTGGTGGAAGAGACTCCCTGTTCACCAAATTGATAATCTCATTTTAATCTGGACATACTGACACATGTATGGCCATGGAAAAAATGTAAGTACTAAATTTTACACAATTCAGAACCGCTGTCAACTGTGTTGCTGACTTCCTGGTAAAAGCATTTTTGGGTTGCAATCTTTTAAGACTTAACGCAAAGGCCAAATGTTTGAAATCAGCCAAGCAGATAGCATCACTCTGAGTTTGCAGCTAATTGACTGATCTCTAGGGGTTACAAGCTCACTGACCCCAGCATGGAATCACTAGAGTTTTGTACCATTAAAACAATACTAGCAAGGAAAAGAAAAGATAACATGGTACGAAGTCTGTCTAACTGTTAAGGGCACAACATGAATCAAGGAAACAATAGCTAAGCAAACTAGACTGCTGGTTGAATGGAACTGTTCAAGAAAAAAAAAAAAAGTATGACTTTAGAGTGAGTGGCCATTGGAACTCGAACCATTTTTCTTTCTTTTTTTGTGATTTCTGACTGGCTTCATTTGGTACTAAAACTGAGCTATGAAGTTACCTCCTCATTTTTGCAAGAGACAGTCAACTGTACTTGAACTGGAAAATACTTTGCACATCACATTCTGCACTGGCTGAACAAGAGCTGCAACAAAGAAATCCCAGTTATCATGAAAACGTCCCAGGAACGGAAAACATCTGAAAGGTATACACAACCACAGAATCCTTAAGGATCTGTGCTTTGTGATGATGATGAGCCAAAGAACAGAGATTGCTATGAAAGAATGGCATTAATTTCATAACCCTGATTTGATTATAGTAACTGCTGGCAGCTGCGTAACTTGGAGTTAGGTTTTTCGAGCTCTGTGTATATTCTGGGTTTATGTTAAGCAAAAGCATGCCTATACATGTATAGGTAAACATCACTCGTTCTTCTGACGATCCACTTCCCTGCAACGTAGTACTGCGTTTGCAGAAACAGAAAGCCTACTATGTTACTCTTGCAGATAACTATGCCTGTACTCTGACAGAAGTATTTAGAAAAGCAGCACAAGTGGCAGCCCTTTCATTTTGTCAGCGTTGTCCTGGATTAATTCCTCTGTCCACTGACTCAAAACTAGCCTTCCTTAAGATTCTTTCAGAACTAAAAATAAATCTAACTGTGAAAAACGCTCAAATAGTTACCAGAAAATTCCATATTAGAAATGGATATATAGTCTTCATAGATGAAATCTGTATTTTGACCACAGCCTGATGTATTGAAGCTTGTCAGTCAGTTCAGCCATACTGAAATAATCAAAATTAAACCACTAATGTCTCAGAACTGTTGTACATTAAGTGCCATGGCTGTGATATAGCCTGTCAGGCAAAGAACTGCTTTGCCAATTGTATATTCATATAACTTCCACACTATCCTCTAACCATCACTGACACACCTGTCAATTACTTGATTTGGGAATTATCAGAGTTATCATCACCGGCAAAAACATGTGCATAGCTCATTCTATGTCCAGAAACAAGTCCTGCTATGCTTGAGTCACTTTTTCAAACATTGTTGGTCATTATTCAGCACTGCTCTCCACCGAACCACATTTAAAACTTATTTTTTGGAAAAATTGTAAAAATTGATTGAAAAAAAGAACCTCACCAGCCTATTAACTGTCAGAAGATGGCCAGAGACTCAGCATGTTAGAGTCATCTTACGCCGTTAATAAATATGATAATTAACTTTCACTTTCCTGTATTTACCTGTAAGTATCTGAAAGATCAGTTTAGTCAGAGAACGTTGTAAACCCAAAATGTCACCACAGTCTTACATCTTACACAACACCTGCACGAAGTCCATTTTTAATTAAAGAACATTAAGAGGCTGTAGAATAAATCCACAAGGATTACATTAATAAATATCCTCAGAAGATACAAGAAGACAGAAGAAAAGTATCAGATTAAAAAATCTGGTTATCAGATTGAAGAACAGGTCAGTTCTTAAAGAAACTAAATAGTAAGTAGCTGGAGCCACTTCTTTCTAGATTATTAGAAAGATCACCACTGTGCCCAGGTGGCCAGGAAGGCCAACAGCATCCTGGGTTGCATCAGAAATAGCGTGGCCAGCAGGACTAGGGAAGGGATCGTCCCCCTGTACTTGGCACTGGTGAGGCCGCACCTCAAGTACTGCGTTCAGTTTTGGGCCTCACTACAAGAAGGACATCGAGATGCTGGAGCGTGTCCAGAGAAGGGCAACGAAGCTGGTGAAGGCTCTAGAGCACAAGTCCCATGAGGAGCAGCTGAGGGAACTAGGGTTGTTTAGCCTGGAGAAGAGGAGGCTGAGGGGAGACCTTATCGCTCTCTACAACTACCTGAAAGGAGGCTGTAGCAAGGTGGGGGTCTGTCTCCCAAGTAACAAGTGATAGGGCAAGAGGAAATGGCCTCAAGTTGTGCCAGGGAAAGTTTAGGTTGGATATTAGGAAAAACTTCTTCACCGAAAGGGTAGTCAGGCACTGGAACAGGCTGCCCAGGGAAGTGGTTGAGTCCCCATCTCTGGAGGTATTTAAAGATGGGTAGACGTGGTGCTTGAGGACATGGTTTAGTGGTGGACTTGGCAGGGCTAGGTTAACGGTTGGATGTGATGATCTGAAAGGTCTTTTGCAACCTAAGTGATTCTGTGATTCTATTAGCTGACATCAACCTGGTTTTCTCAAAATTCACGGCAATTCAGCTTGTATTTCATATGCTGCTATTAATTAAGGTACAGATCCCATTACTTCAGTGACCAAGGCTGCCTTTGCTCCCCACAATGGCCAGTGACCATAAAGTATTTAAGTTCACATCAGTTCTGCTTTAGAAAATAGCCGAAAGAAAGATATCACATGTATTTAGTTGAACTGAAAAGATAATCAGTTGGCAACGATAAAAATATTTACTTGCTTGTCCCAGTAAGAATTTTGCTTGTTTGATCTATAATAGCCCAGCTTCAGTGAGTCCAGAATTTAATTTTTGAAGGCAAGAACAATGCAAAACTTCATGTTTCCTTCAGCTAATCTGTTCCATCACCTCTCTCCAACTCTGTTCAAGCCAGCTCAGCCACACTATCACAATCCTCAGCAGGCACAGAATATCCACTTAATGGCATGTATTACCCGTGCTGTTACATTACAGCGACTCTTCTCTGTGCCTCCTAACATTTCACCCAGTCTGTCCATCTGGCATTTTCTAAGCCCAGACTAGGGGTTTTTTTGTTTGTCTTGCAAAAGATATAGCTGCAAAATTAGTCCCAGAAGTTTGGCATGAAAAATGAAAAAAGACATCCCTCCATCTTTCTTGTTTTCTTGGAGAACTTAACTAGGCTTACAGTTTTAGGTGGATCTATAAGTGAGAAAGATGCAATTTGAAAAATTTTGCATATAAAAGACATCAGAGAGATAACTAAGTTGGCTGCACAAAATACTAAAGTTTTTAAGCTGCCTAAAAAAACTACACCTTTTATTTTTGCCGCTTGTTATTTATTCCTAACATATCACATATTTTTAACTTTCATCTTCTTAACGCATTATGAAACTAGGTATAAAAAAGCATCTAAAAATTAAAACATCATTAATGTGCTGTAGAGATTGTCAGAACAAACAAGCACACATTCAAAGAGAAAAAATTATAACAGACTTGTTAAATGACATGCAGTTATTTCACTTTTAATACTTTTTTTATTCCTCCCCCTGTCCTCCCTCCTCCTTTTTTTTTCCCCCCTTCATAAATTATTGATATTTGCTTCAGGAAGTTTAACATTGTACAAAAAGTTAACAGCAATCCTAGCTTTAGTTATTGCTTGTCTTGCACGGCTGAGGATTTTTCTCTAAGCGTTCCAGATGTAAATGTAATGGAATATAAAAGTATGAGTTCACACCACAGATAAGATTTATCCTCTTGCTTATCTTGAGGTACCTGGCTTAAGCTACTTATTCGGGCATCCTGCACCATCACTGGTAAGACATGTATCTTCAGAAGGTGATGAAACTTACCTGTCTTAGGATAACCTGAGAAACCCTCCCTCTCCATTGACACACAGCTGGCTCAGACACCATGCTTAAGTTTCAACGTTCAGGTTAGGCGAGATGAATCCCAGGTGAAAGAACCCATGGGCTCATATGTTTGCCTGCACATTTAAAAGTGTATTTGTGCTTAAAGTCGGACTGTGCTCATAGCCAGAGAAAATTAACTTGCTGAATTATACGGTTGCCAACAACAATTATAAAGAATGTCTGGTTCACAAAACAGAATTTATGCACATTTACCTAGTCTTTTTTCTTCTTTTAAAACATACAGGAAAAAAAAAAGTTTTTCTCCCAGTAAACAAGAAAAAAAATTTTCAGTATCCTTTAACAGGTAAAATATCTCTTTAACAGGTAAATAACAGGTATATTTGAGTAAAACTTGCTAAAACAAGAGTGATGAAACTGAATCTGTAAGAAAAACTGTTTTGTGGAAGGCAGATTAAAAACTTCTACCTTGGTTAGCATTTAAGTAATTCCATAAACAGTTTATAAATACTGAAGAGAAACATACCTGGCATCAGTTCAGCAGTAGGGAATATCTTCTCCTGCTTCATTTTACTTTCATGTAATAACTCTTCTTTGGTTATTGGAAGATCTAGAACATCTCGAATAATCTGTGCCCCTTCTAGGGCTTTTTTACCCATGACCAAGGATTTCACATCCCAGGTATAGGTCTTTCCAAAACGCCCACAGATCTCTTCGAACACTACTGTATAGAGATGCTCAGTATCTACCAAAAAAATCATAATAAAAAAGATTATTAAAACCACGTACAGCCAGCTGAGCAGCCAATCTTACAAGGAGGACCACATAAATGGTCACAGAGTGAACTGCCAAGAGCCACAGGGCATATCAAAGTGGACAAAATTGCCTCCCTTCATTTGCAGAGAGGAAGCCAGACTTCTAAGACCACCTCAGAGTTACACAGGTTTTTCAAGCTGTCACTTCTGTGTTAAGAAAAAAGGTTACTGAGGGTCACAACAGAGAACTATCTGGACCTGCTCCTTCATCACTTTTCTTTACTACAGAGGTTAGCAAGCAGTGCCTTAATTAAAATACTGTATTTATTCTTTGCATGAGAAAGAAAAGAAAGGAAGGAAATCTGGTACTTGGGGGATGTCATTACATATTCCATGTAAATTGAGAAAAAAGATTTAATTATTTAAGAGTGTCTTTGAACAGAAGCTTCAGAGTGCCTTCAAAGACGCTACAGTCATTATTATAGCGCTGCTGGCACCTCTGCATTTACATGTGATTACTCAAGCAGAACACACCCACTTGTATTTCCAGGGGGTTTCTGGCAAGAGTAAACTTCAGGCTGAATTTTGCCAGTGAAACTATCAGCTTCGTCAAAGGTGTTTTTAGTTTTCAAACATTTTTTTTTAAATACACACAAACAATCCTTCCTGTCTTTCCCCCCAGACAGATCTTTGAAAAAGAAGGTCAATAACATTTAATTTAACACTAAAATGGGGAAGAAAAGTTCTTTCAACTCTTGGCTTAATTTCAGCAAAGATCTTTAACGGTGGCTTTTCTACCACTTTCTTATCTTTTTAAGTAGTCTCCTTTGAAACACCAGCTACTGCTGTTAACCATTCTTTAATTTCCTTCTCATGCATGTCTTTGCCTTCTCTATCTCTAAAGGTTTGTTTATTATTATCACTTCAGCAATGAAAGGCAAAAGCAAGGAAAGAAAGTAGTTGCTCTTATAAGATTTATTTAGAGAAATTAGGGACTTCACTTATCAACATGTCCTTTGCCATGAAAAAATATTTTTTATAGGGATAATAAAATAGTGAAATTATTCATGCAGTCATTGCCTCACTTTCTGAATATATAAGGAGTATGCAACAGAGTTTAAACTTTAAGCTTTAACATAGATACTATGAAGAAGACAGACTGAAGAAAGAACAGCAGAGCCCATGACTACAATATACGTGAAGATCTCCCCTGCAGTCTGACAAATGCTCGCCGCTTAACCACAGTAATCTGCTTGTCCTGAGATCAGCAGATTATTCCAATCTGAAATCAAATGAGAAACATAGGGGCCATTTCCCATCATTGAACCTACCATCATGTGAACACACAGCAGTGCAGAAGACACACTCTGCCACCTGCCAGAGCACTCTTCTCCATGTTCCCTTTCAGTAACTAGAAGGGACGTTGAGCCAAAAGATCAGCTAAAGACCTAACGTACTTGTCTGGGTAGGGCAGCAAATGGTTCACAAAAACCTCTTAGCTTAAAAATGAAAGACAAAAAAATAGCACCTGTACTACTCTTTACAAATGCTTCTTAAACAACAACACTTATGGAAAAAAGTTAAGAATAATCCTGGAGACCCATAAAACACACAGGAAAGGTATTATAGCAGAAACACAAGCAACTGGGCTTTGAAAAGTGTTAAGCTGTTTAACAACAGGAACAAAAAAAAAAACCACCAAAAAAATCCCCCCTAACGTCCCCCTTATAATTAGACAGCAGTAAATAAATACTAAATAACAATACAACTTCAAGATTTCTTAATCCCATTGCACTAGAGGAATCTCAAAAAACGTGCTTAACAAGCACGAGGTAGGCTAGCTTTTTTGCCATTGTAAAAAGAAATAAACCATAGCACAAATGATTGATCAGAGTTTAAGTATAGCAAAGAATAATAATTTCAAACTACTATAAATCTGCAATACAATAAGAAATTAAAGCTCATGCACACATGCATATAACACATCAATGAAATAAAACAAGCAAGAGGAATTAGAAAATCAATTCAAGTGACTAATTATAGGCACCCGCTGGTATCTTAGACACCCTAGTATGTCCAAGACATCCACACACAGCTGACATTAAAAAAAGTAATCTGGGCAAGACTCACACCTTACTGCATGAGCAGCCAGGTGCCCTACAGCATCCCAAGTGGTAATAAACACATACATTTCAGCAAATGAATCCAGCCCCAGCTGCTAGCTTCCATCAGGAATAGAAGCTGAGAACACAGCAGGACACAGGTGGCAGTGGCTTGATCTAACAGGGGGAAGGAAAAGCAAGACTTCTTAGCTCCTGTAATTTGCAGTAAATGTATAACCTCAGCTTCATTCTCTTCTGCCTTTCAAAATACTCTTCATCTTCCTAGCTCTCGTCCCTTGATATATCTTTTATGTGGACATTATCAGCATGACATACTGTCCATCCACTCACTACATTTCACTGGGAATGAGTGATATTCATTCCTAGCCACATATCATCTTCTAGTCATTTTTATAGCAACCCTTCTTCTACACAAAAAGCACAGTCAACTCCACTGGTGTTGTTTACAGTGTGTAAAAGCCAGTCACAAATAAAGTGACAAGAATGACAGAGGCACCAGATTACTCAGTTTGTGAGCTGGCACAAAAACATGCTGACGCATATCCATAAAAACCTACAGGTCACTTGGCATCAGACCACAGTGCATAACTGGAGTGTATCATCTGCTCAAATCGCTGCAGAGTCAGAATTAGAAGTGCAGATCTACCTAGGTTGGGGGTACAGCAAGCATCAATGCAGTATCTAAACCTCATCTTTGTCAAACACTTATTTACACATAAAGACAGCCTAAGACAGAAGATTATGACTTCATGAATGAACATGGAACTCAATTTTTTCAGAAGGTTATACACCTTCTTGATTTATTAAAATTATTTTACTGTAATTCTAAAATAATCTCTACTTTATCAAGGAAATGAGGTTAGCAGGCATGAAAGCTCATCTTAGCTGTAGCTCATCTTAATCATCGGTTCTGAGTTCTTCTTTGTTTGAATAACCCATCCCATCTTTCCATCAAGCTTCCCAGTTGAAATACACCTATGATTTATCCTTCTGCTAGCAATCTAAACAGAATTTTAATTGCGTACCTTCAATATATTCTGGTAAGTTAAAATCAGATCCTGGACACCTAAACTCTGCAAGATTTTTATTTTGATGGGGGACAGAGAAATGGTTAAAGGGAAGAATTCTAATTCAAGCAACAGATTTCTTGTGTCCATACCTGTGAGGCAGATTTCTGTCCATATGTAGAAGAGAACCATCTTCAGTATTCAATTTAGCCTAATTCAAACACAATTAGTCATTTTTACCAAGATTTTGGCCCAAGATTGAGAAAATCTCATTAGATTTTGTCACCATCAATACCGAACGAACACACAGATGACTATGACTTTGCTTTCCTATCAGTCTTTCACAATATTCCTTTAATCTCTTTAGGGTGTGCAACAGCGTAAGAAGCCATAAAATCACCAAAATGCTCATTTGGGGTACAAGAGAGAAATATAATTATAAACCAGAACATAATTATAGAAGTGGAAATTTTTGCTTTGCTTTTTGCAACTCAATTGGTGGCATTCAGGACAGTATAAAGTATTGCAAACAAATCTACACAATTGTTGAAATGGTGGGGGCAATCAACATTCCACAGAATATTAGATGTTTCTTCTACTCACGGAGTTATAGTAATAGTAATGATATTTACATTTTCTCCCATTTCTGGATTTAAGTGTAACACAGGCCTTTGTGTGTTTATTCTCCCACTGTATCAACTGAACAGTGTTAAAGAACACAGCATTTAAACACAGTAATGGGAAAACCAAAACAGTGACAGATTTCCCATCAGAAAGACTAGCTTTATCAAGTCTTGAATATCACATGCCGAACTCAGTCAACGGTCCTCCAAGCTTCATGCCCACCTACTTTGACATCTGCAAAATCACGAACTCACGGTTCCCTTCCCTCTCTCTCCAGCATATAAAAGATGAGGCCGATCAGCTCACTGACCAGTTATGTCAAGTCTGTGAGACTCAGTGGTATAACAAATGCTGCAGCACTGCATGAAAGCCAGGGAGTGGACGTCTCTCAGTAAGGCTCTGAGCTCTAAAGAGATCTGTCACCAAGCCTGCCACTCTATAAGACCTCTCCCCACAGGCAGTACATGCTCTTAGCTTGTTCGATTACAGAAGTGAATAAATTCTTGAAATATCCATATAACTGAGGATATGAACATCAACCAATGGTACATTCACCACATTTCCACAGGGTATGCGGACTATCACACAGTTTAGGAAACACCACTGACAAGATAAAACCCACATAACTATCCACAAAACTTGCAAGATCCTGCTGGTGGTTTTCGTAAGGAGGAAAGAAGACAAGAGTGGAAAACAAATGGCCTCTGCACAGGAATCTTAGAATGGAACAAGGAACATCCTCTCAACCCAAAGAATAATTCAAGATATTACTATCCACAGTTTATCAATTACAGCTGCATCTCAAAAAAAATTAAGAAGGAATAATACACTATGACAAACTACTGAAACACAAAAATACAACAGCGTTAACTAAAAAACAGTCACTGAGGGAGCAATAAGCTATACCACTGAATAAAGCACGGTGCATAATTCATTCCCCATTCCTTTTTATCTTTACCATTTCTTTCAGTGGGAATCTGAGACTTCCCCTTAAGATATCAGCAGTCAAACAAGACAGACAAAACCAATATAAGCAATGCAAAAGACTAGCAACTATACAACTGTCACTGGAACAGGTCTGAAATTGCAAAAATTAGTTTAAACCACCCAAAACCACTGAAGAATTAGAGCTGAAGGCTCGTAAGTTAGCAAAACAATCAGGAAAAAAAGGACAGAAGAATTTGAAGATTTTTTTTTAAGTAAATGATCTTTAGTAGACAACTATCTTGCAATTTGTGGCAGAAGGTCAGTCTTGCAGTTCCCTCCCAATATCCTTCCATTCATACTTTCACTACTGTGAAAGCTAGTTTAAAAATGCATGACTATGGTTACCCATGATGGTTAAGAGGAGAAAAAAACAGCAGTTTTAACAGCTGACCTCAAAATCACTTACAGCAGCTTAACAAGAGTGGGGATGAGGAAGGCAGGCAACAGAAATTACTTTTTGCACAATAGCCTGTTACAGCACTAGTCCAGAAAATGAGACTCAGCCTTTCAATCTACCCTTAGGGCCTGAGCCTACTTCTCTAACATCCCATGAGATTTTTGTATGCTTTTATGTTATATACACATATAAGCCATTTATATGCTTGTATATATATATATATTTAAAGCATATAAACATTTTTTTAAATATACATATTGTGTGTGTGTGGATATACAGAGTATTGTGTTTTAAAAGCAAAAGCTGCCTTTTAAAGAATAATCTCAGATGAGTGCTAGCCCATGAACACAAATCAACCTGGAGCCCATTGACTTAAGGGCTCATTAAAGGAATATCGGTTCAAACCTCTTAGCAAAGAAGGCCTCCTGAGGAGAAGAGGAACAGGAATGTTCTATTCTTTGCTGTAGCATTCCCCCCATTGCTTCTAAATGAACTCGCTTATGAAGAAAAATGAAATCTAAATTTATCACCTTTCAGAGACACCCACTTCAGTCACTGTCACAGGAGGAAATAAGCACTGCTTTTCTGCATGCTCAACCGAAATATTTGACCTACGCCTAAATTTCAAGGCGTGTGGTGCTGATGTACCCAACCAGGTGGGCTGAACCTAAACGCAGTCTGGCCCATCAAACCAAAGGAAATGCTGCTGCAGTATTCATGTCTTGTACCTTTTGACTGATTAACTCTCATAACCAGTACCATTTAAGTTCATCTTATTGTTACCTGAAAGTTAAAGGAAGGTAAAGCCTCTATTAAAATAAATAGCAAGCACCAAATAATGGCTACTTCAAAATCATAAGCTAGTTCTAAAGAGCAAGTTATTCGGTGAACCATTTTACGTGATTGATAAACCATAACTTCCAAAGATAAAGAAAAAATAATGACTATAATTGCTGAAAATTAAAATTACTGCTTCCAATTTAATTGAGTAATGATTTGCAAATCATTATATTTTTGATTAGCACTTAGAAAAATTCACTGAAACGATCCATTATTCATTTTAGTAGGGTGCAGGTAGAGGTCTATTCTGGAGCTTTAATTTTTGCAAATCTACTCTTTTTTTGGTGTACTAGATTATTAATATAAGTACACTCCAAGATATACAAATATGCTACACGGTGATTACTGCACTAAGTCCAGAGAAACACACTGCCACTGGCTAACTCATTCAAAGTGCTATCAGTCTGTTTGCCCTTCTCTGATATGAGACATCCTACCATGAATTCAAGTTATTGCTAACAGGCTTGAAAAGAAAGTAAGTTTGGTGCCCCAAAAAATAATAGCTGCATAGAACTGTTCCCAAATGAGTATCACATATTTGCCCCTCTGGGCTTACATTACTCGGAGAATTCTTCAATGGCAGCTACAGAGGAAGCCAATTTCTCATTTTATATGCTGTCCTGGTTTTGGCTGGGATAGAGTTAATCTTCTTCCTAGTAGCTGCTATAGTGCTGTGTTTTGGATTTAGCATGAGAATAATGTAGATAACACACTGGTGGTTTAGTTGTTGCTGAGCAGTGCTTACACCAGTCAAGGACTTTTCAGCTTCTCATGCCCTGCCAGGTGCACGAGAAGCTGGGAGGGGGCACAGCCAGGACAGCTGACCCCGACTGGCCACAGGGCTGTGCCATACCATACGGCGTCATGCTCAGCATATAAGCTGGGAGGAGTTGGTGGGGGGGCAGCGATCGCTGCTCAGGAACGGGCTGGGCATCGGTCAGCGGATGGTGAACAACTGCATTGTGCATCACTTGTTTTGTACATTCTTTTATTATTATTAGTGTTTTTTTCCTTCCTGTGCTGTCCTATTAAACTGTCTTTATCTCAACCCGTGAAGTTTACTTATTTTTTTTTCCAGTTCTCTCCCCCATCCCACCAGGGTGGGGGGAGAGTGAGCAAGCAACTGTGCGGTGCTTAGCTGCCAACTGGGTTTAAACCACAACATATGCAAAGAAACATTTTACTTCTATGGGGAGGGGAAGAAGCTTCTAAACAAATTCAAAAGGTTTTTAGTTTACATTAATACAGCAGACATATCTTAATGCTATCTTGTATTCACATATGCACCTGATCTTCTTTTTAATGCCACAGGGAAGTGAAGGAAACAGTTCACGAATAAACCATGCAAACACTCTTCTGATGCGGAGCTGTAAACCAATACTCCACCACCAATACAAAACAGCACGTAAAAAAGTAAAGCAAAATCTGTATTTCAATTCCAGAGCATGAGGGAACCCAACTTTGAAAGAGCAGGTAATATATATGACTTAATTCAAAACACTCTAAAACTGTACTTATTAAACATCAACTGTGTGACAGCATCTCATTAGTTTAAAAATAGAAAAGCTGTTGATTCACAGAAACTGCCTGATATACTTTCTTAGGCATTCATGCAGGCCCTTAACCATTAAAAACAGAACTATGCAAACAGCAGTTGATATGGTGCCTGCACAATCCCACTTGTTGGGCTGAAACCTATGGCTAACAGAGATGTAGCTTCTTAAAATGCATATGTCATGCATATGTCATGCATATGCCCAAGTCAGGTAACAGTTACACTGCCATTAGCATATAAGCTACTATAAGAAGGCAACAGTATTACACAAGGACTGTTCTCATCCAGGGGAGCAGTTACTAGCTCTGGGCAGAACAGCTTATAGCATGTTCACAAGGAAGTTAGCCTTTCACCAAGGGGGTAACTCTTCTTCTCAATACATTGCTGACAACGCATGGTAGCAGTTCACTGACCTGAGGAATGCAAAACAGGGTTTAAGAAGTTGTTTTGAAATGAGATGTTCCAAGGCACTTGGATAAAACTACCAAACAAGGTAGATGAAATCAAAAGGGTCACTATGTTATCAAAGTCAGCAGAAGAACAACCAAATATACCTTCTTAATTAAGATATACTTTCTCCAGGAAAAGCTATAAGAAACATAACCATCCCTGAACAGACATCCCAGAGCTGTTCTGTTTAACCCACAACCTGAAACAGCAACAACAGAAAAAAGAATAGTCAAGGGAAGGGAAAAAAAGAGTCAGAAAACTTTATTCCTCCCTCAAAAAACCCAAACAAAGTAAGACCAAAGAGAAAATTCTCTTCAGCGTGCCACAGTTCTCTTCTAATACCGATTTCCCTTTTCTCAGAAAGCTTTTGCTTGCCCAGGAGACTACATATATGTAAAGACTTAGGCGAGTTGTGAATTCAAGTTGTTTGACTTTCCATGTTACATGTTTCTAAATCACTTTCTGTAATACTGTCCAAAAAGTCATTTTCCTGAACAGTGGAAACACTTCAAAAGACAGAGTGAATTTAATAGAAAAGAAAAACATTCTTTTTCCAGTGTGGCCTTGGACAACGTTCTAAACTTAATTGCAGCAATGTGTCAAACATACTACCACAAAGGAAGTGTAAAGAACTACAGATCTCTTCCGTCCACTCGAGAGCGTCTAAAATTTTTTAAGTAAATCTGCTGATGGAGTAATTTCTCTGTGGTGGTAAAACTAAGAGGAGAAACCCAAACATCACCAATGCGCTTGATTTTCCAAGAGAGAGGACATTTCATCATGGCTGACCACCTACAGTCAAGAGGAAACTCTCAGAAATACTGCAAGACCTGATCACAGGATCTCTTTAATAGTCGTATACCAAGAACTCCTAATCTTAACTAGAATCTAAAATACAAAAAAGAATCAGACCTTTGAGATTCATGAGGCAAGTGTGGTACAGCAAACTGAAAACTGTTTTATGAGCAGTAATCACTGTTTGTTTGAAAACTGTAGATGAAACCTCAAAACCATGGTATAGATACTAATTTAAGGGACTTCCAACACCACGTAAGTGTCGACTTCTACCCAGGTGAGCCACAGACCTCTCTGAAGCTGCATGACCACAGCCCTCGCCTCCCACCTGGGGCTGAGGATCCGAGCAGAAGGCTATTCTCACAGAGCACTGAAAAACCTGATGTGGTGACAGCAAGAGTTGTCCTACCTCCACACTCGGCAGTAAGCCAGAGGCAGATCCTAACTGACTCCTAGGTCAAATATAGCCTGCAGCCCAGAGGAGCACCACTCAAAGTCAGTCAACTATCAGGACTGACAGTACACGAGATCATCTTGTTTCTTAACACCATGGGTAGAAACACAGAACTACTGGAAGACTGTAATTTGTTTTAGACTATGATCAGCTTGCTTATAATTGGCATGGTGAAATAAAAACTTTTATTTGGCCACAGAAGCTTTTAACTAAGCCCCATTGAACCCACTGAGAGATAGGTACCTAAACCATAGAATGGTTTGGGTTGGAAGGGACCCTTAAAGGTCATCTAGTCCAGCTCCCCTGCCCCATGCAGGGACATCTTTCACTAGATCAGGTTGCTCAAAGCACCATCCAACCCGCGATGCTTTTGTGTTTCTGAGTTCAAACACCATTGGCACTCTAGCACCTGAACAGATGCTGTGTGCTGAGGACACCTTCTATGGCAAGAGGAACTTTTCCTATTCCCAGGAAATGAAGCCAGTCTGCTACTCAACTGCAGTTGGACTGTATTAGTACTAGATCTTTACATTAATATTCTCCAATAAACTGCCACTTACAGAGTTCAGTATGCAATAACAGTTGTTAATAGGATTCCTTTTATTTTCTTCATGAGTATTTACATACTAATTCTTAGTCCTGCTGCTGAAGAGCTGTGTAGTTTTCCTACCAGTACATACTTGAAATTTTGCTGAAAATCTTTGGCCTCTCTGCATAGAAGATGTAGTCTACCTAGTAATACTAGCATATACAATCACACTAAAAATAGAGAACATGATAGCCCTTATTAACTGGAAAATCTTACCAGTGTATTTTGAGCTAGGCTTCTGTTGCGAAAATTGTTGTACAAAGTTGTGTGATCTGCCCGAGAACTCTACCTCCCATCATACAAAGTCTCTACTTAATATAGCAGATGCAGACCGATTAGGAAGTCTGAAAAACAAATGCAAATACGAGGCATCAACTACAGTTCCTGTAAGACGTGGAGGAGACATTTCAAAATTAAACATTTGATGCAAAATACCTGTGAAAGGGTTTCAAACCACCTCAGCTTGAAACCATCCCAGGGACCTCCCACCTGGAAAAAAAAGCATCATCTCTTCACTGTACACAAAAATAATTTTATTTTAGTAGAATTGCTATAGAGAACACTTAAAAATTTCACGCATGTCAGGTACCTAAAGGCGGATGTACTGGACCCAGTCCCAACTTTCAAGTAAAATATTTCAGCTTTTAAAGCTTTTCTAAGAGTGGCATTCCCTAGCAGAAAGGAGGTGACTGAGAACAGATCCGCCTCTTAAGTCCTGCACTTGGATCAAACTGACCTAGTATTATTTTAGCACATTATGACAATTCTAAACTAGCATAAGGTCTTCAAACAGCAAAATCAATCTAAACTCAACTATCTCTTGTTTAAAACAGGGGAAAAATAACAAAACAGTACCAGGGATGTTGTATAAAAAGACATAAAACTTATCCACACTACAATCCTGGAAGAATACAGTGATTACAAAAAGGTTCAGACAGAGAATCTCACTAACACATCAGTGAACCTAATTCACATGAGGACTACAGAAGAAACAGTTGGAAGTAGACTCTCTGATGGCAGCTATTAAGGTTATATTTTCAGCTCTCTCAAAGGGGAGAGGCTGAATCTTATTTTGCTGGAGAGTGGTTCTGGCATAATGGAAATGTTATGTTATGGCTTTGTTTTGAGCATGACAGCTTAGAGTTACAAGAAACACTGCTGTGTATCCTACTAAATGAAATAAAAAAAATATGTGTTCAGAGACTCAAAGAGTGCAAGAAACTTTAGTCCGTCATTTCATTCTTCTGTATGATTAATGGGCTAAAAACAAAAACAGATATTGTGAACCGAACTAGAATTCATTCCACTTTCACTCAATCTTTCTTCCCTTCTACCTCAGTTCTGCAAGCTGAGGTCAAAGTTTATATCCTGAGACTAAAGCAGCTTCACTCTCCTGCGGCTGGAATTTAATAAGCCTGACGCAGGAGTTACTTCACTGGGGCGTGCTTAGTTCTGCTGCAACAGCGTTTGCAAAAGACAGGCTGGCAAAGTATATGCTCAATAAGCACATAAGAGGAGGGTTTTTACTTTTTTTCCAGAAACAGCTCCAACTTCCTTCCCTCCAACCAAAAACTAAAGGGAAAAAAAAAAATCCAGTAGCCTTTCTCTCACTACTCAGAATTAGGTACTAATCTACTGAAATCAAGTAAGTCACAATGATACAAGCAAGAAAATCAAGCTCACAGTTTCTGAATATAAATATGTTAGATAAGGCAAGCATTTCTAATTCCACAGTAACTAACCCAGAATTAGATTTATAACAAAAATTTCTTTGCTCCACAGCAACAGTTTGCTCTCATTCTGCTTGTAAATGGGAAAATTGTTTTTGAAGGTGCATTGCTTCATCGTTAGAAAGGGGTGAGAAGTTGAAGGAAATTAGGAAAAAAATTAGTGTCTCTGATTAACACCTGACAAGTTGTGGCAAAAATAATAGCTAGAAACCATTAACATAAGCATCACTTATGCAACTATATATAGTTACTATGAAAATGATTATGAACAGCCATATTCAGCAATATCCAAACAGATCTGACACACAAAATCTAGAATGAAGTAGAAGTAACTAACACCTGAATATGAAATAAGTCTGACAAATACCATTTGTAACAGACGCTGTTCAATAAATAGCTTCCCTGACCCCATTCTGTTAATTTCCTTTTGCTTGATCTAAGATTGAGCTTACGATCAGCAAAATAAAGTGTCTGCTTCATTTACTGAATACACTGAACTGAGCCACTTGAACTTAAATGACTTTTAGACAAAAAGATGAAGTTCTAAGGCTATACCTTTTAACCCTTGTGTTTTGAAACTGTTAGAAGAACTACCACATCCTAGGCATATAGCTAAAGCTGTATATCCAGTTAAACAGGGTAACTTACATGTTGTCTAAATATAGGGAAAAAAGAATTAGAAGGTATACAAGTTGCAATAATAATAAAACAGCTGGTCACCAAAAGTCTTTCTCTTTTGAAAAGAGGCAAATGCACCATAGGCCACATCTTTCTAATAGCCCCTGGACAGTAGTTTTCACAGAGATGGAAAATTTTGCACAAAAATGCAAATCTGATATTCCATCAACAAGCTGAAGAGCCTTTCATTTTTTTCTGTTGTCTGAAGTGCAAATCTAACTATTAACATAAGAATACAATTGTATGAAATGTTTCAATCAAAGAAAACAGAGCTGAACACTGTTGAACATGTCTGCAGTCTACCCTCTAAAATGCAAAGGGCAACTTAAGTCACTGAGCTTGTCATAAGTGAAGAAGTTGGAGGTTTTTTCCTTCTGTTAGGTTGACACGGTTCATGGTGGTATTGCTACAGGGCTGTCGGCCTGTCATCACTTCTGTTATGAACTTGTATTTTCTAGAGCTTTAAAACTTCGCTGGTAACAAATAAATAAAATGAAATTATACAAGAATTAAAGCTGTTTTCTTCAGGGAAGGGATTTCTTCTGACAGTACCCTCCACCTTATTATTAATTATAGAAAATCTAGCATGTCTCTTGAGAATTTAACTCCCTCCCATGGACTGTCAGAGGAGCTTAAGTAGGTCTTGAATTGGAAATGGGAAGCATCTACATTGTCAGTACTGAAGCCATTAAAATGCATAATCATCACTCTGTGAAAAAAATAATTTCCTTGGTACTCTATAATTGTCTCAAAGGCTCCATTATAGACAATTCAAGTGGGTAATACATTTTTCAAACTTAGACTACCATTAAGTACAGTTACATAACACCTGTAATCATTGATCTTTGTAAACTATTTTGTTGAATATTTGATTTATGCTTCTGGGTCTATATTATCGATAAAAACTTTTGTAGCTTGGAGGAAAGGAGTAGGTACTGTTATTTCAACAGAACTGTAAAATGTTCTAACATCTGTGTCTACTCCTTTACTTCTCTCCAAGAACAGAGCAATATCTGTAAGGTACACCTTATTACACCTCTGATATGATACAACACCTATGTATTGGGCACCTTGTAACCACTCATGAGTACACATATAATCTTTCTGAACGACTTATTTACATGCTGTGCTCATGTCTAAAAAAAGAATGGCATGAAAGAACAAGGTTTTGGGGAAAAGTTATTGATAAGCACTATCAAATCAGCTGCCAAGTCAAGAAGACTCAGATAAGATGAGGATTTCAAGACTTTAGTGAGAACAATTTCTAGGAAAATCAGATCAAATCTCAGTTGGGCCTAGACTTAAAGTATTTTTTTTTTATAAGCAAGTCTGTTTTTAATTCACAGCACAAGAAGACTACTTTAAAAAATAGCACAAGAGAAGAAAGGTAAGTGTAGGATCCAACCCAGAAAGAATAAATGGGTACTGGAAGTATTTTTCGTATTCTAAATCTTTTGAGATACACATAGGAATAATGTTAGAACATCAATGAAATGTAATTTCTTGTACAAACAATTAGAATATAAAGTAGAGAACTGAAGCTCACAATTTCAGTATGCAAGATACTATGAAGGGAAAGATAAACTAAATATCTACTGAAGAGTACACAGAGGATAAAAAGTATCCTGCCTTCCATTTCTTTATATACAAATACAGAAACGTTTGGGTCAAACACGAATATTTGTTTTAGTCCCCTGAAAGCTGCAATTATAACAGAAGGAAGAAAAAGAAAACATGAATCTGTTCCATGTTGAACTACAGCATTAGAAAAAGGAATGGATGAAGCAGGGAATAACTTCCATGGTTTTGCTATAAATCTTAGAATATGGCTTTTCTTTTTCCTCTCTTAGTAGAAATTTCTAAGAATATATAGCCATTTCTCCATTAACTAGGGCAATGAGGAGAGAAAAACGCTAACACGCCATTTAATCATCTTGTATTATTGTCTGGGGGAGAGGCGGGGGCAAACATAGAAAGATGTATGCAGAGAGTAGCTTTAACCAGTATAATGCAGACAGGTACCAGCTACAGATCCCAAAATGCCAATTCTTGAACCCAAGAGCTTTGATTAGGGAAAAACAAGGCCTAGTTAACTCATAAACCATATAATCTAGATTTATTGTTAACTCTCCGTTATGCAAAGAGACTTCTTCAAGAAAATTTTGACATATTTTTAAGGCATTTTCCTTTGACAACTTCAGAGTTACTGAAAAGCCGCCCATTATCTTAACAGTTATTTTAAATGGGAGAAATCCTCTCCTTTGCATACATATGCACACACGAAAAGACATCTCCTGTATCTCTAAAGCTTTATCCAGGAATTGTAGGGTTTTGTAGAGCACTGGAAATTTCCAAAGTGGAACATTATTATTTGAAAGATTCTGACATCTGTAAAACAAACAGATACCTAGAAAAAAAAATTAGCATATACAGAAAGCCTAATACTATGATGAACACTTCACAGACTTTCTTCTATTTATGAAATATATTTGAGATAAAAGAAATACTAACATAATATATCCAAGGAATGGTAACTGCAGAATTTAGAGCATACTATTAGAAAAACCTTAACAATAAACATAAAAGAAGAAAATTCCTAATGCTATGACACTTCCCAAAATGCCACCAAAATTCAGAAGTTTTCTCAGAGACCAAGATGCCACATGAAGACTGCTAGACAAAGTATATTTGCATATACGCATAAGTATTGGGATAAACTCTTACATGTTGTTACCACTGCCATTAAAAAGTACAGTTACTTCTGTAGGTCCAATGTATACATTTTGGAAATCATAGGCTATTTCTAAACCTCAGAACCTAGAAGCACTTAGGCCATATGTTATTTCAAATCTTGCCCCAACATACGTGTAGACTGCCTCCTCTCTCCACCATCCTGCTTTCCATAGGAAAACAATGGTCTGGACAGCAGTAATGGTGCTACAACAGACTCCAGAAAGCTCTCCCCTCAGGGCAGTTCAGGGACCAGCCTGGACAGGGAAGGTTGTGTACGACAGATCACAGCTACCCAGAAATTTTGCAGTGGTATAGTGTGAGGTTTCTAGGACATGCAGCTGTTTCTAAAGGCATGAAGACTCAAGTAATAGGCAGCTAAAAAACATGTCAAAAATTCTTTAAAATGTTGAATACAATCAGCAGGTGAAACCAAAACCTTTTTTTTTTTTAATCTGTAAGAGAGAGCTCAAGGTTTTTTAAATTTAAAAAAAAATAAATGGTAGGACTGGCATTAGTATAACAAGTGGTATGAAGACACAGAACTTTTTTTTTAACTTAACCCTTAGAACCTAGAACTTAAATTTTATCTTGTTATTCTACAGTGTTTCCAAGTGCACACGCTAATTACCTGCCCTCTGCAACAAGTTCCAAAAGAGGGAAGGGGAATAGTTCACTTCCTTTTTGAAAAAGGCAAAACCATGATAACAGTAACCTATGCAAAGTCAGCAGTGAGTTAGACATTTTCAGAAACTAATTTTTACAATACTGTACAATTTGCAATCAACTGCCACATAAAAAGTTTAAAGTTCTAGAATATACAAAACCAGAATAGCAATACTACTTCTTGCTCTTTACTCTTAGATGTCTTCATTCATGGAAAATGAAGACGTTCAAATTAAAAATGGGAGAATGATAAATATCATAAAAATATGATCTACAACAATAATAACAATGCAAGTTATTAGGCAGCGGAGTAGCAATTAGATATACTACAATACTTTAGTGGCCCAAATATTTTCATTTTCCTGAGATATGTTCCCCATGAAACACTGTTTTTAATTTTTAAAGACTAGAAATTTATTGCATTGTGATATGCTCTTTGTGGCTCCATCTCCCCTGAGCCACAAAGCAAAGAATGTTTTGTTAGTCCAATAATAATATAATGCTACAGAGAGGATTCAGTCCTAGCATAAAAAGATTCACCATTTCACACGGTGTAATTTTTTGCAGTAATGGTCTTGTAGCAGAACGATGACACTACCCAAGGTTATGTCACTTTACAGACATACATGGGTCTACTCTTTTGGCCTGAAGAGACAGTTCAAAGGAGGTTTCTGTATGTAAATTACAAAAACAACAAAAAAAATCTTTATCATAGAACAATTTATTCAAATGGAATTATGTCTCAGTGTACTCCTGCTCCACCTTTAACCCATTAATTTCTCCCACTTCAGCCCTTCTGGTACACTATAATCCCAATCTTTTCATTAAACACACATTATCTTTCTTTCCATTCTTCTTTCAGTATTAGTGCACATTTTCTCCTCTTCCTTAGAAATGTTCCCAAATGAACAGTACCAGCGTCAAACTCCTAAAACACCCCAATCTAACAAAGACTTCCTCTCATGACTGGTCAGTAATCAAATAAAGGTCTATTTGTTTGAATATGTACTCTGTGGCAGTTTACATTACACCCAAACGGACCAATTAAAGCAGAACATGATTTTAAAGACATAACATTCAAAAAGATGCCCTAATGCGAGCAGGCAATTTGCAGTATATGGCAACACTGTGAAAGAGAACCTGAGTGAACTAATATTTATGCACAGCAGACAATCAATGCCCATGAGTGAACAAGAGGGCTGAGCTGTTTGGCAGCAAACCCAATCAGTTCAGCACCCACAAGCACAGGACTGCGCAAAGGACTAGCACGTATCTATCCTTCAGAGAGTGAAGGTTACACAGGGGCTGCTGGAACTATTACACCAGGTCAGAGAACATGTATTAATGAGCTGGGAGAATGAGACACTGTAGAACGCAGTACATATTATACAATGGCAAAGGTCATGAGTAAATTCCTATGGATATTAGATAGAAAGACTGGGCTGACAAATAATAAACTGGGCTTTCCTCTCAGTTGTCTTGCATTATCCTGAGACAAACTGAACATGAGACCTGCCCAAAAGAACCACACACCGGCACAGCAGAGGACAAAAATAACATCAGAGAGAAAAAGTAATATATGGAGTGCTGATACCTAACTGATGCCCAAAGGAAAGATTTAAAAAACTGGAATTAAACCTGTTTCATCAGAGACAGTCTACTAGAAACAGGACTTATTGATGACTTTTACAAAAATACTTCATATACCTCAAAAGGGAAGGAGGAAGAAAAGAAAGAATACATTTTAAAAAGAAACCAGCTATTATATATAACAGCAAAACCATACTTGGGAAAGAGCAGTGTCCACTTAGATGCAAGTTTTTCCAAATTACAGCATCAGATTTATTGCCAAACTACTACAGAAAATTGTATTTATTGTAAGAGGAATTAAAAATTATTAAAAGCTGCACAAGAACAGAAAGCATACATAGAGACAGCAACCACTGATACTGTCAATAGGTGTGCAGCCCTACAAGAAGCAAAATGTTGCCCCCCCCCCCAAAAAAAAATAAAAAAATTGTCAACCATCAAAGAAAGAGCCATAAGGAACAGAGACAAGCATTCCTTATTGGTTATTGAAGGAAAGAAAGTCAAAAGCGAGATAAATAAAAGTCTTGATAAACGTTGGCAGTACTTCAATGAACTTTGGGTCAGAACACCGATTTTATTATTATTATTAAGGGGGAGGAAAAGGATAAATCAAGGTCAGGAGTCTCTGTCAGAACCATTATAAGATACAAAAAAGATCCTGGTTAAATACTTCTCAGTAGTCTTGTGACAGAAATGAGGATCAATACAGAGAGGTACCGTAACACATACCAGAAGCAGCAACAATCACTAGCAGTCTCTACATTGTGCAAAAGAAAATTGGTTGTCCATAATGAAAGCAATAGATATCAAGTTTGAAGGGAGAAAATATTTAGCTTAACTGCTTTTGTGTTGCTAGTTAACATAGTTCCTGGTCTTTAAAAGAGCAATGATCATATTGTGAAAATTATCATCACCACCAAGGTCTGTTTCCAATAAAATAAATAAATAAATAAATAGTTAAAAATAACAACAATCAACACCCCTCCCCCCCAACGTTAGAAGTATAAACATCAGTATTCAAGAATAAGATTGTTTCTCGGAGAAAACGTACCAGCAGAACTCACAGAGCAGAATTTTGCTGGTAAACTGTCCTACCCAGACAAATTACAGTGGTCTTAAAAATTCCACTCTCAAGAGTTCAATTAGCCAACTCACAACAAGGCTACATGAATGAATTACAACTACTCAGAACAAGAGCTGCATAGTTGGGCCCAAAATGGCATACCGTATTAACTACTGCCAGTATGCAGAATAATAAAGCCAGGGTTGTTAATGTTGTTTTTCTTCTTAAGTAAAAAGAAAATTGGAATGCAGCAGCTGGAAATAGTGTTATTATAAGGGAAAACTCTATGCACCTTTTCTTTGTGTGAAATTCTGTTCCATTTATGACATCTTATTATTTACATTCAAAGCAAAATAATGTGAACTTCATACACAAAACAGTGTACGTAGCCAACAAATATAAAACCTTATCATCTACAAACAGATCGAAAATCTGCATTTAGGCACAGAAAGAGACTAATTTTTACAAATGGTCAAACTGCTGTGTGCATCTTTAAAATCACTAAACAAAACCTTTACACTCCCAGCACCTCCGAAACATATCTCTCCACTTGCTAAAGGCCCTTTATACAGCTGAATGTGTGTAATAGCCAGAAAACAAAAGCCACGTTAATAACAGTGGAAAATTGAAATCTCTTGGGATTCATTTATTTAGCAGCTTTTTTTTTTTCTTTTAAAACCAAATGCTGTGGGTCTGGTGCAACTAATAAATAAATAAATAAGCACCAAAAATGCATTGCATTTGTTTGTAATTTATGTGCAATATTAAAATCAAATCATGGATCTTTCAGCTTGGGAGCATTCCTCTGTAATTCCCCAGGGAGAATAAAAGATCATTGCTAATGCTGCCCATGACATTTTGAAATGTGGTAGCCATTACAGAAATGAAAAAAAACCTATTCTGCAGATGCTGAACTAAGCTCCAATTCTGGATTATTCTAACCACAAACAACAGGCAACCATGCGGACAATTTGCAAATCAATCATGGGAATATTACAAGTTAGACTCTAGGTTAGTACGTTTGTTATGTCCTTGCCAAAATTTTCCTTGCTGTTAAATTAAAACGTTAGCGTTCAAGCATATGACAAATCTTATTTATCCTGTTTATCATTAGTTAATTCTTAATGAGGAGCTTTTTTACTTATCTCCAAAATTTGCTCATGAAGCATCTATGAGGTATTTTAATCTAATAATATCCTTAATCTGTTTGTTTTTGCAACAACATACAAGTACAGAACACAGGCGCAAGACAGCATTTTTGTTTCCTTCTTCGTTCTCCAAAACCAGATGGAAATGGAGACTGACAAGAAAGTAAGTTTCCACTACCTAGAAGCAGAAAATAGGTTTACAAGATTGCCAGTTTATAGCCTAAGAAGATTAATTCCTGCACTTAAGCCATAATAGAGGACAATCTAGAGCGAACTGATGTTTAGTTGAATTGGTGCTATTTGCTCTGATGCAGAAGAAATAGGAAGCTGTTTTAACCTCCCATTCATGCTGTAAAATAAAAGACAGCATGCACATAAGCAAACTCCAGCATAGAACTCTTACCAGTTTTCTTGTAACAGCAATCTCCTAGGCAACTTGTGCAATGAAATGAAAGTAAGAGTACATTTTTTACTTCTGACCTTGTGACAATGGGTAGGTAACACTGGGGAGAAAGAAAACATGCCAAAACTCTTTTCACAACACTGCAATGAATTTAACCGCAAGTTAATTTCTTCTATAGTACAGACCAGAGATTACCTGTATGACTAGCCATGCTGGAGTTGCTTAGAAGTGCCACACAAGAACCAGCAGTCTTCTCCGCACAAAGGAGACAGCAGCTGCAAAAGCAGCAACTTCTGATCCCAGTTGCCTAAACTACTTCTCGCCCCTCTGCAAATGGTCAGAATAAACTGGCGTACCTGTGCCTGTACAGCCCAACATGACTTTGAGTTATGGCGAAGGTATCTTGCAAAACTAAGCTGCTTTAGAAACGATCTCTCTTTTACATCTACTTGAATATGCTGACTTATCTTATGTAAAGATGCTGTTTCACAACACTAAGGGACATCGGCAAGAATAATAATTTACATAAAACCGTCACTACTCCTAACGAAAATTTAAACAAAAATAAATACATGACTAAACTTTCTATAAAAAAATGTCATGTTCTCCGCATGTTAACTTAGCTTTAGTTGAGCTTTAAGCACAATGTTAAGAAATATCTTATCTTTGCAGCAGTTTCCCTAAGTTCACTTGTCAGTTAGGAAAGGTTATTATTATACATGCAGCTTGTACAGAATATAATTTCTAATTTAAAATATTTTCAGCCCTCTACAAGTTCAGGAACAGATCAATAAAGGCAACATTCAATCCTATTTGTGTTCTGGTGCTGGGGTAGCTATTGGCTACAATTACATAACAAAACCACTTGTCATAGCTTAAAATACAACCGATGCACTAAGTTGAGAAGATTGATCCTAGGGGGAATTACTCTAGTTGTGTATTTTGTACAAATTAATAGATTTTTCCTTCTGTATCTTGAGTGTAGGTTTGTATGTTTTTACAATATGCTAAAATGCCAAGATCGGATATTAAACAGTACAACTATAACAAAATTATTTATTTAGGTATCAAAGATCTCTAGCTTCTGTTCTGTTTTTTTTATTTTAGCCAGCTAACCCTGTACTGTGTGTGTCAGATAAGCACACACATAAGTAGGTTTAATAGTTTTAATTATACTACATACTAGCGGTTAGGACAGTAGTCTTCTATAGGAAAAGACTAAAGCATTTTAAGAAAAAGCAATCTACTGTACAAGTTCTGAGCATTTATTGTTAGGATTTGTTGTAGGAAAACAAGTAGAAATTTAACACCACATTATTGCTGGATTTTAAAATAAATAAATAAATTTTAAAAGTACAGCAGTACACCAAAAATTAAAATTTATTTATTCCTTTTTCTCTGATTTATACTACACAGTGAAGTGAGCACCACTTATAAACTACGTTAACTAAATCTTGGTGCATATGTATAATAAAACAGGATGTAACTGTAATACACTAGCACAAAGGCTGTTTTTTCTATTATAGCTGGAGTTTCCTACAAAAAAAAGTCCGACGATTAATTTTACCTATTAAATAACAAGCTGTCTAGAGGTGCTGTTCACATATTTCACTTACTAAATGAGAGCACTATTTTCCAGTGTGCTAATTTCCTGGAAAGTGGAACGACAGACAAAAAACCCTAAGATTTCATCCAACAGCTCAAAGAGAAAGAGAAGTTCATCCAAAAGGAGAAAACTCCAGAAGAAGGATGAACTGCATTGATTATAAGTGCTGAAAAGAGGGAGTTAGAGAACGCTTCAAATAATGATACAGAAGGACTCCAAATGAAAGGGATGAAGTACTTCCACTGGCAGTTCAGGGGCAAGAACTTCCCTGTTGAAGGTAAGCTGATATATCAAGGTGGGACTCAAGGACAACTTAATCAGTCTCAATTATGTTAAAGAGATGAGGGAGATAAAGTCACAGAAGATCAGACTCAACAGCACTTTCACATAGCCTAGTGTTAGCCACTAAAGCATATGGATGCAGGTTGTATAGGGTAATACTTGGATTGTTTCCAAAGTCAAGAACCTTGTAAGTGCCTGAAACCTCATTTAAGGATTTTACACTCACAGTTATGAAGTATTCACACATATTTTGCAAATCTTCCTATCAGAAGATATCCTATCTTCTTTAATAAGAAGCAAATATGCAAGCTACAGAAAGCAAGTTCACGGCACACTACATTAGATCAATTTAATGTTCAATTTTTCATCATTTATATATCAATTAATACTTGTTCTATAAAATCAGCAAGGTTTAGATGAAAACTTCCAAAACCAGTCACATACATTTTCACACGCTACCTCATTGTGAAAACTATTGCAATACCTAAAGCTTCAGATTCTGAAAAATGCAACCAGCTATGGAGGTACTTTAAAAAGTTAAAGAGTGTAGTTATCCAATCCAATACCAAAAATTTTGTTTGTGCTCTTTCAAATGAAGTCATTTTATGAAGATTTCTAGAGCTTGTAGAAATATGTATGTTATTCATTTTATCGTCTTCGATAAGCACAATGTGACACATTAAAAATGTCATAAGAGAATTAAAGATAAGGATCTTATTTCTCATGTAGGTTTACATTAATATAACCATTTGTCTCATTCAAAAGATTTACAGCAGACATGTTGGGCAGAAAGCATCTAACCTGTATGTCCCTTATTTCATTCCTTCCCCCAAATTATTCCAAATTTATTGAAACATTTCGGAATGTTTATTGAAATTTATTGAAACATTTAGGAATGTTTCTGACTGCCTTTTTGCCTCCTAAGGGCCACAACTCATCATAAAACAAACAGGCTTACCAAAAATTATGTTAAAGTTGTGACAGAACTCAAAGTATTTAGAGGCTGAAACATACTACAAGTCCTCTGAGAGGAAGTGTACGTTACGAAAATCATCAAGGTGGTGTCCCTTTTATGCCTCTGTACTGGAAGACACTTAAGAGTATGTTCAGTTTAATTTTATACATAATTATGGCTTTCATCACAGCTGAAAGATTACTGAAATACAATACATTCTTGCTATGCAACTTTTTTAAATAGAAGAAATCACTTCCACTTTGTAGCATAACAGTAACTAGAGGAATGGAAACACAACACAACAAATATTTATCAGTGCAAAGGATGCCTCATATACAGGGATAAAAATAAATTATACCAGCATGCATAAACTCTTCATCAAGTATATGTTACATATAAGCACACAAAATGCCATAATTTATGTCTGCTATTTTATTTGAATCCAGAAAGTGACAAAGTATTTCTCTGGAGCTGTACTTTACAACAGATAAATTTAATAACAGCAAGGTGTTGGTTTATACCTTGAGTGTCTCAATCTTGGCAAACTTAGGCCCAAGAATTATGGATACTTTATAATTACTTTCCCGGTATGAGGTACAGTTCATGATCTGGAGTATTTTTAATGCTTCTTCACTGTATGAACCCCAGGAGTTTGGAGACCTAAACGTGACTCAGAACCTCAGTTTTGTGTTGGTTTTGCCTGTTTGGGATGTTACAGAAAGGCAATTTCTAAATATAGACAGGACAGCATGTGAGAAAAAATGTCTTTAGTTCCTAGAATACTGCCCAAAGCTAAAGCACCTATCCTGTAAATACCTGTGCATAATAAATTCACTTAAAACTGATACAGAAATCTTACATATCCATATTAATGCCTAAATATTTATTTTGCTTACCCAGACTGTCCTGCTCAGGTGAGTACTCTGTGCAAAGCAGATTTTCAAACTATGCTAAAAAGCAGTAGTAACTAAAAAAGCTTTCCTGAAACTTCTAAATAAGAATGAAATTAAAGTAATTGGTTCTGGATTTAAAAAAAAAACCAAACAAACAACAAACCATAACCCCAGGCTATCTGAGACTGCGGTGGTGAAACTGAAAATGAAATAACTCACTTAATCACTATTTTGCATAGCATATTGAGAGTGAAGATGAAACAAACAGAAACCAAAGGCTCTAAAATGCTTAAAACTATTCGTGATAGTGTGAGCAACGTCATTTTTGTTTTAAACCAAGATAACTGAATTGCCTTCACCTGTTAGGGCGTGAAGGAGGGAAAAGCGCTTGTTTCTTGGAAACAGAGTAACTCATTAGACTTCACAGCAGCCTTTCCAGAAACTGCAGCAATTCGGGTTTTGCAGAAGGAAGGTGCATGCTTCAAGTTCACACTTCTTAAGAATTCACCCACATCCAAAGCTGCTTCCTGTGCGATTATCCACACAGACTATTCCAAAAACCAATTCACATACAAAAATACTCCATTATTCTACAGGAGACATGCAGCAGAAGGCCCTGATTCAGCAAACAGTTGAGAGCAGACTTAAATACTGTTCTGGTCATACTGACTATCCAAACCTCAAGATCCAATCTAGCTGTAGCACGAGGGACCGATAGATTTCACAATACCCCTGCAAAGCTGAAAGAATACTGATACAAGAATTGGGAGATGACTATCACAGCGGCCTCCAGACTCTTCAGCTGGAGATTACAAGTCTAAATGCTTAAAAATACTCTCCTGTACCCTGCACAGCACAAGCCACCCCCGGGGTACGGGACTCGCTGTTCTCGGCCGCCTCCTACAGAACCCGGGGCGCCGTGGGCTCCTCCAGCTCCGCAAAGGGGAAACCTATTCCCCACACCCGCTTTCCCCGGCTTTCAACCCCAAACTACCCCTCACCTCTCTCCCCACAGCCGCCCTAACCTCATTCAGCCCTCCCCCCTTCAGGGTAAGCGCCCTTTTCAACCTCAGCCCCGGAACTTTCAATTCAGGCGAAATTTGCCCACAAAAGGCAGGGGGTGGCGGGAGGAGGAAAAGGAAATAAATTGTTTCCTGTTGCTTTAATCCCTTCAGCCGGGTTTAAGCAACGCCGCCCGGGCTGCCCTAACTGCCCGCCCGGAGCGAGCAGACCGGGAAACAGCGTCCGTAGGGGGCAGGCCGCCCGGCCCGGCCCGCTCCCCCCGGCCCCGGGAGGCGCCTCGGCGGAGGGGCGGCGCGTCACGGCGGAGAGGGGGCCGCCCGGACCCGACCCCGCGGTGCAGTGGGACAGGCCAGAGCGGGGTGGGGGCCAGGCCGCGGCAGGGGAGAGGGGCGAAGGCTACACACCCAGCAGCAGGCCGTCCATGTCAAAGATGAGGTGAGTGACCGGCCGCAGCGCGGCCGCGGATGAGGAAGCGGACATGGCGGGGCCAGCGCAGCCGGGAGCCCGTCTGGCAGCGGCGCAAGCGCGCTCCGCCGCCGCGGCGGCGGCGGGAGCCCAGGGGGAGCGGGGGAGCGGTGCCGCCCCGGGCCAAGGCCGGGCTGGAGCCGTGTGGCGGTTGCGGGCGGGTGTTCGTGGCGGGAGCGCCGTTGGGCGGGCCGGCGGCTGCCGTGCGGCGGGGGCCGGTGGCCAGCGGGGCGGAAGAGCACTTGTTTGTTTGTTTTGTTGTTCTTTTTTTAAAAGCAAACTCCATTTCTCTTCGTGGGCCTCTTCTCGTGGAGGACTTCAATTGTTAAATCGCGCTTGGTACTGCTGACGGGAGTGACTGGGGAGTTGCTCCCGTTTTGACATTTCAGACGGCGTTTCCTCGCAAAGCTTTTGCGTGCCTGTGTAGAGATTTACAAGGATAATATTACTGCTGGATCATAATTGGAGCCATAAACAAAAAGGTGCAAATCTGTGTGAAACTGTGAGGAAAGAGTAAAGTAATGGTGTGTAAACCCATCTCTTAAGGATTGCTGAGTGTGAGAATAGTTAATTGTGGGTTGTTTTGGGTGGATTTTTTTCTGAAACGTTCAAGATATTCTGAAGTGCAAGACAAGCCAGTGTTCTTGAGACAAAGCAAAATCTTCCTGCACGGACACACCATCCAGTTTTGACTGGGCAGTTGGGAGGGAGTTCCTCATCAGCCTTCCCTTTTTTATTTTTTTTATGCAGGTAACTCACTCTTGGGCACCAAGATCGCTGAAATGCAAGTTGCAGAAGCAGGCATGAAAAGAGCTGTATCAGGCTCCCAAGGTGACATACTGGCTTGAAGATATCTACTGCTCTGCAGTTCTGTGTGAAGGCAGTGGTTAGTTCCAGCTTTGCATAAGGGAAGTCCTGTCTTTTGTCTGTAGGTAGGCTGCTCAGCAATTCATTTTTTCCTGACACTGCCTTCATTTGAATTGGCAATACTTCACCATTTTAGCAAGTTAGTGGTGTTTTTTTAAGCCCTAACTGTAGGTGTCATACAATCATATTTGAATTTTAATTTAGCTCCCTTACGCATTTCACCTACCTCCAAAACCTACCTCTTAAAAGAACCCTCACCCTTCATTTGTGAGAAATATAGATACAAAGTCCTGTCCTCGTACCTCCTCCTATCTTGGAAATAAGAAGACAAATAAAACATCCTTGGCCTTTACTTCTACCTTTTTAATAATAAAACTTGACTTTCAAACAAAGTTTTTTGAGCTTTGGGTTGGTTTTCTGTTTTGTGGTTGGTTTTTTTTTGTAACTTGTCTCGTTTTGTAATGATTATGTTTGATAATGCTGCTTAGGCTTTGCCCGTGTAGACTAGAAAAAAAGTCTGTGCACAGGGCCTTAAATGTCTCTTAAAAATGTGTGCATAGTCATGACATGCATCTGTTAGTTCTTGCGTAGATTTAAGAAAACGGGTCCTGTGCTTTCAGATCAAATTTTTCTTTGTAATGTTACAATATGAGTGTTAAGAATGCCCACAGCTGTTTTGTTTCTGCAGTAAACACTGTGCAATAAGTCAATGTTCCAACTTTGCTTCAGACAGCAAATGCATTAGTTTCCTCAGTAGTCCACTTATAGTAGGTCAAATCCTAAATACAGTATGTCCAATAAAGTAATGATCTGTTAAGGGGGGGGGGGAATCATTGTAGTAATTTCAATACTTGTAATATTCTGCTATTCTAAGAACGAATGTGTTTCTGTTGTAAGGGTGTACGCTATTGTGGCAAAAAATTCAAGAGGGTGAGTAATGAGGTTGTATGGCAGTTGTACCTGAGATGGATTCATCTGCTTTCTGATTATCAAATATTCTAAAAAATCCATCTGTAATTGTATATGCTGGCATAGTAACACCTGTACTTGTTAGCAAGAAAAAGGTACATCAGTGAGGTATCTTGATTCATTGTTCTAATTAGAGAAAAGCGTTTTGATCACAACTCCACCTCCTCTGTCCTCAAAACGAGAGATATTTACTATTTTTAGCATGTAAACCACCAGTTCATCTCAGAAAACATAGGGCTTATGCAAAACTTCAGAGTATTTACAGTCGAAATAGATCCTAAAGACAACCTTTATGAAAAAAGCCCACAAAATTAAAGTGTAATACACAAGATGAACCTTTTTAGGGTTAAGTGGTCTGTGTTACAAATCTTATTATGCACATTTCAAGACAGTCAGGTTACCTGACATGCTGATGACCTCAGTTTGCTTTGCTTTACTCTGGCTCATCAGTGATAATCAGTGTAATGTTAGCTTACTTGATTCTTCAAAGCTACATTCAAACACAGGTAAATCTTCCCAATATATCCAAACTGTTTAGGTTTATTCAGTGTGACTAATTCTTCCTACTAACAGAATGAAAGGGGATGAAAGTCCAAGCACAACTTTTAATTCATGGTGGACCATAGTTTTCTAGATACACAAGTAAGTGAAAATGCTGATCTAAGTTTTATTCGAGCTGTCTTAAATATTTGTCTCAAACATCTCAGCAGTAGTATTTGGGTTTGCTTTTTTTTAAGAGGGAGTGAAAAGAAGTTGAGATTGAGAACTGTGCAGCTGATTTTTTTGTTTGCTACTTTTTTGTTATTATTACTTATTTTAAGCCTGTTTCAAGTGATGAAGACTAATAACTTTTGAGTTGTGGGAAGCATACTGTGGTGGAGGTACAGTAACCATGAAAACCGATAGTTAATTATATGCTTTTGAACCTGATGTCTGCTTATTGAGAAGGGTGAACTTGGTTTGCTGAGATGTAATCATGCAAGTAGACTTGAATCCTGCGAAGTCTGAAGAACACAGTTAACTTTATGTGCATTTTTTAATGAATTTAACTTGCTATCTAGTTACATACCAAAGCAGATGAATAAATCTTTGCCGAGTTTTAAATTTTGTGGTGTTACATATACATGCTGGATGTCCAGGTTTTTGAACAACTGTAAATTAGCTGCCTATAGGTAGCCCTTCTTAACCCAAACAAATCTATTTTCTCTGGCTTTGGAATACTATGTTAAAATAATTTTATTTTTATCGTTCTTGCATGTGAGATAAGGTGAAAATACTCAGGTGTGTATCCATGGAGTTATTAAGTATGCAACACAATGTTTTACCTACACAGTCCTTATAACCTTTCTTTAACCTTTGTATGTTTGTTTGGGTTTTCTTTACCTTGAAGCTAAAAAGTTTTCCATATCACTGAAACTTACACAACTAAGTTCTTTTCCTGGAGAGTAGAAGCTCCAGAATATGCTTAAGTGTTTTCTTAGGTAATACACTTGACTAAAACATTGCAGTTTCCTATTTCACTACTTCATATTGTGCTCGAAACATGGATTCACTTACGTATTTTTATACCATTGATAGGAGCCTCATGCACCATTTGTTTCACACAGAAATGACTGAGGTTTTTTTTTTCTTCTTGTTCTGCAGGCGCCTTGGCAAAGAGGATAAACAGATTATAATCCATTTTGGTTTGAATATTAAGAAAGAATCTAAAGATTTGAATAAATCCACTAATTTAAAAGCTTTCACAATGATTTACATGAACAGCTGTTAAACCCACTATTAGTAACAAATTACTTGGAATGACTTAGAGTTAAATGTAATTTAATTCAGGTATCAGCTGAGATTCTCAACAGTTACTATAGTTGAGCCTATAAGCCCTCAGAAAATGAAACCCCTCCCAGTGCTGGACGTCACCAAACAAGAGCTTTTCACCCAGAGAATATGAATTAAGTGAATGTTATTGTTTCAGTTCATGTCTTTATGGCTGCAAAAGGGAAAATGAGCATATGTCCTAAGGCAATGAAATAATGCCATACACCTGCTGATCTAAGTCATGTTTTATTGATTACGTAAGTCAAAAAGGAGTATATCCTCTTTAATGAATCATATGGGTCTTCTTACAGCCAAGCAAGTAGTGGGGAGAGCCATCCATTTTCTGGATTTTGATATTTGCCACCAATTTCAAGGAGTTAGTTACAAAGAAAGATGATGTGTTATGCTTCAGGAGAACAAAATGAAGAAGATATGTGTTGGTCATCTATAAATTTAGATGAGGCACTGTAAACAGGTTCTTAAGCAGTAATGAGGGGTGAAATTCTAGAAAAGCCAACCAAGCACACAAGAGTGAACAAGGGATCTAAGATATTTTTAGATGTTAACTGCTGTATTTACTGATGGGATCGTACAACAGAACAGTTTCTGAAGATAGGAAATGAAGGCTTACTGCCATGCTTCAGGACCTTTTTTCATTTCCATTAAAGTCAGTGAGAATCATTTTCTCTCCTCTATGGCTTGTGAATCAGCTTTTTAACATTGTTTTTGATCTTCCAGTACAACACTGGCTGCACACAGGTAAAGTGTTCAGGTGATTAGCAGTGTCGTAACTGAAATCCTGAAGTGCTTAATGGGTGGGTCCTGCTTAGCCTTAAACTATCAAAGATTAGGGCAGAAGGGATTGCATCCCCAGATAAGACCTGAAGTGTTGTATCTTGTTTTGCTTATCCTGTGTGATATGGGCTTCCTCGGTAAGATTATTTGCAACTTTTATTTATTTATCTAACTTTCCATTATTGCAGTGATTGTGCAAAATACTGATTGTGCTTTTGGTTTTCTTTCTTGTCTGCATGTGAATTTTATGGCTATATTTTTTTTCATTTTACTACAGTTTGATTCTTACAGATTATAGGAGAAATTTTGTGGTTTTAGTGCCATGTGGAATACACATTCTGTCACCCTTCCTGAGCAAGACATCTATCACTTTGTTGCCAGCATTAAGGGTGGAACTGAATGCAGTCACCCTTCCAGTGGTCCCTTTCAGTCCTGTGTTCCTAAGCTCAACCTCTTCAGAGGCTGCAGTAATTACATCTTCAGCTGGAAAAGAGAGAGAAGGAATTGCGATTCTCTGGGTCACAAGGTCTCTGAGCCACAAATCTGTAATGTTCCAGATTCAGGTTTTATATGTGTATTCCCCACTCAGCGTGCAACAAGCTGGAGAGTTGAATCTCCAGAGCTCACACGTTCTGCCTACTTTGTGGGTGCATGCCCTTACAATTTCGTATCTACTGAGAAGAGTTGAGCAGAGATAAATGAGCTTGCTGACACTCAGCCCAGAATGTCTACGTGATCAGGGTAAACATGCCATCAGCCTAGGTAGTTGTTGGAGGTCAGCTATTGTACAGTACCACAACCTTTCTTTTTTTGCAGTGATTCTACCAGTCTGAGTGTCTAGATCTGTCTAGCCAGAGAAGCCATAACACTGTACTGGAACATATGAAGTAGCAACTCTGATCAGGAAGCAGAAATGGTGGGAAGGGAGAGGAGAGGGAGCAATGCCAAGCAGACTTAGCCAGCTGCTTCTTGAGTCTCTATTGCAGCTGAGTTGTATTAGATATATAGAGTGTTCTTGACTAGGGGAGTTGGGATTTTCCCTTGGCTGCAGGCGTTAGCGTACCTCTCAACCAAGTCATAATTCCCTTTTGGGAATTCTGCTCTTCCCTCCTGAAGCTACTGCCCTCTCTTCCTTCCTACATGTGCAGACATGTAAACACGCACTGGTAGTATACAGTTGTGGACAGCCAATATCAAATATGCTTTGTGAGCACTAGCATGTAGGGCACTGACTAATTTTTGGGTGAGGAAATAGTCCCTTCGTTAGGTTGTCCACCTACTTTTAAGTTAAGCGTATGTTTGCATGCCTTGAGGAATTAGGTTCAGGTTTTTTTAATAAAATGTATAAGAAAGTAACGTAGCCTTATTTCTTATTTTATACTTTGAACTAAAATTTTCTTAGCAAAAAATCAGTAACAGGTACTTGTTTTCATAAAATATTTGTAAAACAAGAAACACCACTTGTAAATTCTGGTACAGTTAGATATTAGGGATACCTACAAGGAAGCATGTAGTGTTGTCAAGCTGGTGAGAACTTGATTTTTTTTTTTTTTTTTTTCTGAAGCCAGCTAGCTCCACCTACTAAGTACATCTCAAATATTTCATCTTGGGTTCTGTAAGGTGAATGATTGCTCACGGTGACACTGCAGGACTGAAAGATTCCTCGATTTTCATTTTATGTGTTTATATATAGCTAAGACCACAAGAGATGTTCAAGATCTAGATGAATTCTTTTCATTGAGACAGAATTGTATATGCTTAAAATGTCTGCCCAGACATTATGCCTAAAATTTTCTAACTCTTTCGGTGAATCTTTTGCTCTACTAGAATATCCCATGCTGTTGGTTTGTGTTTTTTTTTTTTTTTTTGATTTAACAAACTTTATTCCTTTAACCTTTCCACATAATTTACGCTTTCTGAAGCTTTTAGCATTTTAATTGTTCTTCAGAATTCTATTTTTTCTGTATACTTAGAGAAGTCCAGCATGCAGGTAAATTTTTGTAGCTGTGGGTTTTATAAGTGAAAAATAAAAAGGCCATCTTCTACTAATAGACTGCCTTCTTAGTTCCAGATACAGAATGCCTTTGAATTAACATAAGAACTGAATTACCATTTTTGCCATAGTTTTATTTTGTTCACTGATGAATGATTTGTAATTCTTACAAATATTTTTTACTACTGCTGCTTAGTCAGGTTGTTCCCCATTTTGTACCAAGACAAAAGCTAAAAATTTTGTTTCCACTTGTCCAATTTAAAATTTTCTTTATGGATCACTTCTAGCTGTATCCTCATTAATTAAGAATAGTCAGTGTTTTATTTCACTGAAGGAGATCAGTGGCAACATATCTAGCCCATGAAGAGCTTAATACCTGTTCATACAGTTTGAAAGATTTTTCTGCGTTTTAAAGTATGAAAAATGATCTATTATCTTGCAAGTCTGATGAAGCAGCTGTCTGCAAGAAGCTATGTTACAGAATGAATTGTCGTATCACTGTTTCAAAAATGTTGCATTTGTCATTTAGACCAGTGGCTGCTACAAGCAATAGGGAATTAGTATTATATTAATGACCAAGTTTGACAACGTAGCTCCGTAATCTGTTTTTCACTGACTTTTCTTTTTTAGGCCAGCAATTATGTGCTCATCTAGAAAAATTAGACTAATGCAATTTTCCAAAAGCTATTAACAAGACTTCTACTATTAAGATGGCTGTATATCCTAATTAAGTAGGGTGTGCCATCCAGAGACTAGCCACCTTGTGTTGTGGTCATGAAGTGAGGTAGGGTTAGGCTGTATTCTTGAGTTACAGAGCTTGGAGGAAAGCCTACGTGCTTCAGGAAGCATAGAGCTTCACTCGGTAGATGGCACTCTTGTCACTGAATCTCTGCCAACGTCTTCCGGGGTGGTGTCTGCACTAAAGCTTTTTAAAGTTGGTGGAAATACAGTAAACCCTTGAGCACTTGCAATTTTTTAATATATTCAGCTGGGTGATTGTTGCTTCTTGAAGGATGTACAAAGGGTGGGGACCTGCAAGTTCATCTACTTATTCCGACTTCATCAAATCCAGGAAATATATGAAATACATTATCTAGTAGATCAAATGAAATATGTTTTTCCTGTTTGTTCACGTCCATCTTTCTTTAAAGATCCTGTTCTGTGTGTGACTTGAGGTAGCGTGGCATAACTGATATGTTCATTCAACTAAACTCCTATATGTAAGTCTTAAGTTAAGCACAACCATAGAAAAAAAAAAAAAAACAAACAACATTAGACCGTGTCACTGAGTTCCATACATAAAAGCCACTGTGGCTTCCTTAGAACTGCACAAAGTCCTCTGCAATCCACAGATTTCACAAGTTCATATAACGATTCTCCTACATCCTTCAGGATAACTACATGGCTACAGAATTTCTAGAGTGAAACTTGTCACTGGTGGTTTTGGACTAAGCTGAAGAATGAATGACATTTAAAATCTTTTTTCACTGACGATTTGTTGCAGAATAAATATCCTCTAGCATCCAGTAGTCCAATTTGTACGTACAAAGTCCCTAGGAACAGCAAGCTGTACCTTTTAATTTTGGATATGTGTGATTTTTCAAAATTATCTTCTGAAATTAGTTAAGTTCCTTGGGATTTACTATGATAAGAGAAGTTAACAAATACCATTTGTTCCATTTTTAGCTCTGTTGGTGTATTTCATTTGAATCCCTGTTAAATGCAAGTTTGTATTAGCAGATTTATGTGGAAGCATAAGCATTTAGATGTGCACGAACATTCAGCTGGTCTCAGACAACAGTGTTCTTTATCATGATTTGTTTTTATAAAGATCTATGTACTGTACCTGGTAGATGAACAATTAGCAGTGTGATTGAGTTCAATCCTAAATTTTTAAAGCTTTCGCAGAGATGTTTTGATGAGCTGAGACAAAAGGTCTGCCTCACGGCAGCTCTCCCCTTCCACTAGATTCCAATAAATGCAGTCATGCATCCTTCTGTCTCCTTCCCAAACACTATTTAAAAAATAATTTCCTTTACCAATTTGATGAGTTGAACTCTGTTATACATATGAATGTTCATATATAAATAAGTAGATAGTCTCCCACTTGGTGACCAGAAGACCAAAGTATCTTAAAAAACAATGTTTCTAACATTACCAAAGAAAAAACAAGGTTGGACTCTTGTGTTCATATCCATGTGGAAAAAAAAAGAAAAAACCCAAACCACAAAAACACTCATTGGTCAAAACAGATAATATAATCCCTTAAACAATATAGATCTGTTCCATATCGTTGGAGAATATGTTACTGGGTAATGTAGTACCCTATTTACCATACCCTAATTGCAGCTTCCCTGTTAGCATTTCAGTTTTCAGTCCTACTTATGCTTTGAAGTCATTGAGTAACTGTCACTTTAGCACCCTTTCGTGATTTCTAATCAAACATGGAGAAGAAACCCGAAGAAAGAAAAACCCTCCATTCAGTCTTCATTCAGTGCTCAGATTAGGATAGGAGGGGGGGAGGATGTTTGTTTATTCACTTGTTAACTCATCGTAATTTTGTGCATACTGTTTTAGTTAGAATGAATAGATCTTTTTATGCTGAATTTTGTTTTTCCCTATCAAATGCCTTGAATTGTCACATTAATTAGCGCAGGCAAGTCTGCTTTTTGTTCAATCCATCTATATTTTGGCATACATATCCTTGTTTTGTCACCACTTTATTCTAATTTACATGATCACAAGTTTTTTTAATTAAAAAAGTTGCTTAATAATTTGTTTTAATAAAATTTATTATAAGTAAATAGTTATTATTATAGATCTCTGAAGAGTTGCAGTGTATGTACATAACAAACTTGGTGAAGTACAAATATTTTTGTGTTTTGCCAATGGATGTTGCATCTCATCTGTTGTATCTCTCATACTGCTTCCTATGCCTATATGAAGGATTTTTTCTCAGAACCTTCTAAGATATGATTTATCTAAAAATATGGTGATAATCAGAGATTAAAAACTAGCTGGTTATTTTAGGGAGGTTGACAAGATTTTTTAAAATTGTCTTTATTTTCACTTGTTAATGCTTTCTGGAAGACAGTAGGTGCAGAGTTTTTCAAAGGTTTAAGGTAGAGCTAGCATTTCCTATTTGTATTTGAGACAGAGAAAAGGTTGGCAATTTAAAGCTGTTTCAAAGCTGTTACAGTATGAAGTTATTTTAAAGTAGAGGGAGGAAAAACGCAGGAGAAAAGCTCTGAATAAGCTGTACTGATTTCTTGAACCACAGAAAAACATAATTTAAACTTTGCATTTAGACAGCTGTTCAAAAGCATTGGTTCAGTTTGATTTCTCTCAGTCATTGTTAGCTTCAATATTTTGCCTGGAAGAAAAGTAAAATGTTATATTTAGAATGTAAGGCTTGGATTCTGTTAAGTTGCAGTGGCATTGGTTGTCACACATCTTTGGACATACATCTTTCTCTGATCAAGTTTCCTTATGAAAAATACATAAATTGGGGTAGAGGGAGGAGAATAATACATGAACTAGCTGGCACTTTTCAAAGTTTAATGAATGATTTTTCATATTAGGGTCCTTGAACTTCCTGGGAGCAGTCAATTTGTGGGGTCACATACAGTTTCTAAGAGACTGTGTAGTGAGAAAACCAGAATGGTCTATGGTATACAGTATTTATGTAGAGAGAATTTCTAAATAGTTCTGTGCCTGAAATGGAAAGGTTTGAAAACCACTGATCTGAAATTATACTTAAAAAGGTGTTTTTATGCAGTTTCTCAGAAGTTGCTATGTAGGTATTCTGCAGGAACGCTTACCATGTGTACCAAAGGCAGGAATGTACCTGAGATTCTGGCACTGTCCTTGTTTTCCAAAAATATGAGGCAAAGTCATTAGCATTTGAAAAGGCTAACAGGAGATCTTCAGCAGCAAACCGAAACAAGTGTCTTGGTTAGGCATGTGTATATACGCATTATGAAAACATGTTGAGATTGTTTCCTACTAGTGAAGTAGTGTCTTATCAAGAAATATTGTTGACATTGTATAATAAGTTGTCTTTTTCAGTGTTGTCCTTCTTTCTTCCTCTCCACCCTTCTGTTTCAGTTCACGTGACTGGACTTTGTACCCATTTACCGATAATAAGTGCGCAGCCATCTTGTTTGAAAACTAAAGGCAGAAACTGAAACAATTCCGTACTGCAAGGTAAAATGCCCCTCCTACCCCAAAGTCTATTATTTGTGTATAGCTTCATTGTAAACATTGAGGTCATGTATAGTTGGAGTTTATATTCGTTCACAACTCAAAGGAAATTCTTCATGGCAGGAAATTAGCAATTATGAGAAATAATAACATATGCAGTGTTGTCTTTTCCTTATTAACTTAAGGCAATGTATTTTATATAAGAAAGAAAAAAAAAAGGATGATAATAGTGTCTACTCTTGTCCGTAAGGTACTAGTGACTATAGTGGCAATTTATTTTATAACAAAATGCACTTCATTATTAGGTATTGCAATGGAGTAGAACATTCTCTGCTTACAATGGGTTAAGAAGAGTATAAGCTTTACTTGAATTGTGAAAGCATTTTGAACAAAAAAGAAAGCAGGGTGTTTGTGAACTAGAACATTTTTCCAGCTGTGCAACAGTGGTTTTTCTCTTACCACTTAAGCTCTAGTTGTTTAAAAAGTAATGTTGAAAGTGTACGTAGTTTTGGTTACAGACTCTGTTTCAAGAATCAAATGGATATGAATTGTTAAATAGTTTTGGAGGGGGTTAGGTTCTGAAATAAGCTTGTAGTTTTGAAGTGACTCTGGTTTGTATGCAGTGTATATAATCTGACAAAATCTGTTTGATTCAAAGGTGGAAGCCTGCAAAACTTAACTGTAACTTTGTAAGTGGTATTAAATAAATCTAACCTCCTCTTTTGTAATCTCATACACACCCAGCCTGCTAACTAGGGGTAAACGCAGCTACTGAGGGGGACAGTATCTATAACAGGAATCACTGAGATAGAGTATGGCAAGGAATAATAGAGAAAAAGATAAGGAAAAAAACCATCACTCCTGATTTGGTTGTATCTGCCAGGCTTAAACAGAACAACTACATTTGGATGACCACACTGAGACAAGAAGAAGAAAGATGAAAGAGGAGAAGCCTATTTAACCAAAACAAGTGTTGAACAGAATCTGACTACACGTATTGCTTGCTATGCAGTTTTGTAATGACTTGTTAATAATATGGATTCCATACATCCTGTTTTCTTTTTTGTTCAAAATGCTTTCACAATTCAAGTAAAGCTTATACTCTTCTTAACCCATTGTAAGCAGAGAATGTTCTACTCCATTGCAATACCTAATAATGAAGTGCATTTTGTTATAAAATAACAAAATCCTCTTTTTTTTGTTGTTGTTGTTGTTGTTAATGTTTCTGTTCTGCACTGCTGACAGAACTGGCAACTATGATGAAGAAAATTAGAAGCTGTTGACATGGATTAGTCATTTACAAAAGTTAGTCTTAGCTACGTAAGAAGCGTCACATCTCCAGTTCATATAAGTTGTTATAGTAGACAACTGGATATGTTGTCCATTATAGCAGTTGTCTAATAATAGCAGTAAAGTATTAGTCCTGAAAAATGCATGTTGGACAGAGGGAAAGACATGTTGGTTTTCACTGATGAGCAGAATCCATCCTTTAAAAACATAAGGTTGTGTTGTACCTAAAGGCACAGAGTGAAGGAAAATGTCCTGTCTTAAAAACTTATTTAAAGACATTCTGATACGGTTGAAAAAGCATGTTATTCACTTCAAACATACTTGGAGCATGCTCCAGTCCAGGCCAAAAGATAATGAGACCCCTGGAGCTATTATTGAGAAACTGTTCAAATGTTAAAAGGAAGTTAATACTGATGTACCACAAGAAAATGTGTACCACAGGAAAATGGAAAAATTGCCTTTTTGGAATACTTTTTATATTTATTTATGCTCTTAAAATGTCATACAAAATAAGGTGAAAATGAAGTGAAGTCTTGAGCTAATGATAATTTTCATTTTGTCGTGTTGGGATTTTGCCTCTTAGTTCCTATGTGCAAAGGGATGGTGTTCTGTTTTAACAGCAAGAATTTACAAGTTTCCTAGAGTCCCTATGAAAGAAGGGAAGGAAGAATTAGAGAAAAGAAAGGGAAGGGGAGGGAGAGCGGAGGAGGAGGGGAGGGAAGGAGCAAGAGTTTTCTGCTCACACAGGGCAGAAGGAACCTGGATACCTTGTGGCTTAAACTGCTGATTTTCCTGTTTTTCCTTCCTCATTTTAAGACTTTCATTCTAATTGTTGCCTAATCCTATGATGTTTAAATTCTATTCCTCAAATATTTTGCCAAGCTAAGTATATTCACAATTTTTTTTTTCTTGATGGGGGAGTAAGTCAGTAGTTTCTTTGTATGCTTACTGAAATTAGTAATAATCAAATCTTTGGAATTGGGATAAAAAGCTCACTAATGTATATGCCTTATTTTGTAAATGTCTTTGCCCTTTGGCTTGCACATTTTTTAGAAGATTCTGATCTATGTAGTTTGCAATCAGGCAGCTATATAACCACCATGCAGCTAATAATCCTTCTTTTCCTAATTGTACAAGTGTTCTTTCCAGGGTAAATATTTTCCTAGTTTGTAAGACCTCCTAATTTCATGATCTTTGCCTTTTGTTTACAAATCTGTTTTCCAGTAATTGTATTTGATTTTAAAGCTATTTTGTACTTTTAGTGTTTACAATGAATAAAGCTAGTGGAGTATCTCTGCATTAGAGCTGCTTAGAAAATGGCTTACCATCTTACTCCCTCCCCTTCTGCACCTGTTTCTGAAGCTTTTTTTCACCATGTTAATTGGGGAAAAATAAAAATTATGAATGGATAATTCTATTCTCTTTGTTCTAATTTTGCATGAGGTCATAAAAAATGGTTGGTTTGGGGGTTAATCTTTTAACCCTATTCAAAATAATATAGTAAAAATATCTCCTGGCCCAAAAGAACAACAAAAGTTGTTTGGTTTCAATTTGTAAATGCTAAACAAGCTATTTTTCTAGGTGTAAAAGTGAAGGAGAACAATTTCATTTTAAAATTGCTACATTTTAAAAAACTTCTTTATTTTTTTTTTCCCCACTAGAAAGATTTTTGTCAAAAAAATTCCAAACAATTTGTCATAAGATATGTTCATGGCTATTTGCAGAATAAGGACATACTATTCCCTGAATATTAGTTGTATGACAGAAGTAACATAAACCAGATTTTCCTTTGTTTTAGAAACTGTAGAGAAGGAACTTGGTCTTGAATAAGCAGCTACACTTGTTTATTTTAAATGTCTCTTACTTGTGCAAATTAAGAGGAAGGAGAAGCTATTCATTTATGCCTTGTGAACCTCCTGTTTACACCCGCAACACCATAAGTCAGTTGATCTCAAATTGAATTACTTTTTACTTTAAAAGCTTTGCCATTTCTCTCCTTGGTAAAAGGTTCACTTTTAGAATCTAGATGGATTGGATCACAGCAAAGAACCTTTTGGCTAATGGTAATCAATGAAAGTAATTTGCCATTGGATCCATTCATCCCTTTTCATTTTAAATGTGATGGGTTGGCCCTGGCTAACAGCCAAGCACCCACACAGCTGCTTGCTCACTTCCTTCCCCCCCTCCCCAGTGAGACTGGGGAGAAAACAGGAGGAAGAGGAGTGAGAAGACTCATGAGTTGAAATAAAGGCAAGGAAATCACTTACCAAGTATTGTCACAAGCAAAACAACTTGGGGAATTTAACTTAATTTATTCCCGGGTACCATAAATATTTAATTGCTGATTAGAGTATTGGGAAACAACAAAAACCCCCAAACATTTAAACATGCAGGAAAAACACCTTTCCTCTCACTTTCCCCGGCTCAACTTCAGATTCTTCTCTTCCACCTTCCTAGTCTCTACTTCACACCTTCACTCTAGACATCTCCTCCTGCCGTGTTACTGCTGCCGGTTGCACTCAGTCTCCTCAGCAATGGGTAGCACAGAAGGATGAAGTCAGTGCTTAGCCATTTCCCTCTGCCACTCCTTGTTGCTCACTTTGTTCCTGTCCTCTGGTGTGGGCCCTCCACGGGCCACAGTCGCTTTGGGCAAGTACCTGCTGCAGTGTGGAGGGCGTCACGCTGCTCTGTCCTTGTTCCCTCCTTGTCCTCTCTCTCTGCCCCCCACCTTCTCTCTGTGTTCCTTCCCTCCAGTCTTTTTTGCCCTTTCTTAAACATGTTTCCCCAAGGTGCCACCAGCTTGGCTGATGGGCTCAGCTGTGTCCTGCAGTGGGTCCGTTGCAGAGCTGGCTGGAACTGCCTGTGTTTGGCGCAGGGTAGCCCCTGGTCTCTTCTCACACAGGCCCACCCTGCAGCCCCCCACTGCCAACACATTGACACCTTCATCCAATACATTACCATGAAAAGGTGGCATTGGTTTCAGTAGCTTGGTAAACTGAGATAATCTGGATGCAGATACAAGTGATATTTTGTTTTGATAAACATGGGAGACATGTTTTTTTCTTATACTCTAATGCTTTTTCTAATACGTATTCTTTCTAATAGCGTTTCTAGTAAAGAACGCAAAGGTTGGACATAAGTAATAGTCCAGACACAAGCATCTCCTCTCAATTAGTTTACCTACCTGCTAATACGGCAGTTCTTAGTCTCTGCAATGGGACAGATTTAACAGCTCCTTGCAGGCAAATGAGAGGGCTGCTTACAGTACCCCTTTCTCCATCAAAAGATCTGAGTATATCTATGTAGTATGATAAGTACACGGTTACTCTCTCTTCTCCTATCCCTTGCGTGACAGGACAAACATGTGCATCACTGTCCCATGATTAGAATGAATGCATCCCCCTGTGGTGTGATGAGGGTCAGGGGAACATGTCTGATACTTGAGCATGTGAGTAGGTACATTCCAGTGACATGACCAAAATCTACACTATCCATGTGAATCACTGGATAGTGCCCATGCACATTAACAGACTTTTTCTTGTCATATGTCAGGAGCTAAAGTGTTTTTTCTTCTGTGACAAGGACCTCATGAAAGAAGGTAGTAGGACTTAGTAATGACTGGCCAGTCACAGGTTGTTTTGGTTGCCTTGTGTGTGTGTAGCCCTTAGGCAAGAGGGCAGCAGGGAGTAGGCTGTGAACCACAGTCAGGCTGAGCTCACAGTGTGTTGCTTGGTCACCTCTGACAACAGCTTCCTTGAAATATCATCTGGCTTGAGTAACAGTGGGGAATGTAATTTCTATTCTGTCAGAACACTATCAGAGATAAAGTTTATTTGTCTTATCAGACTTGTGATTGTAACCTATATACAGGGTTGACTACAGCTGACTTCAATCAGAGAATTACCAATATTCCTATAAAATAATCCTTGCTTTTGGGTGCAATCACTCTTATATCAAATATCTTTTGTTTGAGAGTAATGAAAGAATAAAATATTTAAGATGGAATATTCATCAGATTGCTATACAATCTGGAAAGGAAAAATACTTATATGCATCCCTTGGAGGAAAATTTTGCAACCAAAACTCATGAAGAGTTGTCCCTAGTTCTCAAATTTCAGTGGAATTACTCACAGAATAACAAACTGTTACACCAGTAAGGCTGGTAGAGCACGTTATACTAATTGAAAAATGTAGTGGCTGTTTATTACATAAAGTTGTTTTTTCATATTTTATGCTGAGCGCACACAGGCAACCCACTGTCAAGGTGGGATTTATTTCATGTAGCTTTATTCCTTTTGTATACATCTAGTCTAAACTAGTTGTTTAGGCTCTCTTTCTAGTCTGTGGAAAAAGACCATGAGCATCACTTCCAACATTTCATTATACTAATCTTAAGAAGAGATGAATCATTCTCTTAAGGTGCCTGTCTCTTCCTATTAATTAGAGAGGAAGCCTAGATAATCAGCTCAGACTAAATTCATAACTTTAAGATGAAAAAATTCAGATGGATTGGTTTGCACCATGAGTGCCTAGTTGACATGGGCCATCTAGGCATTTAACTTCTACATGGGTAAAATTAATATTGGCTGAATGCAGCCTTTTCTCAATTTTTGTATCTGGTACAATCAGCTGTATTGAGAGCCCTTGAGTGTTATCATAATACAAGTATAGATAACAATTGAGCTGTTTTAAAAATAATAATCCCACACTTTGAGAACAAAGTAATGCAAATGCAACTTCTGTTTTCTTTAAATGAAACATCCTTTTGGAAATAGTATAACATACTGGATCATTTTATTGATGTGCTACTTGCTAGCTTTATCTAGCAAAGAAAAATTAACTGGCCATTTCACTGTATTTTCTCTGGTAAACCACTTTGACTGGAAAACTGGTTGTAGATAGAGGAATATTATGTTGTAAAATCCAAATCTTTGATCTTGACATCCAGAGGATGCCAGTGAGTAACTCAGGGGAGAAAGATGGGGGGGGTTTGAGGGTTTGAGTTTTGAGGGTTTTTTTTTTCCTCCTGTTAAGTTTCATGTTTTCCTCTGATAGGCATTTAAAAACTACCATTTCAGTGAAAAAGGCTTAGAAACTGCTTTCAAATTGAATGAAATTAAAATCTAGTGTTAAGTGGTTGGCCATTCATTTTACTGTCCCTCCAAAGACTTACAGCAGGACTTACACACCAACCTTCATATCTATGTACTATCCCTGTGAAGGCAGTGTATTGGTAGAGTTTAGTGTCTTAGTCCCATGTTATGTTTAATTAGATGTTTTGTTTTGGTTTTTTTTCCTTTCTAAACATCTTGTGGACTATTACTTTGAATATGAATGGAAACTTGGAAGAGACCAATTTGACTATAGTTGGGTGAAGGTGAAGAGACTGTAACCAGTCAATAAGATGAAGCTATGGTTTATATGTTGGTGCAATTCAAATGGACATAATGAAACTCTTCTGTTAATTACACGTGTAAGACTCACAGTCCTGCAGAGCTGTACAGTCTTCATCTGCTTATCATAAAAATGGAAGTACAAAATCATCTTATCATAAAAACAGAAGTACAAAGTTTTAGTCACACAAGTTCTTCTTCCTCCATTTGGCACTCTTGAAGAAGGCAGTATCAAAAATAGTCATTTCACATATCTAGCTCTGGTATATTAAAAAAAAACCTGACTCAGCTTTCAAAACTATTAATTAAGCTAGATATCATTGATGCGTTTAGCTAAGCCCTCAAAGTATGTAAGCAAGTGTCACATTACATTGGTTAATATAGCGTTATAAAGTTCGTACTCTAATAGGCATACACATTAAAGCGAATACTTAATAATAGCATATGTCAACAGCTTTACACATCAGTCAGCATCATGTGATATTTGCTGAAGTTGATACGAATTTCAGAAACAAAGCTTTCTCATCTCTCTCATCTTTCTGTTCCATCAACATCTAATGATAATTTATTATATATTTACATTAAACACAAAATGTATGCAGGGAGATACAGACTGCAAATCCTTGTGAAGTGGTGAACTGTAAAGACAGAGCAGAGCTGCATCCTTCACACCTGCTCACCCATTTTAGTAATGTGCAATTACTGAATCTGAAAAATTTCTTTTAATTGTTTAGAACACTTGTCTGGTTTCAAGGAAGTGACATGACACAGTCACTAGTAGTTACTCATGATTAGCTTTTTTTTTTTTTTAAATTAAAAGATTTTTCTCTTTCAGTATGATGCATAACTGGCAAATAAGATGACTACCTGTGTTATCTTGTGATTCTCCTTTATTATATTGCTGACCAGAGCCCATATTCAAAATTATCTTTCTAATGAGCATTTGGCTAACAGCAGGAATATTGTGAAACAGTAATCATGGAAAAGAGTATATGCTCTAATACGTGTATGTGATTATACAGTTTTTTTATTACAAATAAATGGATGGCATTATATCACAAAAGATAATCTTATCTTCCATTCAGGTTATAATTTACTACGAGAAATAATGTTTATTATTTATTCGTACTGCCATTAAGTTCTGTAATATAGTTGAGATGAAACTAGCAAATTTTTGAGAGACCATTTTAAAAAGATACTTAAATTGAACTTATATCTGATGGAGACTGTGTGGCTTCATCTCTATTTGATTCAGACCCAGTTATTAATCATGCTTGAACAAGAAACATGATTGTTTGTTCTGGTGTTTTTCCCAGCTCATGTTAAGTGAAATTTCTGTCTTAGAATGGGACAACTCTTAATAAATTAAATACAGATTTTCATTTATGTACATAGTTACCTGAAGATGCATATTGAAATCTAATGGCACTTTTCAGAAAAGCATTCCAGCTTTTTACTAGCACAGATACCAGTTTACAAATAGAGACAGACCCAGCCCTCTTTACCCACACCATGAGAGAGCTGAATGCAAACCAGTTCCAAGCTGGAAAACAAATAGTCGTCCTAATCTGGCACTGAATCTGAGGTGCCTAACCAATAGGTAGGATGGAAGATTCCTGTGTCACTTGGGCTTTTCTGGAAAAAAAATACAACAACTAATAAGCACATCAAATGTGCTTAGACCTGAATAAACAGGAGGAGCATGTCTGGCTTTGAGGGCTGGAGAGGATTCTGAGAAGGTATCTTACCAAGAAGGAGGAGAAATAGCAAAATATTGAAAAAATCAGCATTAAGAAATAGTGAGTTTACACTATGAAAATAAATATTAGAAGCAATCGTATTAATGAGATTGAGTTACCAATGATCAATTAGGATGCTGTAACTGACTTTTTGCACAGTTTTAGCTTGTTGCAAGTGTAAAGTAATGTTTATTTGTCTAAATGAATTAGCATTAGGAGCAAGGCAAAAGTGTATGGTTTTATTTCTCTTTTCACAGTCATATGACATAAAAGATGCAACAGATACGACTGACTTGTAAAGAGAGGAATTAATTGAGAGACCTGAATGAATCTTAAGCTGATACCAGAAAATTATTAATAGTATATAACATTACTATTTGTTACAATTTAAAAACTTACTGTTTTGTTTCTCAGGAAGCTGAGGAATTTCTCTTTCCAGAACCTTATGGAGGGCAGAGTTGTCTTCTAGTTTGTTTACAGTGTGATTTTTATGACTCTTAGGTAAATTTTTGGAGTTATGACATTCAGTTAAGCAAGGTAAAGTCTTTTGGTTTTTTGCTTACCACTTAAGGATAGCACAGCATTTTTTAATGACGTGATTATCTTCAAATGTTGCTTATTTAATCAGAAAATGCTATACCTTCAAGGATAAAGTATATTATGCATTTTCTCAAAGGCTTCTGTTACATTAAAAGGGTAGTTTAGAGATAAATTGTTTAATCAAACTGAATAAAAATGCTGGGATGATTCAGCTGGGAAGAGGGCTTTGAAAGTTTCATATCATTGTTTTTGTAAGAGATACTTGTGACTGTAGTAATCAGCATAAGGATGAAACAACTAGCCATATCTTGACCCAGTTAGCCTGGGGGCAGGGAAAGACAACTCTTCAGCTTCTATATGATTTGCCAACATTTTTTTAATGTAGAAAACTAAAACCTAAAAGAAATGTTTGGTAAATTCATATGAAATATCAACAAATAGTGGATTATATCTATTGTTTTCATCCATTTGTTCTTACATATTTATACTTAATTTGTTTTAATACAAATAAAAAATATTAGAATCCCAATAATGTAATTTGAATATACATAGAAAAAGTAGGATATTTGTATATATACACCCACATGCATGTGCAGATGTGTATGTCGACACATCTGTGTATGTATGCGTTTATGTATGTTCATATACAATGAATAAAGTACTGTAGTTTGAAATAGCACGTATGAAATATGAATTCCTATATGGCTCTTGTAGGAAATTAAGCACCACCTTAAATCTACTCAACTTAGCAGCTACCCGGGGAAGAAAGGAGGTACTATTATTCCTATTATACCACAGGAAAAGTGAAGATGGGGTTAAAAATTGCACTTGCGTGTCCTACATGCAATTAAGCAAAAATGTTGCCACCTGAATCTAGAACATAGACCTTCAAAGCTGAAGCCTGCTGCAGGGATATCTAAAGGATGTTGTGGAAGTGAAAAAAAGAGCAAATTGGTTCAATGCAAAAAAAAAAAAAGTTACTTGGTTCAAAATGTACTAAAACAAATTCATGAAGGTAAAAAGATCCCTGGGGACCTATACAGTGCTATAGCTACAAAGCTAGAAGGGCGCACTAGTAAAAGAACATACTTGCCAAATTTCTTATGTTCTTTCCTCAAGCATTTGGATTTGCTGCTGTTAAAGACCAAATACTAGGTTAAATGAAAGCTTCATCTCATTTGGTGCAATCATTTTCATGTTAGGTCTTCACATGCCTGTCTTTTCACTATTAAAAACACTGGTGTGACACAGATGAGCCTCAGCATTCTCAGAGCCTCATTCTTCTCACGTCCTTCCCTTTTTACTCCTCTGTACTTCTTTGCTGTTCTCTGTTCCACTCAATTTCATCCATCCAATTTTTCTTGCTTTCCAAGCACATCCCTTCATGATGCATGAAAGTCTGCTGCAGAAAGAGTACACCAGAGAAATCGGAGTTGTTAGGATTAATTTTTTTTCCTGTTTCCATGTTGATTTCACTTCAGGAACATGACATAACGTGGAGGCAAATAGGCCAATGCAGGAAAGTGTCTACAGATACTCCTTCAGATTGGTGGAATATCCAGCAATATTGTAACATTTTTTTTGTTGATTTGCAAAATGAGAAGTGGAGGTACAAAACGAGTCTAACTTCTCCAGGAATAGATCCAGACAATAAGAGATTTTCAGCCACTTTGCAAATGACAATGATGCAGTTGACACTGGACACAGCTGTTGTTAACTTTGCTGTGTAGATTTATTTAAAATATTATATGAAGAGGCTATATAACATATATAGCAGAAGATTTTAAATTTTGACGAAGGTGATTAACTTTCTTAGGTATTTTGGTGAATAGGTTATTTTCCTGCTGATGTTGTATCTACACAGACTTGAAATCGCTTTAAAATTCAGATGAATTGCAGTCAGTTAATTTCTAAGATATTTCACTCGGTTTTTTAGATTTCTTTCATTCTGGTAATTTGATGAGGGGTTGGTTACGTGCATCCCACCAAGCAGGACTTGGGTAGTGTTTTAGTCTTCAAGTTTGAGTATGTATTTTCCGTGTCCAAAACGAAGTAGATTGCGTCCCATGAAGTAAACCAGGTAAGGATCTATTGCTGCAGTGATAAGACCATGATCTTTAGGTGTTGTCAGCTGAAGTCTAAACTGGAACTGTTGTCATCAAAGTGTGAGGTCAATGGGTTATAAAGTGTACATTAAGCAGTAAAAATCAGCTAATATACTTATTAGTGTTTCATCTGTATGTGAAGAAGTACTAAAAGAGTTCAAATCCTCTTTGCACCTATACCTTTTGACAGAATGGCAGTAATGAAGGTTGGGAATCAGAAGTCCAAATATGTCTTGGTTGATTCCCCACTATCTTGATCTCTTCTCGCTTGTGTCAGTCCCGAGTCTTACCTGTGCAGGCTCTTCTTTCCAATCAGTTCCCTTCATCTTCCTTAATCATAACTCCCCAGCTGTGTCATGCTAGGCACTCCCAGTTCTCTAACCTCTTTTCCTTGATTTGTTTTCCCATCCACTGTCATACTATCCCTTCCAGTTTCTTAAACCCTCTACCATTTCAACCTGCAATTCTCATTCTCATTCCAGCTGGGTCTCAAGCTTCCCTTCTTGTTCTTTATTCAAGTCAGTGCAAACTCTTCCAGTTCTGACTACATCATCTTCGCTACAGATACTTTTACCCACCACACCTCGCTGATTTATGAATCCATCTCCCTTCTCTCCAGTTACTTTCATCTACCATAGCTCACTGACTTACAAGTTTTTTTCTTTTTTGACCTGCTGTCCTCATTCTCTCTGGAAATTCTTGTTTCTAGTTCCTTTTCCTACTCTTTCACTTTCAAATTTCTAACTCAGTCTGGGTTTCCCCAGCTTTCCTTCTTGTCTCAGCATAATCCAGAGTGCAGGTGTGACTCATATCTCATCCACATTTGAAAAAGGCTGCCTGAATGCAGAAAAGATGTGAGTATTACTAGGGGCAAAAGAGAGAGAGACTCTGTTCTTTTTTGATGTGTATACCTGGCACAGTCTATCACAGCCTAGAGGCACTCAATTTCAGCCAGGACATAGTCAACGCAGTTTAAAACAGAGATATGACAAGTCCCTGTTTAAGTAAAATAGCATTCATAGCATGCACATCTGCAATAAACTGTGCTTTTATCACAAAAGCATGTAATGGTTTGTAGTATTGTGTACAACATATTGTTCTTCCTGTCTTAAATTGGATCTAGGATGAGCATTGTTTATAGAACATTGTGATAGGATATCAAATATTTTTACATAATTTTGCTTTAGGCCCTGATATTTAAAATGTTTCTGAAGAGCTGTTTCTTCAACATTCATTTCAGTAATTTGGCAGTGCATCTCTTCCTCCCCTTTGCCAAAATACTTATTCCTGTCAAGAAACTTGAACAGGATTTTTTTTTTCTCTTACTGAAGAGAGATTCAGTCATTACTTCAGTAGCAGAATTGATGAACTTTTTTTCTGCGATGAACCTTGGAAAATTTGGTCCTAAATGATTTCAGTTTCTGTGTTTCTCAAATCACATTTATACCTAAAGAAAAAAAAATCACAGGCTTTATTTGCTCTCATGATTTACTGCTGTTTAGTGCATCTGTGTATGCAAAAGTATAGTCACTGAGGTTGTAACTAGTTCTTTGTTAGTCATTATTTAAAGGCTTCATCTGTGTAAAGATGTGGAAGGAAAGATTAGCTATAAACTAAAAGATGCATTTTATTTTTAAAAAATATGACAGAGAAAATAATGTAAAAAAAAACCTTCTTGAGAAAAAAAAGCGCCAAATAAAAATATACGATCCAATTTTGTTTTTCTCTTCTACTATACAATCCAGGGCAATGGCAGGTTTAAATTAAATTAACAGTAAAATGTAAAGAAAGTTCTTTATCTATTATGTTGTCCACTTGTTCTTACACACCAGGAAGAAGATGAAACTCCTTTTATTTCTAATAATTTGCCAGTGTGCCATAAACAGTGTCAATACCCACCATGCTTCAAATCACAATATCATTTTACTGATGGCTGATGATCTTGGTATTGGAGACCTGGGATGTTATGGGAACAGAACCTTAAGGTATGATGATACATTTGGGGGAGTCATAGCTTTTTTTTTTTAGTTAGTTAGTTATTTTTTTATGTTTAGTTTTTTATATTTTAGGGTTTTAGATTTGTAAAGTTAAAAACCCCAGAACATTCAGAGATTTGGTTAGGTTCTTTATACGTAACCAAAGTTAACAACCTTTCCAGAGAATAGAATATTCGATCTTTGTTTTCTTTTCTTAGTAAGAAAAAAAGACTTATCTGATGTATTTATCCTGCTGAAAAGTTGCATCATAAACAGAGAATTGAGCAACCAACCTAATAAGGGTAGGTCTAGAGAAGCATAGTATAATCAACAATTTTCTTTTAAAATACACATGACGCAAATACTATGAATTAAGCATATTTTGCAGCACTCACGATTTGAGACAAGCTTGTCACTAACCAATTGGAAATAAAGTGGTGATTTTTTTTCTTCATTTATCTTCATGCTTCAGTCAATAGTTTCATTAAAACAAATGTTAATATACCTGAGTAATTCAGCAGTGTTCCCCAGTATGATCCTTACTACCAGCTTAGGTATGATGGTTGTGTAAACAGCACAAGTTTTACCTAGTCATTGTGTTTCAGTGGTGCAAAGTCTTTGATCAAGTTAAATACAACATTCAGACTAAAAGCACTGTCCTGTCAAATGTTAAATACTCTTGTTCCTGCTGAAGTTAGTTGGAAGTAAAAACTCCTCATAACTCAAACTCAACAAAAATCACTCAAGTTACAGCTTCTAGTTTTGAACAGGAAAAAAGTATATACAACACTGATGCTTGGATCACTCACCTCCCAAGGACCAGAATTCCTCCAAGATCTGTGTTCTCTGATGTGACAATTCAGAATTAGGTCTTTGGAGTATGAAGAAATTTCATCATGCTGCTTGTTATCAGTAGGTGATGTTATGGATAGCAAAGTCGTCTGTTGGAAAATATAGAGCCTAACACAGAGTCATGACCGTTTGTATCTCTCCTAATAACTGATACCACCACACAACATTACCCCTACCCCAAAAAGCTTTTGCTGGGGAAAGAAGTGACACCAAGTAGGGGGTAACGAAGCACAACCTTTCTCCAGTCTCTCCTCTCCCCATTGCTGAAGCAGAACAGCCACATAAGTAGCAAAGTTACAGTTCTGGGTCCAGGAATGCATTAAAAAGGATTGCAATACAACACGTCCAGGTGTCACAGTTTAGTACTGGCCATGAAGAATAGATGAAAGTGGGGAAAAAGATTTTTGGCACAATGCCACACTGTTTCAATTCAGTGTTGGCACCTAATGTAAAAATATTTGATATAATAGTATTTTGCAACACCACCATAGTTTTTATAATTTGCATACACTAAATCTTAACTTGATTTTTGTGATCATTTTTGCCTTGGATGCCTTGATCTTACCATGTCCATTTCCAAATAATCATCTTTGTGTATTCTTTTTTTTTTCCCTGCTTATGTTTTTCTAGAACCCCTAATATTGACAGGCTAGCAGAGGAAGGAGTAACACTTACTCAGCATATAGCAGCATCCCCACTTTGTACTCCAAGCAGGGCAGCTTTCCTGACAGGGCGATATCCTATCAGATCAGGTAAAATCCCATTACTTTATATATAAATATCATATTTTATTTGAAGTAAACTGTATGTATTTTTTTGTCTGGCCTTTCTTGATATCTTTACCATTACCTGGTTGGGTACTCATTTTAGTGACTAATCAAGCTCAGAAGAGTTGATCAACATTTGAAATCTTCCATATATATGGGAAATTTTCACGTTTAAGAAGAGTTAACACAAAAATAAAATTTTTTTTACTGAGAAAAAGATTTTTTTTTTTAAATACTGAGGAAAAAATCTGATTGTGGTTATTTAATGTAAGGACCAGACAAATTCCATCGACTTCCTTCACTGTCCAAATGACTGTGGACTCTTTGCCTGCCTCCCCAGTTGCATTCAGGCTGCTCCCAGGACATTGGTGCACAGCTTGAGTGTTGAACATCACAGAGATGCATCTAGAAAGACAGTGGAAGAACCCAGCGTAAATCCTTCTGCTCAGACATTTCTGTTTCTACAAACCTTTTGGTTTACACAAATTGTTATTTTTTTTTTTTTTTTTGGGGGGGGGGGAAGGAAGGACAGTTTATTAAAGTATTCCAGCAGCCCTTAAAGCTGGGAAGAAGAAAGCAAAAATTCTCCCTTCTTTCTAAGTATTTTTGTTCCATATCCACCCAGTGTTAAGTATCCTATGAATACATGCATTTAATAGCTTCTCTTACTTTTAAAGTACCTGATCCAAAGCCCATTTGAGTCAGTAAAGATCCAGTCTGTTTATTTTAGTGTGCTGGGACTGAGCCCCTCAGTGCTTAGACATGCAACTTTAACGTTCCCTTAACATCATTTTTAGCAAGGATCATTATACATTAATCAGATCACTTGTTCATTAGTGATAAAACATTCTGTCCTTGCTTCTGGGAATGAAAGCAAAGCAAGACTCTGGAGCCTACTTGGTATGTTCGTGCTCATTCAAATCAAGTAACAAGCTTCTGCAAAAGTGCCGGCTAATATAACTTGCTAAATTTCCCATTACATTCAGCTGCAAAGGAAAATTTTATATACCTGTTACAGCTATGTTGCTATTAATATTTACTGTAGGTAAAGCCACAGGTCACTTTCCATTATGATCCTTGTTCTTATTTCTGAAAAATTAGCATTTGAACTCATTTTTTTCTTAACTGATCTGCTCTCAGTCATACCTAATCATTTCCATGCAGGTGCAAAAACTGAACTTTGTCTTAATTAAATTATGAAATTACTAAATATGGACTACTTCCAAACATCATTGAAGAACTAGTAAAGGATTATTATAGAAGATACTAGAATCACAATGTGGAATAAAATGTTAGAAATTTAAAACTCCTGCTAATAGAGCTGAAGAAAAATATTCCGAAATGCAGTATTTAATGAGATACAAACTCAGAGAAAGGTAATGATGAAAAAAAAAAAAAAGAAAAACCAAAATCATGGTTCTGGTAATTTTCATTCTGGTAACTTAAGGGAATTACACTGATTTCAGTTACAAGATCAAAGTACATAAAAATAAATATAAATAAATATATAATAAATTAGGTATAGATATGTATAGATGACTAAAACTAGCTAAACTAAAAATAAAGCTAGCTGGGGTCAAAAACTGAAGTCAACATTTGAAGGGTAGGTTGAGCTCTCTTTAATAAACCAGTCTAACGACTCTTTTTCTCATCTAACCACAAGGCATACCTGAGGGAAGATTCTGGTTGTCTACATCAGTCATGTAACTTTGGCACTGCAGTCATCCAGTTGCATAATTCAGACTTCCTGGAGAAGTCTGCACAGATTTGCATAGATATTCTGTGTTCTGTCTGTCTATACTCAGAGCCAGCTCTCATCTGGAATCCTAGTAATCTAATTTTCATGAACCTGAGCTCTCAAGTTCCTCATACTGAGAGTAGTTTATAAGCTCAAATTTGTGTCCCTCAGATTCTCAGCATATAGAAATTACTGTGCCTTATTTAGATGTTGTCTTGTTAGCTGATACCTGATGGTGTTTTGATGCATTCTGTGTGCATCGAATCCTGTGTCTTCATGCCATTGGAGCAATGGTCCTCTTCCATCAAAGCTGAGTGCCCTAGCCACTCTGTTTCTAGAATCAGACTCTCTCTTGCTCTTTTTTGACTTCATGATATATACATGCCCAGCTGTAAGACTGCCCTATTTTAACTCCCTTCTCTCAAATGACCTTAAAGGCTTGTAGAAAACCATGTATGAGGAAAGTGGAAGTTCTGAGAGTAGAAATTGGGAGTGATCTCATTTAGTCCTCAGTTCCATTCCTTCCTCGTCTACAAGAAAAATTATGCAAGCTCAACTTCTTTCAGATATGTTATACCTTAGAACATATACAGAAGGGGCTACAGCTGTTTATGTGATGGCTGGCCCCACAGTTAGAAGCAGAAAATTTTTTCTCCACTTCTCAATTTCTGGTGTCAATACAGAAAAGACCTTGCTCAGCTAAATAGATGATTGTATCTGCCACTTGCAACTTCTAGCATCTGGTGGTAATATGTCATTTAAGTGATACCACCTAAAGCAAAAAAGTGCATGCAGAAAGAATGCATGGAAATTGTTTCATTATATTTTCCAAGTCTCATTCATTTTCATTGTATTTAGGAATGGCTGCCTTCTCACGAGTTGGTGTCTTCTTATTTTCTGCCTCTTCTGGGGGACTTCCTTCTGAAGAAATAACTTTTTCCAAACTCCTGAAGCAGAGAGGTTATGCAACAGCTCTAATAGGTAAAATTGCATACATACGCAGCGTTATTTTTCATTCATTTCAATCAAAAGAACATTAGCTTTCCATGTAGGCTATCAAAGATCTGCATTAAGCTTTTTTGCCCCCACAGCATAATGAGTTTATTTTTCTGGCACAAATCTGAGCACATTCCCATGCATATGTGAAACACTAATCAGGTAAGTATGTCTAATTCACTTGTGTAGTTATAGTCTCATTGTGCAAGGTGCTGAAAAAACTTGATAAACAAAGTGAAAATTAGGCAAGCTCTTGAAAAGTTTTCAGTATAAACAGGAGTTTGATTACAACAGACTACAAGTCAGCACAGTGGTGGGATTCATTTCACCAGTTTTCAAATATTCATAAAGTAGATAACATAGCACCTGGGCTAACCATCTGAATTCTCAGTCATCAGACAGAAATGGGCATTTCTAGGAAATCTGTCTCATCCTGTGGCAGATGTTTAATATAAAAATGTGTTTCTCTCTCATTATAAAGATAGTTCAGACAACTAACTGCAACATAAATATCCTGTGATGGGTAAAAGGAATCCCACCAGGTGAATATTAAATAGAATTGGAATGAATATCATAAAAGTATAGCATTTAAATAATGTGATTTTTTTTTTCCTAATTCAGTCACTGATTTATTCCACACTGTTTACATTTTAGAAGACTTTTGTGAAATACAACTTCTATTACATAATGTACACTTCTGTATTGCGAAATACACTTATATACTGGAATTGCCAGGAAGTAGTGGTTTAGAGAGCATCATACTGGAATGTTACTACATTCTTTTAGAAGCTGGATGCACCCAATTTGATTTTTAAATGTAACAAAAGCTTTCAATTTTGGGAGTAATTTTTTGTTTAAAAATCAGGCTATTTAGCAAGGCTAACAATTCACACTGCTGTTCAAAAAATATCCATATTATGTAGGTAACCAATGTTGATGTTCCTAACTAAAATATCCTATTTAGCTATACCCCAGTCTTAGGAAGTATAAAATACCTTATGTCTTGACAGATTCAAAACAGAAAACAGGAAAATCTTAACAGAAGTATATTTAGTGCAGGTATATTTGAACTGTAGTGCAAAAAGGCCATTCATAATTTGTTACATTCATCATGGAGTTAATTCCTATTGCTCCATATTCCATTAAAGACTGCAAAAAAATAATTTGTTTGTAACAAGCACTGAAATACAACTCATTTTCTAGGGCTGACCTAGTTAATGTTCCTTTTTTAACTACTTTCACTGTAACATGACAGCTTGCCACTTAGATCTCCAGACATTACCTCCATGATGCTTAATGAAAAATTCTTCCAAGTGGCCTGAATGATAGCTATGAAACCATAAGATGTGATATTGTCATATCGTTAGTGTATAATGAAGGCTTCCAAAAATCAAGAAGTGCATTAAAATTAAGGATAAAATATATGTAAATGACAAAAAGAAAAATTATGCAGATTTGAAGACTAGATAGACAGCCTCTGATTCCCAACTAACCCATTTGCCGTGTCTGCTGGTATTCTTATCACATCATATTGGTCTAGGTCAGAGAGTCTTTGCTTGGTTCAGTCTAACTCAGCAGTTCTCAAACAATTAATTGTCAAATCCTGCACCAGTGATGGATTGGCATAAGGGTAATTTGAAGCCTTTCAGTTCCTCAAGCCTGTACTGTCACTTCTTTTTTTTTGCCAAGTTGCTCTCCCCTTTACTCTCTAAGGACATTTTTCTCTTTCCTAAATGTGTTTTCCTTTCTTTTTAATTTTTTCCTCTCCTCTGAATATATGCTTCCTCTTGCTTGATATGTCCCTAAATATATTTTAGCTATAAATCTATTTTATGTATACACTTTTTCACCTCATTGTTTTTCCCCTGTGACACAAAGAAGGTGACATCCAATAGATCTGGCAGGAGGAGACACAGTCAGAAGATCTGCGACAAAACCAAGTTTTCTCAAAAAAGGCAGATGCATTAAATATGTAATATTTCACCAGTTAAGGATCCTGGAGAGTAGCAAGAAATGCTGATGTTTTGTAGGAAACAGCTATTCATAATGCAAAAATTCCACTGAAAGTAAATGGGTATCATTTTAACTACTGCCATACTCTGTTATCTTGTGTGTTGTCTAGCATCCGGAGAAGTTTAAAATCCACCTATGTAGCTTGTCTCCAAAGTTTAAAATTCTAATGGATAAATTGGGACTTGAATCTTTCCTCCAGAATGAGCTGTTGTAATATTTGGACACACCATCACGGTAGTGAGAAATACAAGATTAGCTGAGTTTATGAAGCAGGATTAATAGAACAGTTAGTAGAACAGCCTAAAATCTGAGCATATTAATAATATATGCAAATATGCTTTATATTATTATTGCTAAGTATATCCTACAAATATATTTCTTTGAGCACATAAAATATTTCTTTGCATCTTGCTCTACATCTTGCATCTTACCATTTATCTGAAGAGCACAAATCCATAACAAAAGAAATATATCAGTATATAGAACTCATTTTTCAGATGTCTGAGGGAAAAACAGGGGGAAAACCATGGATTTTTGCAGCCTTTCCAGCATTCTAGGTTCTGAAAAACTGAGTTCCAAATGAAGTTTCTTGGCTGAATAGAACTTGCCTCTCATTTCCACTTGCCTTTTATTGCACTGCTTCTGCTCTGCAGAAATCTTAATTGTGGCAGAAGGAGAGGAAAAAAGCCTAGGTCTCAAACTATTAAGGTACTCGTAATTTACAATTAACAGCATAAATGTCACTCAAAAGCTTGGTAGAGTCTGCTGAAATGTGTATGATGCTTGTGTGAAGTGTCCATAGTGTGAAGCTTCACTTGGCAAAGAGGTGAGAGCATTTTGCACTGCGCTCAGGTTCAGAAAGGCCCCAGAGTGTAAAGCACATTACAATAATCTGTTGAAACGCTAGCTTAAGTCGGGTTATTGTCACAAGGAATGAAAATAAACGCGTATTGTAGACCCAGTCATCACTTGCTTTTTCAGAGTGGCGCAGGACCTATCAAACCCCTCCACCTCGTCAGCCAGGCACTTGTATCTTTCTGTGCTTCTGTTGCTTTGCCCAGCTAACCTGCTGTCTGCTTTGTTTGGCTTAAGTTGCTTCTGAACAAATCTTTTTTTGAGGCCAAAGTTCATCTTGACATTGAACAATTTGTTGTGCTTGCTAGAACCCTTTCAATAAAAATAGGTCCTATATTTTCTCCTGTCCTAATTTGTTGTTGCAAGATTCTTCTGTCCTGGCTTGCAATGTCTAGTTTTATTGAGATCCAGTTTAAACAAACTTCTTTATATCATAATAAATGACTTTGAAAGTATGTTTATTTTTGGGGGGTTTCTTTTTCATATTTTTTTACTGAATTACAAGTGCTCTGAGATTGACAAATAACAGCAAAAAATTAAAAATTAAAGCTTTAAAAGATCATTTATGTTCATGATTATAAGCCTCTAACTTTATTTCAGTTATCTAACTTGATGAGAGTTGTTTCATGCTGACATTGCTATACATCTGGCTTTACGATTATTCCATAAAGACAGTCATGTAAACCTAAGAGAAAACACTGAAGCATTTATTTTCCAAAATCTGTGTGTTTGCTTGCTGGGAATGAAATTCAGAGTTGCAGTCTTAGCTAGCCCTTTATGGCACCATTATAGCATTTAAAAATTCAGAACAGTGGTCTGCATTGCTTTTTTTGTAATTGGCCACAATAATGTTCACTGGACCATGTCAAAAGTAGTGAGTAGAGCCATTCTGCCCCCAGAAAGTAGAATACCACCTCAGGTGAGGGGGGCCATCTAACAGTAAGTGGGAAAACTTGTGATGGGATGAGAAAGCTGTAGAGGCCTCCATTCCACTGGCACATAGGCAGACCTGAAAATGCTTTTGTACCTGCCTAAGACCATCAAGAGATGTATGAGAACTGGATTCCCAACTAAGCATTCAATTAGGCTCAAGATTTCTGTGGTATTTTTCTCCACCTTTGCTGATGGGTGAACTTAGGCACATGACATTCCCATCCCATACCTTAGTTCTGTTTTTTGTGAAAGAGAAATAATGACGTCAAGCCCATTTGCTAGATACTATTTCAAAAAATCAGAACTGATCCCCATCTTCAGCCTCTTTGGTACTGCAGTACCCACATTCGTCATTGCCAAAGGCAGAAGTGCAGGATGAATATGCTGCTCTCTAGAACCAGGAGATGCTCAGGACTGCCTGCATCAAGACTCTTTCTTACAGATGTGTAAAAGCTGGGATGGTTTGGGAAAGAGGAAAATTCTATATATGCTTTATTCCTTTCGTGTACTTTCTACTATGTATATCCTGAAGTCCAGAACAAAATATTTCAAATTTCATTGGACTAGGTTATGGGGTTGAGGACTTACTGAGTTTGCGGATTTTTTTGTTTATTTCTTGTTATGATTACAACCCCTGAATTATGCTGGTCATGTTTAGGTATTTGATTCAGAAAAAATAAATAAAATTTGGCCCAGCAATATATATTGTCATCTGTTTTGTCAAGAGTGACATGTTTTGTCAAACATTTGACACATTTCCTTGCTGAGACCAAAGAGCATAGCTCTAGCCATAATTTATGTCAATAGGCTTAACTGAATTTGATTTTTTTTAATTATGTATTTGAATGTAAATAACAGCTACTAGTTATGTCTATTGCAGTAAGCAATGCATAAGCATATGGTAAGGGGTTGTACCTGAGTCATACAATGAATTATCTAAATAGTTACTGTAATCAGCATGAACATAGATTATGCTACTGTCATGCAAATCAGACTCGCTCTTTTCTTGTGTCAGCCACTGTCCAACATTATTGCAGAATTAGAACGATTTCCTAGTGAGACAAAATGCTGTGAGAGAGAGTATTGGGTAGTAATTTACTTGTTACTGTTGTTTCTTTTTTAATTTATACATATATAATATATACATAAATAAAAAATAATCTCCCTCACTATATGTAAGTATATAGTGAGGGAGATTGGCGATTTCGGAGCTTTTGCAATCATTTAAATAATAAATGCCTTGGTATTTTCACTATTCTTGATTTATTTCCTATTTGTTACTGTTTTCTTTTTTTTCTTAAAAACTAGTCAAATGTGAATGATTTGCCAGAAAAATTTCAGAAAGATATTTTGTAACTCCATATTGGCAGAAGTAAGAAAGTAGTAGCTGCTACAAAACGGTATTTTCTTATGACTACTTAACTACACATGCACAAAGGTTTCATTTTCAAAGTTAACTATCTGTTAGGGCTCTGTTCTTCAGTGACCTGCTAGCCCACTCAGAATGTAATGGTCTCCATCAGGAGCTGTGCCAAACTATTTCTAACTAAAATGAAGAGGCAGATGTGAAACAAAGTCTTTGATGAAGGCATAAAGAAAGATTAGATAGAAAATAGGGATCCACACAATAAGTCCTGGGGGTGGGGGATATCAGTCAGATAGTGACAGTTTGGAATAGCACACATTATAAGCTTGATGATTTAACTACAAAAATACTCCCTGTCCTTCTCTCTTTGTAGGAAAGTGGCATCTTGGGATGAACTGTGAAAGCAGTAATGACTTCTGTCACCACCCTCTCAGTCATGGATTTGATTACTTTTATGGGCTTACTGTGACCAATTTTAGAGACTGCAAACCTGGCCAGGGCAGTGTATTTTTAAAAGGGGTTCAGAAATCCCTTGTCATCCTAATCCAAATCATTGGAATCACTCTGGTCTCTTTGGCAATAGTGCAGTACACTGGCTTTCTCAAAGTACCTTTCCAAGCATTGGCTTACTGCTTGTTAATAACCGCTATTTCACTTGCGGTTCTGATCTTTTTCTTTTATCATTTTCGACACTTGAACTGCTTCTTAATGAGGGACCATCAGATTACCCAGCAACCACTATCCTATGAAAACCTTACTCAGAGACTGACAAAGGAAGCCATGCAGTTTATAGGAAGGTAGGTTTCTGACTGTGTTATAAGTTAATGCTGACATTTCACAATGATAATGCTTCCAAAAAAGTAGAAAAAACATGTGAACTGGTGGGCACAAGGAATATATGATCATATATTATCATCATTTTTTTCCTTTAGAAGATGACTGAAGTTAATGTTTTTAGTGAAAGTGACTTTTTTTTCTATCAGGTATGTCATTATTTTCTCTATAAAAATTAAAAACGGTTTATGTTTACATGTTTCAGAAAATTTTTTCAAAAAATATCTAACTTTTTTAGGACTTCCATTCTTGAGAATTTCATGTAACTTGAAATATGAAAAATCTTTTGTGGTGTGACATAATTATGTGAAACCACAATGTAGAGTCGTAATCCATGACTTTTCTGGAATGGAAAACTGTTCTTCATGATTGATTTTATGCACCCATTAAATGGCATTCCTAAGGCAAATTTTTTAAGATATCATTTAATGTCACAAGACATCATTTTAGATGCCTCCACTTCTGTGCCAGATTCCTTTTGAAAAGATTTGATTTACAGAAGTTAGGAAATAAATGGTTTTTTTGAAAGCAATGATTTTTTAATAGCCATCACATTGGGTCACCTAAACATTGGATGTACAAAATCATCCGAAGTCATTCTTCATTTTTGCAAGTTAGCTACTTTGGCGTAATTGTCACTACAGGGCTTTTAATGGGATCAAATCATAAAAGTATACATTTGTATATTCTGAAATATAATATTTGGAGCAAAAATATTTCATCCATTTAACTTCTTGGAAAACAGGCCGAAGTATTTTTCTCGGTCACTTTTGAAACAGGTTGCACCATTTCTAAAAATAGTTAATCAAAAGTAAAAACATGTTCTAAGACATAAGAAGTCCCTTAATTACTATTCTGAAAAGTTTGTACCAGGTAGTTACTGTGAATACATTCATGTGGTGTCATTGTTGAATGAAAACTTATACCAAAGAATCAGAGGCTAAATTTTCTAGACTTAATCACTGCATGCAGTAGTCATCAAGACTGTTAGCAAGAAAAAATGTTTATCTGAAATCTTAATCTCATACTGCAATATTTCTATCATTATAAATATTTGTTGTAGCCATCTCTACTCACCATACCAAAATAAAATGTTTTTTATATCAAGTTTCTTTAAGTGAGTAAGTCTTCCCAACAATCAACATTCTCGTGAGTATTTATAAATAAACTAAAACATCTTTATTTCCTCTTGGCAATGGTGATAGATGTAAAGATACCTTCTCATCTGCATTCTAACTAATTTAACAGTGAAGTACTTTTTTTACTACAAACACACATACCCCCCTTTGAAAATTGTTGAGAGGCTATTTACTTAGTGACCAAGCATTTGGTGATTTTAAAAGATTCTTGAGTGCGTTAACTATATGTTGGCAGATTCTTCCGTGATTTACAAGTATGTAATGTGTCTGTAGTGATTCGTAATGTTTTAGATATCTCTGAATGTTTCATTGATTTCAATGCAATGACAATAAAATGGTAGCCCCAAAACAGGTGAGTTCAAAATTGGAAGTAAATGCTAGAAAACTAGTTACTCTTTTAACTTTATTAATATCCATAACATGCACAGTGTTATTGTATAGCTTAGTCAGTGTTTAGAGCTGGCAAAACAATGTATCATCTAAGTCAGCATAGCGTTGTTGACTCAGCTGGAGGTAAGTGCTTTACATCAGCTGGGCACTTGGCCCCAGTTCTCAATGTAGTTTCCAGACAAAAGTGACGTTAAATTGAAGTCAAGGTTAATAGCACATATTCATAATTTACAATGAACTTTGTTACAGGAATGCTGGAATTATAGTAAGAATTATAACCCAGACAATTCAGAATCAATGTTAAATTAAAGAACATCCAAGCACATTAAGGTATTGAGAAGCAATTAGGGCATTCGAGCAATCTTAACTGTGCCCTGTAGTGAATTCACATGCAAAGTATATGACCATAAAACTTCCTCCTGGGGACAGGAGTAATTAGATTAATATTCACTGAACTGATCTGTCCCATATAATAGTGTGAGCAACAAAATCAATATTTGCTTTAACACACTGATTCTGACATTATATAGTTCATACATGTCAACTCTAGTGCACCAGTAGACCATTCTTTTATGACTAATGTACTGCCTTTGGCCATTTGTAGGGGAATGGTCATCAAGAGGCAACCAGGTTGCAGCAGCAGACATCTGGCACTCATAAGTGAAGGGCTGCCAGGTTTTTGGAAGCTCCACAGCATTCTTGTGGTTCCACTTCTTTCAGCGAGCAGTGTCCCCCCTTTAGCCACACGTTTGACTCAATACTTTATTTGTCATACAGGCTTCTTTTGTTTAAATAATACAGTAAGTAGCAAGCTCAGTCCTGTACACTGGTAATCCCTGTGCACAAGTATACTAGAGTTCAAACAATCCTGAATTTGAAGAATTCAGTCATTTGCCTTTACTGGTTCTTAATACATTTTATCATCAAACTGAAAATCATCAGCTATCATGCATCTTTTAATTGGTTAATTATCTTTACAATAAATATAACGAAGCTCCGATCTTCCGCAACACTGGTACTTCCTATGTAGCCCTTTTATGCTATATTTATATATAATATATAGAATGTATATATCATTTTATATATATATAACATTTACAACATAAATCTCTTATCTATGTTAGTTTATTATACCTATTACCTATATTACTTTTATAAGTTCTTCAGAGTTCAGGCGATGGACTTCCTGACATTATTCTCTTTTCTAGCTATTTCTCAGTCATATTGTCAGCTTTATGACTTCTTACTGTGTATATAACCATTAGATTTTGTATTTTTCAAGTCATCTTGTAAATTCTTCATAGCATATAGCTATGTGCTGTTACATTTACTTTGGTGTGTTTTTTGGAGAGGTGTTTTGTTCTTCCTTAGTCTAGGATATGTGTATGTATTACTGTTTTCATTTGTTCCTAGGTAGACTGAAAGAGAGCAAATAGAATATTCAATGCTCAGAAATGGTACTGGAGAAGAATATATACAATATACAATTACAAGTGTCAGATCCAGTACGTGAAAAAACATACTAATTTAGTTGCTCACCCTAATTGTAAGTGGGCAGGTCAGCTCAGTGTATGTTAATTCTAATTACTTTTTCACAGGAGCAAGTGTGTGTACATATTCTAAACTATCAGAACACTCTCTAGACATTACAGTTTATTTGAAAGTCAAATGGATGCTAATTATTTCATGTTAAGTTCAGTGTGGTTGTCACTCATGTATCTTCAGCATGTCCTTTAATGATCAGCTACACAGACAGTCCAAACTTGGAAAATGCCACAGACCTGTTTTTACCGTACCAGAAATTAACAACACAGAAGTACCACTCTGATACAGAATACCTCTCTGACAATTTTGGATAGGTGATCACAATTAATAACAATATTTAAACAAACAAAAAAAAATCTTAATGAAATCTAACTTCTAGAAAACAGTATTTGCATACAAACATTTTTATTTTCAAAAGCTATGGTGAAGATGATGTTGAGCAATTTTCATAAAGATTTATTTTTTCAGTCATAGATTGCATAGCCATAATATTCAAAATCTTGTGATGTCAGTTAATACATTTTTAATTTTCTTTCTATCTAATCTATTTCAGTCCTTGAAACACTGTTACAACACATATTCAAATTTATTTTCATCTAATCTAGCAGACTGTGGTTTAGAGGTGTCCCATATATCACTAGGTCTTAAGATCAGGCAGTTGGCATGTTGTACTGGAGGTAAGAGTTCTGAAATCAAGTGTTTTTATGAATCATACAAGAAGATTCCTTACAGTTTACAGCAAAATACAAATTATAGAGAAGAGTTTGTGTATCTTTGTATACATATATTAAAAAAGGGTAGTAAATTATAAGCCATAACAACTCTACTGGATCTTCATCCCTTTTCCTCAGCCCTCTGCTTGTTCCTTTTCAACAGAAGAGCTAAAATATTTACTCATATATTTTATGGCCATATGAAAATGGAAGATTTTAGTCATTTAAGTCATTTAAGAATGATTAAGGACCTAACTAGTTCTGCAGTGAGTGACAGACTGCATTTTAAATGGAACACTTCTAAAAAGCAGTATGTCTGTATACCGGGCTCCAAAGTTTTCGGGGAGAGGGATTTAGTAATGAGTATAATTTGTAGTAGGTGAGATTTTTTTTTTTTTCCCCATGCTTATGAGATTGTACTTTCTGAAGGGGAGAAAAACGGTTATACACAAAGAAAGTAAAAACATATATGAATTGTGTACCTTAAGCATTTAAAGGAAGAAACAGGCATGAAATTAGACATGTCAAAAGTATCTTGGCTATTTGCATGGAAGAATCATTTCACAAATGCAAGTATAGTAGTAACACATCCTACTTTTAATATCTTCTAGAAAGAGTCATATTTTCCATAATTTTACTTCTTTTTTTTCCCCCTTTCTCATTCCATTTTCAATACCTTTTTTAATTTTGATAAATTACACCCAAGTGGTCTGGAGTTCTCATTTCTGATTTTGAAAAAAATTGAGAATATGAGATTTGTGTTTGAAGGTGTGTCTTTTAAAAGAGTAAGACAAATATTCATTCATGAATTCATTTATGCTAACAAGGATTTTAGCACTGTTAGTGGTCAGAACAAAACAAAATCCAGCTTATAGGACAAAGTCCTGCCTTGATAGAACTAAGCCAAGGTTTACCTTTTCCTTCTGCAGGAATAATGCTTAATGAAATGCATTCAGCCAGTCCAGTCACAAAGAGCACTGTCTAATTGGTGACCTAATCTAGAAGTAGAGGAGGGAGCCATGGGGAATAAGCATTGAATGAACTTATCCGCTGGGGGGATATTGAATAAGAAGAATGTTTTTAGTAAAAGGAGGGTTGCAGGAAAGGAAAAGTTAGGTTTGTATCTGCCTGTGTCGACACACTGTTACATATTTGTGCTGAAAATGTATCTTCAGATTATATACTGCAACATTTTTGTTTTCTTTCATCTTAGCCATGACTGGTGTATTGTGACTATGTGAAAATGACATATTATTGTGATTTCACCCCAGCCAGCAACTAAGCACCACACAGCCACTTGCTCACTCCCTCCCCCAGTAGGATGGGGGAGAGAATCAGCAGAGTACAAGTGAGAAAACTCATGGGTTGAGATAAAGACAGTTTAATAGGTAAAGCAAAAGCCGCGCAAACAAGCAAAGCAAAATAAGGAATTCCTTCACTACTTCCCACCGGCAGGCAGGTGTTCAGCCATCTCCAGGAAAGCAGGGCTCCATCACACGTAACGATTACTTGGGAAGACAAATGCCATCACTCTGAACATCCCCCCTCCTTCTTCTTTCCCCAGCTTTATATGCTGAGCATGACGTCATATGGCGTGGAATATCCCTTTGGTCAGTTGGGATCAGCTGTCCCAGCTGTGCTCCCTCCCAGCTTCTTGTGTACCACCAGCCCACTCACTGGTGGGGTGGTGTGAGAAGCAGAAAAGGCCTTGACTCTGTGTAAGCACTGCTCTGCAATAATGAAAACATCCCTGTGTTATCAACACTGTTTTCAGCACAAATCCAAAACAGCCCCATACTAGCTACTATGAAGAAAATATTAACTCTACCCTGGCCAACAGCAGCACACATATTCGCATTCAGTAAGTCTTATTAAATCGTATGTCCTTATTCTTATAAGAGGTAATGTATTTTACCCCTGTATCTGTTTCAAATCGTTCTTTGCAGGCTATTTCAGTCTTATGGGTATATTAGCTGTAATTTATAAGACTTCAGGGATTACAGAAACAATTGTTAACCCAATTTTAACACAGCACAGTGTTTGCCCAGCTCAGGCAAAGCCAAGTATATCTGCTTTCATAGTCAGCTGCTGTGATTCATGGTACTGCTGTAGGGGGTGTAGTGGTCTAACAGGTTAAAAATATATAGTTTATGACAGAACGTGAGGATAATTTCACATCTAGGAAAAAAAAAATGTTGTTCAGAAAGATTGTATTGTCCATCATATTAAAGGTTAATTCAGAATGTATTGTGAAAAAGTAAAATGGAGCCCTGTCATGTCATGTTCCCATCTCGTTTCCAGTACAGAATCATACTTGAAATCTCAGTTTCATTTGACAACCGCAGCCCAACAAATTCAGAACCCCACCTGTTGCTCTGCTGCAGCAGTCTTAGATTGACATCAATGCACAGAAAAGCAAACAGAAGTACCCAAGGAGTTTTCAATGCAGCAAGTATTTAGAGCAAAATTGCAGGAAAAAAAGTTAAAAGACCCATGTGTGAAGCACAAAATCATATTTGTTGTAACTTGCTCTCTCACCCACTTTAAAGCTGTGTTTTACAGCTCAAGCCAGAATGGATCCTTGAGTAATGTAAAGACTCCTGACACTAAAAAAGAAGAACCTAGTACTATGCAATATGCAGAGGAGTCACCAGCAACATGATGCTTTTAGATGTTTTCAAGATCAGTTAAGCACACATTAAAGGATGTCTTATATCAGATATGTGTAATCTCTCTGGCTACTCAGGAAATTGAAAAGACTCTGTGATTCTCTTTAAGATAAAAATTTTTACTATATTTGAATAAGTGAATCTCAGATCTTTTGAAACTGAAGTTCCCTGTGTTTGAACTTCTTGTGGTTTAACCCAGCAGGCAGCTAAACACCACGCAGCTGTTCGTTCACTCCCCCCCTAGTGGGATGGGGGACAGAATCAGAAAAAAGGTGAAACTCATGGGTTGAGATAAAGACAATTTAATAGGACAGAAAAGGAAGGGATAATAATAATAATAATAATAATAATAATAATAATAATAATAATAATAATAATAATAATAAAAGAATATACAAAACAAGTGATGCACAATGGAATTGCTCACTGCCCACTGACTGATGCCCAGCCAGTTCCCAAGCCAGTCATATGGTATGAAATATCCCTTTGGCCAGTTTGGGTCAGCTGTCCTGGCTGTGTCCCCTCCCAGCTTCTTGTGCACCTCCAGCCTCCTCACTGACAGGGCAATATGAGAAGCTGAAAAGTCTTTGGCTTAGTGTAAGCACTGCTCAGCAACAACTAAAACATCTGTGTGTTATTAACATTATTTTCATCCTAAATCCAAAACACAGTATTATATCAATTGCTACTAGGAAGAAAATTAACTCTATCCCAGCTGAAACCAGGACAGAACTGTGTAAAAGATAGTGGCAATACATTTTTGAAGGAGATGTTTACTGAAGTGGTTCAGGAGTTAAGCTTTACTGTCAAATTTCTCTACTGCCTACTAGGTGATACTGTCATTCCATTTTCAAGGTCGTGGTAAAGGTAGTCAGTTATGATTCTCTTCAAAGAGTTTTGGCAGGAGATAAATAGCTGCCTCTGATCTTTTATAGGATATTAATAGGTGAGACACTTCTCCACCTGACAGCGAGCTGTCAATCAGAACCTGTCAATTTGAGTTGCAAAGAAGAGAATGATGTAGTGCCCTTCCGTATCGATCATTGATTCTGTGACTCTTCGTGAAAGTTAGATCTTTGTGTCAGTTCAATTTAAAAAAAAAAACAAACCACCAGACCTGAGTTGTTATCTCTTGAAAATAGCACTTAAAGTGGAGGGGTTTGATACTCACTTTTAACAATACGGATATACACTTAGAAGTAGGCACTGTCTCTGTGACATTAGAACAAGGCAGTTTGCATGAAAAGTAAATTGTGCCTGCACCATTATAAGTATAAAATAGATTTTGTGGTGTTTTACCCTAAAATTTGTATTTTACTCGCAATTCAATGAACTGTGTTTAAGGAAAAAGTCAAAGATAATCCCATGCAGTAAAAAATGCAGGTTGTAAACCAAAAATCAGCTGCCTTGCAGAAATGTTCTTTAATGAAAGGTCATTGTTACATTAATATACATATGAAATATTAAACTTAAAACTATACATCTTTTTTTACTTGAAGTGCTGACATTTTCATTCTTAATTGACTCAGAAGTCTCATGTGTTATTTGTTCCTACAGTAATGAAAGGTTCTCACATACATGACCTCAAATAGCAACAAAAACAACTTCATCGAAAGTGTATCTTTTATGAAAAAAATTGTCTTTATTTTTTTGAATCTGTACTTTATAATACTAAGATAATACAGGATACATGCATAAATATTTGAAAGGAATTAAAATAATTTTGTTTCCATTTTCCACATGAAAAATGTTCTATTTATTCTGTCATTTTTTTAAAAAAGAAGAAACTCTTTATGAAGAAAATTCCCAGTCAGAAGCACACTTCTCAAGTGAGTAATCTGGATAAAATTTTCTCATTTTGTGTTTATGTACTGCTGCCTATGCCAGTAAAAAAGAAAGCTTTAACCGTGCAACTTGTGCACAAACAGATCCAATCAAGGAGAGAGGAAAAATGGATCATAAATATACTATATTAAACCTAGTTATTTTTCCTTAAGAGTAAAGTATTGATAACATATGAATCCTTTTTATTAAAAGACTTTTTTTTCAGGTTCTAAAGATTAGAATTTTTTTTTTTCATTTTAAAGAAACATTTTGTATGTGCATGTCTGCATTGTTCCTCCCCCCTTTAAAGGGTGGATGAATCAGCTGCATGAGGAAATATATAGTCTCCCTTTGATGTTGATGTGAATCACAGGTGTTATCCACCACAGATTGGTGAGGGAAAATATGGTAAATAAAGCCAAAAATACTCTTTAATTATCTGTGTGCTTTAAGGTGAGATCCAGACAAGTTTTATGGGTAGTGCTTTTGTGATTCAGCTGATGTTTACAATATGTGTAATGTACTACAAATGCTGTTAGAGCGTATAGCAGTAAATTTGGCTAGTACTGCACAATTTTAAGTAAAGTTCTATAAATAATGCATAAGAAAAAGTTCTTACTTGAGGTGTGCTTTCACAGCCTGCTGGAACTGATCATAAATATCATGTTGACAGATCACATGAACAGCAAAATTTACAGAGAGTCTATTTATTGCACTCTTTCTTTTGTATCAGTTCAGGAAATAGATTGAAGACAATGGAAACTGTTCATTATTGTGAGATGAAAATTATTTCTTTATATTAGTATGTACTTTGAGATTACTTATTCTTTGGTACAACATATTTGTAGTGTTTTGTACTGATCACATGCATACACTCAGAGAGCATTAAATGACAAGAGAAGATTTGGTTATATACCTTAGTCCAGGATAAAGAAGGAGGAAAATACTAGTATACTTGACTTGACATAGTCAATGATATGGTATGTTTGACCCTGGTCCTCATAATAGTCTAGTTGATCAGCTTCCATATGACCTTGTGAGGAAGGTAATTGTGTTTCATGTATATATGCAGTTCCGAAGGTATGTTTTTGAACAGCAGTTTTATTCAGGCTTTAAATATGTACTTGTAAAATGAAGAGAGGGGCTTGTAGCCAGAAATTTCTAGGTTCCTGGCTTTAAACAAGTCCTCTTTCAATATATATAGCAAATAGTAATTAGTTAGATTTTCTTGTTTATTTTTGCTTTCAATTCAGTATACAGTTAAGAATGGCATTTTCACTCTGTGTGTGTGTGTGTTTTCCTCTTTTTTGGTTTTTTTTCTGTTTGTTTTTTTTTTTTTGAGCTCTACTGTAGAAAGACTTCTTTGTAGAAATTTTGTTATAAAATATACTAACAGTTTGGGGATTTGTTTTGTTTTGTTTTGTTTTTTCCAGGAACACTGATGGACCATTTCTTCTTGTCCTGTCGTATCTTCATGTCCATACTGCTCTATATGCTTCAAAAAACTTCAGAGGAAAGAGCAAGCATGGTTTATATGGGGATGCAGTGGAGGAAATGGACTGGAGTGTAGGTATGTTACATGTGCTTCTAACATAAATGGAGGTAATTCAGACTTGCGTTCATGTCCACCAAATGCAGACTTCTGCAATTTGGATGTCTATGGTATATCTGACATACTTGTCCTTTATACTTAGGGGAAAGAAAGGCACAATAATCTGACCTCCTGTAATATCTACATTATGACCAAATTTATTGTGTCCTATAAATGTCTGCTCTCTTCTTTGACTCTGAAGGTAGTCTATACAGTATGGACTTAGCAGACATATGGACACCTTACCTGTGGACATTTGAAGCAGAGTAGTTGAATCCAACCCCATGAACTTCTGGGTGCCATCTGGCCTCAGCAGGTTGTCCTCATAAAACAATGTACTAACTCGAAAAGTGATAGCATGATATTCATATCAAAATAGTTTCAAATAAAGTGACTACAATATGAACTGTTAACAAAAGTAATTTGCTAATTATTTTAGTGAGTTGTCTGAATTAGTGAAGTCACATAGGAGAGGTCCACTTCTGTTCATGAATAGTCTACTGTGAATAAGCTACTGAGCATTAGCTGGTCTTACTGTCTGTGATTTTACTATTTCTTTTTCTGTTCCATGATATTTAGCTTATCCCAGCCTAACTGGTCATTTGCTACTGCCGTCATGTTTTGCTGCCTCCTTCAGGAGAGTGGCTCTGATGTTTAAAGAGCAATTTGAAAACCAAGGCAGCTGACATACATACTGCTGTTTCAGGCTATTTAATGTTTCAGAGGTGGTAACATTGAAAACCACTATGCTTTTCCAGAATGACTACAGGCTCTTAGGAGATGTGTCAAACCAACCAAACTGTAGGACAGAAGCATATTATTAAAAAAGCTTGCGATAAATCAGAGATAAAAATTAAGTGGTGATAACATAGGAATTTCGAACAAAATCAGAGAGGAGATATATGAGTTTCCTCATGTATTGTCCTTTAAAATCCATCGCAGGAGCATCGGGGCAGCAGAGCTAGCTTAATCAATCAGGAAACAGATCTTCATCTGTCATAAACTAGTATACAAGCATCAAATTTTGTTTCAGTTGCGGGTCTGGATACTTGGTTTGGCTTACATCTTGTAAGACTCCTCTGTGGACAGATAGCATATTTGCTTCAGGAGGTAGAAAATGTGTTTAGTTCCTCTGTTACTTTCTCCTCCATTATTAGTATGATGAAAAAAAGTTATGGCTGGCATTTCCAAAGGAGTCTGAAGGAATAATGTATCTTTTTTCTTTTTTATTCAATTGAAGGGAGTACTTATTTCCATTAACCTCCACTGAAAATTCCAGCCTTAATGCATCAACTATGTCAGACAAAGTAGATTTATTCACTGTACTGCTGATGTCAGTAACCAGTATTTTCTTGGAATGCCTCTGAAGATGTTACAGTAGAAAAGTCAAACAAAATTGTCTGGAAAAGCTGAAAAAGTGAAAAATACAGGCTTTCCATAAAGGGAGGTTTTATCATTCACTAGGCAGAAATTAGTATTTATTCATGGATGAATGTAACTTGCAAAAGCAATAGGAACAAAATAGCCCAGATATAACAATATGCTGCAAAACCTTCTAATTAAAGACAACACAAGCACAGGAAATAAAAACGAGTGTATGGAAAACTGCATTATAGTACAACATCAGAAATATTTGGCATCTGGTAGGAAAAGAAACACCAACTTCAGCTCAGTTCTAAAAGAAACTTACAATGTGTAATTGGACAATAATTCAATTATAAGGCAATGTCCATGCTAGGAGGAGAAAAACCTATAAGACACAGGAATAAAATACTCCTTTGAATATTTCATGTTTGTGACTTGTTAAACCAATACTGAAGAGTATGATTACAGTCCATGTCAAAAATACAAAATACAAAGTCTCTGGATAAGCTTTGGGACCATGTATGTCTACCGCTTTTGCATACTGATGTGTGTATAACAGAATTCAATGTTTAAAGCATTCACAGTTATAATGTCACTGCATGTGACATGCCTTAGAGAGTTATTCTCTGGCTAATAATAACATTAATTTTCTTTCAATGTATGCTAAGCACTTTATTAATGTTATTAATTATTACTCATATGAGAGCAGATGAAATAATCTTACAGTCTAAAAAGGGAAAGAAATGATGAATGAATGAATGCAATATTATCCTTTTCTTCCTTCCTCTCTTCTTCCCTTCCTTCATTCCTTCATTCCTGATTAAGTATAGGAAGAGAAATGGATATGTTCAAAAATTGTTTTTGCTGTAAATTGCATTACACTAATTTAATCCAAAACAGATCACTGCAAAGAGTTTTGGAGCCCCCTGTAGACTTGCATGCAAGCTGTGTGAAGACAAACTAATTCAACACCACTTTTGCAAATGGATGTTTATTGTTCTGTTAACAGTAGCAAAACTACATATCAGTTCTTAATCCTTTGTGGAACAATCACAACTGAATGGCTTAAGTGTAAAAAAGTCTCAGAAATTGTAGTCTGGCACAAGCTAGGTAACTGTAGAGTGGGAGCCTTGTCTGGATATCTTTATTATGTGAATGCCCTGCAAGCTAAAAAAACTTAACTGCCTCTCTGCCATGATCTTTTGACCTGGCTTAGGATCAAGTTATGCCAAAAAATATTTCCATCATCTGATGTTAGTTAATTAGAAGAAAAGGAGTGGAAATAAATCCCAATGCCTCTTACATGTATCTTGTGTTTGAAATATCTTAAAAGGTTTGGCTTAAAAGCTTCATATCTCCCCAGTACAAGAGGGATCTGGAGCTACTGGACAGTGTCCAGGAAAGGGTCACAAAGATGATCAAGGGACCAGAGCATCTGTCCTATGAGGAAAGGCTGAGAGAGCTGGGTCTAGAGCTCTGTTCAGCCTGGAGAAGAGAAGGCTGAGGGTGGATCTTATTAATGTATATAAATACCTGAAGGGAGGGTGCAAAGAGGATGGGGCCAGGCTCTTCTCATTGATGCCCAGTGACAAGAAGCAATGGGCACAAACTGAAACACAGGGAGTTCCCTCTGAACATCAGGAAAAACTTTTTTACTCTGAGGGTGACCAAGCACTGGCACAGGTTGCCCAGAGAGGTGGTGGAGTCTCCCTTCTTGGAGATATTCAAAAGCCATCTGGACATGGTCCTGGGCTCCAAGTGGCCCTGCTTGAGCAGGAGGGGTTGGACCAGGTGACCTCCAGAGGTCCCTCCCACCTCAATCATTCTGTGATCCTGTGACGTGCTGACGAAAAGAAAGCAAGCTATTCGCTAAAGTCAATTCATATTTGAAACAAAATCAGACATAGCCTTTGAAAGTCAGTCCAGAGGAACCAAGAAACTCTTCACTGAAGCAAACAGAAGCAAGATACTCTCATGATGCTCTCCTCCTCTACTCTCTCATGAGACCCCACCCAGGTACTTCATTCAGCTCTGGGGTCCCCAGCACAAGAAAGTCATGGACCTGTTCGAGCAGATCCAGAGAAGAGCCACAAAAATGGTCAGAAGGATGGAACACTTCTCCTCTGAAGAAAAGCTGAGAGAGTTCGGGTTGTTTAGCTTGGGGAAGAGAATGCTCTGGGGAGATCTTATTGCTGCCTTCAATGTATAAAGCGGGCTTATAAGAACAATGGAGCAGGGTGTGTAGTGACAGGACAAGGGGCAATGGTTTTAAACTGAGAGGGTAGGTTTACATTAGGTATTAGGAAGAAATTTTTTACAATTATGAGGGTGGTGAGACACTGTTCCAGGTTGCCCAGAGACATTGTGGATACCCCATCTCTGGAAGTATTCAAGGTCAGGTTGGACACAGCTTTGAACAACCTGATCTAGTGACAGATGTCCCTGCCTGTGGCAGGGGCATTGGATGATCTTTGAAGGTCGCTTCCAACCCAAACCATTCTGTGATTTTGTGTTACTACAGTGATGACAAATTTTGAGGATGTTAATGATATCTTAAATAGGTTTTCCTAACAAGAAAATACAGTGCTTAACTTTTTTTAACTGAAAGTACTTATGTAATTAAAACCTTGGATACCTGAATAAATTGAACCTTACCTGAGCAACATTTATGACTTGTCAAACCAATTATGATACTCTGCTACACAACTCTTTGGGGAGATATGTGGCCTATAATGAAATACAGCAAGGCAGAAGTAAAGTACAGTTCATTGAGAAAGGCCAGCTAGGTTACAATGTAGTAGGACTAACTGAAAATCAGACCACTTTTCACACTGTTTTTCTTTGATTCAGCTGTTACCATGATTAAGAATTGTCTATAAACATGTGTCTTCACACAGTGCTTTCAAAGAGGAAGGGAAGAGCAAAAGCTCTGCCAAGCCAACTCCAGACCTTTGTGGAAACATCTAATTTACTTGTTCCATAGTTAGATTTTCCGGTGTTGTAAAAGAGATTATATCAATGCATATGTGCAGGATTATGCTGTGGCTCTTAATTCCTACAGTATCTAAATGTGAGATGATAAAAACTAAATGCTTATATGCCTTTTATCTGATGAATGTGTGCATGGTTAAATAGATAATACACAATGTATGTGGATCAATCACGTCCTCTACATTTAAATTCTGTTCAGCTCTGGAGTGATGTGAATCAAGGGTCTAAGTAGAAACCAATCCAATTTAATATAAACCATTTTTATTGATCCTTGTGGCTTTTTCCTCTGTTTTAGTGATAGATGTACCACTGCTTTAGTAATAGATGAAAGAATGTTTTCAGAAACAAAATGAAAGCTACTTTTGGAAAACTGTAAAATATTTAGGAGACAGAAAACTGAACTATGCCCACAAGACTTTTAGTAGAATTCTTGTTCTGATGAAGTCTAAAGCATTCACAAAACAAAAAGAAGGGTCTAAATGTTACAGCCAAAGAATTCTTGAGGTTCTGAAGCATGTTACATTCCCCAATGTATCACAAATCTTCTGAGAATTCTGAATTATGCTAAAATAAACGTTAATAATATGAAAGGAAAAAAAATTTCCTGTTGCTTTGAGTAAAAAATGAGCGAGCTATCCTTAATTTTTTTTCAGAAAAAAATCTTCTACGCAGAGATAAGCCTAATTTATCCTTGTTTTTTACCTGATGTAGTCATTTGTAACAGTGCAAAGTCGATTTAAAAGATAAGCAAAGCAGAATGATGCCACTTTATCAGAAGTGGTGGATAATCAGGCTCAGATCATTTTATCCAGCTATTATGAATGTGACGTAAACTTAGCTGAGCCTGAAGACTTAAAGATGGAACTAAAAATCTGGAGAGTGATGCCTGATGCAAAGGATGCATTCTTTGACCTTGCTTTCCTGAATTTATACTAGTATACGTCTGAAGGCTAGAAAGTTTATTTTTAAGATGGTTTTGTTATCATGAAAGATGTTTGGCCAGCATCTCTGAGGAAGAAGGTATTCAGGCAATACAGGTATTCTGTGATTAGAACAGCATTTTCCCACCCTGTTCTGCCATCCTGCTCTTACCCTAACATTAAGAGACTGTTTCTTCAGCTAAGACGGTAGTTAAGCTCTTGAAGCACATTCACTCTTTAGGTCAGATCTGGGAAAATTGTCAATAAGGGTGCAGATTAAAGACATTTGTCATTCTGCCTTTTATGATGTGGATGCTTTCCAGTTATGATCTGGGCTAAAACCCAAACATATCATATGGCACTAAGCAGCAATGACTTTCAGTCACTACTGAACGGGACAGAATTTAAAAGGTGACTAAGCGATGAAAGACTCCCATTTCCACTATGATAAGCCTCCTGAGCTACCTAATCCTCCTTAAGTACAGTTTCCTTTTTCTATATTACATCTTTGTACACACCAAAGCTCCTTCTTAGAGCATTATTTACAAGATTACAAAGCACATCTTAAGCAGCCATTCCTATAGCATTTTTTAATCAGTCAAGTTTAAATAATATCTTAGTAATGTGCACTCCATGATGGAAAACTTCAGTGTAATGCAGCTTGTGGCAGTAGTGCTGTGTTGTTCAAAATTTGCTGCCAGCTGCTGAACAGATTTCATTTGCATCTGATATTGCAGGAGTTAAGTAATCACCACAAGATGTGTTAGTGCATTGTGCATTTTACTTTACAAAAATGTAATCATATAACTTCCAAAATTTCTAAGGCTTTCTATTAGTTATGTACCTCTGAAAATGTGGTCTAATACAAAAACAGTGAAATTACTTCTAACGTTGTGATCAAAATGCTCTAATCAGTGAAAAAATTAGCATTGCTCTTGAGACAAGCTAATTTCCATGAGTAGGAGAGAGCTTTAGATAAGCTAGGAATAAGAGAATCCTAACGACTCTCCAAGCAATGGGGATAGGAAGTTCTGTAATGAAATGTACTTCCAACCTTTTGTCTAACCTTTGCCCCTAAAGTTTAATTTCACATATAAATGACATGGTTGCATTTTGCTCCTTGGTTAAGGTGGGTGGGGAAAGTCGTTATCAGTGAGATTAAGAACACAGTAAAGATTTAAACTAAAATCAACCTGCAGGAATAGAGCGATTTCTTTGTATATTTGGATGAAGGTTGCAATGAGGCAACTGAATGGGGCTAACTTTACCCAAATTTTAGATAATCTCCAAAACACAGACTGAGAAGTTTAAAGGAAGCTATTAAAGATTTTGCTGGTGGAGTGCCTCTGCATAGCAATCTTTTTAGCAGAGATACTGTGAAGCTGTTAAGAGGAATTGCATTTGCCCTGTCCCAAAGAAACTCTACAAGAGTTTAATAAGTCAGTCACCAAGAGCAAGGGATCAGGATGACAGAGAGAGACATGATTTACAGCTCCCTTTGCTCACTTTGGTGAAAGTGTCCCTGTTGTGAACCTGAAACCTTCAGCACTGACTTACGAACATGATTTTGCCATCCTTTTTCTTCAACGCTTGGACACTGAAAGCAATATCTGTCTAGGTATTTATAGAGCTTGTAATCATGGTTTTAATAAAGGATGCAACTGACCTAGTAAGTGAAGGATGTTGCTGGTAGAAGTTACAGCTCTATGAAAGAAGCCTAAAGTGAAACAAAGGAACAGATAAACTAAAGATATTAAAGATTTTTAATCTGGGCATTTAAACCTTCCCACCCACCCCCCTTCCTTGTACCTTCAGATAGTTTTGTAGTGGATTACCCAGTACCTTCATATAACTGATACAGTCCATGAATAATTATGCATTCATACAAACATGCAGAAGGCACAAGTGAACCTTGTAAGGCTATGAAGTCAAGTACTCAAAGATAGGAAAAAATCAATCTTCCTATGCTTGCATCTTATGGTACAGTTTTTAAGCATATGTTTACATGCCATTTCTTTTCCCGTTGGAACCCTGTCTCCTCATCACAGAGTGCCTTCTTAATGAGCAGCTACACAACAGTAGGTGTATTCCCCGTTGTTAAAGATGAATTCTCATGTTTTATTTAACACACACTATTGAAGTTCTGTTTTGAAGACAGATTTCTTTGACATCTCTCATCTTTTCTGTGGCATTACTTCACTAGAGTATATTACAGATTCGCAAGTAAGCATTTTCACAAAGTCTTTGTAAGATAGGGGGATCTCATTAATCTGTTTCCCAGAAGAAAAACTGAGGCACAGAAATGATGTTCAGATTTACCTACTGAGGTATAGCTTTGCTGCCAGTCACCCACTAATCCAGCTCTGGATCTATAGTAAAGCATTAGGACTTTAATTCAGCTGGCATGGGAATGGGGAAGGGGGGAAAGCAAGCCATTTATCTTTCAGTTCTTGATCGATGTTGGAGGTGGGAAATGGTTAGAATGTGCACCTGGACTCAGGAACTCAGGTTTCCTTCTGGTCTTGGGGATTAAGTGGTATTTTTTAAGGATAATTAACTATCTTCACCGACGTATGAACTATAATGATATGAACAGTTTCTGTGATGATTCAGGAAATGTCTTCCAGCCTTTTACCATTTATTCATAGCTGGGTGCATCTCAGTTTAACTGTAGAAAAAACCCAAAAGTGACCATGTGCATTTCAGTTTCAGTGATGATACTGAGAATCCTAGAGGTTCTTTTAAAATCATCCCTGCTGTTTCTTGGAGAGAGACATGAAACTTTTTCACGCTTCCTTTGAAAGGTATGTTAATTCTTTTGAGACCGTAGTGTTAAAAAAGAGGGGAACTAATTCTCAGTGAAAAAAATAATCATACAATAAAGCTTATGACAATATCAATTCTGTGTTGTAAACTATTGTTCATCAGCAGGCTGGTTCCTATTAGTAAACTGCCATGCAGAAATTTCAAACTGCTGAATCACAAGGCTCAAATTCCAGGTGGTAATAAGCTCTTATTGATGAGGTTGGCAGATCTGCCTTTTTATTGACTATGGCTGTTTTTTTTTCAATGGAACATCTGACTGCTAAAACAACCACACTATATAATAGGCAGGCTGATAATACTACCGAAGATCATTATTCTTGTAGAAAACAGTTGTGTATTTTGCATTACAGAAAGCTTTTTATCACTTTCTGTATAATAATGAAGTATAATAATGAGATAAATAATGAAATTTTTAAGGTTAAGGAAAGCACTAGAGTAATGATGTTGTGATTAGTGAAAGGCAGGCTGGTAAAGTGAGAACTTTGCTCTTTTCCAGCTTTTTCCCTCACTACTTGATTGTAAAATAAGGCATTTATGTTTCAATTCAGGGTGCTGTTTAAGAAAAAGCTGATACTGAATCTTTATTATGCTTTCCTACCTGTTATTTTTTAGTGTTACTGTTTCGGGGTTTTATTGCATATTTCATTTAGTGTACTCAGGGTATTTTTTACTATTTTGAATGCTTTCTTTTTGTTTTCTCTTTCTTTTGGATTAGTTCTTGTATTTTGTGTACACACTTCTCTTTTTAAATCATTCCCTCTCCCTAGCCACCCGTGGAAGTTTCTTCATAACATTTCCTCATGAAGAGTGCATTGTAGTAACCCTGAGAACACCCAACAGATTTTATGTTACAGTAGTAAGCTCAATATCCAAAGGAACACCTGACCCCTGAGGGCTGGGTTGCTTGCTTGAGATGATGAAAGAGACTCCAGGATAATCGAATCCCTACCTTAGAGCTGCATGAAGTTACATGCCACAGCTTCAGTGGATCTTGCAGCTTGCTGCTACCATAAGAAGGGAGGCAGAGCACCCTTGCGTCCCTTATGTCCTTTTTCCTAACCAGCTTCCAGGGAAAGCAGAAAGGGGGAGAAAGAGGAGAAGTATCCTTCTTTTTCATCAAGCGCCCTTTTAGGAAACTACTAGATGGACTCAACTATAACGTCACACTTAGTTTGCCTAAAATTATATGTGATTAACTTGGCCCTTAGGTGTTTCAGTTTACATGGTTTTAAAGTACTGCTGCCATTTCTGTGTTATGGGGATAAAGGATTTAGGCTCTTTAGGCTCTTGTATTTCAGCGGCTGAGGTATTTGTGGGTTATAAATTGATGTTACTTCCATTTCTGAATTAGACTACAATTTAAAAACAAAGCAGGCAAAATAATACAAATGTAAATGTGCTTCAATCTTAAAGAAAGGAATGGCCTGGCCCAGAAAAACAATATGAATTTTGTCTTCCTGCAAACCCAAAGATAACTTAATGCCAGATGTCTGAAATAAATTAGTAGCTCAGGATACCTCAGCATTTCTAGCAAAGTCATGGAAGATACTATTTTTGGCAGTGTGAAAAGTATAGCAGTGTTTACAGTATATGACTGTGTGAAAGGTATCAAAGTACGTCTAACCCAGAGTACAGTTGATTTTGGCACCACAAAACAGCAGAGCACACATTAAGCAAGTAATAAATTACTACCTTTTTTTCTTCATTTACAATTCAAATGGATATAATTTATCTGTTGAATTCAGTGGATGAAAAATTGGTCATGAGCCAGCAATGTGCACTTGCAGCCCAGAAAGCCAGTTGTACCCTGGGCTGCATCAAAAGAAGCATGGCCAGCAGGTCGAGGGAGATGATTCTGTCCCTCTGCTCTGCTCTGGTGAGACCCCACCTGGAGTGCTGCATCCAGCTCTGGAGTCCTCAGTACAGGAAGGACATGGACCTGTTGGAGCGGGTCCAGAGGAGGGCCACAAAAATGATCAGAGTGACCTAGTGACAGATGTCCCTTCCCATGGCAGGGAGGTTGAACTAGATGATCTTTGAAAGTCCCTTCCAACCCAAACCATTCTGTGATTCTATGATTCTATGATCTTTGTAAAATCATCACATCATACTGAAACTTTCAGAAACATTTAATAACATGTAATGTCAAAAAATATAAAAGAGCCATTGTCATTACATTTTTTCAGATGGTAATTTTGTAAAATTCTGGGACTCCTTAGCTCTGAAGTTTGTAAATCTCAAGTTAGAATTTCTTTTGTCAGCTAAGGAACTCTGTGATTCAGTTTCTTGCTGACAACTTGGATTGCTAAGAAATATTTAATGAATGTATTCAAAAGTTTGCTGTTGGTGTTAAATGGTAAATACCATTTTCTTTAAAACAGAAACAAGGGATAAAAAAATAAAATACAATGCCTTGAGAATAATAGAAGCTTTGATAACTGATGTTTGAAAACAGGCCTGTTCTGCTTATAAATAAACTCTTTTCATGCATAATTGAGCTACTACAGTGGCAGCCAGGAGATGGATTTTAACAAAATGTCTGTGGTAGGTCTGTTACCATCTCTGAAGATGAGACTTCTTTCCCTTTTGGTAGGTTCTTTTCTTTCCCTAGATGTCAAAAGAGACCTTGGCCCATCCAGTAGTATACATATAGGAATATGTTTATGATGCAGCGGTCCAAAAACAGAACCTTAGCACCAGGTTCCTCTCTCCCATATTGATATGAAGAGTCCCATTGAACTAAGTAGTCAGGATAACTTTAATGTATTTCCATATCTGCAATACTAATTAAATAAATTTTTGCCTTCCTGATGTGAGAGAGGTGCACTTTCATCTAAGAGTCAAATCTGGTCGTCTTTTCTTGTCAGCTCCTCATATGCCACAAGCAGATAATTTATTCTTCTCTTTTTCTTTGCTGTTTTTCTTTGCTAGGTCTTCCTAATGGATTGTCACAAGAGATCACACTGTATTTTTTCCCTCCACTTGGCTGCTTTTCATTACTTGGCATCTCCTACAATGATCAGTCCCTATTGATAATAGCTTATTGCAACATCATTATTTAAGTAGTTCTGGAAAGACTAAGTTTTAAGAAGGAGGAACAAAAGTGTCATACAATTGAGATAAAACAGGTGATATTAATTTGACATACTTTAATATTACACCTCCTTGTGGAAGGTGTCTTTTATTTAATTTCAGCTTTCCTTTTATACATAAACATTTCTCAGTTCCATGCAACTCCTGTATTAGTTATTCTTCCCTAGGAGTTGAAGAAGGTATCTTCCTAAATCCAAAGTGAATGACATTAAATAAAGAAGATCAGGATCTTCATGTATCAATATAGGCATGTTTCTAGTTGGCAGATACCCAGGTCCCTCAAACTATTTTTGTTTTTTAAAAAGAGGCGGTTTTTAGGGTTTGGTTAGAAAAGAAGAAAGCGGTCACTCGACTAAGCAAGGTGATAAATACCCTGATAAATACCTGTTCTTTTTAACAATGTTAGGATAGGTCTTCTGTTTGCATAGCATGATGTAACTGCACTGACGTCAGTGGAACTGGGCTGACTTGAAGTCAACAACTATGGATTCTGTATGAAAAGGTTATGATTCTTTTAAAAAAATGGCATCACAACCTTCCAAACAATCTATATTTTCTGTCAATTTATTTTTAATAAAAAGAAAAAAAAAAAGTGAAAATCATGTAATAGAAGAAGTGTATATTTAGTTTCAAAGTTTAACCATAATGTCAGAAAGATAGTAAACAAATGGCCCGCCTTTCTAATATGTGCAAGACAGTGCTCAGTATGTGGCTAGGAATAGCTGGCAAAGCAGAGGAGGAAAGCAGAGGTGGCTGCCAGAAGCTCACAGGCAGGGAGCAACACCATACAAGTGTCAAATGCCCATTAAGCAGGAAAGTAGAGGGAAAACCAAAGCCAAAGGTAAGGATGATGTCTGTGCAGCTGAAAGTGGGCTGAAATGTCCCATCTGTCTCATGAAGTCCTGACTGGGGCCAGAGTTTCTAACAACATAAAAAGATGTGATTCAGGACAGTGAAACATAATGTAAATTCCTTTATATTCACCACAGCACATCCTACAGGACAAAATTTGAACATCTTAGCATGGTGTTATGGGCAAAGTGCTGCTGTGATGGCTTTTTTACCAGTATTATTTTAATAAGGCACAAAATTGGCAGTTGACCTTAAAAAAATCCCTAAAACATTTCTACAGGACATATCCTAAATATTCTTGCCAATTTAGAGCTGAGGTAGTCAAGACCCATATCCCAAATTTCTCAGTCTATTCACATTTCAGCTTCTGTGTGATTCTGCTGTAGTTCATCAACCAGTTGTTGCAATAACACCCAGGTGCTGCTCATAAAAAGTAGATAGCCAAGTTAAAGAGAGCTTTGAGGACTTTCTTGGCAAAAAATACTAGAGAATAATATCACATTTCTCACTCAGAATGTAAAACTGAGTTTCTGATGTGGCATTTAATTACTTTCCTTGTTCTGTATTAACTTTAGGAACACACAGTAAGAGAGCAGAAAATAATTATTTTAAATAGGAGGCACTGGTATAATAAATACACTATCAGGAAATGTATGCAAATGTTGTATCCTATGCTGTCATATTTAATCGTTAAATCTTGCTAATGATACAGTCAGTTGCTGAGTATAGCTAGCCATGCTTTTCCAGCACCTTTGAAAGCAGAAATCTATTTGCTGTTGTGTACTTCTCTCTGTGTGTGATACTGAAATACCAGTCTGTTACAGAACTATTCCTGTGAAATGTGGAGATTTCAAACCTTTCCTGGTCAAGGAGGTCTATCTATATACAACTTCCATAGATTTGATGGTATAGGTTCAGAGAGAACTAGTCCTTTAAAAAATACATTAATAGGGAGGGACTAACCGTGTACCTGCCTCTCTATCCATAAGAATAGTGCTCTTCCCATCAGTAAGAAACGTGCTAGTTAGGGCCTTCCAGTGGTTATTTACCATCTGTGCTTTGGGGAGTTTACCTTGGCAATAACTCCTTTCTTCCCCAAATACTATCTATTTACGTTTAGATTAATTTGTTCCTTGTATCTATGTTAATGTTTCAGCTGATCTGTGGTGTTGCTGTGTGAATGATCCTTCCTCATCTCAAATTTAGCCTTCAGATTTATCCTAAAAGCCACATCTCACTGTGATCCTTGTATGCAAAGCAAAGCCCTTCCAGAAATCTGTCTTGCCTTCACACAGGCAAGTCTCATAGGTCCATTTTTGTAACTTCCCATTAGAAACTGAATGACACATAGCATTCATATTGTTGAACCTTTGTAAACTCAGATTAATAACTATATTGGTAGTTTCACACGTCACATATTTGCTTTGTTCATGAGTAAGAATTAGGTAGAGAAAAGCCAAAGAAGTGGGCCTGATGATCTCAGGACTCTCCATGATATCATGCCCCCACCATGTCTTGGGGGCATCAAATACATCTTGGCCTAAGCAGAGACCTCAAGTATTTCTAAACCAATGTAAGACGAGAGTGACATATTTGTCTTTCCAGGCCTTGGACCAGAAAAAGGCAGATTTTTTTTTTCCTTGTAGACATCTGCTGTGCTACTGAATACTACTCTGAAACTTCAGCAAAAGCTCTTTCGGAATGGGCTGGGAATATTTTTCCAAGAGCACTTAGGTGAATTAAGCAATCAAAGTCCCATTTCATAAGCTAGTGAGCAATTTTCTGAGCTAGTCATCTATGATCAATGAGGATGACCTGAAAAATTATTTGCCTTCCCTTCTGAAGGGATCCTCTGGAATTCAAATCAGCATAGATACTGACATATTGAACAAACACACATACCAGGACAAAAAAAAAAAAAAAAAAAAAAAAGGAAAGAAGGATAATAAGTTGGAAAAAAAAGCTGAATCATAAAGATTTGTGGCCTTCAATTTATTTGTTGTTTTTTCCTAAGTTCAGAGTGTCATCTAGAGAAGACAGATTGGAGTTTAATTCATTTACTTTCCCTTGAGGACAATTTTCCCGGTCAGAGTTGCTTTCTTATTGGTATTAACAGTGCCTGTACAGAGGCTCATTCACAGCTAGCATGGTTTGGAGATGGTGATTGCACAGTAGGCTTCAAGGCACAAAAGCCACTGAGTTGCCCAAAAGCAATTAGAGAAGTAGGTGAATTAGCAAGTGTGCATGGTGATGGTCCTGTCAAGGGGAAAAAAAGGGCATCTTCTGTTTTGGGGGTAAGTTAATCCACAGCTACTTTCATGTAAGATTAGATTTGCACAATTAAAATCAGAAAGATGGGAAATGAATTAAGATTTCACAAGGAATATTAATTTGATCCTGATAAAACTCCTTTTAACTTTATGGTATATGATTTAGAGCAAATGTTTAAAATCTGCTCCCAAATTCAGCAAAGATTAAAAAATTTGGCTGTTGAAAAACAAGAAATGTTCAGGCTCTAATGTCAACCAGTTTTATCACAGTTCAGATTTTGTTTAATAAAAGTTATAAAAATGAAACAAACATACTGACAAATACTTGGAAATTTTCAGAAAAGTGCAGAGGATTAAAAAGTAAGGTTAAATTACTTGCCCTGTTTTAAATTCTTCATAATTCTTCATACTTTAATCTGGCAAAATATTGGCATTATGCATTTGAATCTAAGAGCATATACATATTCAGTTTAAAACTGACTCTGATGTTAATAAATGTTTAAACCTTTGAAGATATAGAGAAGAGTTTCTTTTATCACCCCACAATTACTGAATCAATCACCATCAGCATATATTGGAATGATGAAATAGCTGAAGCCTTAACTTCACCTGACAGTCTAATTCAAAAATGAATAACATCCTTTGGTTGTCATTACAGTTTGCCTAGGTCCTACCTAAAGAAATCCCTTCCAAAATTTGAAAGAAAAAATGGGAGACCTGAAGTGGGGAATGAGACAGTGTCTTTTGTATTGTGCATCTTAGTTGTATGTATGAAATAGCATCTTATTCTCAGATGTGTGCATAACGAAGATGCAAATTTACTGAAAAAGTTATCACAGCTGTCATGCAAAATGCAAATGTGATGGACCTTCCTAGAACTGCATGACCATCTCTCATATTTTAGCATTTTAAGCAGGCTAGAAATTAAGATTTACATAGAAATACATAGCCTTATGTTCAACAGATGTAAGGTCTAAAAGTGAATTTCAAGCAATGCATTTATTAGCTAATTTAAATACTAATAAGGAGATAGCCACCAAATAGTTATACTTTTGACCTTTAATGACCCATCATTAGTGTTGTAGTACTGATGTAAATATGAAAACCTTTCCATCCTGCATTGTCTGTATTGCAGCTATACTTACAGGACTTCACAACTTTCATAACCGCATCTTAGCTCTGTGCTTTATTATCCACATGTATTTGTATACACATAAAGTATCATTCCAACTTTCAAATTTACAAAATAATTTGAACCCTATATGAAAAAGAAAAATAAGAGATGTGGTACTCATCTCTAGAAAAAACTTATCTTATGCATAATTATAAGTCAAAATTTGGTTGATTTATTCATAGCTGCTAAGCAGTGCATGCCTAATCTGCTGTGCACTATGCTGAAAATTTATCCTGAGGGTCTGAAAGACACATTATACTTATAAGACTGTATAAACAGTCACAAGCCAATTACGAGTTTATAATTACATGGCAATCCAAATCCAAACAGAAAGCAAATTCATAGTGAGAGCTTAGCTGACCCCACACCAGTTATCTTGTTTGTTTTTTTAAAAAGACTGCCCTTCTCCTAGCCCTTAGACTGATTTTACATGTCTCACCATGAGTCTAGGGAAATCCAAAAGAGAAGTGTTCGATGTTCTACTGACTATCTGGGCCTAACAACTACTGGTTTGAATGGTAATTGTAGGTAGGTAAATCTGGAGCAACTATCTCACTATTACTTCATTGGGAAAAGAAATCAGAATTTTTGCGGCCAAATTCATTCCTCTGAAGATAGGTAAGCTGTGTATGAAAATGCTTCTTTTGCTTCACTGGCTTTAAAAAATGTTTATAGTAACTATATCAGATGTAGATGTGCACACTGTATGTAAATCCCACCCTCTGTGTCTAGAATATGCACAGGTGGAGCTTGACTGTGCTAGCACCAGAGTTTCAGTGTAGGATTCATCAATCCTGCCATGTTTTGAACTGCCAACAGTGGCAGGTCTGAGCTGTTTTCCAAGCTGGAGAGAGAGACTATCAGCACACCATCAGAGACAGGAAATCCACTTCAGACCAGCGCTACTGTGGTCCTGAATGCCCATCAGTAGTGCAAGTGCCTTAGGTTCATTCCCAGAGTCCATGCTCAAGTTTAGCTTAATTTGAAATGAATCCAGGTCACGAAATCCAGGAGGGCTTTGTTATGCAAACAGAAATATATCAAATGGCCATGACTACATTTACTGTGAATGTGCACTCCTGATCCAAATTAAAATGTTAATATAGATGTGCTTTTTCAGAATCAGATGGTACTTGTTTGGCAGAATGTCCTATTGACATTGAAGATCCCACTAAGCTATCATAGTAGGAACTTAGCACATTTGAGATTCCAGCTTTGTACTTTGGAGAAGACTTTATGTATGGGCTGTTTCCATAGCATAACTTTAAAAATAATGGTAGCACTGTAGGACTGATTCAAGACTTTCCACTGAATCCATACTCCACTTGCTTCCTGCGGGAATTATTAAATATTTGGTAATTAGTTAAGCATTTATTTTCTGCTGTAGTCAAACAGGTATATTAACTAGTATTCACTCTCACCTTTGAGGTTCATATGCTAATGCTTCCTCTATGTAGAATCACTCATCCTCTTAGGTGGATGTGTTCTGTTGACTGGCTAGATAATGTACCGTAACATCAATCTATTGCTTCGTCCCAGAATTTCCACTTTCCAGTGGTTGTGTTCTAGCTCTGAATGTTAAACAAGTTGCGTGCAGAGTTTATGTACTGTGCACCATATGTGCAGCCACTTCTCATGTTGCTGTCAATGGTTTTATTATTTTCCATCTTTACCTCAAGTGTTGTGCTCAATGACTAGGTCTGAAAGTGATAATTACTTCCCCACCACAGAGACAAACTGATTTACATATTTATCAAGGGGAAACTGGATGGCTCTGAGCATACCACAGAAACATTTGCATATTTATAACCTGAAATATACAAAAGCTAAAATTAAGATAGGGATGTCTTGGTCTTAGTTACTAAGCTTGTTTTTATACAAAAGTTTTAGTCAGTGGATTTTGTAATCAGATCAGTGCATTAAAAACTGAAGTATGTTTTTTCATCACACAAAATCAACACACAGAGTAAAATGATTGTTAGCTTGTGAATGATGGTGTGCAGAAGTTGCAACATTAAGTTTTCATAAGGTGAAAATCTTAGGGTTTGAGCCCTGAAGAGATGATGAACTGTGGAATTACTTTAATTTAACTGCTGTAGCAGGAAGAGGGTCCCAAGAGGTTTACTATGTAGTGGCTATATAGTTGAATGGCATCAGTATCTTTTCTGCAAGAAGTATGGGCTTCCGGATACTTATGCAGGTAAGGTTAATTTGTAGGAGTTTATGGATGTATTCAAAGCAGTCCTGGCTTGCCACTTACAGAGGTGAACCCCTTCAGCTGACTACAAGTTGATTGTGATTCTGGTTAATGATGCTATTCAAAAACAAACATTAGTAACAGTAGGGAATTCTGAAACAGAAAAAAAAAAAAAAAAAAAACAAACACCAAACTGCCTCTTCTAGGCAGACATGTTATGGCCGACCTTTCCAGATGAGTCTTTGTCCAATAATTGTCTCAAGCTTACTATAACCTTCTGGATACAACAGAGGTATGTGAAAGTCTAGTGGAGTGGGAAAAGAATGTTATATCTACAGGAATTCCCTTTCTCATCAACTGTCTTGTCATGAGACAGATTCTTAACCCTTCTTCTGAATTCTGTTGTTTCTTTGAATCTGGCAAACTGCTTTAAAGCTTTCCTGACGAATAGAGAGACTATTTTGTCCTAATGCCTAGATTACACAGAGGTATTATGTATTCTAGAGCTTTTCATTCATAATTGCAGCAAGACTCTAAATTCTTTCAAATTAATAGAAGTAACATTTCTGTCCTGTTGACTTCAAATGACAGTAACCTAATTTATGAATCAAGTGCATTTGTTCATATGCTTGCTCGACTAAACCTTTGAACAATTTTCCAAATCACTAACACATTTGTAAATAAGTTATTGTTTTTCAATGTTTCTACCTCGTTTTCAAATGAATAGTCATTTTTTATAAACCCTATATCTTAATGTAGATGAGTACAGTAGGAGTTTTACATGGTTCAAAACTCCAGAAATTATGTTCAGCATTAGAGAGGCTGGTTCAGCTACCATTCATGCTGTGTTAGAGAAGTTAAATAGTGGCATGGCGCTCTCCGTTTCCTTCTAAAGAACAGAGTGAATTGCTCTTACCAGTTTCACATGGCTATCACTCCATTGGGATTGGCATTTTCACTTTAAGAATGAAACAACTCTTCATAATTTAACATAGCTTGAAGCAAGAGTGGAGAGCAAAATCTAGAGAGCCGTCCTCGGTACATTTTGGAGGAAGCTTTACTTAAATTTTGGAACATTGATGTACTAATTAAAACAAATAACATCTTAATGCTGTCCTTAATCTATTTTGTATCTTAAAAATTACAAATGAAAGAAAACTGTCCAATGATCTCATGCCTTTGATACAATGTTAGCCACCTACATTGGGGTGTACATTCCTAGAATGGCAATAGTAGGAGAAACTTGACTTGAAATTCTAGTTGCTAAGTAGCTTCAGAAATTATGCAGCTTCTTCAGTGTTAGATTGATTTTGTTGTTCAGAAATGTTGTCCTTCCAAATCTGTTCTGTTCAAATCAGAAAAAAATGTGTACAGTAGCATCCATAAAGATCAGTGCAGCTGTTAATTTTTTAGAGCATGGCTTTCAAGTGAGTCTTTTCAATCAAGAATCCTTCCATTTTTATTGATAATTTCCTACACTGGGGATAGCAAGCTGTTGTTGCTTGAACAGAGCTACAGTTTTCCCAGTGTTCTGGCTTATTTATCCTACAGTTTTGTATTCTATATAAACTCTCTCCATCCAAAAAGTCTTTTAAAATTTGTATTGCTTTCTGCAACCAGCAATGGGACTCAGAGGGGATACTAAGCCAGCTGAAGACCCATTCTTGTAATTCAAGAGCACATGATGTATGATATCCTTCCAATCGTATTTTATGGGTGAAGCAGTACAGTTTTACCATCTTCTCCTACTCAGACGTCATTTATCTGTTCACCACACTTATCAAAGCATGTTGCTCATGTACTTGCATGTCTAGCACTTTGGATAGGATTCATCTTACTGTCCTTGATGTCTAATATGAAGGCATTTAGTTTTAAGCTAGTTTCCTGTCTTCTCTTTTTTAGTCAACAGGTAAAAAAGGCCTTTTTGCAGTTGTGATTCACCTCTTCCAAAATTAGGCAGCTAAAATAGGTTAGATGAAACTCCTCCTTGTTCATTAACTGGCATTGCCTGGGAATGTTTATACATCAGTTTTAACTTAATACTAAAGTCTCTGTGAAATCTACAGAAATAATAAGAGTGGAGGAGTTAAGAGAAAAAAGAAATTAAATTGTCATAAGAAAACAGTAAAAAATGTATTTTGCCTACTTTGTAGTATTTCCTTCCAAAATTGGTATAATATTGCATGTGAAAGATATCTGTTTATAGAGATCCATAATACATTCTTTGCATTTTTCTTCTATATTGGTTACCATTTAGAAATGCTAATAAGTTAATGTATTGCTTGTGTTAACAGTAGCCACATCATTCAAATGCACTTTAATGAGGCTTATCTCCTGGTAGCACACACTTTATTGTTTATTTATAGTTTTCATTCTAGAAGGTGTCAGTGTTCAAGATTAAAATAGAAATGGAAGTTTTGCTTCATTTCTGTGAGTGCATTGTAATTGCCATTCTCTGACAATAGTGTTATTTGAATTGCTACTATTAGTCCATCTGTACTGAAAAATGTTGTTGCTAAAATAGTCATTTTAGCATTTGTTAATTAACCCTAATGTAGCCGTTCCCCTTTGTATTTAATAATCCAAATGAAGGAAATGGAAGTTTTATCATTGTGTTCAATGGGCTTTGGATGACATTCTATTGCATTTTATTTGGGTGTTTTTTTCTGAAATGGGTAACATTTGAGTGTCAGGATTTATTTTTTTTTCAGGCCAAGTCAAGCTACTCAATCTTGTTTCGAAAGAAAAGACATCATAATGATGACTGCTTTATTTAATTAATTGTGATAGAGAGACATTTTTCATTGCTTCTCATTTTTTCCCAGCTTAATTAGGAAATCAAATGGCCATTACTGAATGACAGCAGATGTCTCTGATCACCAGAGATCATTTAATGTGATGTACTGAGTGGAATTCTTGTTTTATTTTCATTTTGTTTTATATACAGGATGAATTTGAAAATCCAATTTCATCAAGCAAAACTGTGTAGGTAAAAAAAAAAATGCATTTGTGCATGTTATTGCCCATATATTTCTTTGTGCAGTCCTATTTATAGTTATTATCATGGAATCATAAAATCATAAATTGATACAGGTTGGAAGGGAACTCTGGAGATCATGTGCTGAATACCCACACATAAAGTCCTAATTTATCTATATACTCCACTTTTTTATCATCATTGCCACCTTTCCAAGGGATATTATAATTACTTAGCAAGTACATTCTCCAAACAATCTCAGAAGCCAATGGAAAATTACTTCTTTCTTTCCTGGCACTAAGTCCACCTGCTGCAGCAAGCAAATGGCTCGTCAGATGGATCTGCATCATTTTCCCTCAACCCACCAACTCTAAAATGTCAGCCTTTGTAACAGATTTTTCTCAGCTCTGTTGGGAAATTTCAACTCCCACAAGGTTTCAAAATTTACATAAACAAATTCTCCTACTCTTACATTTTTTCTTTGCTCCTGTTTTTCAAACAAGACCAACAGGTATCACTTATTTAGCTGATGATGTTCCTTTATTCATGACCCAGTCATTTAAGCTGATGAGAAATGAAGATGGTCAACCTTTTTAACAAGGCAACTTTAGAATGCTATAACATTAAAAGACAAGTAGAAATAGTAGCAATAAGGTAAGGTAACTACTCCTTACCCAGAAAAAAGAGCATAGTAACAGAAATGATGATCTAAAAATTGTTAAAGAAGGCTTTGTATTTCAAAGTCCTTATCTCATCCTCTTTGACACAATAATTGGGCATCAGCTGATGAATTAATTCTTAGTGGACAGGGAAGCAAACCAAAATTAACATTCAAATTGGACCATTCTTGGATGTTTAACTTAAACGAATAAAGATAAAAAGGTTGTGAAGACAGAATTATCTTTATATGCTCTGAGATCCCTAAAGGACAAGGTTAAAACTCACTTGCAGGGTGATGTGAAGAAGTATACTCTTATACTTTGGTCAGTTTCCAGGACCAATAATTTTAGATTCCTAATCCGTATAAAATTCACTGGAGCAAGTTACAAAGAGCAACTTCACTCTCATTCATACAGAAACCCTCTTTAAAGAACTCAGTTTAAATAATAAGTTTAAATAATAGGTTTAAATGCAATTTATGTGCACTGCAAGGCTCTCCACAGTTCCAAGGTAGTATGAGGAGCCCTTTGTGCAAATGAAATGTGAGCCCACAATGCCTTGGAGTTTCAGAGCATATCCATGTGGATTCTTCTTTTAAATACGTGCACATGTGTGTGTTTATTACCTTGCACATTTTGAGTTTAGTCGATGATGAGAAATTAGGGACTAATTAGTTGATTTGATAGTGAAACCATGTGATCTCCAGAGGCACTCCATACATTAGTTTCCTTTTTTTTCTTAGAATGTCTTATTCTAACATTCACACTGAGATTTTTGCCATGCTGCCTCTATAGGTTGCTAGGCAGCAAAGCTTTACCTCCAAACTCTTAGCTCTATTCTACACGCTGAGACTCTTTCAGATATCCTCAGTGGTTTGAATCTTCTTGCTGAGGGGTTTCCTTGATTGAGAGCAACTGTTTCCAAAGGTCACTGGCTCTCTGTGCATCAGCCCTTTTCTCTGATGTGCACAAATCTTCTCATTTTATACTTCAAGAAACCCTGCAGCAATCGAACCACGGTCCTGATCGCAACAAGCCTTGTGCAGTTGTCCCCTACTGTATGCTGCACAGTGCCAATTGCTATGTATAATAATGTTTACATGGAAAGCGATCTTAAAAAGGCATAAGGACAAAAATATTTGTACATGCCAAGGTTAATGAAAAAAACCACTTGAAGACATTAAACCTGTTTTTTCTTTTTTTTTTTTTTTTTTTTTTTTTTTTAGGACAGATTCTGGACGTGCTGGAAAAATATAATCTGAGTAATAAAACTCTTGTATACTTTACGTCTGACCAAGGGGCTCATGTTGAAGAAATCTCCAGTTCTGGAGAAGTCCATGGAGGATACAATGGCATATATAAAGGTGATCATTCTCTGATGATTCTTAAAAACTGTGTCAGAAACTATCATGTCCTTGGTTTTGCTCCAAAACTGTAATGTGTCCAGGGCCAGGAAGGTCAAAACTTGATCCCTTAACAGTAAACTTAGAATCATAGAATTGTTTAGGTTGGAAAAGACCTTTAAGATCATCAAGTCCAACCATTAGCCTAGCACTGCCAAGTCCACCACTAAACTATGTCCCATCTTTTAAATTCTTCCAGGGATGGAGACTCAAACATTTCCCTGGGCAGCCTGTTCCAATGCTTGACAAGCCTTTCGGTGAAGAAGTTTTTCCTAATATCCAATCTAAACCTCCCCTGCCACAACTTGAGGCCATTTCCTCTTGTCCTGTCACTTGTCACTTGGGAGAAGAGATCGACCCTCACCTCACTACAACCTCCTTTCAGGTAGTTGTAGAGAGCGATAAGGTCTCCCCTGAGTCTTCTTTTCTCCCAGTTCCCTCAGCTGCTCCTCGTAAGACTTGTGCTCTAGAACCCTCACCAGCTTCATTGCCCTTCTCTGAACACTCTCCAGCACCTCAATGTCCTTCTTGTAGTGAGGGGCCCAAAACTGAACCCAGTATTTGAGGTGCGGCCTCACCAGTGCTGAGTACAAAGGGACGATCAATTCTCTAGTCCTGCTGGCCACACTATTTCTGATACAACCCAGGATGCTATCATACTTCTTATGACTGTCATTCTAAATTCAAACATAGGCAGTAAATATAAGGGATTTACTTGTCAAATACAGCAGCTCAGCCAGTGTACATACTCAGCCAGAGCTCTGTGGAGTTTTAAGACTAGCAAATATACTCTTGAACTGGGCAAAGATACAGCTTTGGAAGGATGTCAGTTCATAGTACTTTACTATAATGGCTGCATAGCAGAATAGAAAGGAAAAAAAGGTGGTTTGTGAGCCATCAGGAATCATAAATAGGAGCTAAATACCACAGAGCGAGTGGGATCACATGAAGATAGGATATAGAGAAGATGAGAGAACCAGTAACAGAGTCCAGTGTATTAATTACCAAAGAAGTGGAAAAGGAAGAAGAGGGCAAGATTTCAAGCAGAACAGACTGAGTTGGAGAAGAGAGTTTTGAAAATAATGCATAACACACTTATTGAATTGAAGAGAGATTTGGAAATGGAGAGACTTTAGTTAAAAGGACAGAGTTTAGTTGTATTCTTTTCGTGCAGGTCTTGAGGAGATTAATAATCCAAAATCTGTTTATTCTGTGGAGGCTTAAAACGTGTCTAAAGTCTACCTTATTGTAATACACTTTCTCCCAATGTTATCACACAACAATTCTGAAAGATATTGCTTTTCTTGCAATATGTTGGTCTTGCAGAAAGAAAAATTCCAGCTTAGCAAACAGCCTTCTTCACTTTCTTTGTTCCCACGCCCCTGGCATGGTGAGCCCTTCAGTCAGCAGGAATGTAATACACCACTGGATACCTTTGAGAATATGGTTCCAACATGGGGATGAATATAATTATTGCCATCAATGTATTTTTGAGAAAGGCAGAACAAGAAGGGGTAATAGGATAATAGGATGAGAGAATGAAGGATGTGGAGATGGAGGAATTCTACTTGATAGCATGGCTGTAACATTCAGTCACAGATTGCTCATAACTAAAGATTATGATTATTCAGTCACAGACTGCTCATAGACAACATTGTCAAATATGAAGTGAAGGATTCACTCTGACAAACTACAGAAAACAGTTTTTTCCTGTGTGCAAGTGGTGCACACACAAAATCAGGAAAATGAATGTCAAAATGTTCTTAATAATCTTCAACCTTATTGAGACAGGGTAGGAATGCTTGGTTTTATTATTTTAAATGAAATATAGTGAATATTCTTGTCCTTTAACCAGAGAGAAAGTTCTTTTCATTCTTTCACTAGGAAGTGGCTCTGTAATTTTTTTCCCCTCATATTTCAGGCGACAAGATCAAAGAAATCCAGCAATTTTGGGAAAGTCATTTACCAAACTTGAAACTTTTAGTTGTAGAGAGAAAGAAGTAAATTGCCTTTAGGTATGATTTTTTAAAAAAGTAGTATTGCAGAACTACAAAATCACACAGTAGGTGAGTCTGGAAGGCACCTCCCAAGGTCTGTAGTCCTAGCCCCTGCAGAGCAGGGTCAGCTAGAGCAGGTTGCTCAGAGCTGTGTCCAGTCAAGTTATGAAAATCTCCAATGATGGAGACTCCACAGCCTCTCTGAGCAACTTGCTCCAGTTTTTGATCATGCTCACTGTAAAAAAAAAAAGCTTTTTCTTATGTTTAAATGGAATTTGCAGCGTTTCAGTTTGTGCCTGTTGCCTCTTGTGCTGTCACTGGGTGTCGCTGAAAAGAGCCTGGCTCTATCCTCTTTACTCAGGTAAATCCATGTATACGTACAGATGGGTAAGATCCCACTGAGCCTTCTCTTCTCCAGGCTGAACAGTCCCAGCTCTCAGCATCTCCTCATATGCTGAATGCTCCAACTGCTTAACCATTTTCCTGGCCCTCCTTTGAACTCACGCCAGTATGTCCATGCCTCCCATGTACTGGGGAGCTCTGCACTTGGACCTAGTACTCCAGATCTGTCTCAGCAGTGCTGAGCAGAGGATAAAGATCACCTCCACTGACTTTCTGGAAACATTCTTCCTAATGCAGCCCAGCATGATGTTGGCCTTCCTTGCCACAAGGGCACATTGCTGCCTCACATTCATCTAGTTGTCCACCAGGACGCCCAGGTTCTTCTCTGCAGAGCTGCTTTCCAGCCAGTCAGCTCCCAGCCTTTACTGGTGCTCGAGGTTATTCCTCTGCAGATGCAGGATTTGATATTTCCCTTTGGTGAACTTCATGAGGTTCCTTTTGGCCCATTTCTCCAGCCTGTCGAGGTCCCTTTGGACGGTAGCACAACCATCAGTGGATCAACCACTCCTCCCAGTTCTGTATCATCTGCAAAACTGCAAAAAGGAAGAAAGATAGACCTATACAGTAAGCAATAACAATACAGTGAGGTTTTCAAGTGACAAGACTCCACAGTTTTTAATCAGTAGGTATCTGTCTGAGAAATGACCCTCATATTTTAAGAGAGCTATGAAGGAAATGCTAAACAAGCAAAACAAGCAATGCCAAAGTCATGAGGTTACAAACTATCAGCTGGATCCCCTTGGGCTAGCACCAGAGTGAAATATATCTTGAACATTAGCACATAGGCCTTACATAGTGATTTAAGTATTTAAGGAACCATATGGTTACATATCTGTAGCTGTAGGCACAGCCTGAGGTGTTTTAGAAGCTCTGCAAAATATTTGCTTTCTAGAATGCCAGACATAAGATACAGGATAAATGACGAGGAGATAAAAAAAAGACAAACACACTGGGGAATATGCCTTCCTGAGGAAGTTTGATAGAATGGAGTCTTTTCTATCAAGCCTTGCAAAATTTTGTATTCATACTTACAGAATGGATAACAATTTGAAAGAGATCTTACCTGAATTAATAAAAAATCTGATTGATAGGGTTACTTGGGGAGTGATGGTGCTTCAAAATAATTAAAAAACCCAAAATAATTATTGTATGAGAGACATTCTTAATAAAGTAAAAAGAAATTAAAAGACCCACGCAATCAGTTGAATATACTTTTAACATTTTAAAATACAATTAATTCTGCTTTATCTTCCACTCTCTCCATCTCCGTATCAGTCCTCAATTTAACAGGTGTATTATGCATCTTTTTCAAAAGGGCCGAAGTGCAAGTGATTAATTATTTGCATAATTAGCAATTTTCATACATAAGAATTTAGTCATATTAACAGTCATGTACAATGAAAAGTGTTAGAGGTCTGTACATCTCTGCCAGATTTAATGAAAACCAGACCTGTGAAGCCCTAAGTCTCAGGCACTGAGGTAGCAATGTGCCCAAAAAAGCAAAAGGACAAGCTCTGTGCTGCTTGTGCTCATGTGTGCATGCACGAGGAATTTGCTTCATCTGATGAGTAATTTACAAAACTGGGAGGCATGCATGTCCTTTCTCCCTGTCTCTGCTAGACAATATCCACTACTTACCTTTCTGTATATGAGCACTGCATGAATGCAAATACGAATCAAGCCACTTAACCCTCTTGTCAGAGCTGGAGCAGTATGCTCCACAATAATTGGTTCTGCCCTAAAATCAAAAGCTCTCAACAGATCTCCACAATTTGAACTCACTAATTTGCCTTGATATCCAGCCAAATGACCACCAATAATAAAATTTAAGAGGAGTTTGGAGAGTTAGGCTAGCGCTGCAAGACTGAATGCAAAAAGGCGACACTGCTATTTAAAGGTTTTATTACTCTGGATTCTGACTGTGGAACAGTCACCGTAAATTTGGATAGCCCTTGAAATTAGAAACCAGAGATAACATAGTGTTTGACTAGTTGCTGTCATACACAGTCTGGTTTATCTCTTCAGTATTCTTTTTTAGAAAATATTATATAGTAATATTGAAGTGATGGATCGAAATCATGGCATCTCTTTCCAGTGGCCTTTTGCTGACAGTTGTCAGGATCAGAAGCCTTGGATGCAGATGCAGGAGCTGTGTAGTGAATAAAGAAGATCCCTAAGAAGATCTCTTCCTACTCCTAAATAGTATGACCTTGGTTTAAGATGTGAATTCTGACAATTTAGATTCTACAAAGAGTTTTAGCATTAGTTACAGAAATTTTCATCACAGAAAGATGGAATTCCACTCTGAATCTTTCTAAATTCTTAGCATAACCTAACTCCTTTGGCAATGAGAACATGGTGCTTTCATTGACTATTTTGAAATGGGACAGCTGCAAGTTTCATGGAACATCTTGAAGTTTAATACTGTTTCCTCATTGATATAGGATAAAGGAGGGAAAACTTATTATACCTTCCCTAACTCACCTTTGTTTTGTATACTTTTATTGTGCCTCTTTCCCTTTAATACCTCGTTCAGAAAAGAATTGTCTCATCAGTCTCACTCATCAGTCTGAACTGATGAATTTTTCCTTGTCCCTAATTTCTTGTTATTTTCTTCTGTGAACTATTTCTAATTGTGCAATATATTCTTTCAAAATGACTTTACAAGTATCGCCTTTTGGGTTTTGCCATGAAATGTCACTACTTGTTTATATACTTACTTTTTAATATTATCCATTTAATCCTATAGACTGCCTGTTGTCTTTGTATCTTACTGATTACAGATGTGCATTAAGTATTAGTCTTTGCATAGGTCCTTTTTCTTAAGTATGCACTGAACATTATGGTATGAATAACTAAGACTGTAGACCCTAGTTCAGTTATTTTTTCTCTAATGTTCATTGTACTGCAAATATTTTTACAGAATTTGAACTTGTGTCTTGTTTCCTGTTCATCCAACTTGGTGTGAAGTCCATTGTCTTTTTTTCTGAATTTGATCAACCTGTGATACTTTGTGTCATATGTGGATTTTTCAATTCCACATCTCATTTCCCTTCCAAAATTGAAGTAAATATATTAATATCAATACTCAATACAGAGTAACATCAAGGTAGCTTACTATTAACTTTTTTTGCAAAGTGTTGTAGGCTATTTGTTTTATCTCTTTGTTTCCTGCCTCTTAGTCAGATTTTGATTCAGGACACAACCTTTTGTCTCCTAACCCATGATTAATGTTCCAGGAACTTTTCCTGAAGGTTCTTGTCAAAGATCTTTCAAAGGTTTAAATCAAGATACAACCTCTACAACAAAAAACAGTGACTATTTTAGTAAGAATTTCTTCCCAAAAAAATCAAGACCCTGAAAGACTCTTGGGTTTATACGTGATAATGTATTTTTCCTGGCTACTTAGAGTTTTGATCAGAAACTGATCAGAGAAATTAACAGTTTCTCTCAGAAACCTAGTAGTTCCTGTGGACTTATTGGGCCAGTGGGTCCTTTAAGTTATTTGGGCCTGTTAGTTCCTTTGGGAACTTCCAGTTCATGATCTATTTTTTTGGAAAATCTTTGTTTCTATGTATTTTCCTATTTAGCTCTTTATCGTTCATACCAGATCACTGAATTCCTTTTCATATATTGGCATATGTCATATCTGATGTATAATTCATAACTTCTAAGTTATTTATGACATATAAGTTATTATGACTTAGCATATAAATTATGGTTCTTTTAATCCTGTTAATATTAACATTTTCAGATTGAAATATTGAAACTATTGTGTTTAACTGAAGTCTCTTCTTAAAACTTTCTATGTAATTTTTCCAGCATTTTTTTTTTCAGTTCTGTGACATTTCTCTGTTAAAATGTATGGAACTTTGAGGTACTGTTTTTGTATGCGATATCCAGGATATCTGCACTGACTTTTTCTTTAGGCGTTTTTCACTATCTTTCTCATTAGTATAACATCTGCAATTTAAGTGTGTCCATTTGAGCTAGTCACCTTAGCTTTCTTTTAGGAACAGAAATAAGGTTAGATTTTCTGAAATATTTAAATCTCTACTGTAGAATAAGGTGACTAGAATAAATAGATTAATAGAGTATTCTCTCTGTTGAATAAACAAGCAGCTTAAGATGACTGATCTAAAGGATGCTGTTATATTATTCTTTGGTACTCTGAGATATTGAATCTAATTATTTTGTGCTAATTTTTATTTAGTTGCTTAGTCACTACTTTCTTGAATTAGCTTCACTGTATTAGAAAATGTCTCTCCTGTTGCATACTTTATAGCAGTAAACAGTGAAGGCATTAACAACTTTCCTCTACACTTCTTGTCATTATACTATTTCACCAGTATATATGCAGGCAGTGGAGTTCCTCCCTCATTATCACTTGTTGACATCTATCCCAGTCTGTTACATACGGGATTTTCTACGAAGTCTCCTTGTATCTCTTAATACTCTTACTGTCAGCTTCTTTTGGACACATAGCTAAATATATTTTGACTGTACCTTGGACCAGCACATTAAGAATACTGTCTGTCTTTGTATTTATGAAGCATTTAGCACAATGCATACAGGCACTTGGCTACTGTCATGCTGCTAGAATGGGTCATGAGTTATGCTGCTAGTGGAAATGGAGTCAAACACTGTTAGTGGCAACCCATTTAAACAATCATTTTGAGTGCTTTGTGCCTTAGAAATAGATATGTTCATAGTTACTTTGTTAATATCCATGAAAAATAAGAAATGAATGTTTCTTAAGGACTTAGACACTGATTTTTTAAATCGCATCTACCGCAGATCTGTGAGAGCTGAACAAGGACTGGAGGAATCAATTATCTAATATTTTATAGAAATTTATTATTTTTATACAATTTCATATACTGCAGTGATAAGATCATTCAGCAGTGTTTCTTAAAACTATTACTAAACCTTTTCCTATCTGTAAGCCACAGAGAAATCAAACTGACCGTTACTTTGTCCTCAGGAACTATGCTATTGCGTAGTTAGTGATATTAGTTGGAGTTTCACTTTTGACTTTAATGAGAGCAAGAAGTGACCTTTTTTTCAAATGTATTGTATTTTTATATTCTTACTGAAGTGATCCAGATTTTTAAATAATCAACTCATCTTGTCATTTTGACTGAAACAGAAAATATGCTGAGAGATAATTTAATTTGATTGGAAGAAAGACCAGATAAGAAGATGTCCAAATGAGCTGTATCTATTAGATTCACCTGTACAAAAACAGCTCAGGTTGAAAATTATCAAAAACAGTACATGAAACAGATTGAAAATCCGTAAAATAAAGAATAGGCTTGCCATTGAAAGGCAATTGTTGTTTGTTTTATAAGGTAAGCAATAGTAACTAGTTTTGGTTGTCGATATTTGTAGCATAAAGTCCACTACAGATGGTAATTAATTTCCTTGTATTTTTCTGTCATTCAAGAGAATAAATTGGGTTTGGAAGCTTTGTTTTTAGAAGAACATAAGGAGGAAGGAAAGGGTAGTATGATTATAATCCAAGTGATCTAAGAAAGATATTTTAAATGGTTTTCATCATTTATCATTCAAAATATTAGCAGTGATATACCACAGAGTTCTCCTTTGTATATCAACTTTTGTAAAAGCTCTATTCCTAGAGTTAGGTAATAGCAGTTAATTTAAACCAGAGGGAGAAAAAAAAAATTCTCTTAGGTAAGACTTGAAATGAGGTTAAAATGGAAATTTGACATCATGTTGTGGATGACTGCAGAGAGTTATGTCTGTACTTTGCCTGCTCCTGCAGATTTTTCAGGAGAGGTGAATGTAGGCTATTGCCTACAGGGTGAAACTACTCAGAAAGCATAGATAGCTAAGCATGAAAATACAGCCTGGGGTGTTTTATGCTGTTTTAAAAACATTTTTAGAAGAATTTAAGAGAACAAAAGTAATATATAGCTAGGCTGCCTAGGGTTTGCCAGGCATACATACTACTAGGTTCCTGCCTTTTCTCTGTTTCAGTGTTGTCAACTCCAAGCAAAATACAAAAGTAATGAGTCAGATCCTGAAATATCAAGAGATTTTATTTTTAAATAATGACCTTTTGTGGATTTTTTTATTTTCCTTCAAATATTTTAGCCATTTGGATGTTTGTTTCATGTTTCAAGCATTAGTAGTGAAACCTTGATTTATTTTTAAGGAAAAAAGAATGCAGATAGCTTGAACAATGTTGAACAGCTAGAGTTTTAAAGGCAATGTATGTCAAAGGATTTGTAATCATATAATGGCATTAAGAAACTCTAGTGACGTCACTAAACACAGTTCTAATAAAGAGGAACACCACATAGGCATAGATAATAGAAGACAGTCTTCCGCAATGACCTGTAATTCCTGCCCTGGTTCCCTGCTATTCCTAACCTCCAGAGATATCAAAAAATTATGCTCCAATTAGTCTTTTGAAAGGAAAACAGCAGTCACTTCTTCATAGACATAAGCAAGGAGATAGCCCTGCTGTGGCATCCATTTTGCTTTTTGTACCTCACAGCAGGGAGGCAGAGTTTGCTGAGTGCTCCCTTTGTGCTTGGGTAATGCGCAAGTATTCTGTCCTGTTCTGTAGTGATTCAAGAAAATTTTACTGTGAACCTAGGAGCCATGAAAGTGATCCAATATCTGGGTTTTAAGACTTGCAACATGTGTGGGAATGGGATTCACCACTTACCTTGAAATTGCTCTGTCTTCAGATTACACAGGAGGCAACAGTAAACTGAGAATTTATTTAAACAATCCAATCCAGCTAGCACTGTTACTAGGTTCAGACAGGTATACAGAAATAAAAGGAACGTTACACTTAAAGCTACCTATGGCATAGACCAGCTCTTAGAGTTTTCTGTCTGTCCATACTGTCCAGCCAACAAGCTATTGTGATGTTTACACAGAACTAGGATCTGGCTCATGACCTAAATCATCTCCCTGGCATAATTGTTCACTGAAAAATATCTTAATTTCAGGATATCTGTAATTTTATGTCCTTATACTTTTCCTGGATTTTTATTCAGGATTTTCTGTGAACTATATCTCAGGATATTAATCTTGACACTTTCCTGCTAGGTGACACATAATCCCACCAAACTTTTAAAATCCTAATTGCTGTTGTACATGGGTAGAGTCACCTTTTCTACAGAAGATGCACACAGTCTATGGACATCTACGCTGATCTCGAACTAACTGTATTAACAACCCATGAGCATACTGTTGGGTGAACACTTCCTTCTGCTAGGGGACAAGTGCTTTAAACCTCACCAAATAAACCTTTATAAAATTAAACCTACATTTTCTTTAGATTTTTGTTTTGAAAATCATAATTTTTACAAGAATGGAAACAAAAATAATCCATGCATCTCATTCCTGAGTTTTAGAATAAGTAGCCACATGCATTATGGTGAGAATGGATACACATTTGATGCAGTGACGAGTAAATTTTTAAGACTGCTTTAACGGATAGTCTTGTTGAGATCTGAACTTGGCACTGCTTTCTAAGAACAACTTAAGCAAAGATTGTTGCTTCACGTCATGTTGGATATTAGAAAGTCTAAGTTTTCTGATGTCAGCCTAGCTAATCACGTGTCCCTGACTATTCAATATTATGAATTCTGATAAAGCCCATGAAAAAAAGTAAGCAAAAATCTTGGTATAACAAAGAACCATGAGCTAAAGTTTTTCCAGCCACAAGACTGTATATATGCGTCATAGGTAAAGATCTATGCAAAAGATAGTTTTCTCTCTTGAAGTTTCCACTTACCTTTATGAACAGTGAAAAACCTGTAGAAAACCTTATTGAGAAGTGAAAAACCTGTGAAAAACAGGTGAATTCTGAATCCCCCAATGCTGAAATAGATCACTGAGGAGTCAGTAAGATAGACAGCATGTATGGCAGGGCTGGTCTTGAAAATAAAGATATTAAAATCTGTGGTGTGCTTTGAAGGTCTAAGAGGCTGAGGAGACAGAACTATTATGTACTTTGTTGTAATATTTTGTTCTTTTGTGTTTTTTTTTTTAACTTCAAAAAGGGAGATACAGGAAAAACAGGCTCATAGTATTTTTGTTAGAACCATTAATTGCTTTTGGAATCAGTTAGTGGCAGGGGTTCAACATACATATTCCTCTTCTTTCAGACATTTCTATTATATAAAACAATCTCAATTTAGTTGTAAATTCCTGGCCCAGACCATGCTTAACCACATCCAAAACCCATCCGTTTACCAGAAATATTTTTTCCAAGTGATATATCAATTTCAAAGATCAACCTGAAGTGCTGTACAGTCACATGACTGTGTAAGACTTTAATAATAGCACTTGTGATAGCTCTTCATACAAAGTTTCATCAAACATATATTAAGTAATGGTAGAAATATTAATTAAACACATTGCCCTTTTCCAAAGATGTCAGGAGGACTGGGCAGTGATGGATGAACTGGCAGTGACAGAAACAAAGGAAATGGCTGCAATGTAATGTTGAATGCAATCAGCTGATAGTGTATTTGATGCAACTGTGCTGGTTTAGAAGTCAAAAAGGTCTTCACAGCATCCTGAGATCTACCATCACTGTAGCGAATTTCTTCCTAATGCATTGAATTGGAGAATTCAGTAACATAGTTAAATTAAGTTAAATTTCTTCTATCTAAAGTCATTAAGCACCATTTTTAATAAAATATCATATATCTTCTCTGGGTTCATACCTCAGGCATACAGGCATACATCAATTTATTTTTGATTCCTGTTTTTTGGTTATATCTTCACATACCTATGTGGCACACTATCTAGACCAAATTCTATATGAAGAGTCCTGCAAGGTGCCTTTTTATCTCCTACAGCTGTTATTTAATTTTGTTTGTAAACTAAATACATTTTACAAGCTCTGTCTAATACATATTAGTAGATTTACTGTGAAAAAGGCACTGATTGTAGGTGGAAAATCTAAACCTAACAAATTAAAAATAAAATAAATGCATTTAATAAAAAGATTCTAGCTAGACAGAATATTTAATATTTGGAAATTGCATCTTGGGGGGGGGGTATGTTTCTAAGAAGAAACTGATTGTTTAGCAAGTAAAACTTTAATTTTTCAGGTGGAAAATCAATGAACTGGGAAGGAGGCATTCGTGTGCCAGGGCTTCTCCGTTGGCCTGGAGTCATACAGGCTGGTGCCTATATTGATGAGCCCACAAGTAACATGGATATTTTTCCTACTGTAGTCAAACTTGCCGAGGCACAGTTACCCTCGGACAGGTATGCTCTGTAGTTATCTCTGTTTTAGAGAAAGTCTCATGAGCATTCCATACATTCTGGTTATGTCTGCTAAGATAGAGGTGAGAATGAAAAGAAAAAATTACATTTTAAAAGCACTTTTTTGTCATTACTTACAGTAGTATGTTGTCTCTTTTCATATTGACATACTGATATATTTTACAGAAACATTGTATGTAAATATAGTTTAACCTGCAGAACAAGCACCAAGCAACATGAGGGTAAGAGAATACCACCAAGAGCAACATACTGTCAAATCATGGCTTAGAATTATTTACTAAAAGCAAAAGCGTATGTGTCAAAAAAGGCTCTGTTCTGCATGAGTGAACATGGTAGAAAAAGGAACTGCAAGTGTAAATTATTTTAAACTTTACAAGCTCAACCTTGGCCTGCTTAGTATAACAAAACACATCAAAATGCCTTCTCACAGGATTTTTTCTTCCCTACCAAGTTAGTGAAAATAATTCCTTACGGAGTTTTGCAGCCTGATAAGAAAACCCACCAGGCTTCTAAGATTCATTAGATGCTTTATTGACACTACTACATAGCTGTGTTTTGTCTTGTTCAGGAGACACCTAGTCTCAGCAGCAAGGTGCCTGCACCTAAACTCTGTTGCCATCCAAACCCAGTAAGTGGAGAAACCTGCTGATATGCATATGCTTTGAACACATCTACCATACACAAACATGTTTTGAGCACGAAGCATCCAGAATCTGCATAAGGAAAACCAGTGGTGAGCAGAGACACTCTGCTAATGATGATTCATTGAGTGTTTGAAGGAAATGGCAGGGCAGGACATGTGTAAGGCATGGAAAATTAGTCAGACTGGTCCTGAGAGATCCCCTACAAGCAGTAACTGTCGAACCTAAGCAGTTCAGGTTGTTCTTAATGTGGGCCAGTATTATGCACTTTGTTTTCATATTGCTTGAGTGAAGACTAAGTGCCGATGTTTTATTTTCATCTCTTTGATAGAAATCCCAATATACTTACGTAACTTCCACTTGCAAGTTGCTCCACTCTGATTCTTCTGTGTAGACTAGGTGCCATAATTACTGCTTCATGGTAGGTCAGAGTGGAATGCCATGGACTAGCTTGAGGCATCTTTGATACAGCAGCTGATACAGCCTATCACTCCACTGAATTCTTCCTGAGAAATAAGCGAAATGACTACAATTAGGATTCAGTCACTAGGAGGGAACAGATTAGAAAGGGAAGGAGGAGATGTTCCTAGTCAAAGAAGAAAAATAAGTCATCAGAAAGAAAAGGCTCATATACCCCCCTGAAACCAGCAGGTGTGGGAAGGCAAGAATACTGGACACATATTACTGGAGACAACCTTTTCTCCATCAACAGGCTGTAGAACAGAAAGTGTACAATAGACATGCATCTGTCCTGCTCTCAGCTTGATAGTGGGCAAACCTGTAGGGGTGAGAGAAGAATAAATTACTCAGGCAAGAAAACATGACAATTTGAAAGTGAGAGAGACCCTAATTCAACAGACCCCCACAGACAGGGATGCACCCAGAAAGCAAAGTTATCAGATAACATTGCTTTAGGAATTCCGGTACGTTTTCCTGGACATCCTTTGAGAAAAGTTCTGCTCAGAATGGTGTTGTTGCATCCAATTGCTGCCAAGAATTTCATAGTCATACGTAGCTCATGGCTTAAAAAAGTGAAGATAGTACCTGTCTTGTAATAGTTACACTAATGTGAAAAGGGTTTTACATGCTAATGAAAATTAACATAGATGTTTAAGGGTTTAAAAGTTTAAAAAAAGTTTTTATGAGATGTTGCTTAAAATGCTTAAAAAATAATTACCTGATAATCAATATATCAGCAAAAAGGAATTTCCTATAAAACTTCTTGTAAAATTTGTAATTCACACCAGGTCAAAAATACAGATTGTAATTTCTCCCCCACCAGCTGATTCTAGCAATTCAAAGGCCTAATTTAGGGAAATATTTAGATGCCTTGCTTATTTTATATCTCCATTTTGATGTAAATTGACTGACTCCTTCAAAGCATGGTCAAAATTGTCCGGCAGCATTTAGAGATTTTTATGTGTGTGTGTGTGTTGTTGATAAACACACATTTAAACATAATTTATTTTCAGTTTTGAAATTACTGGTTGTGTGTTAAATTCTGGCATGCATAATTTGCTGGACAGATTTCTTACCATTACTTCCAGGGATGCTAACACAGCACAGCATATATTTTTTGGTTTAGGGTTGCTTTGGCCAGACTGCTCCCAAACAGCTTGAGCAGGTATATGTGTTTGTATACCTGGAGGACTGTATTGTAGCAATTTATTCACATATGTTTAGTCACTTTCTCAGAAAAAAAAAAAAAAAAGAAAAAAGATAAAAATGGGTTGAGGGAGCAACCATTCCTAATGGTAAAATGTAAAATTTATGTTTCCTTAAATAATGTAGAAATCAAAGGGGAAGAGCACCTGAAGGTGTTTCTCCGAATTGACGAACTGGAAGTGGCCATTCAGATCATGAGAAGAAGATTTATTTTTTTAAGGAGTGGAAATACAGAGTTACAGTATCTTCTCAGTAAAGTGAGGTTTGAGTTATTCTTCTGACTTTGAAATGCTTTCTTACTCAGAATTATTGATGGACATGATCTGATGCCCTTACTTCAAGGAAAAGTTACCCGATCCAAGCATGAATTTCTCTTCCATTACTGTAATGCATATTTAAATGCAGTGCGCTGGCATCCAGGAAACAGTAAGTACACTTGCCTGTTCACATTTTAAATATTTTATATAATTTTTATTGCAGCTTGAAAAGAATCAGGAAAAATCCTTGGGCTATAGTAACAAATAAATTGTTTAAAATATCTAGCCTTTTTCCTTCTTTTTCACTTTTCTTTTTGCTAGAACACCTATTCACCATTTTACTGTTTGACATTAGTTTGTGGCTGTGCATTAATGTTACATATCAGTACAATACTGAGGTCTGTAGTATCTGAAATTATTTTTTTTAAGCTTGCCTGAGAGATAGTCTGTATTACAGAATGAAGTAGTCAAGGTTAACTGTTAAATCTTCCTAAAAATGTACAGGTAATAGGATGGCTTGCTGAATAACAGCACAAGTATGATGTGAGCATGGCCATTTTTGTTATTGAGATAGCAAACTATAGAAGAATCGCTGAGTCAAAGTCATAATTATCCAATAAATGAATACAGTATTAAAGCATCCCTTTTCTTGCTTTTTATGAACAATAAAATACCACTTTGTAGGCTGAGGAAAAAAGCATTTCCCACTGATCTGCTCCTTTTTAACTAATAGCTTGCTGTTTCTGATAGCAACTTCCACATTAACCAAAGCATATTTCCCTTTCTATAAAAATCTCTGTGCTGAATGAAGTCTATCTCAATTGACACTCAAAGTGATGACTTGTATTACAGCTTCAAAATGACAATCCAAGACAGGCTTTGGTGTGGCATTTTTTGGTTTAAGTACCTTCGGAAAAACTTGCTTAAAGCTTAATGTGCAAACTTAAAATGAGTTGGAAACTTTGTCTTCTTGGTCACCTGTAGGCTCTCTCTCTACCTGTCTTGTGCTTTAAACTAGGAAAAGGGAAAATATTACTTATAGCACTTATTTACCACTACTTTGCCTATATATCTTTCATTTCATAAATAATCATAAGGAAGAACCAAGCAACTGCAAGATATGGTTATCTAGTACCATTTTGGATCTGAGGTTGGATGAAATTATTCTGCGTCATGATGAGAAGTAGGCAGAGCTCCAGGCAGGCAGAGAGGCTGTTTTTCTCAAACATAGACCTTTGGAAGATGAAGTACCCCCTTGTCTGAGGAAAGGGTCAGCTTTGTAAATTCACTGAAGGTGAATTTAATGGGAAATGTAGGGGAGCAATTATGAGGGGCTAGTCTATTGTATTTACCTGAGGGACGACAATGTAGATTGTGATTCTCCATTTATCCTTCCTCCAAGGCAATCAAAACAGAAAGCCCACTCAGAACCTGGCAATAACATTTTCATAACACTGTGCTGATTTTTGTATGGAAGCATTTTTGAAATACTACCTCGTCAGCTTACATTGTAGTGTGAGAGTAGGCAATAGCCAGGCATTCCTCTCTACTCTCTTTTGTACCAGTCCCCTGGGAGTGCTCAATGCCTGCTTCTTTCTTACTTGTCCAGTCTTAGATCTTAAAAAATGCCTTTTCCATGTAGACAATGCAATCATATTTGTAAAGATATTTGTTGCAGTCAGCTAAAGGTTTGCCTCCGTTTATCTCTCTCCCATGTGTTATTGTTGTATGGAGATAAATATACTTGCATTACAGCTGTACGCACCTGATACTATCAGCATTGCTGTGGGTACTCATGTGGAAAAATGAGTACGGTTGGTTTTTCTTCTGATATCTCAGCAGCTCTATATGAAGCAACTGATAAGTTCAAAGTGCATTATATGACTAGTTAGAGTATTATTGTCTTCTAGCCTCCCATCACAACTAGATCTTTACAGCCAATCTCAGAGTCCATCCACAGTCACTATTTCTGCTACTATTAAGTGGTACTTTAATATGTGAAAATGAAGACAGTAAAGCAGAAATATAATGCAATGCTTTTTTCTTTTTTTTCTGGAGAAGTAATTATTTCAAACATTTAATTCAAAATGTTGCAGAGCTTTTGCCTAGCAGCAAAGAACTAGATTGGAAGTATCCTATAGCAACAGTTCATTCCCTATACTTCGGAATACATCCAAGAAAGTGGATGAGGCCATGATCATTAAAGACAAACTAGAAAGCTGGAATATTGTGCAGCTTTCACTTAACCTTAGCATGCTACTATTATCAGTTACAAGGCTGTAAGTCTTCAGGGTTTGGGTATAGACTTATCACCATTCCTATCTCTATTCCATGTCTAACACACTTATGGCCTAAATAAGTACCACATGCCTCCATGAGCACTCACGTTTTCCAGTATCCAGAAATGGCTGTAGGATCTCTCATCTTTTAGTTTCACCTTGCCAATGACTGTAGTCAGGCGAATAGCACTCAGTTCACAGAGGACTACCAGAATCAGTTACTTAATATTCTTAAGGATAGTCTTGAAGAGGTGATATTCCTTGTCTAAGAAAAATCAGGACATTCTTGAAAAAAATGTTGTCAGGAACACTTGTCTCTTTCTGTGTACTGTAAATGATCTTTTAGACCAGGAAAGGCTTGTGTTGTTCTTGATCTGTGTTCCCCAGATATTTAGCTAGATTGACTACAGCTGCTTTGGAACTATGTAAAAACATGCTGCCTGCAGATTATGCCTGTACGTATGGGCCAAATGCTGACCAGCTCTGCCTCTCACTGGACCTGAGCCTTAGCAGAAGAAACCGTAACAGTGTGAAATTAATAACCCCAATTATGTTCAGCATCCTCTGCACTGCTCTGGTGATGGGCCCTTATTGATAGGACCCAATTGTCCAACTAGTCTGAGACTACATTATAGACTGCTGATCCTTTCATTAAATGTGTAATTTCTATTAATTTTAAAGATGCACTTTTTCAAGAAGAAAGCAGCAACAGCCAGAAATTCATAGAAAAGAAAGCTTACAACTGCTAAAGAAAATTTTATTTATTTATTTATTTATTTATTGACTAAAGTACAATCCATTCTAAATAAAGGGTAAAGGGGCATATATATTGCATATATGCACCTATTAATGCAGATATTCTCATATTTCTTACTATATTTATTTTCTAGGAAGTCTTAGTTTGTATGTCAGCTTCAGCTTGCGTATTCCACTTTTTTTCCTATGTAATGGAAGTGTAGGATTAGCTTTGATCCTAAGGAAAAATGCATATACCAGGAAGTGAGCAGGAAGCAAAAATTCTGCTTAGTTATTTGGTACCTTGTTGCCTCCATCACTCCACAGTTCCCTTAGTAATTTTATCTTTTGAATTGCTAGATTTACACTGTGCTTCACTCCAAAAAACTTTTTCGGTTTAATTTTTGACTTTTAGGCTATATATGAAACAGGTAAATTTTGTGTATGTGAAATTTATAGTATTTGCACACCTTTCCCTTGCTTGCAAGCTTCTAAAACCTGACAAGCAGGTGTGTTTCTCACATTATCCAGGGAAGGTCAGAAACTTCAAGGTGAACAATTACCATTTTACATTTATATATTTAGAGGCTAAGCATTCCTCATAACCTAATCAATACGCATCTTCATTAAGACTTATTAGTTAGGTCAGTTACTGCATTCACAATATACTTTCCCCTTCATCAGCCCTTTGAAGGAGCATTTAGAGGATGTGTGCTATGTAATGCTTTTCTCAACCAACAGTTCAAAATTTAAGCCTTACCCTTTCTAGAGAGACGTGAGGAAAAGAATCTCTCTTTTCTCTACCCTCCTTTTCTTTCCCAGCCACAGAAAATAAGCTAGCACCGTTTACTTCTTCATCTCTCTCTAATTCACTCACATTTTGCCTGATATTAAAAAATAATGCACATTATTCTTCACATTCTGAATTAAAAAAAGAATGAAATATCAGGCAATTTTCTTTGCTCATGATTCATGTCTTGCGCTCACAGACTCGTGCATGCTGACACTTGCTATCAGTGTCTTGGAAACAGCCAAGACATACAGTCCTAGTCCTTGGAGGATGATTTCCTGTTATTCTGAAGCCTTATAAATATGTGTAATTTAATTGATCTGTTAAAAATACAGAGAGGAAGACATGCTAAAACAGAGTCAGCAAAGTACTGTGATTTCTCGTTTTCAGTGTTTATTCTTCACAGCTGCCTGGTGTACCATATAAGTACCAATATACAAAAGCAACACCTTTGAAAAAAAAAAATGAACCCAAAACTTTTCTTTCTGCCTAGTAAGATGTAATAATTTAGATTTTTTTAATCATTAAACATTTACATTTGAAACAAAGCAGGTATAGGATGTGCCTTTACTTTCTTGAGCGGTGCCACCCAAAGTTTTATGTAGCTTTCTGTTAGTTGTGTATGTCAGATTATGCGTTGGCCTAATTTAACTCTTATCACGTCTTCTTCTGCTAGTGCAAGTAGACCAATACTTGTGTATTTGCTAAAGTTATAATTTAGCATAACTGAATACTAAAAAACTATCAAGAGCTGTCTCCACAACATTACTGGCATGTGAATCAGTACTTTTAAAAATGCATTGCTATGACAACTTAATTATAAGGAGAGAATTCATCAGATACAGAGCAAATCTACAGTTGAATGGAACTACTGCATCTTTCAGGCTTCTCTGATTGTGCACAAAATTTGCATTTGAAAAGGAGAAAATATATTGTAATCCTGTGTAATAAACATTGAAAAATGTAATGCAATACAGTCTGTACTATAAAGAAATAACTATCTTCGCAGTATTTTGGTGCTACTAATAAAAATATACTAATGTTTCTGATAAATGCTAGAGTGACTTTACTAGCAACACTTCACCTTTTCTATTTCGAAATGGATTTCATTATTCAGTGGAAAACGTCGTTCAGTAAACAAAGAAAGAGACTTGCTATGGCAAGTTAAAATGAAGCACAGTAGACAATAGAATCAAACTAGTTTATCATGCAAATATAATGACTTTTAAAGACAGTAGAAGTTCACTGAAAAACTTTACGTAGAAATTTTCCACTTTGCCTTACTTAACAAATAGGATACATTTCAATTAGTGTTTATTCTGAGTTTCTTGTATGTTGTGATTTTCTGCAATTACTGAAAATAGTTCAATCAAATTCACCAACCAGGGATTTTTTCTGTAATTCATATCTATTGTGATTCCTGGCTGTTGCAATGTCCTCCGTGTCTACCGTATTTCATGACAGATATTTTGTTCTTTGGCTAGAGATGAGGGGATCTTCCTAGTCATGCATTTAGCCTTTTCTGCAGTATCAGCTGTTACAGGTTAAAAACAAACAGAAAGAGAATGAGAGAGGAATATTTCCTGTTTTGCAGTTTTCAGATTGGATATGGGGGATAAATTTACTGAATAGGTTGGGTTTGTTTAAGAGATTCCTTCAGGTTCTGTTTGACTAAACACATGAGAGTCATAATAAAGAGAGGACAAAGCAGGAAAAATCTGCTCAGAAGGGCCATTTTGTAACAACTTCTGGTTTGGACAGGTATAGCCTTTCTTGGAATTAAAATAACACCTATTTCTGAAGAAATGAAAATAAGAAGAGGAATACCTTGAACTTTTCCTTACCTCTTGAAAGGACTATGATATATACACCTTAGAGGGTAATAAGGGTTACCTTATTAATTAAGAGGGCTTGCATTATTTACAGTGCCATTCTTAGCTTCATTTTTGCTAATATCACATTGAGTCTTCATAGGTAAAAACTGTACACTGAATTCATATGCTTAAAGAACGCTAATTTGTGAACACAATATTGTTCTTAGAAAGAGAGAGTGCAGGAGACAGAGTCTAGACAGGTAGCAAAAACTGGGAAACCTCTATGAAGCTCTGTAGAGGCAGCTTAAAACTCTTTTTCTACAGTCAAGTTCTCAGTGTGAGGGTAGGTGAGGCTAGTGGTTGCCAGTAGCAAATGGAAATGCATTGATTTGTATGTGAGAGGTATTTTGGAGTCTAATTGGTGACAATATGCTTCTATTTGAAAATTCCAACCCTTTCTTGTTCAGTCCTCTGAGAGCGTTTAAGAAACAATCATTCAGACATCCATGAAGTAAATTAACAGTTCTGTTTTCTCTAAAATAGAAAGTATTAGAGAGATCACTAAATATTTAGTATGTTAGAGATATCTCTTAATATTTATTCTACTTTCTTTAATATAAACAAGAAATTTCAATTCATACATTCTCTGAAGCATTGTAAGTGGGTTTCCCACCCTCCTTCTCATTACTTTCTTAGTAATAGGAGAGCAATTTTTTCATTGTGTTCTTTGCCATACAGTGAATGAATGCTATAGTAGCTTCATATGTAAACTGTGGGATGTGCTTGTCATACCCAGTAGACTCGTTGGCAGAACCCATACCCTTGCCTAGCTTTTTCGTGTTCTTTTGCTTGCTTCCCTGAGGAACTTTTTCCATTTATGGTTTACTTGCTTTCTGTGTGGTGAACAAAGGACTTAGAGGATGCTGTTACAGATTACTAAGGATTCACATTGACCCTGAGAATGCCAGCAGTTATAGTTACTTGCTTTCATTGCTTAACAACAAAAAGGAAGGTAAATTTAATAGAAGTTTCATCCAGGACCACCCTCTTTTGCATAGCATCTTCAAAAGAAGAAATAATACTATCATGTGACTATAACTGCTGTCAAGGAAACATTTTGTTTTTTTGAAAAGAAATATCTTTTTTTAATCAAATCTTATTGTACCAGCCTCATATCTTTTCTCAGAAAAGAACAGATGGGAAAGCGTATGAAAGAAAGGATAAACATTTGAAGGAGGAAGATTTTCCTATTGTCACAAGAAGTTTTACTTTCTAGCTAGAAAGAATAGACTTCTTTAGTCATACTAAAATTGATGTAGAACACTTTTGTCTCAGACAGCCATTCCCCCAGTGAAAGACCGTGGTAAATGTCCTTTGACATTGACATTATACATACAGACTTTCAGTGATCATATCATAGTGCTTTTTCTCCATATAAAAATAGCAACCATAACATACTGGTCTACTGAATCCAAGATATCCTGACCTAAATTAGTAATGTTCTTAGTGAACAGAGAAAGGTTGACAGGTTTCAGTGATCATATAAAGGCAAAGGCATTTAAAGTAGCTAATTCAGTATTATTTAAACTTCAGCTTGAATGGCTTGCTGTCAGATATTGTGTCATGCACTTGTGACAGTACAAAAGAAAAATTTTACGGATTTTTTTTCTGTATACTCCACAGCTAACACTTAAATAGAAAAAAATATCTGCATTAGAACAGCTGTCTGATAATTTTTTATCTATTTATAAAGTTAGCAGTAGTCAAAACAAATATAAATAACAACAACTACATAAAAGAGTAGATAAAAATGCACTGCAACTTTCAAAAATGAATTTCAGCTTACCAAGTAACATAAAAAGTGGGTCTTTAACAATTTCTGGAGCATTATGCTTCCAAAAATATCTTTAGTTCAGTGTTGGATTTGAGCCTGCAGCGTTCTGCATGTTACATTCAGAACATAGTGCTGATTCACCCAAATTTTAAAATCAGATTCAAATGGCACATATTGTCTTAGGCAATGTTCTTCAAGGGAAGTAGTTAATGCATGCACAACCCACATAGAGTATTCTGTGTGCCAGAACCTCTGACATCCCATTACTCCTAGAAAATAAGGCAAAGTATTTATTTATTAGACAAATTCCCTGGAAACCTGACTGTCAAGAGCAAGATGACTTCTCAGTATGCCATGAAAGACCATGACATGAAAGGCAGAATAAATAATTATAGAAGAAAACAGTGGGTGCTTGGAGGGTGGCTGCACTTCAACAACATGCTGGAGGCCAATGTGCACCTGTGGGTGATGTGCACTCTGTACCATGTAGTTGCTTCTGAATGCAAGTCATGATCAGTACTTTGGAAAGATTACACAACCAGAAATATTCAATAATCAGTGTAAATGTCCTCAGCCTGAGAAAAGCTTACATCCCAGTACAAACAGTGACTTTTCTGTTGATTTCGGAGCTTTTTATGTGGTCTCAAACTATTAGAGGACACATAATGCATTACATTTTTCAAGTATCTTTTGTTAAGACATCCAGAGTTTCCTAAAACTAAAAGGAAGAAAACAATCCAGCTTTTTAAATTTGTTTCTTGTTTTGTTGTTCTTAGTAGGGAAATTTTGTAGATAGGTTTGTGTAAAAGCTTTTAGAAACTGAAAGAGACTTGATTTCACTAGTAGTTTTTTGTCATAGTTCTTTCAATGACCTCTTAGTAGAAATGCAAAGTCCATGAAGTAGTATAGAACAAGTTCCTACAGATTGTGACATTTTTTTAATTTATTCAAAGTTTTACCCCAAAATTTATTGAAAATAATTCTTCAGCTGCAGTTCAGTCATTTTCAGCAGAATAATAAATATAATGCATTTATTTTTATTGACTTCATGGTCTCCTAGATGTGGGACTCTAATGCAAACATTTGTGAGACTCACTCACTCACTCACTTACTCACTTACTCACTCACTCCTCTTCAACACTGGCACTTTAAAGCAAAATAGGTTTATACCGGTCATAGTAGGAGTGGGAAGTTAGAAATCATGGTGCAGTCACAACATTAAAAGTCAGCAAGACCATAAAAACCCCATAAAGATCATGATACCTTAGCACTTAGAATTAGCACTAGTGCAATAAAGAAAGGCTGACCCTTTTAATATTAGGAAATGTTAGTCATCCATAAGATAATTTTGTCATTACCAAGTGTGTGCTAATTTTTAATTTACAACCTGTTACCTGTCTGTTTTACATTAATGTTTAAATGGTATTTTTTGAGAAGCAAGCTTCTCAATCATCTCACTTGCTCAGTGAGAAGAGTAGAGTCTTCAAGACTCAGTAGAGTCTTCAAGATTAACTTAATTATATTGTCTGGACTCTCTTCAATGCCATAGGATGATGTACAGACAGGTTTTCAGTCCATAGCTCTGGTCCATCCATATGGTCCTGTTCAGTGACAAGTGGAGATTGATTCTCAGTCCTAAAAACATTATAGTTACCTTAGCATCAGTTCATATCCTTGATAGCAAAACTACTTAGCCAGTACTTTATACTTACTTTTACTTTATAGTTTGGGCTCAACAATGTCTTGATCTACTGTGCTGCTGCTGATTCCAAACCAAGTGTAATTCTCTACTCTAGCCCTTCCTTATAGAATTGTCATTTTGGAAGGTTTGGATTGATTCACACCTTTTTCTTTTTTTTCTGAACAGACAAAGTGCCCCGCCTCCCCGAGTCCAACCTCTAAATACTTTATATGTTCCAAAAGCCAGCACTGTTAATTAATCATTTGGTGGAGTTGCTAAAACACTACCATGATACATATACACAAAGTTAAGCAGAGAGAGGGAGTAGCAAAGTATAAATGGTCTAATGAAGATTTTGAGTCTAGCACTACAAAAGTTTGAGGTAGAAATGCTAGACAAGACATTGTGAGTAAATAAATCTACATGAGTGAAGAACTACTTATTCTTTAAAAATGGTATCTCAACACACTGTGGAGTTTCTTTTGAATACATTTTTCTGCAATTCTAGAATACTGTGGAAAACATTAAAACTAGGACTCATTAGTTCCTCATGGCCACAGCGTCTAAGAACTGCAAATCCTTTAGTCCAACTAGGGTCTAGGTCCACTCTTTTTCCCACAGCAGGTCATGGAGGCATTTTCATGCCCTTTCTTTACTTCTCTTCTTCATCTCAAATTATCCCAACATTCAGCCTAACAAATGGGGATTCGTTGCAACTATATTGCCGTTTGCTTTTAAACAGCTCTTCCTTTTTTGTCCTGGATGTGGTTATGTTTTATTAAGGGAAAATGCAATTCCTACCTACAGTATGTAGACTGTGGATATTAAGGCATTTATATAAAAACGGAATTTTCTGTAACATTTCCCTCTATGTTTTATGCAGCATACCTAGCTTAGAAGCTAAACCAATGCTTTTTTGCATGAAAGCCCCCCACCCATTTTTTTATCTGCATCAGGTGCACTATACGATATCATGTTTTCATTGTGTGATTTTTCAAAGCCTAGTACCCAAATTAATTTTGATTCAGAAGTATTATATAAGAGTTTAAGGTTATGAGTTGCACCTATAGAGGATGATACTGATGTTTCTATAACACTGAGTGCTAAATTGCTTGTAGTATTTATAGTTGACAATGATTTTTGGATTCTGAAAACAATGCAATTGCTACTAAAGCCAATTTTCAGCTGTAGCCAGAGGCTGTAAAAGCATATATCTTTATGATTCAGAAACAACTGTAGCCCATGAGTGTTCAGGTCAGTTTTTGAAAAGCAACTTAGAAGAAAGCCAAAGAGAAACAAAACTTCATTTTTTTCCAGAGAAAATCAGTTTCATCAGTAAGGACTGTTTGAATGTATGCCATGAAGGCATGAGGTTATGCGTAAGTATGAGGAGAAACATATGTTTCACAGAAGTGAGGATGGTTTGAATTGTGCTGTGAGAGGGAAGTTTTGCCATAAAGGCTTGGAATTTGCTAAAAAACCTAAATATCACCTGGAAGAATTCATCCTAACAGAGCTAGTCAGCATAAGAAGACCAAAGCTAGGATCAAGTGAATGAGGGAGAGAAGAAAATGTAGCTGTTGTGTCATGCTGAAATTGAGGGTTTGAATAGCTGACTTGTTTTTTAAACAAATATAGAAAGCACATAGAATTCTGTTTGGAGTTTTACAATGGTCACTTTTAAACTCTGAAGGAAAACTTTGAGACTTCATACATTATTTTGATTTTCATTCTCTATTTTTATCTTTTTAGTATGGAAAAAAGATTAGTAATCTTTAGTTTATCTTTAGTTATAGAAACATTATGAAAAATGGGCTACTATTATTATTATTACTTGAAATACTTGGATTATGACATTTGGGTTATCAAAATCAGCAAAATTTACAGGGTTTTTTACAACTAAAATTATTCTATTGAACACCATACTTTGACAGTTTGCAGGTTTATCCTTCCAAAAATCTTTCAAAGTGCATTAATAGGCTTATCTTAGCACAAGAGTAAGTACTGAACACAAATGTGTCAGTTTAGTTTCACGGTCAATGGAAACATAATCAGTCAGTGGATAGAAAAACAACTGGGAATTGCAAAAAATTGTACAAGAATACAGGTTGTTTGTTCATCTGCTTCAGTTCATTCAGCTCTGCCCTGCAGAGCTGCTAGGTCATTTAGAAGTTCTGGTGATATCAAGAATGCCAAGTAGCTCCAAACATCAGGACTATGTAGTAGCAACAAAAGTCTGGCTTAGAAAACTGTGCTGGTGTTCACAATGAGGCTGTAATAATCAAGAAAAGGTGCTGAGAAATGCTTTAACTGGATTTTGGAACTTCATACTAAATAAATTATACAATGCCTGTAGCTCCTAAGCATTATCAAAGGTTTCTTTTTTTCCATCTTTCATATGCCAAAATATTTCGGGTGTCCAGTTAGGAAATGCTTTAATTTCTTCCAGTGCTTTTAAATAGTTATGACATACTGATTTTTGGAAAAAAAAAAAAAAAAAAAGAAAAAAAGTAGAACTAAGTTCTGAGAAGTATATTTGAATGTTTAGCAGCTAGCACATTGAACTAAAGAAAAGTAAATGTACTACTTGTATTTCACAGAATACTGAGTACGTATCTTTCAAAGCATTTAATCCAATTATAAGTAACCATGAGAAGTGTTTGTATTTTAAAGACAGAAAATATGCAAAAGTGAACATATTACTGTGTCTCTTTAACATGGCTTAAACCTGAAAAAGTTTATAAATTGTTATCTTGTAATCAAGTGAGAAAATTAAGTATCAATTATTTGAATGCTGCAAAGGATTATTCCATTAGTGGATACTCCTCAAACTTAAGATGTTGGCAAATGATTGCAACTAACAAGGACAGTGTCTACATGTACAATGGCCTGAATATTCCCCACTGAGTATTCCTTCATGTTGTCAAGCTTGATAAATCTGTGTTATTGCCATGGCATGAAAGAGTCAGAAACAGATTTGTACCTCATCGACATGTGAACCTCAGTGCTTGGCTGAGCCCATCAATGCAGTCTCTGCCTAGACACACAAGAAAAAGTTCCCTTGACAATTATACTTGGTCTTTGCTAACCAATTTCAAGCAATTTTTTCACTTTGTGGACTAAATTGACCTCAGATATATACTTACCACTATTCATTGTTAGATTTTGTATTTCAATTGCTACCTATTTGGAAAGGTGTGTGAGAACACATTATGCCTCAGCCAGGGAGAGGAGCATCTTTAGGAAGGCTTAAACTATTTGCATTCTTGGTCATCTGAGGATATACGTGGCTGTGTACAGGGGCATATTATTCCTCCTCTGATAAACTTTGGTCTGTTCTCAGGGAGATGGTTGTGGAAGCAGACAACAGGAAGTCATTTCAAAGTGAAGGTGAGGATCTGAGTGATAGGAAAATTGTTTACCAAGTCTGTCTGCCTGGCCTGACTTCAATTGAATGCAGTTTGATTGGGAGATTTCCTAATCTCTAATCCTAACTGAATTTCAGGTTCTTTTTTATGTCTACACAGGTTAAGTGCCAAGACCTTGGTTAGGAGTGCTGACTCAGTATTAGTAAAGAAACAGAGTTTAAGCTTGGGCATGTTCAGTATGAATGCCAGCCAGTTAGAGACATCTTTGGAAATGTAAGAGAAAGTTAAGCAACCATGTAAACATTGCCTGAATTAGTATGTTTTAATTAATCACTGGACTGAAGTTGTGGTAAATGTCTGTCAATGTGCAATGCACTATAGTATGAAACAGAATGGATTACTGCAAACCACTGCTGAATGCTAAAACAAACCTAGCTTACAACTGAAAATCATTTATATGTAATCCATGTTCTTTTCTGTTGCAACAGATGAGGAATGGGTGTATAGTTACTTGCCTTGTAGAGAATAGCATAGAAGAAGGAGCCACAGTAGTGAATACAATAGGAAAAAAATTCCTGGTGTTTCCTGTTACCGTTACTATTGTCACAGATCTTTAAAGAGTATTTTGACAAAGAAACTGGCTAAAACTGAGAGATGAAGACTGAGTTTTCAGAACTATGAATTAAAAACTGAGTGTAAGCTTCAAAAGCCAAAAAACAACTGCCAGTATACAGATGTTTGTATTTCACAGTATCCTTTGAGTGCTGTCATCACTCTTAACTGCAGTGGGGAGGGAGGGCATATACAAAATCTATGTCTTGTTATGTAATGCCAAAAGCACTCTCAGTAGTTTCGAGGAAGTACAATGAGTAACTGAGTGACTTTAGACTGCAAGCTGTTTTATATTCTAATTATTTCAATTACTTCCTAAAATAATGGGTTAAATCCCTTAAAACTAAACCATAATCTACAGGATCATACTCTTAGATCAGTAAAAATATGTAGTATTTCATGCTCAAAGATGAGGCTGTCTTTGTTTAACTCATCTTTGTAACTGTCTTGTGTAACAGAGCCTGGATCTCATAGTGCTGCAATAAATAATAATAAATGTTGGATTAGGCTTGTGACACAAGTTCCCTCTTCAAAGATACTTTGAGGCATGCTAGAATTATTACATTGAATTGTATAGTTAGTGAAAAATAGGAGATTAAGCCAAAGAGAAGAAACATTGTCTCTACCACCTCATTCACAGCAGTGGTCTCCCTACCCTCCTTCAACTGTGCTTCAGAGACTGGAGGGAAAAAGTAATCAGAATTAATTTTGCCACTCATGTATCATGGGAAAAAAAAAACAAAACTCCCCCACCCTTTGTGGCCCATGAAAATGATTGGCTAGAAGTTTTAAGTTAGGATCTGGATTATAGTCATTTTTAGGAGAGAAATCAAACACTGCTAGGACTTCAGTCCTAGCAATTTTGTCTTTTTCACACATAAAAGTGTAACAATATATAATATAGAGAATGAAGGACAATGGCTGGAGTTTCCCAGATCCATTGCTGCTTTCTTCTAGTTTGAGATGAACTCACTCCAGGGCTGATTACATCTCAGCTGAGCACTCTGGGCTTTGTGTAGAAGTATTCTAAGCTGCCAAATCTCTCCAGCAGGCCCAAGAGGTGGGAAGGGCTTTGTTCAAACACTGCACCCGGGTTCATGTACCAGAAAACTGAAAAACACCTGAACTCACCTGGATATACTAGGTAGTATGTCTTGTATACATATCTATGTATATCCCAGAAGAAGAAAAGGCAACAAGATTTTACCAATGGGAACTTGAGTAACAGGAATTTATGTTTGGAGTTAGAGGATGTTGCTAAGCAGACATGACTTTAATCTTCATGGAGGCAAGATCTGAATGCTGAACATTGATTTTTCTACAAGGTAGAGCTGTCCAGTGAACATGACACTTGTCTTAGACTTGGTAAAACTTGATTCAGGTTTCTTCTTCCTATAGACCTTGAGACAATATTAAATAAATCAGTCATGGTGTATCCATCAATATCAGTGTGGCAAAGAAATAAAAAAGGTTTTATTAACTGTTTCATTAAGTAACAGCACAGATTGCCAAAAAAATAATTCACTCAATTTTTTTTTCTCAAATAGTTTGAAGTAGAAGATTTAATAGGAGTTGAGGAGCATATGTAGATCCTTGCTTAAAAAATTAGTTGAGCACACAGCAGCTTCAGTCACAGATTAGATTGTATTTTGGTACATTTAAGCATGAGGTTATTATTTGTATTGTGAAGCTAAGGTAGAAATATTTTGTTGGACTGAAGGCAGACAAGATGAAATCATCCTCTCAGTAAACTCACAGGGATTTTAACATTCACTTCAGTGCACCACAACTCTACAAAAGGTGTAGAAATGGAATTTAGAATAGACAATGCAACAGGTAATTGAGGGATGGGGCAACCCAAATGAACTCTGAGACAATAATCTGCACCAAAATCTTTATTTAAACTCCAGCAAAAGTTCATGAAGGATTTGTATTTGAAAAAGTTAGTAGATAAAACACTAAGTGAAAGGAGTATGCCAATAAAATGTCTTTGTCTTCCACAATAAAGGAAATGAATGATAGTAGCAGAAAAGTTACAATAGAAGACACCATCCATCAAGAGAACTCTTAAAAAATACATTGTAGGGAACAATTGTGCAGTGACAGCGGAATGAACTAGATGACAAAAAGAAAATTCATTTGAAATATCTGAAATGAGCTTTTGTTCTTATTTGCTACAACTGAAACAGAGGAAACTGCATGCATTAATATGAGAAAGATACAGGCATTGCATAAGCAGAGTCAATGCAAATGTACTGTAGATAGTGACTATATTTCAAGTGTCACTGAATGATCATTAAGGATGAGTAATGTATATAAACAAGGAAGGCAAACCTCTGTAATTTCTGGCCACATCAGTTAAATGTGTAGGTTTTACATATACTTGAGAGGAGGAGACATTTAACCCACTATCTATGAATACTGTGAGATCTTTCATAAGCAGCAGCACCTTGTAAATAGATATTTGATCTTAGAAAGCAAAATTAAAGATGGACTAGAGAATGCTGGAGAGACAAGAAGTTTGACTGTCTAACTTGGGGTGATGCTTCCCTCTAAAAATGACTCCAACAGAACTGTAAGTGACCCCAGCACTGGCAGTGCTTTTACTGACAGAGCAACATCTTCCAGCTCCTGAGCAGAGGGAGTAGAGCTGGGTGCTAATAACAAGATCCACCAATAGTCCCTGGCTAGGCAAAGTGGTGATTCAAGTTCAGGGTCCATCCAGAGAGTCCAGTCAGGAGCAGGAAGAGATGGGAGCACAGACAGAGCTGGAAGAAAGGCTAAAACCTCAGGCCATCCAGAGACAGGGCTGGGAACTGTCACTCCTGCAGCACCGCTTGGGCAGGTACTAATGGCCTCGGCTGAGCTGAAATGGGAATCCTGGTCCATGGACAGGGTGCATGGATGGGGATCCACCCTAGGTCTGGGCAGGGCCAGTGAAGCTCTTTAGTGCCTTCAAAGCTCTTGACACCTTAGGTTTTTAGCAAATTCTGAGGATGGTGATGACAATATGTGGATGTCTACAGTGTAAATACCTACAGCTGAGCTAACCAGAGCTAATAGCTCTCATCAAAAGAGAAATGAGCAAAATTATTCTCACACTAAAGCAGACTTCTGACAAAGGTAAGAAGCAGATCAGTATAGGGTGGTAACTAGCTTACATAAAGACCTCCACATTGCAGTGATCCAAAATTAGGTGAGGTGACCAGATTGTCAAATTGCATACTAAGTAGCAGCATAGTGATGAGCAATAAATCCTACTCAGTACCTTGAATTTAAAATTAGAAATGCCTTGCCACCTTTATCACAATGTGGAAAACATTAATATTTTGCTGAGGGTCAGGAATGACACTATGGGAGTCTCTTGAAATTGACTGGAAATTTTAGGATAATGTCATTTAATTAGTGTCATTTTAAATCAGCAGAGTTTCAAATAAGGGCCTGTCTACAAATATGCAATAAATAAGATAGCCAGGTTAGACTGTCTAGTAAAATACAAAGAATGAATTGGTTTGTAGTACAGAACAGCATTTTATCCATGCATCAGTGTCATGAAAGAACTGACAAGAATGGTCAGAAAAGAAAAAAATGGATGAGATACAGATCCTGATTTGAGTTACAATGGCATAAAGATCTTTCAAATCTAACTAAGAAAGTGCCACTTGCTTCACTTGTTCAATTTTCCTTTTAACACAAGACTAAAACAGTCATTTACCTTGTCTGCTAGCTATCAGCTCTCTAAGAATCTTTTTATTCTTTCTTACAGGCAAGTGTTGTGATTGGGGCAGCTCTTAATGTGGAGGCATAGATGTCCTTCCCCAAAATCACTTCATAAACTTCATGAAGTCTCATTAAACCTCATTTCTTGTCACCAGCCTTTGTCTTAATAGCAACATGTAGTGGCAATGTAGTCTATCAAAGAAAGTACAGAAACTTATAACAATAAGTAACAAGTTTCCATAGATACATCGACGTATCTTTTACTGGTATTTACACAATTGCATGTTATAGTCTACAGCAAAGTTTTTTCTTGAGATTTCCTCAACAGTAGAAGGCAAGTGCTGCAGACCACTTTTCTGGTTTTGAGGGTCACCATGTATGAAAAACACTGAAGTATCAGCATGATGTGGATTTATGGCTGTTCTCCACTGGTTCAGCTACACAATCACAAGGAAGACTAAAATAGCATCAAGTATCTAATTCAGAATATGTAGGTCATGGAAGAAAATTCTCTTTTCCTTCAGTAATAACTTATGAGTCTTCAGGTTACTTGCAACACATTTTTGTTGGGCAAAAGGCAGTCCCCTTCTCCCTTCTGAGCTATGTCCTTTTACCTTGTTTTCATCCTTTTCCCATCTGTTAATTCCCATTTCCCTTTCCATTTCTGAGCTTCTGTTCTCACTGATAGTGAAACTCCTTTTGATCCTCCTAACTGATCAAACCCTTGTGTGAGTCTTTCCCTTCTGCAACTGCAGAAGCTGTAATAAACTCTGACCTTCGTGAGGGTTTTCCTGTCATTTCCCTTTTCTGTTTAGTCTCATAAGTTCATTCACTTCCACTGTTCTCTCTAGAGAAGTCTCCTATCTTACAAGTTTGTTGTTTTTTTTTTTTTTTTGGGGGGGGGGTCATGTTCTAAGTTCTTTTTGGCTCCTTTGTTCCTGGTTTTCTTCTTTGATAATATGAAGAAGACATACCTTTTTGCACTGTATCAAACATTTGAGCCACTTATTAGTTTCTTGCTGAAGTCCATTATGATCTTTTCGTCTACTTGGTTATTGAAGATATTTTGTTTCCCGTGCTTCCTAACTTGCTTTGTGAGCATCATCTTCACTCCTTGTTTGCCTCCTTGTTTGTTTTTTTTTCTCTCTCTCTACCTGATCTTGCCCATTTCATGGAGACATCCCAAGTGGTCTCCCAAATCCCTAGTTTGTGTTCAGTGTTTCAACCACAACAGCTGGAGGAAGCAGAACAAGCATCAAGTGTCATTTACCTAAACTATCTCATTAAGTATTTTAATTTGCTATCTTGCTCCTCATGTCAGAGCAGCTGCAGCTGAATTTGGGTGACAGAGTACAGGCATATTATTTGCTAAGTGTGAAATAATGTAACTGCTGAAGGGGAGAAGAGCATTTCTAGCTTGAACAGACACCACGGAACTGTTTATATCAAGCTCAAGAAAACTGACCTAATCAACTGATACACATTTCTGCTAACAATATTTTAGGTAGGAAAGTGTTTCTCCTGACAAGCATGACAAATGCTGTTACAGTATTTTCTTGCCTCTGCTCTGCTCTGTGACAGTGGCAGCAGAGTTATTGTTAGGGTCAAGCAGAGCTATATATACCCTGGGAGTTGCAGTGCTCCCCTCCCTACCAGTGTTGCCCTACTTACTCTGGGAGACAGAGACTAGGGGAAAAAAAAAAGAATTAAATCCTGACCTTTTTTTTTTTTTAAATATTTACCCTATTCCTAATCATAGCAAGAACATAAACCCAACTTCCTAGTCCAGTTGGTTAAATTGAAATGAAATAGAGACCTTCTCTTCTGTTTTGTTTTTTTTTTTTTTTTTCTGTTTATTTTCTTATTTGCAGTTCATTTTCTTCTGGTTTAGATTGCAAACTAAGGGGCAGGAATGACTGTAGCATGGAAAGTGCAACCCAAATCTCCTGTACACCAATTCAGTGAACCATTCCTTATTAAAAAACAAAACAAAACAAAACAAAAACAACCAAACAAACAAAACCCCACAAAAATTTTATTTTGTTTACTCCATGCATGACTGAACAGTTTACTAGCCAAAATGATTTTGTATTAATTGAGTGACAGATCTGAAGTAATGCTTCATCAAAACAATTCTGACTTCTCCATATATAAGGAACATATATAAGGAACAGTTAAAATGTATTGATCTTGTCTGCAGCCCCAGGAGACCCTTCTCTGTTCTTGTTTTTAGTAGGAAGGAGATTTTAGCAGGTTATAGCACTTCAGAGGGGTAAAGCCTGTTTTTCACTATGCTGGACACATGCATTCCTTAAAGCTGGAAATTAGGAGGAGAGAGTCAAGGTTGTTTCCCTTTTCCAGTACTTACTGTCATCTGGAGAACAGCTGAAGATCTCTGCATCCATCTTGCATACAACCAAGACAAGAAAAATATTTCTATTGCTTTCCTAAAACTCTTCTCTTCAAACTCAAGCTTTCATGCTGACTGGAGAACTGTGAAATGAAGTTTGGGTTTTGCATAGAGGTCCACACTGGCAAACTGCTGGATTTCTCTGAAATACCTTAACCTTGAACAGGTCCAAGTGAAAACAGAAAATAGACTTCTTAAAATTTTCTTAGGAATAACTTTATATGATTCCCCACTGATCATCTTTAAGAGAACACCCTGTGATATGTACTTTTGGCGTTTAGGTTTAATTCAGGAATTTGGGTGATTTTTGCATTGTTTGAACATATGCTCATTAGTCACATTATTCTGCATCACAGACCTTCAGTAAACTTCTACTTTCCATTTCTTCAAATGTATTGGTTCCAAATGATAGGCTTATAAGAATCTTAATGAAATAGTTTTAAACTTTTCTATGCCCCCCCCAAGACTCAAATTCCAGCTGAAACATTGGGTATTAGAACACCTCAAGCTATCAGGTAATATACATTTTTGTAGTTCTAATTGGCTTAATACCTGCACAATTTTTCTAACTTTTCTTTCTAATAAAAACAAGGGATGCAAATTCCTATTTACTTTCAGCTATTCACCCCATAGTTTAACACCATTTGTAAACTTTTGCTAGTTTCAGATTCTGGCAAAAGACATGCATTTTCTAACAGTGGGACAAAAACTATTGCCATATATTTCAGATGCTAAACTACACATACTATAGTCTTTACAATAAAAAAAAAAAAATTCGGTAATTCAGAATTTTTTTTGCACCATATCACTTAGAAATGGTTACTTTCTTTAACTCAGCTTTTTTACTCTGACAAAAGGAACCTCTTTGCTATGTTGTCATTTACGCTTAACTGATTCAGTTTTCAAAATAAAACAAAAATATTTTTTCAGAAGATTTCCTAAGTATCCTAGTAGGTTTTTAAAGTTAAAAAAAAAAAATCAGCTATCTGAGATAGCTTTAAGGAAGCATAATTCACCTTTTCCCTCAATCTTTTAAAATAAAACAAATGAATATGCAGTGTTCTTTGGCAGTGCACAAAATTCCAAGCTACTGCATTTACAAAATTTCTATTTTTCATTTTTAAAGTAACTTTGCATAATTATTTCTTTGGTTTTAGATATTCTTCTTTCTATTTAAAGGTTAAACATGCTATCAATTTTCAGATTAATAATTTGGAATACTTCACTAGCATTCTGTGTGTCAAAGGTTTTCTTGACATCCAAATTTTGAAAAATGTCTGGAGAAAATAATTTATAAACAAATTCCTGGGCATTGGTTGGTTCAAACTTGTCTGAAAATACTGGCCCAAGTTGCTTAGGGCTTCCTTTGCATCTTTGTCTCATACGTCTGCTTTGTATCAGGAAAATTGCTGTCTGAATCTTGCAGATCTGTTCATTTCACTCAGAATGATTACATCCACTTTATGTAGAAGAGTAATGATTGTCCTCAATTTATTTTCTGTTAATAAAATCTTTTCGAAGGACAGAAAGCACAAAAGAAAAAACACAATTCTGAATAGGTTTCTGTTTGGTGTTTGTCATCTTTGGCAAAGTGGCTATGCTTTGTTACATTAAGTGTGTTGCTTTCTCAGTTCTTTAACTATATCTCTTACTGACTCCAGTGGAAAACCAGTACATGCAAATCAATACTATTTGTCTCACAAGCAATAAAATAAGGCTTTTCTGTTTTCAAGGACTTTTGAATATAGGTTGGAAAAGACCAGTAATTTTTTTTATGCCAACATTTTCTTCTGTCTTCATCATGCCATCAGCTGCTGCTTGGATGAACTGAAAATTACGTGGACCATTCAGCAAGTAAATAGATTCTTCAAACAAATCTTTAACAAGTCTCTGGATTATGTGCATCAGATTACTATGAATGGAACTTTTTTTCCAGGGCAACATGTATTCATCCCTGTTGCTGTTAACTAAGACTTCCAAACGAGGCATAACATTGCATTATAGAACATTCTATTTTAGCAGCATAGTTTCTATACCCACAGATTCCTCCAATTTGTGAGTTTCTTCAACAAGAAAAGAAAACACTGTAAATGATCAATCAATTCTTTTTGAAGACGATGATGAAGAATTCAGGAAAATAATTCTTTGTCAGCTGCTACTGTTCAGCACATAATCTTGACTTTTGAACAGAATTCAGTGGAAGCTTCTCATACCACAGCACTTACTCTAGATAATGAGCTCAGTCATGAGATTTCTGTCTTGTCTTCAGCAGCCTGAGCATGGTTTCACTGTCTTGTATTTTTCCTCCAGCAATGGTTCAGTATGATTATTAGGTATCCACCAATGTGCAGTCCTTTCTATTTTAGAGGATACTTAACACTGCAGTTTCTATCCTTAAGATTTTAACATCACTGCTACTACTGGTTTTTTTTATTATTATTATTATTTTTTTACCTCAAATACTTTATGTTCTTCACAGTTCTTTATGCAAGTCTCTCTAGCAACAACTGATTCTCATAAACTAACATTATGTCTTTGAATATCACTCAGTTATTCTCCACCTACATTGGGACATAATGTGCTGTCTTTTGAGCGGTGTAGCAATATTATATAGTAACATACCCAGATACTTAAAACAAATATCTAAAAAATACAAATTTTCCCTGAACAAACAATAAAATTACGTTTTTTTTTAACTCAAATAGCAGATTTTTATTAGCTGTTTGAGGAATGCACATACATACTCATAAAAATTATATGTAAATTTTCTTCATAGTAACCAAAGAGTATTCTCTATGTGCTATATATAGTTCTACGAGACTTTAGCAGCCAAAACTTCTTCTAAATTGTTAAATTATTGAAGAGCTGAATACATACACACGTGTGATATCTATTTAATATAAGATCAGCAGAGAACCTAACAATTCTAAATGACTCTAAAGATATAGGAAGTGGGAAGAAATGATTCAATCTAACAATTACAACAGTTATCTGAAGAATGTAATTTTCAAGTGAGTTGCAGCTTTCATCTGCTACTCTGTAGAAACATTGAAGAGCTGGCGTGAGTTAGAGCGTGGGAGCTGACAATGGCTGCAGAGCACACTCAAGATACAGGAAAAGTCTGTGGGCAATTTACATTGGTATGCTACATCCAAAGGGTTATGCTCAAAGGCATCTGAAGTCAAGGAGAGACCAGCTCCCCAATTCATAGTGAAGAACAGATCTGTTTAACTTGTTCTTCTACAGAAAGAAGAAGCAAAATAATATGAACAAAGGAGATTACAGTAGCAGCAAACCTATAAAGCTTCTATCATAGCTTCTGTCATAGATTAAATGCAGTAAAGATGAGGTCTGGGCAATAACGCAGCAATAGCTTCTATTCACTTCAAGAACTGCTTATCAGAAAACACCATTTAGCCATCAGTGATTAAGAACAGAAATGACATCCATATCCAGTGTGTCACTTCATCTTGGAAATATTAATATATCTTACTGAAAGACTTTTATTTAATCTCACGGCTGCTACCTGTCTGTTGGAGCTATGGTTGTCTGTATGAGTATGAGAGGATAAATAGATGGGTGAGGGATAATAAAACAGAAAAGGAGTCTGTTAGGGAGATCAAACTCTGAACAATTATGTTAATAGCAGATTTGCTTGAACTAATTGCAACCTATTTTAATTTGAGACTATATGTACAACTTTTGGGTTTTTTTTAATGTGTAAAGGAAACGGGTATTCTGGGAGCTGAAGAGGTGAATTTGTTGGACAATTCAGAGAGCTGGATAATTGCAGGAAAAATGAATGCTAAATAAAGTAGCTGTGAAGCATTGGGAAAGGATCTTGAAGGGTGTTGCAGTCCTAGGGCTTGCTGTTTCAGAAGGGATCTGAAAAACTTTACTGTGGGGGAGCCCTAACAATTTTACTAACTTCACTGAGGAAAAGACATGTAGTTATCTTTATATAAAAAGAGAGTTTACTATCCAGATGTTTTGCAGAACAAAGGTATCATTAATTACTGAGAGATTAATTTAATCCTTGTAGTTAACTGTCTGGCAAAATGAGATTTTATATCAGCTGAGAGACACTGGGAGAGAGCTCTCTCTTTTTAATATTGAGCCTTATACAGTTCATCAGCTTTACAGATTAGAAGTCTGACAGCTCTTTATGTCTCCTAGTATATTACACTGGCTGCTCCACAGCCACAGACACTGACAGATATGCTTTAGTTTTTATAATGCTTAGAAAATCGGAGGTCAAAGTCTGTGCTGCTGTTCCTCCAGCACCCTATGAAGTTCCAGATCCTTACTGAAACATCGCTGCAGTGCAACAGATGAACATTGTACAATAACAGACTTTGCTCTCCCAGAGCTCAGTGTTTTGCACGGTGTAATCATATTCCCCACAGAATAAAGAATTGTTCAGGTTTGCCTATACACAAAGCATATGGCATGTTGCAAAATCACGTGCAGGGTTAGGGACAGGGCATGTGTGACATCTCATCATGTCTGAATCACATCGCCAGTGTGTTGAAGAACAATTCTTTATTCTGTGGGGAAAAAAATCATGGTACAACTTCCTTATTTCTTTCCTTTCCCCATGTCTTACCTATATGACATGCTTGTACTGACTTGCATTAATTCAGAATCCCCAACTTTATATTGCTATCTGTAAGCCCTTGATCTGGCCTGGTGCCCAACACCAAAAAAAGTTGGCTGAAAATGTCTTTTCAGTGTCATTCAGCACAAGTATACCATCAAAGATAGATGTGTGGTAAGACAGCCTGACCACAAAGTTCTCATGTGCATGGCCTTACTGGAATTTCTTTGAGTTGACATTTTAATAGCTATATAATTTTTTCTGCTCTTCTTCTATCAAGGTGTTATAATGCCCTGAATCAAATCTCAGGTGGGGCAAATGTTGCATGGTCTACAAAGGCACATGGTGCATGGATTAATAAAGCCCTTTGGCTTGTTCTGTTCTTCATTGTCCATCTTGCCAATTAAGCACTTCTAAAGAGCCTGAAGGAATGGTTAGTATAGAATTAGATACCTTTCCAGAATGTAAATTTTAAATTTTAAATTTAAATTTTAAATGAGAGGCATTTTTCTGCTCTGGGAAATGTTCCATGCATAAGTTCAAAGAAATTTAAGGGAGAGTGTTAGATTTTGTTTGTTTATTTTAATTCTGAGAAAACAGTAAAGAATTCAAGTATCAAACCAACCTTTCAAAATGTTATTGGAAAGGTAGATGAAGGAATGCTGCCTTGCCTTGCTTTGCCTTGCTTTGCCTTGCCTTGCCTTGCCTTGCCTTGCCTTGCCTTGCCTTCCCTTCCCTTCCCTTCCCTTCCCTTCCCTTCCCTTCCCTTCCCTTCCCTTCCCTTCCCTTCCCTTCCCTTTTCCCCAGTAAGACTATGCTATCGCTGCTGTCACAGCCAGAGCCTTTTAAAGCCTGCCACGATTGTCTGTGCCAGCAAGTCACTCTCAGCCTTTAAAGCTCCTTCCCCTTTGCTGACTTCCAAGCAGTGTTTAGAGGGTTCTCCCAGTCTAATGTGTATAATAACCTTCACCCGTCCGACCCTGATTTAAGTGCAGACTAAGTGAACTCGAAGTCTCCAGGCTCTGTCATTGAATTGGTTCCTAAAGGTAAAATCTCTTATACTGTGAAAAATGCTGTGGGATAGAAGAAGCTGTAAAGAATCTTAAGGTCACCTACTGTTCCTTAAATTCATGCTATAGACTAGAACTGCAGCCTGTGACTCTTTAGTCCACTGAAACATTTCTTTCTTTAACCCTGTTTTTATCTTTAAAAATTGAGTGTGATGTAGTTACAGCAGGGCATGTACCAGTTCATCTCTGCCCTTCCCAGATTTTCTAGTGCTTTCCATTCTGTTGAACTGATGAATTGAGTAATGAATATTAACCACTGTAGCGCACATAAATCTGTGAAAATCTGTTACTAGATTAACAAGCTTTCTGTGAACTGTTTAGTTCTGTGAGCTGTTTAGTATCCTACTTTTATTAAGAATAAAGTACAGAATTTGACTCTACTTAATTATTCTCTGGTCCATTTCTGGAGAACTGTATGCTTCCCTGGCTGTGGGAGGATGGTATTCTTCCATGGAAGTGCCTGTCTGTTTCTGCCTTCCCTGTCTGTTATGTGATACTTGGGGAAAATAGTAGCCATTTTTTGTTTACTCCTTTCTTAAGTATTTTCCGATTCTCCACTGTACCTTCTGTTCATGAGTGCTTCTTGAAGGAACCAACTGATATCTGCTTATTCTTAATCCAGGAAATAATCCGTATATTTAAACAGTGAAAATACTAACTGATGTTACACCAGTGCAGACAGTTCAGTTTCTGTACACAGCAGATTCAGCTGAGAGAAAATGACCAATCCATAAATGAAGACCTTTAGTTCCCATTTTACAAAGCAGAATGTCACCTAAATGTTGCACTACTGTAACAGTTGTTACAGATGACACCAAATTGGGTGGAAGATAAGGGGATTGAGTGCACCCTCAGTAAGTTTGCAGATGACACCAAGCTGGGCAGGAGCGTTGATCTGCTGGAGGGTAGGAAGGGTCTACAGAGGGACCTGGACAGGCTGGATCGATGGGCCGAGGCCAATTGTATGAGATTCAACAAGGGTAAGTGCCAGGTCCTGCACTGGGGTCACAACAACCCCATGCAACGCTACAGGCTTGGGGAGGAGTGGCTGGAGAGCTGCCTGGACGAAAAGGACCTGGGGGTGTTGGTTGACAGCTGCCTGAACATGAGCCAGCAGTGCGCTCAGGTGGCCAAGAAGGCCAATGGCATCCTGGCTTGTATCAGGAATAGTGTGGCCAGCAGAACCAGGGAGGTGATAGTGCCCCTGTACTCGGCTCTGGTAAGGCCGCACCTCGAGTACTGTGTTCAGTTTTGGGCCCCTCACTGCAAGAAGGACATCGAGGTGCTGGAGCGTGTCCAAAGAAGAGCAAGGAAGTTGGTGAAGGGTCTAGAGCACAAGTCTTATGAGGAGCGGCTGAGGGAGCTGGGGTTGTTTAGCCTGGAGGAAAGGAGGCTGAGGGGAGACCTTATTGCTCTCTACAACTACCTGAAAGGAGGGTGTGGTGAGGTGGGGGTCAGTCTCTTCTCCCAAGTAACGAGTGATTGAACGAGAGGAAATGGCCTCAAGCTGCGCCAGGGGAAGTTTAGGTTGGCTATTAGGAAAAACTTCTTCACCGAAAGGGTAGTAAGGCATTGGAACAGGCTGCCCAGGGAAGTGGTTGAGTCTCCATCCCTGGAAGTATTTAGAAGACGGGTAGATGTGGTGCTTGAGGACATGGTTTAGTGGTGGACTTGGCTGAGATAGGTTAACGGTTGGACTCGATGATCTTAAGGGTCTTTTCCAACCTTAACGATTCTATGATTCTACGATTCTATTTTTGGAAAAAACATCTAGAGTCTTAAGAGAGGAATTTAGCATCCATTATACCTTGTCATGTCATCACATTTAATAAAATGAGAAACTGTCTCCAGGTATTTGCAATGAAAGCATGTGGCAGAGGGCAATGGGTTAATAAAACAAAGAGAGGAAGAGAGAAAAAGGTAAAAATGAAATTATTTTGATTAGCAAAATGAGAAGCAGACATGGCCCAACAGTGTCTGGATACGGTCAAGGGTCAAAGGTACATTTTAATAAGTCTTGAAGAAGACAGTGCAATGGCTTAGTAAATATCTATGCAAATCTTCTTAGCACTGTTTATGTAAAAATGGAAAGTTCTTTTAAGTATTCTATGATTTAGTTAATCAGAATTCTTCCAAGGTAATGAAATGATCATAATTGTTTCATAAATATGTGTAGCATGAAAATCACCATGTTTTGCTTTTTTTTGTTTTGCTCAATTTTGTTTTACTCTTTCAGTATATTGCAGTTCCTGTACAGAGCGAGGTTGTACCGAAAGACTGATTTCCCATGGTGTAAATTAGAGTTTCATAAGACTAGGGGACTTTTAGTTTGTCATTTTATCACCAGCTGTTTTGTTTCTGTAAATTGCAGGTGAATCTGTCTGGAAAGTCTTCTTCTTCACTCCAAACTTCAGTCCTGAAGACTCTAATGGTTGCTATGATTCTCATGTTTGCTTCTGCCATGGAGGATTCATCACACAGCATGATCCCCCACTGCTCTTCGATCTTTCCAGGGACCCTGAAGAGAAAGTCCCACTGACTCCAGAAACAGAGAGCCGTTTCTATGAAATCCTCAAGGTCATACACCTAGCAGTAGACAATCACACCAGATCCCTGCATGCTGTCCCTGACCAGCTGTCATGGAACAACCTTGTCTGGAAGCCATGGCTTCAGCCGTGCTGCTCATCTCTCTTTCAGTCTTGCTACTGTGACTATGACTCAGAAGGGAGCCTGCCGGAGGTGCTCTCAGGATAAACAAGCTGCAATTCCCTTTCAGAAACTGGAACAAGAGAGTGTGGGTAGCTGACTTGAACCACTGCGGTACTAGCCTTCACAAGGTTTTTTTTATGTAGGAGGACCTATCTTTAAATACATCGTTGCAGTAAAAGAGAATTTCAGTCAAGAAAATGTGCAAAGAGACGGAGGGCAAGACACACCTTTTCTGTCTTTATAATACAAGAATCAGTATGAAGCATATGTTGTTGTTCTCATCTACAAATGGGTAGGCTCTAGGCATTTTCTAGATGAGATAATTTTCTAGATCTTCAGCTTCAGCTTTTTTCTTATGCAGCAAGGAATTATATAGTTTCTGTCAATTACAACCACTAAATGCACACTTTCTTGTCCTTTTTGCTAAGTATTGTCCACCATTAGTAAGACATAGTACCGAGTAATTAAAAATAGAGAGATAATAGTGGAGAGGTCCACCTGTGACTATAATTTGATAACTGATAGGTAAAGAGCAGACCTGTAACAACATCTCTATCAACAAGCATCACGGATATGAAATAATAAACAGATTGCCAACTATCTAACATTGCATGTGCCATAAAAATGTAGAGAGCTATGTAGTGGAAGACCTTGTGTCCACACTAAAATGGTGCTTCCTAGTTGCCTATTGCATGGCAGCAACCTTTGTTTCAAAAGGAAACCACTTCATGTGAACCTGCCGTGAGCTTGAGTGTGTACCGTAAGTCTCCATATATATACAAGCCAAATTCATAACCCCAAAAACCCACAAATCCTGCAATCCCTGATATAAACACAGCCCTATGGTCATAGCCCAATTGCTAAAATGAAAGATTTGGTCCATACTTGATATCTAAGTTCCAAATTCACACGATACTACAAAGATATCTTTCACTATCTATCTACCATACCTATTCTTCCACTGATGAATGTAGTGTGCATCACAAATAAATAAAATTTCATCTTCCTTTAAATATCTTTGCCATTGTTTAAGCTCTCTGAATAGGATCTACCATTTTCTGTGAAAAAAATTGTGCTTAAGCACTTAAAGCCAAATATAACTGTCACTGAGTTTCTAGCAAAGCCTTGGGAAATCTACAGTACTTCAGGGCTAATTTCTGTATCCATTTTTATCTGCATCTTATTCAGTCACATTTTCTTTCCACTCTACAGTCAGTCAAACTATTTTTCTTTGGCAGATTGTACCAGAGGAGAACATATCAGCAAAATACTAAGGTTATTTGATGCCTGATAATATAAGGTGACTTGCTCCTTATCAGAAAGCACTAGTTAATTCTAACATTATAATGTATTAAAATCTGTTTGGTGGTATTAGCATATCACTAATGCAAAAGTGATCTGTGATGATAGTACTGCAATAGCTTTAGTCAGCTAACATTAAGGTTGTGACCTGGTTCTTGGGAGCTATTGAAGCCTGTCCTATAAACATATATTGTGATATATGGTATATTTCTCTGTCTGTAAAACCTAGGCTTTATTTGATTTTTCTCCTGCAGTTTCTTTCAAAATTTCATTCTCAACAATATCCAGATGCCTGTCTGGGGAAATGTTGTACTCTTTTCTTGAAGTCCTATTTTTGATATTTCACCTTGTGTTCATGATTGTGTATCTTAAGTATGTGCTCTGCAAGCTCTCTGTAGGTAGCAAAGTCCTGTGTATGCTGATAAAGTTAGTCTGTTCAGGTATTTCCCTGATAACCAGTCAGTACAAGTACTCTTCTGCAGTGATCTGTGGCTGCCTCTTGACATCACAGCAGGATCCATACATCCCAAATTTTTGGTCCTCACCATGTGGCCCAAGAACACTCTGGTACTTGTGTGCCTCGCCCTGCAGCAAGTGGGCAGCCCAGGCTGTGGCCAGGGTGCCAGCTGCCCTGGCACTGAGTGCTGTGGTGTGGGGAGATGCTCTCTCCAGCTCCTGCAGCTCTGCTGCAGCTTACACAAAACTTTACAAGTAAATACTCCTGCTGAAGCACATGGGAGAAAATACACTGTGTGTTAGGTATACAGCAGTAACTCAGACAAGGTGTTTTGTGTCATTGGATCTGTTTTGTTCCCACAGTTGCTGGGCTGTGACCTTAACAGGGATCTCAATTTATATTCTCAAGGACATCCACATCTACTTCTTTTCATCAGGAAGATGCTATTTTGCTATTATTTCTTTTCTTTCTGCAGGTGCAAGAATTGTTTGTTCTGTTAGGCACAGCAGCTGTTCTGTGCTGCTTGACTGAAGCATCAAAAATGATAATTTTTTATTGCTCTGATTTCTTCTTGCCTGAATACGGCCTTTCTTTTATACCTTCTTTGGCTTTTGGTGCCATCTCTCTAATCTGCTTTCTTAAAATGTCCACACCCCTCAAACACTTTTCCACCTACTTCAGTCCTCCCGTTTGCTTGTCATCTTGATCACGATGGCTATTTTGCCCTAATCAATCAAAAAATGAAAAGTGATCTTTGCGAAAAGATTTGACTTTTAGGGCTCCTTGACTCTGCTAACCTCCCACTTATTTAAGGTCAAGCAAGGATTAACTTTGCATTACGAAATCTAAGAAATTAAAACACACCAAAGACACCCTGAATAGTAAAAGTTATTTCTTGTTTGTGGCACAAGCTTCATATTTTCCAAAATATAATTTAGTACAACATTTAATATTTTGACTTAAGGAGTAAAATCTGAAATCCATTTTTATAATTGTTCCGTCAAGAAAGATTCTATTAAGAATAGGGCTGTGTTTTTCATAGTCTATGTTAACGCCATTTTATTTAATGCCTAAAATAAACCATCCCTGTATTACAAATGTATTACACCTTTCGATACTGTCCCTTCTGTTCTGGAGATGGCACGTCAGATCATGGTAATTAAAGTAGTCTTGTTTATCTGCAAAATAAATTGTGAAGCACAATATACCATTTTTGTAATTGCACTGCCTGATCTAACAAGGAAAAGTTCTGTTTTTCACAACAGGTTATTGATGGGATATACGTGATTCACAATTAACAAGGGAGGCTCAAGGAGAATGTGCTGCTCTGGTACTTTGAGACTGACTTTCAATCTATCATGTAAGGAGCATTGGTATTGTAACATGGTGCCTGTTTGCAGAATATGTCAGTTTAAACTGGGAGTTAAGCTTCAGAGGAAAGTGTATTCCTCTATAGTATTATTTAACACTATCCCATCCTAGTTTGTCACAGAGTCCCTGTATGGCCCAGAGCAAGTCTTTTAACTCTGTTTCTCAGTTCCTCCTCTGTGCCCAAAGAAGGATAACAGTATTTCTCTAACTGTTGGAAATACTGAAAGAACAAAAAATACTGTAAATGGTAAGCTGGTAAAGGTGCACTTTCTCATCAATAAGGCACCTTCTCTGCAGAAGGTACAGTTTAAGAGCTGGAAAACTAGGATGTATAAGATCCCCCTATAAAAGGAGGTATAAGATACCCTTAACTTCAGGTTTGCTGATAGGTTCTGTGCTTACCGTTTAGCACATGTGGGATCGGGACCTGGAGGAGAGAGAACAGATGGCTAAAAAAGATGCACACTGGGTATTCAGAGAAAGATATTAGTCACCTTTTTCTGATTATATTTATTCTCTCTTTTAGCAGACATAGGAGACTACATGGAATTATTTAAATAGTATTTCCCCCTTAGGGACTGGATGTTACATGTTCCTGGCTCTTAAAAATTGAGATGTCCTGACTTGCCTCAAATTACTGTGTCAGAAAAAAAAAAAAAAGAAAGAAAAAGGGACATATAAGCCTTTGGAGATAGGTGTCAGCTTACTGAAATCCAACTGAAAGTTTGCAGAGAACTAAGTGAATATGGTCCGTATCCTTCACAGCTTGGTAAGAATCATCACTTGCCAGCAATAGCTTATTTCACATTGTAGTAATGTGAGATCTGGGTGTTCAGATGTGTGGACAGTAGAAAATTTCACATAAGATGTCACCTGATAAAGGAACAAATAGAAAAAGAAATAAAAAGAGGGCAAGCATAGCTACAAAAATCCTAGAGTACATATATTAAAACATAGGAGGTTTTGACTTACATTAGGACATGACAGTTCTGTGCATTAGACAGACCTTTTCATCTTCTCTGTCATTTTTCTTTCCTCTGGCATTCACTGTGCACCATCCAAAATATGCTCTGAGGAGTTCATTTTCAAGAGGAGTCCATCCTTCCTGAGTACACTACAAGCAGAGTGGCTGGTCATGTGGGCAGGAGGAACTGCTGACATAGCAAAACTCTGCACTGGGAACCACCAGGGAGCAAATGATTTCTGGAAGTTGTCTCCAACCTGAAGACAGAGGCCTATGAATTGCTGGTTCCTCTGGGTCTGTCAGGGACTGCAGGTGACCAGGAGGAATGAAGACACCTCTGCGGCCAGCCAGACTGCAGTATATTCTGCAGCAGTATCCTTCAGTGTCAGACTGTCAGGTGGAAATTTGCTGGGAGCCCACAGGATGCAAGACCTCTTGTCTCTGAGTAAACACTCCAAGCAGGCTATTCCCAAATCATCATTCAGGAGATGACAGATCTTAATCTGAAGCTCTGGGTCTAAGACAGCAACAGTCACGCATTTTGTTCCCTGGACGACCAGAAGACCTGAGCCAGGCTCTAGGGACTCCTAGTTTTACAGGCTGCTAAAACTGCAAATAATTCAGGGAGCCCTGGAAACACCCTGATAGATTATATGGCATTTCCAAAACATTTTGGTGTTCTTGGTAGCTTTTATTTACATCGAAAACAATAAGAGTCTGCCTAAAACTTTACCTGTACAACAAAGGATGTTGCAAATTGTTCTTAAGACTACCCATGATAGCTTTAACCTGCTAGTTCAGTACTGAGAGCAGTGAGCTTGAGCCAAGAAAAGGTTCAGCAACTGAAGGTTTCTTATGCATATGGAAAGATGCTGAATTGCAGACTCTCACTGAAGCTTGCACTATGCTGGCTAGTAAGATAAAAACTGGCTTGATTATCCTCACATCTCTAATTGTACTGTCAAAGTTATGAAACATTGCAAACCTTACAGGATGTGGATTATAAGCTTTGCAATGCTTATACAGCATCTCCTGAATGCTTAAAAAACTTTCCTTTAATATAAATTATGCTAGATTCCTTATGTAGATTAATGTTAGTCTTATCTATAAAAGAATGGTGCCACAGGTATTTTCCTTGAAAATGAAACTATATTTGAAGAGAACAGATTCACCATATATAGTCAGCTTAATTACAAAAAATCCTCCAACATTATTTATTCTACAGTTATCAAATAATAAAGCCTTTTTATACAGATAATATTTTATTGTACCTGATTTATGTGAAAAATACTGTGAAGCAGTTGAAATTATAAGGCAGACCTCTTCATTGTGTCACTTATTTTAAGAGAATTTGATATGACACAAAACATCTCAAAAACCTTATGGATTCAAGTTGGGCTGCAAGAGAATAGCTTTGGTTTAATATGGTCTTCATTTCTCACAAATGAAAAACCAAGCTATGAAGGAAAAAACCTCCAACTTTAAAAATGGTTTGCCTGTGCTGATAGTGATAGAAAGAATACTAGAAGTTTGTACCAAATGTGAGAACTTCTTTCATTTTTTTCCTTATTTTTATCTTTTATGTTATACGTCCTCCTGCCAAACAGACAAAATATTCGAGTTTAGGAAAATGTGCTGGTTGGTTTGTAATTATCAACCTTACACTGTCATATGTAATGCATAGTAACTGATTAATGCCACTGTCCAGATAACTGTTTAAGCTCCAGGGAGATAGTTAGAATAGGAATTTTAGATCATAACACCTGCCTGTCTGATACACATGAAAGGCACAGTCATCCACTGACATGTCATCATTCACCAAGCTTTTAAAAAACATACTATTCTGCAAAAGGAGCTGCTTTGTCCCCCATCCTTCTCCCCTGTGATACTAAAAATAAAGGGGAATCCTCTCTGATACTAAGATTTATGTTACTGAATGACAACCCTCTTTGATTATCTTTCAACAAGATTCAATTCCAAGAGGCCATCCCTAGCAGCTAGATAGCATTCTGCCCTTTCTGGAAATTAATGACAATGATAAAGTGTTTTGCTAGAACTCAGGCAGCTGCATTAATGTGCACTACGTGAACGCTGCAGACACTTAGTTTTGCCCATCAGTTTTTAAGTGCTCAGTACCAGACTATGTAGAGGGATGCCATCTTCACATTTTAAACCTAAGATCCGTTTCAGGTATCTCCTGTGTTTCTCCTTTTTGCTCTCCAGACCCATATTGGGGAATGCAGTTTCACTTTAAAAAGCTGGCTTGACAGATTTACCTGACTCTTTTATGAATGTAAATATTTTCTTTTCATGAAAGGTTGTTACACCATAAGATCAAGGTGGTTGTCCATTAAGATCCAGACTCTGGCCTTCACAGATTAAAGCGAGAGTCTGGATCTTAAAGGATGATCACCTTGATCTAACAGTATAACAACCTCTTCTCATGCAAAGAAAGGATGCCAGAAGGATTTAGAAATCACTGTAGGTAGCAGAGTAGTTGTAGGTCTGAGTTTTATCTTATTTAAGTTCATACACCTACAATGAAGATATCTAAAGCTGAGCTCGCCCCGATTTCTACCTAGGGGAGAAAAAAAACAAGATGTGTCTAGTCTAGCTTGTATAGCTACATAAAGATTATATCAGTTACCCCTAAGAATATTATTTTTTTGCTTTTTCATAGTTTAAAAAAAAGGCATAGGATAACCACTATAAACAGCATAAATCTCAAGACATCTGTGGTTAGGGAGTTGAATCCCACTTCTGTCTCCTGGAATCTTTAAAATCTTTTTTAAAAAGTGAGGCATGTATGAAATTTAAATGCTTTCAACAGTACCCAAATGGAGATTTTCACAAACAGAATTTTGCAACTAAATGCCTAAGTTTCATTTAAAGCACTTTTTTAAAGGCTATGCTTCTTTGCTTGTTTGTTTGCTTGTTTTTTGGCTCTGACCTTCGGTTCTTTTTGTCTCCACCATGCTCTGCAAATCCGTGAAGAAATATCCTATTGAAAGTATTTAAAAGAAGCATCATCATTATACAGGGTCAAGCAATTTGTTTTTAAGGTCATATTAATAATTTTGCATGCCAACATTTTAATTATTTTACTAGGGTGAGATATTTCAATTAGAATAGAGTTTTACCAACAGTAAATTAAGATGTTTTCCAATTTACATTTTCTGTTAACATCAATTATGATTGTGTTGAAAGAACTGGACTTGAAGAATACTGCGCAACCTCTGGAAAAAAGTAATGACATTTAATATACAACTGTCAATTGCTACTATAGTGAATGTTTATCTGATGTTTTAAAAAGTTTACATTGTTATATGCATATCATACATTTTCTTAGCCAAGCAAACAAATAAACTTTTTGAATTATGCATGAAAAATTACTTTAGGGCTTCATCTGCTAAGCATTTTTTAGAGCTTGTTTCTTAAGTTAAAAATGTTTACCCTGCATTATATTGGGTATAAAACTAGTTGCAGCACCTTGATGGATTTTATTTTTTAATATTCTGTATTATCACATGACTAAGTACATATCTAGTAAGAATATGAGCAGAAAGATCCTAGTTTAGCAAGGCATTTGAACATGGGCTTGCAATTTAGCTGTCTTCATCATCCCACGACATTCAGGAATTTTGCTGAGTGAGACCCTTCAGCAACAGAAGATACACAGACTGATTCACGTATAATATTTTACTCTTACTGTCAATATCTTTAATTTACACTAGAAAAAAAATCTAGTATATGTTTTAAATGCCAGGTGTTTCCAACTTTTCCCATTCCATAATTTCAGGCTGTGCCCATCAGATATTTGTAAGCTTGCCTCCAGCCTTGCTCTTTGTTGGTAATACAATGCAAGCTAATATTTTTTTCTGAGTTCAACATCCAATTACTTCTGTTACTAGGATACTGTTTACCATAAGCATCATGATATAGAATGTACTGGCTAAAAAAGATAATAAAAAACTAACAGAACAATGAAAAGCTTTCAGAGGGGATAAATCCAAAGGCACTGAGGGTCAACTACTATCCAGCTATAAAATGTACCTTTTTATATGGGTCACAAGAAGCAACACTGAATCTGTTAGATTCCACTGTTAAAAACAGAGGACAAAAAATATTTAAATGAGAGGTGAAGAAGCATTTTCCACATGGCATCAGAAACGAGCTAAGCCCAGCATTAACTGCCACCACATTGGCTTATGGCTCCAAAGAAATAAAACACTGTTGGCAGGACAGGAAATAAACTAAAAGACAGAGAAACTGGATGCAAGCATGAAGTATATGAATTAGACAAGTAACCAGAGAAAGATATAAAAAACAAAAAAAAATGTACACCAGCTCCACTGACCTTCATAAGTAGATTAGAGAGATTAGAGAGGAAAACACGAAATTAAAAGATCTAGACCAGAATAAGAAAGCGTGTTTACAATTATTGCTGTGGGTGGTGCATTAGAAAGAAACATTTCTCACTGAAATTAATAGGGAAAGGCAGATGCCTGGCTTATCCTATAATCTTATACTTGGATGGGAAAACATCTATTTAATTTAGACACCTATGAAACACTATAATTGGGTGCACAGTGGAGGAAGTCCCTCTAAATGCCTACTTTTCATATATATATATTTAGTGAAGAAATGTAGATGCCTTTGAAGGTTTCTAGAGGAAGGTAACATTTATGTTAGTTGCAAGCAATGAAATTAAACACATAGGTTCCCCTTCTAGATGTGCTGAAACAGAAGTTTTCAAGGCTAATTTTAGAGGAAGAAACAATCCAGAAGTAGTGGTTTTGAAGTTGGTGGAGATCTGGGACAGAAGATATCCTCCAACATCATCAACAGCATTTATGGTAAGTCTTTTTTTATTCCCTGAATAAAATGAAATAAACATTTAAGTGTAATTTCACCAGACTGTTTTGATCAATGTTATAATAGGCCAAATAATTAGACAGAGAAAATAAATGTTGAGGCAGATAAAACATGTTAATTTAAGAAACATGATAACTGGCTGTAGGGATAAAGAAATTATTCTTCACCTATGTTCAAAATATTTTATGTTTGGACAAGTCTCTTATTTTCATTTGCTTCTATCTTTTCTGAATGAAAGATATTAACAATATTTGTTGGACTAAATGCTCTGGTCCTGGACTGAAAATGTAATATATACACGTTTCTAATTTTGTTTAAAATGTATCTATGCTTAGGAACATGTAAGTTTGTTTTGGTATGAATCACTAAGTCAGTAATTCTTCATTGTTGTTTCTCTCCCCTGCTTCAACTCTGCTTTTTACCTACTTCCATTACAATGTAACATCATGATCTTAAGTACTGTCAAATAATATGTCAAATATAATGCCAAATAAAATACTAATAATTACTACTACTACTACCACCATCACCACCAACTAAAATTCTAAAGCCTCTTAAGATGTAGCTTCCAAAAGGAATAGTGAATAACATTGCTTAGCAGCATAAATTAACTCTTGTTCTCTTCTGTGCTGGCAAGGTTAAACTGCAAACCAGCAGCTGAGTATGCTCAGTAAAAAAGCTCATTCTACCTGCCTTAGCTAGACTGAAATCTGAAGTACAGCCATATCCAAAACTGAAGGAATTTAACATTAGCAAAATATCTGACTCAGACCTATAGCACACACTTTTTTTTTTTTTTTCACAAATAGTATAAGCATACATTTCCCCACACATTTTTATGAATTATTGGCAGTGTCTTTACTATAGAGAACAGATAATGTAGCAAGATACAAAATATCCAAGAAACAATATATCCAAAGGATGATGCAGATTTCCTCTGAGGGAAAGGACAGATAACTGTCTAAATGGGCTGTGATCCAGATTGTTTCTGCCACTAGGAATTCCTAAGTCACAGAAGAACACAATACAGAAATTAGCAAGGGATCATCCAGAAAACAAGAAGAGAAGTAGATATTTCTAAATATTTTAGTGTGTGAATCTTTCTGGAAAATAAAATAGTGAAAAAGAAAGAGTTCAGAGTTGAAGCAGCAGACTCTCCATTCTTATGCATTATTAACTCTCATAACAAAAGTAACATGTACATGTCAATATTCATTAGAAAATTCCAAGCATATTAATCTGTTTAAGGACTGTCACATTATGAAGCCTACCCAATGTAAATGATTGTTTAGGACAGATAATTTGCAATTTTTAGTGGACTGTCTACAAGTTCCACTAATCACGTTAGGTGAAAATCATGCCTAGTGATCACAGAAGAGTATGGTTCCTTTATCCATGTTTCAATATTCATTTACATTTGTTTTTGCATAATTGAAATTAATTGGGATAAATGTGTGTGAAATAGTTAAGAAGTCAGTAACCTGATTTCAGCAGAAAGATTAATTTCAGTTTCACAGAAATGTCTGTCTATATTTTTCTTCTATTTTTGTCCTGTGATCTCATTTTACAGTATATGGCAACCATCATCTGCTCATAAACCCTGATTGTGAAAGCCTATAATACAGCAAATAGAGGATTTATTCAAATTTTGTGTTAAAATAAGAAAAGTGATTAACATAATACTTATTAAGATGTAAATCATTCATAGCTGACCAATTCATGGACACATACCATTGCCCATACTGAGTATATTATGTGGCACAAAGATACTGTCATTTGAAAGGGGGTCATGATGCTTACAGAAAACACTTTCTCAATTCACCACACACCACATGACCCACTGGATTTCTGAGTATGTTTCTTTCTGTTTGATTACTAATTCACACACAAAAAACCCACTTTGGCTAAGTGTCCCAAAACCCCAACAATTCATTTTTATTTGGGGCCGTAATGCAATATCTACTTCCAGCTATTTCTGCCATGAATAGTACCAGTGGTGAAGCATGCACAGGCCAATGCAAAGGACAACACTGTACAGGGATTATGGTTCTGCTTAGCAATTTCCCTCCTCCTGCAGTACAGTCAGCAGCACTCTAAAAGTTAGTGCAGCAGCTGGCAGAAACATCCAGTCCCAGAGTGGTAATCGCAGTGGTGTTTTCAATGTATTCAGTCAGTTCTGCAAACCTGATTGTTCAAATTCAGCAATTATTTGATTTTGATGTTTGGGTTGTTTTTTCTCTTTTTCTCTCTTTTTTTTTTTTCTTTTTTTTTTTTTTTCACAGAATCCTAAAGTTCTACTAAGGACTAACACTAATCCAGAAGCAGTTTTCAAGTTCATATCTTCCATGTTCAGATTCTTACCCAGCCATGAACAATGGAGATGATTGATGTATCTTGAAGTGAAGAGCTTTTTTGTTATTGTCACTTTGATTGGCCAGAAATGATTCCAAAGTGCAGTATATGAAAGGACTCTCAGCCTTCAAAGGAAAGTGTAGGAGGGGGTGAGAATGGTGTGACAGAAAAGTTTTTCCATGTAAAAAATATCCATCAAGTTTATCCTCTTTATGCCATTGTGATTTTGCTCATTTTCATCATCAATGAGAAGCAATGCTTTCTAAAGAAGAGATAAACACTGTTACCAACTTTAAGAAGTGATTAACAGGAGATATTCAGGGTGGAAATTCAGGGAAGTGGGGGAATGAGGTTCAGGAGTAAGGTTTAATCACTGCTTCAAAAGATACACCCATGCAACTAAGTGAATCTGCAGCTAAGCTCCCTTATCTGGTGGACACCTCTAATAAAACACCCTTAAATAATTTTAATTTCATATAAGCCTTCTCTTCTCTTCTCTTCTCTTCTCTTCTCTTCTCTTCTCTTCTCTTCTCTTCTCTTCTCTTCTCTTCTCTTCTCTTCTCTTCTCTTCTCTTCTCTTCTCTTCTCTTCTCTTCTCTTCTCTTCTCTTCTCTTATCTTCTCTTCTCTTCTTTCTTCTTCTCTTCTCTTCTCTTCTCTTCTCTTCTCTTCTCTTCTCTTCTCTTCTCTTCTCTTCTCTTCTCTTCTCTTCTCTTCTCTTCTCTTTTCTCTTCTCTTCTCTCTCTTCTTTTTTTCAAGTGTGCTTTAATCAGGTGAAGTACTGCTAAACTCACAGCTCAGTAGTGATATTGATTGGTTTTAAATCTTTCACTACACTGACTTTCCTCTACAAATATCTCCCAGACCTAAGAGAGGGAAGGTAGGGAAAGCTAAGGTGGAGGCAGCAAAGGGCATATGTGCAGAGGAGGGGGTTGGATAACCATCGCTAGAGAGGTAGCACACAACTGAGTGAGAAGAGCTACCAGCTGAAGTGTTGAAGGTGACGGGAAGAAAGACTTGAAGGTAGGATCAAAGCACCAGAACAAAACAGCAAATATACCAGAGAAACAAAGCCATAGTATTAACAAAGATACTCTTCTCACCGAACTAGAAAGCAGAGTAATATCTCAGCCCTAAAAAGTAAAGTGAACATTTCCAGCAGTCCTTTGAATGCCACTTTTTATATATAGACTTCGACTACATGGTTTCCCTGGCTACATAGGCTTCTTATCATTCAAGAGTATATGATGAAAATATAGTGGTTCATGATGACTGCATTCAATGAGAGCCACTGAACACTAAACAGTAAAAATTTTGGAGGAAACGTTCTAGAGCTTTCCATACAATAAGGATTGTCTAATTTATTTAAACTAGTTTATTGTTAGGAGCCCTTTGAAAGCAGGTACTGAAGCCATTGTGTGATGCTGCCCATTCAGCTATTGTCTGTTCTCATGTTTTTCTCAGTGTCTTTCTACCAGCAAGATTAAATAATACTGACAGTTAAAAAGCCTTGGTTTAACTTGCATAGATACATCTGGAGATCCATGCCGGACTTGAGTTCATATAAGATGTTGCTTGACAACCTGATCCTTTGAACTCAGTCTGTACTTGATCTTGCACCTCTACGTTGCCATGGCTCCCATTTTACCCTAAAGCTCCTATTTTACCCTAAAGGCACACGAACAGCTAACATATTGCAAAGAGGTCTCCTTGGTTGTGCTTTCAGTTCTGGAATACTGATGCACAAACTCTCTTCATGCACAAGCATGCACATCATTAAGTTTCCTTTATAAACCTTCGGAAAAAAAAAAAAAAGGAAAAGGATATAACTTGAATCTCTAATACTCCATTAAAATGACTGTTATGATCTCTACCCTGTTAACCTTTATGATCTCATTTTCCACAGTTGCTGTTAAATTGCTTCCTGCAAAGTGCCAGAACAGGTGACATTGACAATATGTTCTTCATTTTACCTGCAATATCAATGGGTAAAAATGGTTCTAATAAGTCTTCATCGATAATTATGTTCCCCTAAAAAAATATTGCACCTATCTTTCTGTAAGATATAAGAATGGTAAAGTGTATACCACTGTCACACAGAATGAAATGCTCTTTGGAATATCATAAACAAAATACAACATAAAATAAAAATACATGTTATGTGTTAGGAATCTAGGAATATAAATGGATTCTTAATGTAAGCAGTTTTTCTTCACAGAAAAAGAGCAAATTTAAAGTGTAGCAGAAAAACTTTTTTCTATGAAAGGCTGGAGCTGCAGGAGGTGATTGAAAGCTTTGCAATGTCGTGTGGTACTTGTAAAGTCATGATTGCTAGTTATAAAATATGCATTTTAAATTATTTTTCAAATGTTTACCACAGCAGTTTAGATTCAAACTGTAGGATATGTAGTCATGGTGGCAAACATTTCCTAGCAATCACAGTATTTTTAAAGAACTATTTGTAGTGAAGCAGAATATTTTCCTGAAGGTGGACAAGAATGAATATGATACTATGGGGTCATGCTGACCTGGTGAATTTTATTTTTATTATGAAACACTTGGTTGTGTAATTATAGGGGAAAACAATAAAAATAAATAAAAATAAATCTGGTTGGATTTTTTTTTTAATCTTAAATGAAATATTTTGACAAAATGATTTTTCTTTCTTGGGTTATTCCTTTCCCTTTTTCTTCCTTTTGCCTTCTCCTCCCTCTTTTTTCTTGAGAGATTTGTTTTTAAGGTTATGTAAATTTGGACTTTTTTTTCCTTCTCTTTCCTTGTTTGAGACAAACATGAACATATTTTAATGAAAACTTTAATTTTTGACAAAAGAGCTATCTTCCATTAGTGGAAAATATAAGAACAATTTTGCTGGTGAATCACTGTTATTCCCCTGTTTTCTGCAAGGCACTTCTCTTACTAATCAGGGATGATAAATCAACTGCTACAATCAGGGATAAAAATCCATATATCAACTCATAAGTAGGAGGGGAACATTTTTCAAATACTAAGTACTCCCAGCTATCTGTGACTTAACTCTGAGAGCTAGATACCATATGTTTAGCTACCAGATATAACATTTTGTTGTGATGCAACATTGCTTAAAAAGACATTTCTCAGCCAGTTTAGATTTTTCTTCTCCAAGGAACATAAAGTTTTGTCTCAACTAAAGGGTGAGGGTTTTTTTTGTGATATTTATTGCTGCTCTGTGAGTATTCCTTGCCCTCTGTCCCTCACTTTAAAAAGCATATTGTAGAGCCTGCCCTTTTTTAAAAGTCTTTGAAGCATACATTATTTCAGTGTTCAAGACACATTATCATTTCAGTCAACATTTCAGTAGGGCACTCTGTTACTGCCAGAGCACAGATAGGTCCCATTCAGCTCAATGTTAGATAACAGATTCTTGAATGAGATTACAGAAGCAGAGCAAAACCATATAGCTAAGAAATCAGTCTCTATCCTATGTAGTACTTTTACCACATCCATATCTTTGAATTTATAGGGTGTGCAACAGCCTCTCACATAAAAGGTACAAGATAACAAACAACCATATTCTTCATCCTGGAGAATTTAATCAGATATAGTACTGATTCTTAATGATGAGAAAGAAGGGACTGTGGGGAAAGCTTTTTCTTGGTTTTCTGATGGTTTTTCACCATCTTGGAATGCAAGTCTTTTGGTTATAATACTGAAACAAAAAAGATGAAGTTCCTAATTGAACTGTAACTATTCTGTGTTACTGTGATATATCTGATCTTGTAAAGAACTTCTGAAATTCAATTGTTTATCAGTCTGTGTGAGTTCCTTGCATTGATTTCATTCTATTTTTTTTTTTTTTTTGGCTGTTGATACTGTTTAAAACAGTTTATTATGTGTAATCTACTGCCCACATCAATACTGATATACTTAGCATTAATCTTCTGTGTTGTGTTGCAAGAGCTCTGACTTTCCTGCCTCCTCACCACAACTTTGTTTACCATCAATCAAGCCATCAAGACGTACCACTTATATTTTTCCATTAATTCAGACATGATGCACAGGATCCCCTTCTTATAAATGCAGTAGTAGGAACTCTGGAACTGCCAACCCCAGAACCAGGGTTTCCCCAAAAGGAGAGATCCTTTCCCAACCCAGCCATAAAGGCTTAAAAAACGAATAAACAAGATAAAGTTGTAAGTTTAGTTTTTTCTTTGTTTTTTGTTTTGTTTTTTTTTTTTTAATAAAAACTTGCCGGCCCTGTTCTATCTGGGACAACCAGAATTACCAGCTCTGTCATGTGGATAATCAGTAACTTGAGGTGGGGCCATTTCTTCAGCCTAAAAGTCAATCTTGTGGCTTCTAGTCCTTTCAATCATCACCCACTTTCCCTGCTCTTCCTCCGTCTCTTTTTTTTCCCCAGAAGTAGATCAGTTTTGGATGCATTCCCCAACAGAGCTGTATTTCTGCGGGGGGGCTTTGTTGTCCCCCTGCCACCTCAGTACCAGAGCAGGCAACCCCAAGGATCTCTGGCCCAATCCTCTTCCCAAGCTTTTGGTTTTATGTGTGTCACCCCTCATGTGTTTCAAGTGAGACGCCATGTGACGGAGCAGAAGAATGGGAGGGAGGGAAGGGAAGGAGCAGGTGGCTTTGAAGGTAACAGGATTTTCCTGTTTTGCTCTACCAACTGCTTGTAAAAGGTATCGGCTAATGCCTCTGACCCTCTCCCATGCCTGTGCCTGTCTGCCACCTTCTCAGTGGAGGAAGAATACTTTGCAAAAGATCTTTCATTGGCTATATGTCACCTACAGACTGGAGAGACACCAAAATATTTCTCACTAGCAGGGTGTCAAACTACTGGATGTTGGAGTTTTCCCATCACAAGGAGCAAGCTGGCAGAAGGCAGCCAAATTGCATTACTCCTTGTAATCACACACCAAGAATTAGTGACTCTGAAATGCCACGTTATACCAAGCAGGCCTGATATATATTCTAGGGGATATTTGTGTTGCTTTACAAAACTTTGATCCTATGTTTGAAGGGAGATCAACCAAGTTAACCAAAGTGTGAAAGAAACCCAAAAATGAGGACAGGGAAAGTAGGAAGAGGCTTAAATATAACCAAGAGGGAATAAAGAAAAAATACTTGCTGAGGAAAACAGCAAAATGCTTCCCTAAATGTAAGTTTAAAATGCCAGCTGTAATTTCTTCCCAGAGGAACAAAATTAATTCAGACAGTAAGGGAGGTAACCCCAGGCCTGTGGTGGGTCAGGAACCCTATACAGCAGCCAGGGGTTGTGTTTAACTCTTCTTTCCTCAAAACAACAGTGTGGAATGGAATCTGTGAGACTGAGAACTTTAATTACTAATTGTTTCTTATTTCAGGGGGATGCACTCAGCCCATTACACTAGGATGACTGTGTTGTGACAGTCATAATTGCACTGGTGGTAAGCTTAACATGGGGGGAAACTGGATATTCTGATAAAAGATGCCAGATAGAGCAGAATCATTTTCCAGCTGTCTGAGGGGAGACCGTTACCCATCAAATGCAAATTCTATTGTAAGTTTGATCTCAGTGGGAGCAATGTACTTGTATGACAAACTGAGGAAACAGTAAGCAAAGAGGATTTAACATATACAGAATATTAAGACACCTTGTTTCAAATAAATAGAGGTGTGGAGCTTTATCTTTCAGTTGCATGTTTGTCACTAGAAGTGCTCAAACTAAACAACTGAGTTCAGAAGAGCTACTAGGAATTTGTATGCACAAGGAGCTAGTTTGCATATAAAATCAGAGCAAAATGAGAAGAGAACCAGACTCTTGAATAGTAGCCTAGAAATGGATGGCAGACTGCAGATGGGAGAGTATGCTGAAACAGAATGCTTGGATATTGCTAGTGTTTCCAATACTTTTGTCCTATTTAAACACCTGTGTCATCTGTTTGCTGAACAGTAGGAGATGCCTGTGATGTTGCAGCTCAGATTTCCAGTGGATACCAAAACTTGTGAAATGTAAGAGTCTAAGTGAGCTAGAGCTTGATTATATTCAGAGAATAATTAACTGTATTTACTTACATACGTGCTTCTGAAATTATATTGCCAGTCAGCAAGCAAACAAACTCAGTCAGGGATCATAGCCTACTAGGTCCTGCTGTCTCTGGAGCTGAAACTAACCAGAAGACACATGACTTTTCTGCATTACCACATTTCCTTCTCATTGCAAAATCAGTTGCTTTTTTACAAAAAAGCCTGTAAGAACCTCCAGATGAGAACACAGATCTTTCTAATAGTGAAGACTTCTTTGAATGACAAAATAAAAGAATTAGTGCCATGTGGTGTTGCCTGCCATAGTTCTAGCTCAGAAGGAGATGGTCTGATGTCAAGAGTTAGTAACTGCTATGAAGAATGGTTGCATTAATGCCATGGTGGCTCCACGTATGTCTATCAGTCTATTATTAAAAAAAGTAAGTGACAAAAACCTGGGCTTAGTATTGCTCAAAATATTACTTAACATATTTTGATTTCCCTCTAGCAGATATTCTATTCTGTATGCAAAATGTGGGTTTTCTGGGGGTGTTGTTTTTTGTTTGTTGTTACTGTTTTTTCAGTCAAGAAAACACCCATCTGCAATGAATATGATTTTTGCCTGTGTGCTTGGATCACAAATTACAAAACTCAGATTTTGAGATGTCTGACAGCTTTTCCATACCATCCAAAGCTCTGTCTCCTTGCTTATCTCACATGGCAAATTAATACCGAATCCTTTAATAGATATATGTAACTCAAATAATAACCTTGATGTGAGAATATTCCTTTAATTATAGCAGATATATCCAATATTCACAAACTAGATGGTAGGATACAGTATGTTAACTTACAATAAAAACTCAAAGAATGCTTCTGATGAATTAATATCAACTGCAAATTTGTGGAAATTAATTTGAAAACACTGATTAAATCTTTCTTATGAATTGTTACATAGTTATTAATGTTGGTGCGCATGGATATGCTCATCTAATCATGGTAATACAATACCACATACAATATAATCTTTACAAGACAGAAAAAGTTTGCCAGAATCCTGTAGCCTTTTGGAGCCAGATACAATACAAATTCAAGAAAGAGGTTGTTGTACCACATTTTTAGCTCTCACTTTTCACTGGTCTTTTTTATTTTGTGTGCTTATCTAATATTTTTTCTAGTATAGCTGCTCTGTTTGAGGCTTTACAGCATTGAAAGAAAGTTGTCTTATTTGAAGGAAAATACGTATATAAAACTGTATGTACATTGACTATATTGCTTTCATTTTGAGTTATTCTTTTGGTAATATCTGTATATATTCTGGAGGGATAGTAAGAAGAGAAAATTCCATTCAAAAACAGTTTTAATTTTGGTAATTTTACAGAACACAAAGTCAGTCATACAGCTCAAGAAACAAGAGCTGTACCAAGGCAACTATGTAGTGATGGACTTTTCCTGTTTGACATGTTTCCCTGTTGAAGAGAGAGGACCAAATACCTCAGAGAGATTTAAGCACTGAAAAGTCAGTTGATTTCAATTTAATCATAATTTCATCAATTGCAGTCCGTGGAACTTTAGCATCTAAATGCCTTTGGGGATGTGGGTCAAAGAGACTCAACATATTTAATATCTACATTCAGCCACACAGATTAACACCTACAAAATGTCTCTGGGATAAACTTACTCAACTGCAAAGGAGTCATAACTTTGCTTTATGACATTACTATGGAAGTTGCTTATCTTAATTAAACAGAAAACTTAATGGAGTCATAGATTTTTATTTTGATCATATATGACTTAATGATGCTATCACAGAATCACAGACTGGTTGAGGTGGGAAGGGACCTCAAGAGGTCATCTGGTCCAACTACCTTCTCAAGCAGGACCACCCAGAGCCGGTTGCTCAGGACCATATCCAGATGGCATTTGAATATCTCCAAGGACAGAGACTCCACAACCTCCCTGAGCAACCTGTCTGTGCCAGTGCTCAGTCACCCTCACTATGAAAAATTGTTTCCTGATGTTCAGAAGGAATCTCCTGTGTTTCAGTTTGTGCCCATTGCCTCTGGTCCTGTCACTGGGCACCACTGAAAAAAGCCTGGCTCCTATCTGCCTATATACACATATATAGGTGAAGAATATACACATATATTCTTACACACATAAATGTACATTTAAACACACACATATATCCACAATTATTATTCTCAGATTTATGCCTGTTGCTACCTATCTTGTTTGGTGTATCACTGCAATTGATACAATTGTCTTAACTGAGTGTTTTACAGTTTGTGCTATGGCAAGCATAAATGAAAACCAGTCCTGATTTTATTTTTATATGCTTCATGTTTTCCATTTTCTCTAAGTAATTTTTCCCAGTATAATATTAATTCTGGTTCTGCAGATGTGCCCTGGAATATGAGTTGTTTTCTTCCAAATGAAAAGATATATAGTTCTATTCTAGAGTTCACTGTGCCTAAATAGGTGCCAGCTGAAGTAATGCATCACCTCTCCTCTAGGACCTCTGTTTGGTTCCTGGATAAGAAAGAACAATTCAAGCTGGGTTGTTTAATGCAGCTTCTCTATTCCCCATATAGATAGTGGAATAAGAGTCAGGTGCCTCTAAAGGACTGCACATAAATTCTTTCCCTTCCTTGAGATACCAAAACTGTAAAATTTTGTTTATCACTAGATCCAAACTGTATATTTTTTGCTTCTTGTTCATGTAACTATAACAGTTTGATTCCTGCTAAGAAATAACCATAGCTATTTTTTTTCTGCATCTTGCCATGTCTTAATCTCTATAGGCATTTGTACCTCTGCTTATTGTAATGGTTCCTGCATGCGCTATCTTTTGTCTGTGCTGGATTTTATGGAACAAACTGTTGGTTGAAGCACGTACAGCTGAGTTTCCACACAGTGTCAATTTATACTTGCATCTTTTTCATAAGTATCACTCATCCCAGGGATTAATTTGTATATAGCACTTTATGACTTTAAGAGATTTGTTCTAAATTTGTCCTTCAGATTTCTCTTCTACTTTTCATTGGTCATGCATTTAGAAGAAAGAACTGTAGCACATAGTAAATAGCAACAGCTGCAATGGCAACAGTGGCAACAGCAATGCAATTTTACTAGCCATGCCTGTAATAATATATGATTGACACAGATGTGTTACTTGCAAAATGCCAACTGCTGCCACTTCTTTTCTTGTTGACTATAAGCAAATGAAAAAGAAATAAAACATTATTTTTGTGACACACCACTTACTTCATAGATATTTCAGCAAACGTAAGGGCACATTTCACAGCTGCATATATTTTGCCCTAGGATATATTCAGTTTGTATTCATTTTAGAATTTACTCTGTTAATTAGAAAATGTTATAAGATTAATAAGTAGTCTTTGCTAATGTACGCAATGGACTATAAGCTTCAGTTGATATTTTTTCCTAAACAGACGTTAGAGATTAGTTCATACAAACCATAGTGAGCAGTATATCCCATCTTTCAAAGCTGGTCTTTATCTCTATGTTGCTTTATAATCTCTGAATCATTTCTAAAATCCCTGCCAGAAAAGCCAACAAAAACCCTGCAAACCCTACCAACATAAAATGATACATTGCAATTTCAAACACTTTTATAGAAGAATTGATTTTCAAGGAATCCTTTGTAGATGTAAAATGAGACAGCTTAGAAACAAACACAGTATACTACAGCTTGTGAAAAGACCCTTATTCGTTAAGAAAATGTAGTGTTAACTACTTCATATCAGTGGGCAGTCTATTTTTCTGGTTTCCAGGGCATTATGCTGACCCTTGGCGTGTGGTCCAGCTCCAGCCTACGTCATTTTTGAGATTCATGATGATGGTCCAGAAGAGTAAGGTCCTCTCTGCAGTTGAGCAAGGTCACAGTGCCCAAGCTCTGGCTGACAAGAAAGGTCAGCAAGTGTCCTCTTCTTTGTGGTCACCCAGAGCAGGGTTTCACTGCAGTGTGGTGTCTGGGTGGCCTCTAGATATGTGGTTAGTGAAGAGATTCTTCCTTGTTTGGAGAGGTTTCCTGATCATATCACTCAGGTATGAAAAGAGGCTACTAAGGTCAAGCATTACTTGATGCTGTAAGGTGAAGCGTTTACCACACCCTATATCCCTAATCATTTTACTACTGGCTTACTGAACCAATCACTATTCCTTCTGTATTGACCTTTCCCCCACTGAAATTTGGAGGAAAATACTCCAAGATGATGCAGAATATCCAGGTGCTCTTAACATATAATCTGTGTCCAAAGATACTAATACATCCAGAGCTGCCCTGCCAAGATCTCATCTCCTCACCTCCAGTGCAGCTGCAGGAGAAAAAATAAAATTTCATCATCCACCCTCTTACTTTTGCTATGGACAGAAGGGACAGGTCAGATTTTAGGTAGACTTGGAATCTTCTCACGTGTCAGTCATAGTTCAGTCACTTTAGTTTATGTTGACATTTTCTTAGGCTGCCACTACTGGAAAAAAATCACAACTTTTCTAGATCTTTACAGATCATCAGCTCCCTCTGCTACTTGTAAAATATCTAAAGATTTCCTCTGACATTATTTTAAAACTGAAAAAAATTGTCTAAACCTATCCTTTCCCACCAAACATGTTGATTTCAACATATAGACATCATTCAGATTTTTTAAAAAATGAATATATCCACATACAGACACTTAAATGTAGGTGTCGTAGATAATATGAATCCGAACTCACAAGTCAGCTGCTTGAGAAAACAAAATATATACAGATATGTCCTTTTGTACTCTCCCTCAAAGCTTTGGTAAATTTGTTACTGTTGAGAGAGTTTCTGAAGGGCATGTCAAGAGCTATGAGTATTGCATGTTTCAGGATTAAAGTTTAGATGAATTTTTCAATTTTAAAAAGTTGCAGTAATATCTTGAATGGTTGTAATACATATCTTGCACAAAATTATGGAAACTAGGATTTTAGCTGCAGAAAATGCATGAGCTTTTTATTTAGAAATCTTATTTGAAGGGAGAAAGTCTGTAGGAGTCTTAAGAAAATATATTCAGCCAAAAAATTATTTTCTACATAACTCAGATTCACCTTTGATCCTTTAAATAGTTTGATATAATGGAGTTAACTCAGTTAAGGAAATTAACATTAGAGACAACAAAGTCAAACACATATTATGCAATAAATGACATTCGACAATTAATTTAGCTCCTGTAACTGGTGTACCCTATATTTCATATTAGTAAATACAAAGAATATTGAAGACAAAGGCAAAATTGTCTAAGGCAATTGAAAGATTCTGTGGCACAATAATTAAATTAAACTCAGAAACAATTTTATTTGCCCATTCACCCATCCTTTAGTCTGTTTATTGTCTTTTTTTCACTGATAACAAAAACTGTATTAATTCCTGTACTTTTCTGTGCAAACTGTTGTGGTGAAATATAAGCTTAGACCATATTTTCAGAAATTCAAGCAATGATCCACATATACTTATACATCCCTTTTAAACAAAGCACTGTCCATCTTTTGAAGGCATGAAAATCTATGTGCATTGTGATACCTTAAGTGTACCCGCAACTTCATGTGTAAAAATAGCCTATATTACAAATATGCCATAGTTTTTTATTATACTGTAACATCTTACTACTTTATAAAATACAGATTATAAAACTATTATATTAGAAATTAAATATTAATGCACAATGCACTTTCAAAACACAAGCCTCAAAATGCAGTTCATACGTCACTTCTAGTGCTCAGCTGAAAATACTCATGACTTTTCAAAATAAATCTGGACAGCTACTAGACATTTTTGTTTATGACTAAATGTTATCCACATTAGTCTGTGCTGACATAACCGTTAACAGACAGATTTTGCAACATAGTTTTGAAACATCCAAAACCATTGTGATATGGTTTATCCCTCTGCAGTGCTATGTCACTGGGAATATTTAATGAACAAGGACAAGGAGCTTTTTAATTGTGGTCTAAACTTCCACAGATTTCAGTGGGAGCTTATAAAAATGATCAGTTAGAAGAGGTTTTATGTAATGTTTAAAGGTTTATTTGTACATTTGATTGCAATGTGGTTACATGGTCATTTAAATAAAAATTTTCCATTTTGTATTGCAACACATCTTAAATCAGCTAACTAGAAGATTAACTAGTTTACCTAGCAGTTGAGACACATGAATTTATTAAATCAGATTTTCACGGTTATGAGTGCTAATCAAATTATGCCCTCAACTTTGACTGATTGTTTTTAACAACCTTTATTTGCAGTAGGCACCATCATACTGTTGTGCTACCTTTGCTTCATTTCTCTTTTCTTCTTATACTCCCTTAATTGTTTGCATCCACTTACTTTTTTTATCAGATGTCTTCTATTGTTTCCTGCTGGATTACCTTCCCTACAACAGGCATATCCCCACCTCTTTCATCTTCCCAGCTGCCAAATCAGCAAGGGAGCTGTAAATCGTCACCAGAGTAAACCCCGAAGTTCTCATAAAAGCGAAGTTTCAGAAAAAATTGTGCGTTTGTTAAGCTCAAAATGTTAAAAAAGAAGAAAAAAAAAGGTTTGGGGTTCAGAGAACTTTTGCTGGTTTTAAGGTAGAGCTGCAAAGGAGGCTCACTCGCCAGGACTACTGGCACTCCTGGCTGGGAGCAGTGGGTTGGGGAGCCCCTGGCAGCTGCTAAGTGACATTGATGGTCTTGTGAAGTCTACAAGTGGAATTAGTGGAAAACAACATCAGTTTTAAAGGATGGCTGTAGGGGGTATCAACAAAGCTTCTGGCTTGCTAGAAATTTGTGAATGTTTCCTATACATGGAGCTGGGTGGATGACATTTTTTTCCATGTATCTTGTATTACGTGGATAATGCTATCTCAGTCATTCTCACTTCAGACCTTCAGTTTTCTTCCCAACATCCTGCCTGAAAATATGCTTAAAAATTTTAAGCTGTTTTCTGTTTGAATATTTCACATGGACTCATGAATGGTCTGACATAAGTTAGACCTAGTCTAATTGACCTAATCTGTATATTTAATACCCAGATGCCATATTCCAAATGTTTTCCTGTCTGTCTCTTACAGTGGGTACAAGATAAACCTAATACTCTCTGATTTACCTCTTCTCTGTTTCTAAATTATGGTGGGTTTACTCTAAAATTATGTTTGGAAGAGAAGACACTTAGAGTAATGAGCTCTCATGCAGGTTTTAGGAGGAGCCTTGAGAATGGACACCTGCTTAATCATCAGCTTTAATCAGTGTCAATGTCTGGTCAGGTGAACATTGTTTTCACTGCAATGATGGACCCACTTTATTTGTCTTTCATAAATAGGCTATGAAGAACAGCATTATCAGGTGTCTATTTTTCCAAATATTAACGGTCAGTATCACCACAAGCCGTGCAGTTACAGAGGATTAAACTCTCATCACAGATTATTTTAAAAATGGCAAGCCCACAGTGGCTTGCTGAATGGCCATGCTTGAAAATTAGCATCTTTTACAAAAGCTCTGATATTAGTGCTCTGAAAACAGAAGTTTAAGTTAGTGGATAACAGCCTGAACCTGCACAGGAATGGGGTGATTGTTTTCAGTGTTTATGAGCCACAGACAAAAAAACCCAATACTTACAATGTGATCCTCCTTTCTGGAGGTTATGCATACATGTAGTGTCATCTGAGGAAGCCACCTTCATTCTCTCTGGTTTGACAAGATTTTTTTTTTTTTTTAAACCACACCTCTGGGGAAGGACAACCAATGTGGGACATTATGAAGAGTAAAATGAGCTCCCTTCCATTCTTCCATTGACAGGAATAAGGGAAAAAATAAAGCAGAAACCAGGACTATGCCACTTGTTCCTCCATCATCTATCTGACAGCAACAGGAGACATTCTTAACTACCCAGACCCCTAATAAATGCTCATATACAGAGACTCTGCAAAAGCAGAGAGAGGACTGAGGCACAGACCAGCATCCCAGCCTTAGGAATGATGTTAAAGAATCCCAGATGCTACGTGAGAAACAGAGTTAAAGGAGGAACAGAATTACTGGGTTCAGGCTGGAAAGAACAATATTGATTCTGAGATTTAGGGGCAGAATTAACTGGTGGGTGAGAGATGAACAAATGTGGATTCATTAAAGATTTCTGTCTTTCTTTTGCTGACACACATATACACACTTTTTCAATTTAGGTATCAATTACTCCTATTTCATATTGCTGTTTGTTTTGCTTTTGCCCCAGCAGATGTTTAAGATTATGAAACATGGGAATTTTATCTTCTGTTTAGATGGGCTCACTGAATCTTAATGTCTCATATTTTCATGTGATTACAGAAGAATTCTGATCAAAGAGAATTCATCTCTGGGAAAGATATAAAAAACAAAAAAAGCATTACCTGTCTTTATATAACAGAAAACCACTGCATATACATTTACATGTATAAAATGTTTCTGCCAGAGGCAATGAAATTTATCATTTCTTCTTCTCTTTAATTTCATAAAAATCTTTCCCATGCCAACATGTTATAGGCTTGTAAGTAGAAGCTGACAATGAAAGCTTGACTTGGTCCACCATAAGGCAGTATGCTCTAGCAAGTGTACTTGTTCTTGAGAATCTATAAATGTCAAGACTGTTAACTATTTCACTGTTCATCAAAGCATTTCAGAAAAAAGAGAGTTTGTTCTCTGAAGAGATGTTCAATCAACTGTGAGTGGCAGCTCCTTTTTGTGCCATGAATTTATGGGTTTGGGAAGTGTACTTTATTTACTTTTTTTTCCACAGTGCAGGAGCCCAGCGGTGCTCTGCAAGGCATCTGGCAGGATATGCCTCTGTTGTAATGAGGGCAGGTTTCACTTGAGTTCGAACACAGACATGTGCTGCCCCTTAGGAGACACACATCTGGAGCTTGACAGCTGTTCAACCGTGGTAGCCCACAGCTGGCTGGGGTGCTCAGGCCCACCCTTGCACTTTTGGACATAACTGTGCTTCTTTCAGGGGAAGCTCTGCCAGGTAGGAAGCTTAACGAGGCAACACAGTTTTCTGGTATCAGTGTCAGGTATTTCAACTTAGGACAAGTCAAGACTGAAGAGCTGAGACAGGGCATATAAACATATTTCAGATACTGCTGCAGTCCTCAGCCAGCCATTTCTGATAAGGGCGGTCTGTGAATAATAATTGCCTGTTGCCCTCATTTAATAACTGTGCTAAACCAAAGTGCTAAGGTCTGAAAAAAAATGATAGCTAAGTAGTTTGAAAAGGGGACTCTCAAATAGTTGGGGAGCAATCTAATGAGCAAGTTGTTGTAGTTTGTCTAAGGACTAGCAAAGCTTTACACAAGACTCCTATGATGCTTTATGGAGGAAAATGTTCAAATGTGTCATTAAAAGATACATAATGTGTACCGAATAGAGTGCTACTAATGACTGCTGCTTATGCATGTATTCAGCATACAAATAGCGTAACTGACTAATTAGAAAATGCATGTTGGAAGGTGACAACCAAAGGCAAATGAATAGTGTACTGCATAAGAAACTGGTTACTTGTGTGAAGAGGAATTTTAGTTTTAATTCTTTATATTGGACTACTAACCAAGGAGATCCAGTTTTGTGCTATTTGATCACAGGGCTATGTATAGGTTTGTTAACCACCATAAGTGCCCCCAGATAAAGAAATCTGACTGACAAAAGCAATATCAAGCTGGTCAAGCACTAAATGAATGTGTTCCCTTAAGAAGATAGAGTTAGATGTAAACTCTGGACCAGACAGCTGTGGCCAGTGGAAAAGCATCTGCACCTGGTATGACATGAATAGGGCAGAGCTGTTGAAATATCCTGGAGAGCTGACAATGGCCAGTGGGGCAGAGTAGCCACTGGCTGGTAGGGAAGGGGACCCTGTAAGGACTGACCAATGATAACAATTTACATACGGTCTCTTTTTTTGTTCTTAAATATTTTGATACTTCACTGGCCTTTCCTTTTCTCATGAGCAAACAACACATCCTTACACCAAGACATCTGAGCTGTAGCCACAGATGAGCTCATGCACTGGTCCTCTGGAGAAGAAGGAGTAAAGTCATTCTGCTCCCATCCATACTCCTACAAATGCCCCATTCTTCCTTCCAGTAGTGTGTCAGGAAACTGCATTGTTATACTCACACTTCTCTTTGGAGAGTGCTGCACAGCTTTCTGTAAGCTTTATCTGGGAGCTTTCATAGTGGCCAGCATTCCCATTATGTCTTTTCTACACCTGCCCCCACAATGATTCCTGCAACACACCTTTTGCATAGTACCACCCAGGCAAAACAATCCCCTTATGCAATTGAAAGTATTATTTCATCTTCAGTTTCCTTCTTTGCCAGGGGCCATGAGAGAATATTAGGAGCAGGTGGCAGTAGCCAAAGTCCTAGATTTTGCTTTATTATTTGTGTGCATTTACAGCCTTCCTATGTGACAGTCTCATTTAGTCGGTGCTACAGGCAATGTCTGTCTGTACCTAAAAATATCTTTAACAGCTGCACATAGGGAACAATCACGAGGGAAAGAAAACAAGCATACAAAAGCAAAAGGCAACTTAGAAAGGAATTGGAGCCAGAGGAATTCAAGACTGGGGTTCTTTTATTACCTAAAAGGACACTTATTTTGAGGAGCATGCAGAGTTTGCTTTTATTGATTCTATTTTTGTTGATATTTTGTCCGTTGCCATTGTTTGCTTAAAATAATTTCTCAGGAGATACCTGGTGGCTGCAGGCAGCAAATTTTAGCAAAGTAGCTCTGAAAGTGAAAAATTGGATTATTCTCTACAGAAGACAACTACTTTATACAAGCACAAAGAAATATCTGTGAATCTTGGCATTATATATTAGGATGTGTGACAAGTTCCTATAAACTCACAGACACAACCAGGAAACGGTGTGAAGAAAATATTTTTCTCTCTCTTCAAACCTTCAGCTGGACAGACTGGGGGGTAATATCTTTTATCTGTTTTTCTGGTACTCACTGGAACATTCACATTTAAAAGTTCTTTTCTGCCCTTTCTTCCCAAAGTCCTTGTAGCACTTACTATCTTACAAACTTGGCCTTATCCCCTTCCTACCTCCCTGTCACTGCTTCAAAAATTGTTAAGCCAGGGCTGAGAAAAATCGTTCTTGCTTTGTAATCCTAAAGTGGAGACCTTAAACTGGCAAACAGAAACTAATTTATAACCCTTTGCAAACTATCCCTCCCTCTGTTTCCTTCCTTTTCCTTAGATTTTCAGCTTCCTTATAAGTGTTTTGGCTGAGTGATTAGACAGAAAGTGTAGTATAGACCAGTTTGTCATTGGACACCCCATCAGGGCTGCCTGACACCCCAGGTCAGCCTGCCTGTTTCAGATACTTGTCTAAATCCTGATTAATTTCCACCTTCCCCCCACCCACGCTGCAGCTTTGAGATCATAATAGGAGCAAGTTTCAGGATGTCCTAGTTTCCTGAGGGATAGAGTTAAGTATTTTCCTCTTCCCAGAACAGTGTAGGATGGTGAGTAGGTTATGAGATTCATGTTGTCTCCACTTGCAAGGTGTTTTTACTTGTTCAACATACTGGCTCCCTCAGAAAATCTAATTGGAATTGTATTAGAAAGAAAGACCTACTGAGGAATGTAGAAAATGGTGTGGTGTTCCTCATATCCAGTATAAGAAATTATAAGATATTATATATTTTATATATAATATATTATTATATATTATATATCATATAACATTTATCATATATTACATATTACATAATATATGTTATATGTTACATATTATATGTTATATATTATATATTGTATGTTATATATCATATACTGTATATCATATATCATATATTATATGTTATATATTATATATTATATATTATATATTATATATTATATATTATATATTATATATTATATATTATATATTATATATTATATATTATATATTGCATATTATATATTACATATTATATATTAATTATATATTATATATTATATTATATATTATAATATTGTATCTTATATATTATATATTTATATTATATATTATAATATTGTATCTTATATATAATATATATTATATATTATAAGATACTATTTCATAGTATCCAATGTACAAACAGATGACCACCATTTTCCCGGTCTTTTTAGTCTCATGTTACACGGGAAGAATAGAAGAAATCTGTGCAGTGTGTCCGTGATACCAGTGCAAGAGTGCCCACACGTGCCCCCACATTTTTCTCATCTTTTCCATGTATATCTTATCTGAATTATAAGAAGCTTTTGCTGTTTCTGTCCCTCAGTTTATTCTGGACAAATATTTGTCTACCCTGTCATAAAATCCTCCAATAACGGGGATTCTACAACACGCCTAAGTACTCTTTCCTGGTGTATTCTTCACTAAATATTCTTAACTTTAATAATTTCCCTCTAATTCCAAACAAAATAAAAAAGAAAACAAAACACTCACACAGTCTCCATTGTTTCCAAGCCATTTTAATTTAACTCATCTCTGGCAAGATTCATGAAATGACAGAGTTTTCAATTCTTGGAGAAGCAAGGAGGGAGGTCAGCAAAACTACTACCCTAAATTTTAGAAGGGCAGACTTTGGATTGTTTAGGAGTCTAGTTAACAGAGTCCCTTGGGGGGCAGTCCTGAAGGGCAAAGGAGTCCAGGAAGGCTGGATGCTATTCAAGATGGAAGTCTTAAAAAGGTGCAGGAGCAGGCTGTCCCCATGTCGAAAGACAAGCAGGCGGGGAAGAAGACCGGCCTGACTGAACAGAGAGCTTTGGCTGGAACTCAGGAAAAAAAGGAGAGCTTACCGCCTTTGGAAGAAGGGGCAGGGGAGGACTACAAGGATGTTGTGAGGATATGCAGGGAGAAAATTAGAAGGGCAAAGGCCCAGCCAGAACTTAAACTGGTCACTGCTGATAAAGATAACAAAAAATGTTTTTACAAATATATCAGTGACAAAAGGAGGGCCAAGGAGAATTTCCCTCCTTTGTTGGATGCAGAGGGAAACATTGCCGCAAAGCACGAGGAGAAGGCTGAGGTACTTAATGCCTTCTTTGCCTCAGTCTTTAATAGTCAGACTGGTCATCCTCAGGGTTTTCAGGCCTCTGAGCTGGGAGATGGAGATAGGAAGCAGAATGAAGCCCCAGTTGTCGAAGAGGTAACAGTCACAACCTGCTCCTCCACCTGAATGCGCACAAGTCTATGGGGCCAGATGGGATCCACCCAAGAATACTGAGGGAGCTGGCAGAGGAGCTTGCCAAGCCACTTTCCATCATTTAGCAGCAGTCCTGGTCAACCGGGGAGGTCCCAGATGACTGGAAGTTAGCAAATGTGACTCCCCTCTACAAGAAGGGTCGGAAGGAGGATCTGGGGAACTACAAGCCTGTCAGCCTGACTTCGGTGGTGGGGAAGCTCATGGAGCAGATCATCTTGAGTGCCATTACACAGCACGTGTGGGACAACCAGGGGATCAGGCTCAGCTAGCATGGCTTTATGAAAGGGAGGTCCTGCTTCATTAACCTGGTCTCCTTCTATGACAAGGTGACCCACTGAGTGGATGAGGGGAAGGCTGTGGATGTTGTCTACCTGGACTTTAGTAAGGCCTTTGACACTGTCTCCCACAGCATTGTTCTGGAGAAACTGACTGCTCATGGCCTGGATAAGTGCACTCTGCAATGGGTTAAAATCTGATTGGATGGCCAACCCCAGAGTGTGGTGGTGAATGGAGTCACATCCAGTTGGTGTCTGGTCACAAGTGGTGTTCCCCAGGGCTCAGTACTGGGGCCGATCCTGTTTAAAATCTTTATCAATGATCTGGACAAGGGGATTGAGTGCACCCTCAGTAGGTTTGCAGATGACACCAAGTTGGGTGGAAGTGTTGATCTGCTGGAGGGTAGGAAGGCCTTAGAGAGGGACCTGGACAGGCTGGATTGATGGGCCAAGGACAATTGTCTGAGATTCAACAAGGGTAAGTGCCGGGTCCTGCACTTGGGTCACAACAACCCCATGCAACGCTACAGGCTTGGGGAGGAGTGGCTGGAGAGCTGCCTGGCAGAAAAGGACCTGGGTGTGTTGGTTGACAGCTGCCTGAACATGAGACAGCAGTGTGCTCAGGTGGCCAAGAAGGCCAATGGAATCCTGACTTGTATCAGGAATAGCGTAGCCAGCAGGACCAGGGAGGTGATAATACCCCTATACTCGGTGCTGGTGAGGCCACACCTCAAGTACTGTGTTCAGTTTTGGGTCCCTCACTGCAAGAAGGACATCGAGGTGCTGGAGCGTCTCCAAAGAAGGGCAACAAAGCTGGTGAAGGGTCTAGAGCACAAGTCCCATGTGGAGCGGCTGAGGGAACTGGGGCTGTTGAGTCTGGAGAAGAGGAGGCTGAGGGGAGACCTTATTGCTCTCCACAACTACCTGAAAGGAGGTTGTAGCGAGGTGGGTTGAAAGGAATGAGACACGGACTCCGCATATGAGTTCAGGTGAAGACAAGCAAAGACACTTTATTTTTACAATCTATCCCTTTTATAATATGATCTAGTGTTCACGAGCAAGCAAAACCCATTTCATTGGCTACTGTCTTTCGTCCACGCGTCTCTTCAGTGTTACTTATTGGTTCTTCAAGCTGGTGCACGCGAATTCCTCTTTCAGGGATGTATCCAATCTCATCCTTATTTTTCTGCCTCTAAGTTTCACAAACTTGTTTGTAACAAGCCTCAAGGCCACAGCTGCATTCCTGCGAACCTGTAACAAGCCTCAAGGGCACAGCTGCATCTCGTCAAAGTAAAACACAATCTCACGTATTCCTACAGTGGGTGTGGGTCTCTTCTCCCTAGTAACAAAGGATAGGACGAGAGGAAATGGCCTCAAGCTGCGCCAGGGGAAGTTTAGGTTGGCTATTAGGAAAAACTTCTTCACCGAAAGGGTTGTCAGGCATTGGAACAGGCTGCCCAGGGAAGTTGTTGAGTCCTCATCCCTGGAGGTATTTAAAAGACTGGTAGATGTGGTGCTTGAGGACGTGGTTCAGTGGTGGACTTGGCAGTGCTAGGTTAACGGTTGGACTTGATGATCTTAAGGGTCTTTTCCAACCTTAATGATTCTATGATTCTCTGATTCTGTGATTCTTCTAATCTACATTTAGATGTCCATAATATGAATATCTAAAGCTGAGCTGACTCTCATTGGCTCCTTCTACAGTCAATGGAGAAAAGGAGCCACTTATAGACTTCTATTAATCTGATTTATTTTAGCTAATCAGTAAGATTAATCATGACCTGGAAATTCCTACTTCACTCACTTAGCTAGACAGGGACCTTAAGGAAATTAAGGAAATTATTAGCAAGAAACCTTAAGGAAATTTTGCTTTTAACTGAGTTGTGGAAAGGGTGATTCACTGAAGATGACAGCTGCAGTGATAAGAAGTCTGGTAAAGATCTCATGATCTTATAGTGAGGTGGACCATGCATAAAGACAAAAAACAGTAGTCTTCAAACAAGGTGAGAAGAATAGAAAACTAGATGTTAGGGATACAGGAATGGTTAAGTTTGATTTTTGCTCACACTTTTCTGGTGAAACACCAGAAAGCAGAAAAATTACTACATTCTTTGAAAAGTAATGAAGTCTTTAAAGTTGAAACCTGCTCCCTAGTTCACAAATATTCAGTAAGTTCTTAAAGACACACTGGAGCTGACCACTGGGGGTCTGTAAGGACCAGCTGCCCCACCAGAGGGAGCCAAGAGTGGCCATGGGGCCGGCAGGGCCATGTCCTCCTGAGGCAGGGCCCCATCCCATAGCACCCAGAGAGAGAGCAGGGCCAGGCTGGGGACAGTGACTGTGGCCAGCCCAGAGCCCACAACTTCCTGGCAAGACCACAGTGATAGGGAGGACCGAGGTCCAGTCAGGAGCCAGCCTGAAGGTCTGGTCCAGACCACGGGCAGCCAGGTGGGCCCTGGGGTCATGGGACGAGTGCACACAGACTCCTGGCATATAAGCCACCAATTTTTCACTGGTTTGACATAGCCAGTTGAGTGGACAAAATACTTCAGTATTACTGCAAGAGATCCTGGCTGCCACCATCTTGATTTTCAATCACAGAATCATAGAGTCATAGAATATCAAGTTGGAAGGGACCTCAAGGATCATCCGGTCCAATCTTTTGTGGCAAAAGTATGGTCTAGACAATATGGTGCAGCACCCTATCCAGCCGAATCTTAAAACTGTCCAATATTGGGGAATCCACCACTTCCCTGAGGAGATTATTCCAATGGCTGATTGTTCTAATTGAGAAAAATTTTCCTCCTGTGTCCAGTCAGAATGTCTCCAGGAGTAACTTGTACCCATTACCCCTCATCTTTTCCGTGTGACTCCTTGTAAAAAGGGAGTCTCCATCTTCTCTGTAGCCACCCTTTAAATACTGTAACATGGTAATAAGGTCTCCCTTAAGCCTTCTTTTCTCAAGGCTGAACAAGCCCAGTTCTCTCAGCCTCTTGTCATATGACAGGCTTCTCAGCCCTTTGATCATCTTTGTGGCCCTTCTCTGGACCCTCTCCATCCTGGCCACATGTTTTTTGCATAGTGAGGACCAAAACTGAACAGAGTATTACAGGTGTGGCCTGACAAGCACTGAGTAGAATGGGATAATGACTTCTTTATCTCTGCTGGTGATGCGCTTGTTGATGCAACCCAGCACCCTGTTGACTTTCTTTGCCACAGCAGCACACTGTTCACTCATATTGAGCTTGCTGTCCACCAGGACCACCTCAACATTTTCCACAGAGCTGCTTCCCAGCCAGGTAGTTCTCAGCCTGTGCTGGACTCCTGGATGATGTTTTCCCAGATGCAAAACTTTACACTTGTCTTTGTTGAACATCATAAGGTTCTTGTTAGCCCACTCTTCCAGCCTATGCAGGTCTTCCTGCAGGGTGTCTTTCCCTTCCAAAGTGTTCACTTCCCCACTCAGTTTGGTATAATCAGCAAATTTTATCAGGGTACACTTGATCCCATCATCCAGATCACTTCTGAAGATTGGCCCAACCAGTGTTGGGCCCAGTATCAAGCCCTGGGGGACCCCACTTGTGACAGGTTGCTAGTTTGAAAAGGAGCTATTTACCACCACCCTCTTGGTGTGGCTTGTCAGCCAGTTCCCCACCCACCGCATAGACCACTTATCTAGATTGTAACACATCAGTTTCTCTAGGAGGAGACTGTGGGAAACCATATCGAAAGCCTTGGAGAAATCCAGGTAGGCAATGCCCACCACTTGCCCCACATCAGCTGAGCAGGTTACTTTGTCATGGAAGGCAATCAGGTTGGTCAAGAACGATTTTCCCTTGGTAAATCCCTGTTGGCTTTTCCCAATCACATGCTTTGTTGACTTGTGATAGCCCCCAGGAGGATTCGTTCCATAACTTTCCCAGGGACTGAAGTAAGACTGATGGGCCTATAATTTTCTGGAGCCTTCTTTAAGCCCTTCTTGTAGATGGGGTTGACATTAGCCTTCTTCCAGTCTTCTGGGATGTCCCCCAATCTCCATGACTTCTCAAAGATTATGGAGAGAGGCCTTACAATGACGTTAGCCAGTTCTCAACACCCTGAAGTGGATATCGTCAGGGCCCATTGATTTGGAGGGGTCAAGCTCCTGTAACAGTTCACGTAACAACTCTTCCTTCACTGACGGTGGGTCTGTGTTTGCATCAACCTGGATTTTTGTTTCCAAGGCCTGGGGCCCAACAGTTCTGATAAAGACAGAGGTGAAGGAAGTGTTGAGAACCTTTGTCTTTTCAGCAGCGTTAATGACTAATTCACCGCTACTGTTTAACAGTGGGCCAATATTTTCCTTCTGTTTCTGCTTCTTGTTTACATACCTGAAGAACACTTTCTTGTAGTTTTTGACATCTCTGGCCAATTTCAATTCTATCTGAGCTTTTGCTTTTCTAACTGCATCTCTGCACACCTTGGCAATGCTGTTGTAGTTCTCAACTGGTATTCATCTGCTTTTCCATCTCTGATAAGGTTCTCTTTTGGTTTTGAGCAAACTCAGAAGCTTGATGTTAAGCCAAAGGGGTCACTTACTCCTCCTACTTCTCTTACCTTTAAAGGGGATGAACTGTTTTTGTGCTTCCAGGAGAGCATTCTTGAAAAACTCCCAGCACTCACTAACTCCTTTATCCTCCATGGAAGCTTCCCACGGAGTTCCTCCCAAGTGAGCTCTGAGCGAGCTCAAGTTTGCTCTTCTCAAATCTAAAACCTTTGTCTTAGTACTAACCTTCAGCATGCTCAGCAGGATCCCAAACTCCACAATATTGTGATCACTGCAGCCCAGGCTGTCACTAACTGAGATACTATAAAGCACATTTTCCTTGGTTTGTGAGTAGAAAGTCCAGCAGTGCTTCATTCCTGATTGGCATTTCTAACATTTGTATGAGGAAGCAGTCCTCTATGCATTTCAGGAACTTGATGGATTTTCACTCTTTTAATATGAGAATGCCATCTCCGTAACAAATAGAGAGAGGAAGAAAAATTGTGTGGAAAGCAGGCAAAAAAATTGAAAAATCCTTAGCATTTACATAATTGCCACTAAAAGAAATTTGGAGGGCAGGGTATGGGAACCAGTTATATAAAGTAACTGTGGGATCTTTATAGAATCATAGAATCATAGAATCATTTGGGTTGGAAGGCACCTTTAAAGGTCATCCAGTCCATCCTCCCTGCAATGGGCAGGGACATCTTCAACTCGATCAGGTTGCTCAGAGCCCCATCCAGCCTGGCCTTGAATGTTTCCAAGGATGGGGCATCTACCACCCCCTGGGCACCCTGTTCCAGTGTTTCAACACCCTCATTGTAAAAAATTTCTTCCGTATATCTAGTCTGAATCTATCCTCTTTTAGTGTAAAACCATTACCCCTTGTCCTTTCACTACTGGCCCTGCTAAAATGTCTGTCCCCATCTTTCTTATAAGCCCCCTTTAAGTACTGAAAGACCGCATTAAGGTCTCCCTGCAGCCTTCTCTTCTCCAGGCTGAACAACCCCAGCCTTCTCAGCCTTTCCTCATAGCAGAGGCGTTCCATCCCTCTGATCATTTTTGTGGCCCTCCTCTGGACCCGCTCCAGCAGGTCCATGTCCTTCCTGTGCTGAGGACCCCAGAGCTGGACACAATACTCCAGGTGGGGTCTCACCAGAGCAGAGTAGAGGGGCAGAATCACCTCCCTCGACCTGCTGGACACCCTTCTTTTTTATGCAGCCCAGGATACGACGGGCGTTCTGAGCTGTGAGCACACATTGCTGGCTCATGTCCAGCTTTTCATCTATCAGTACCCCCAAGTCCTTCTTGGCAGGGCTGCTCTCAATCCCTTCATCCCCCAGCCTGTATTGATACTGGGGATTGCCCCGACCCAGGTGCAGGACCTTGCACTTGTTCTTGTTGAACCTCATGAGGTTCACATGGGCCAACTTCTTGAGCTTGTACAAGTCCCTCTGGATAACATCCTGTCCTTCAGTCATGCCAACTGCACCACTCAGCTTGGTGTCATCTGCAAAATTCCTGAGGGTGCACTCGATCCTGCTGTCTATGTCATTGATGAAGACATTGAACAGCACTGGCCCCAGTACAGACCCCTGAGGGACACCTCTCGTCACTGATCTCCATTTGGACATTGACCACTACCCTCTGGATGTGACCATCCAGCCAATTAGCTATCCACCGAACAGTTTGCCCATCAAATCCATCTCCTTCCAATTTAGAGAGAAGGATGTTGTGGGGGACCATGTCAAAGGCCTTACAGAAGTCCAGATAGATGAAGTCTGTAGCTCTTCCCTTGTCCACTGATGTAGTCACTCTATCATAGAAGGCCACTAGGCTGGTCAGGCAAGACTTGTCCTTGGTGAAGCCATGCTGGCTGTCTCAAATCACCTCCCTGTTCTCCATGTGCCTTAGCATAGTTTCTAGGAGGATCTGTTCCATGATCTTCCCAGGTACAGAGGTGAGGCTGACAGGTCGTTCATTCCCAGGGTCCTCCTTTCTACCCTTTTTAAAAATGAGTACAATGTTTCCTTTTTTCCACTCACCAGGGACTTCCCCTGACTGCCGTAACTTTTCAAATATCATGGAAAGTGGTTTGGCAACTACATCAGCCAATTTCCTCAGGGGTCTGGGATGCATCTAGTCAGGTCTCATAGACTTATGTATCTTCAGGTTCCTAAGGTGGTCACGAACCTGATCTTCTCTTACAGTGGGAGGGACTTTGCTCCCCCAGTCCCTGCCTTGATGTCCATCCACTCGAGAAGTGTGGGAAGAGAGGTTGCTAGTGAAGCCTGAAGCAAAAAAGTCATTGAGTACCTCAGCCTTCGCCTCATCCATTGTTACCCATTTGACAGTTGTGTTCATCAGGGCAAGTACACTTTCTCTCACCTTTCTTTTCTAGCTAGCATACCTATAGAAGCCCTTATTATTATTCTTTGTGTCCCTTGCGAAGTTCAGCTCCAGCTGTGCCTTGGCCTTCCTGACCCCTGGGCAAAGCCCTGTATGACCTGATTGTGCTTTGAACAAGAGGTTCAACTACATGACTTCTAGAGCCAACATTTCTATGATTATTTTCAGTACACACCTTGTAGCACTTGCCAAGATTTGAGAATGAGAAGTGGAAAACTTGTGCAAGATCTTCAGAAAAGCTTAGAAGAACAAATTTTTTCACAGGATAAAACTAAAAATGAAAAGCACTAACCAAGACAGAGAGATAATGTGAGATGCTTGCAAATAGTTATACACATGCATATGACCTAGGCTAACTACAAGTACTTTTTCCTTTGTGTGAGCCCTGGATTCATGCAACTTCACAATTGCAAGATTTGATTCAATCATCTGATAACTAGGTTTGACTCAAAGAGGTCTGAGGAGCACTGCGTTAGGTTAATTTTTATTTTCTACATCTAAAATAGAAATATGTAAACACAAAAGAGGGAAAAAGGTAAATGCTAGAACCGACTTCATGTTACATCTTGTTGGGTTACTGAAAATGGACACTTTTTAAAGTGAAAGCCTGGCTGCATATTTCTGCAGCTTTTAGTGTTGAGAGGCACTGAGGCATCCTCGAGGCTGACTACTGCGAGTTTTGGAGTATAAAAATAACTAGAGAAGTGCACATTTGATTAACAAAAATAAACACCTCAGTAACTTCTGAACTGTGAATCAACAAATGAACACTACTTAGCTGTAAAAGACTGAGTTCTAAATGAAAAATATTTGCTGAATTTCTGATCTCCCAGGAGAAATTTGCATTGCAGATAAGTGACACTTTGAAAGGGTCATATCACTTTTTGCATGTGTTTTAACACTGCAGAGACTTAATTTATGTACTGTCATTGAAGAGAGAGAAGTATAATGGATTATTAATTATTCCAAGTTACAAAGAGCAAATGGAAAGTAGTCCAGTTTCTAGACAAAACAGGAAGAGAATTAGGCATTATAAAGAGCAAATTACACAGTCATGCCCTATTGAAGTTTTCCTGGGAACATGACTTTCCTATATTTTAAAAGGTATACATTCATTTCTTGATTCACTCTCAGGGTACAATGCTTTATCACGTTTTTATAATGGTTAACAAGGTTGCATGCACCAAATTAAGTCTGGTTTATTTTATTTATATTTGTACATGTTTCTTTGCCTTTGAGTAATTAGGTTGATGTACCATACAAAGACAATAAAGCCCTGCTGATAGACTTAATTTTTCTGGATTTTCCAGTTCCTCGACTTAAGAAAGTGGAAAGTTATTCAAATTTTTACATTGGTGCGTTTTTGGATCTTAAACACTTTTGTTCAGTGACAAGGCAGATAGTAGTACTTTTCTATACCTCTTTCTATTTTTTCCTGTTCACTAAGAATCCAGTACAGAAGAGATCCAGCACATATTAAAGTCTCCAAAAGTCTTAATAATTTCAATATGGATTTAAACCACCACAACACAGAGAGCATTTTTCCTCCCTATATCTACCAGAACTTTATCACTAAAATTAGGTTTCAGTATTCTCACTTCTCCCCACACACACCTTTCCAAGTCTTCCGTGTCTCATTTTTTTCTCTTTTCGTCCTGGTTGCCAGTGAAAACACATTTGGCATGGGTTTTCATTAAAGTAGGTAAAATTATAAATGTTCTTTGTTTAGGTTCCATTCATCTAAATATAGTAAATTTTGATGAATAGACAGAGTTCAACTGAACTCTTTGAATAGTTTGACTTTTAGAACAAATCTGGAGATGATACAAGACGAGATTTTCTTGGGAAATTTAGAGGTGTTCTGCTGTTGGTTCTGAAATACTACAACAAACACTGTTGGTGTTTCAACATTTGCAGTTCCATCTGGAACCCATAAGGAAAATTTGCATACATAAAAATAAAATGTTATCTGAATATTTCAGACCTTCATTAAATGTTTGGTCTAATTTCGGGTCTAAGCACAGGTGAAACTCAAGTGGTGTTGGGGGACACTTAGATTTTCACTGGTTTATATCTAATTTTCATCATCAAGATAACTGCCCTCTCTGGGGAAAAGGCAATAATTAAAAACTCTGCTGCTTTTTGTCAAGATTGTCTTTATGGGAAAGTGATACAAGAAGTAAATGGATTGGATTCAAACACCTGTATTGCCTTTTAATAATAGGCTTTGAAGGGCTACAAGGAATGAAAGGTAACAATACAGAGTAAAAAAGTTTGCATGCACCTACTGTCAATAATTTATATGATTTAGTGCAGAAACTTCCCTAGTAGAACATAAGTCTGGTTATGGACTTCCAAACTGAGTCTCTATATGGCAGTGACAGGTACACTTGAGTCATAAAGGAAATGAAATGTATTTTTATTACTGTGTTAAAAATTTTGAAATAGATTGGTTTCATTGTTTTTTAGAACATTACTTTATTGTGTTTCACAGCAGAAAAATTCACAATGGGACCTTTTGAAGACCCCTGGGGTCTGCAGAGCTTGGGCACAATTTAGAGGGCTTGCAACTGAGCAGTCTGTGATTCCACAGAAGGAAACCTACTACTTCCATTATTTTGAGTTATTAGTCTTTGGTTATTTTATTTTTCTAATACATACACAATGTGTGAGGCAGTTGGTTTCTTTTCTCAAATTAGATTTAACAGTAACTGATAGCAGTTTCACCAGAAATGTCCCATATACCACAGAGACTATGGCCGCTTCTGCTGTCAATAACATAAAGTAATATCTGAGAGACCCCAGAGGCTACTAAAAGAGGAAACAACATCTACAGTATCAAGTTCTTAAACCAGGAAAATCTAAAATGGAAACATCATAAAATCTACCTCTATGAGTAATGGCAGACATGGATACAAATTTCAGATCCAGTCTTAAACAAAATATATTACTTCTGCTCCTGCAGTTCCCTGGTGACTGCTCTCTGCAGGATGGAGCATGCAAGCTACCAAAAATTTGTGTTTGCTACTGTTGGCAGACTGCCTGTGAGAGCAACAGATAAAAAGAGAAATCAGGCATGTGCCATGCACTCCCATGGAAGTTTTCCAGGAGGTATTTCAACCTGCAAAGGGATTCCACCTTCCCAGGTGCCCTTGCATAATAGGTGTGAGGGTCTGCAAGTGGAATCAAACAATGACAAGGACGATGGTTCAGCTGGCTTGGAGGTGTCGCCGAGGTTAAGTCGGCCTACACTCTGCGTCAAAACCACTTCCATAAAGAAAAAAAGACACGTCATTGTCATAGGAGACTCTCTCCTGAGGGTAACGGAAGGCCCAATATGCAGACCGGACCCGCTTACTGGGGAAGTCTGCTGCCTCCCTGGGGACTGGGTTAAAGACATGAAGAGAAAACTTCCTACCCTGGTACGGCCCTTGGATTATTACCCATTATTGATTTTTCAGGTAGGCAGCGATGAAGTTGCAACAAGAAGTCCAAGGGCAATCAAGAGAGACTTCAGGGCCTTGGGATGACTGGTTAAGGGATCAGGAGCACAAGTAGTGTTCTCCTCTATCTTTCCAGCTGCAGGGAATGATGAGGAAAGAAACAGGAAGAGCCAGCAGATCAATACCTGGCTCTGAGACTGGTGTCACCAGCAGAACATTGGGTTTTTTGATCATGGGTCAGTCTACACAACACCAGGCCTGCTGGTGACAGATGGGGTACGCCTGTCTCAAAGGGGAAAAGAATCTTTGTGCAGAAGTTAGCAGGGCTCATTGAAAGAGCTTTAAACTAGATTTGAAGGGGGCAGGGGATAAAACCAGGCTTGCTAGAGATAAGCCTGGGGGCAGCATGCCAGTGTTTGAGGGACAGTGTGCTAGAGAGGTCATTCAGTCTGCCATCTCAGTGGAGGCAGGGGATAGAGATCCATGTGGCAGCAAAGACACAAGGGTTATTGATGCATTACAAACCACAGAAGTGCCTGAGAACAGTCACATAGGGCTTCTCCCCAAAAAAAGGTGGCCCAACTGAAGTGCATCTACAGCCTCCTTTGGAGGCTGAGGGTACACCATATTGCTCTCTACAACTACCGCCTGAAAATGAGCCAGCAGTGCGCTCAGGTGGCCAGGAAGGCCAATGGCATCCTGGCTTGTATCAGGAATAGTGTGGCCAGCAGAACCAGGGAGGTGATAGTGCCCCTGTACTCGGCGCTGGTGAGGCTGCACCTCGAGTACTGTGTTCAGTTTTGGGCCCCTCACTGCAAGAAGGACATCGAGGTGCTGGAGCGTCTCCAAAGAAGGGCAACAAAGTTGGTGAAGGGTCTGGAGCACAAGTCTTATGAGGAGCGGCTGAGGGAGCTGGGGTTGTTTAGCCTGGAGAAAAGGTGACCTTGTCATTCTCTACAACTACCTGCAAGGAGGTTGTAGCAAGGTGGGTGTTGGTCTTTTCTCCCAAGTAACAAGCGATAGGATGAGAGGAAACAGCCTCAAGTTGTGGCAGGGGAGGTTTAGATTGGATATTAGGAAAAACTTCTTCACTGAAAGGGTAATCAGGCATTGGAACAGGCTTCCCAGGGAAGTGGTTGAGTCCCCATCCCTGGAGGTATTTAAAAGACATGTAGATGTGGTCCTTAGGGACATGGTTTAGTGGTGGACTTGGCAGTGCTAGTTTAACGGTTGGACTTGATGATCTTAAGGGTGCTTTCCAACCTAAACAATTCTATGATTTTATACTTCTTCAGACATGTCTAAATAGCAGAAAATGAGCAGAAGTGACTGACTATTCAGAATCAATAGGTACTGTGTGCAGTGAAAACTAACACAAATGAAATAGAAGCACCCCTGCTACAGACACACCAAAGAAAATTTGATTGAAGAAGTAATTGCAGGCTTTACTGTTCGCATTTGCATGTTGTCCACTCGCGAAATATCCTCCTGGCATCCTATTCAGTCTCTGGCTGGAAAAGTATTGATGACTTTGGGGCTGAAGCTGGGTTCCATAGTTGAAAAGTATAATTTGCTTCTTGTGAAAAGAGGACTCCTTATAAACATAACTACATAGGACTGATCTACAGTTGTGCTTCTTTGGTGCTCATCTCTGGTGTGAGCAGAGCGTCAGAGAGGGACAAGTAGATTTCTTGATCCTGAATGGTGTCTCCAATTATGATTATTAAAGATTGCTTTTAAAGAATATTTTGTGAACTGCATGGTTACATCCATACCATTTAATTAAAAAAATAAGATTTTTGTACTATTATTCTGTTCTGTTCTATCCTATTCTAGGAACAGTATCAAAACAGGGAGGTTTTTTGGTCTGAGATGGTTAGGAAAAGAGAAATATCCCAATATAGTGAAATGATGCAAGTCCTTCACAGCTGTAGGCTACAGCTACTCTAGTAAATTGCAAGTCCCTCAGACCATTGACTGACAGGGAGGCCAATGATCCATGGAATAGTCCAGATCTACGCTAGTAAATTCTTGTAGCCCCTGAAACAGGGTAGCCATGACCAAACTGACTGTTGTGAGTAGGTTCTGGTCCATGTGAGCTATGAACCATGTCTGGGAACTGTTTAGGAGACCATTAGTGGGCAGTCTTTTCCAGGGAGTAGAATGGACCCAGCTTCCCAGGTTTGGGGAGGAAACTATTCCAGGGACTACCCACACAAGCTTACCTGGAGACAGCTTTCAGTACTTGGGAGTCTGCTCTGTTTGCTTTGTCACAGTCCCTCAACCTGCTGTTGCTGCCTTTTTGACCTTTCTCTTAGCATCTTGCTTGCACATACTCTTTGTGCACCCTCTTTCCTCCTCTTCAGCTCTTCTGCAATTTTTTTTTTACTTTTCCTGTTGCCTTTTCACTCTCTCTATGTGACTGTAGCACTGCTTCTGTTGCTACTGCTAGTCATCACTTGCTGCCAATTTTTGTTGTTCATTCTTAGCAGAATTACACCACCACGTTGGGACCTGGATGATCCTGTCCTGAGCCATTCCTGTGTCTACACAAGTAGTCAGTAGTCCAAATGGAAGAAATGCTCCAACTGGCCTTGTGTGAAACCGCTTAAGTTTGATCTATTAGCTGAGACTATTTGGGGCAATTTCGTGTTGCATCACACTTCATGTCACGGCTAGCAGGGATGCACCTCACTGGAAACATCTGTCCTGGGAGATTATTTAAAAAAATTAACATTACAGTTCAAAGCACTCTAAATAAGCTGGATATCTGAGCAAACCTAACAAACTGGGTGCTTTAACAGTCATAGGAAAAAAAGGGAAAAACTCCTGTGTCACAGTTTTTGGCAGGAGATATAGAATCATAGAATCGTTTGGGTTGGAAGGCACCTTTAAAGGTCATCCAGTCCATCCTCCCTGCAATGGGCAGGGACATCTTCAACTCGATCAGGTTGCTCAGAGCCCCATCCAGCCTGGCCTTGAATGTTTCCAAGGATGGGGCATCTACCACCCCCTGGGCACCCTGTTCCAGTGTTTCAACACCCTCATTGTAAAAAATTTCTTCCGTATATCTAGTCTGAATCTATCCTCTTTTAGTGTAAAACCATTACCCCTTGTCCTTTCACTACTGGCCCTGCTAAAAAGTCTGTCCCCATCTTTCTTATAAGCCCCCTTTAAGTACTGAAAGACCGCATTAAGGTCTCCCTGCAGCCTTCTCTTCTCCAGGCTGAACAACCCCAGCCTTCTCAGCCTTTCCTCATAGCAGAGGCGTTCCATCCCTCTGATCATTTTTGTGGCCCTCCTCTGGACCCGCTCCAGCAGGTCCATGTCCTTCCTGTGCTGAGGACCCCAGAGCTGGACACAATACTCCAGGTGGGGTCTCACCAGAGCAGAGTAGAGGGGCAGAATCACCTCCCTCGACCTGCTGGACACCCTTCTTTTTTATGCAGCCCAGGATACGACGGGCGTTCTGAGCTGTGAGCACACATTGCTGGCTCATGTCCAGCTTTTCATCTATCAGTACCCCCAAGTCCTTCTTGGCAGGGCTGCTCTCAATCCCTTCATCCCCCAGCCTGTATTGATACTGGGGATTGCCCCGACCCAGGTGCAGGACCTTGCACTTGTTCTTGTTGAACCTCATGAGGTTCACATGGGCCAACTTCTTGAGCTTGTACAAGTCCCTCTGGATAACATCCTGTCCTTCAGTCATGCCAACTGCACCACTCAGCTTGGTGTCATCTGCAAAATTCCTGAGGGTGCACTCGATCCTGCTGTCTATGTCATTGATGAAGACATTGAACAGCACTGGCCCCAGTACAGACCCCTGAGGGACACCTCTCGTCACTGATCTCCATTTGGACATTGACCACTACCCTCTGGATGTGACCATCCAGCCAATTAGCTATCCACCGAACAGTTTGCCCATCAAATCCATCTCCTTCCAATTTAGAGAGAAGGACGTTGTGGGGGACCATGTCAAAGGCCTTACGGATGTCCAGATAGATGCTGTAAGCAGGGGATTTTTGAGCATGCCATACAGTACAGTTGTAGCCATTACCCGAAACTTCACATGCTGTAACCAGCTGATATTTTCTTGAGATGGTCTGTGAGGTCTCTAAATTCCACCTAAATGGACCTTTGTGATCTTCATTTTTTTGCTAAATGTGGTCATATTACTGTGGTGCAACAAATTATCCTATACCATAAAGAACCAATGCTTTCAGTCAGCAGCAAAAGACAAGGTAAAATATCTGGACTTAGAATTAATTTTCTCAGCCCTAGATCTTATTTGTGGACTTATCCAGCAGCCTGATTCATCAGAATGTAATTTTTTTCTTTTTGATGTCAATAGATTTTTTTTCTGTTTTTTAAACTGTTAGATCTGCCATTTCATGTTATGGACTTATGTTAGAAACAGTAGCAGAGAAAAACAACAATCAAATCTTAAAAAAAGCTCCATCAGATTGTACCAGTGAACCTAAACTATACTGGGAATGTTGTTGAAATACGCTGTCATCTTTGCTCTGCCTTCAACAAAAATGAAGGCTTAAAATGAAAATGTGTTCTTCAAATAACATACATAATAATTTACATGCAATGACATGTTTTTTCTTATCCACATAAGCCCATCTGTGCAATAGAGAATATGACAGAAATAGAAACTGGAAGGCAAGGGGGGGAAGATCTACCACATCAATGTTCACATACTAGGCCAACTAAAGTAGCGCACAAGCACTATAAAATTCTGCCTACTAGCTGCCTGGAAGGGACTAACTGATTTGCATGAGTGGTGAAAATCTCGTTATTCTTCTCAACAGTATGGTGAGGGAGGCTGAATATGATCTGTGCCTTGGCTGGTCCATTTCTGTATTGATTTTGAAATAGTGTTGCAGTTGTGTGCTGGTCTTGTTTAAGCTGTACTGGAAATTGGGCCTCTGGTTTCTTTAACAGAGTTTATCCCGTAGCATGCCAATATGGACATAGGAAAATAAAGATAGAGGGGACTCTCCAGAGCAGCTTTCTTCAACTAATTGCAATTACTTCCTAAAAAGCCATAAGAAATCTGTCTACTGAACTTCTTATAGCCCAGAGTGGCACCAAACTGCAGTATTTGTGGTTATCCAGGTGCATAACCTTAGAGAAAGCTTGAGGAACTCTCCTTTATTGAAACACAAAGGTTTGTGGTATCATTTTGTACCCAGCAAACTCCATGAATCCAACACCTCTGTCTCCTGTGATATTTGCCTTTCGAATCCATTATGGCAGCTCATGGATCCTTTCGTACGTGATCTACAAGTGGCTGGAAATGGGAGAAGGTAGACCAAATGATAAATTTGCATAAAAGCTTTTGGCTCTAACCTTCCATTTGGTTCTGCAGGTCAAAATACATATAATTTTTTCCTGTGTGTTACAAAATGTTCTCTGACCACTAGGGTACATGTAATTGTTTTCCCAGAAGTAATACTGCATGGCAGCAGCCATTCACCAATTCATAGCAACGAGCATACAGTTGTTGGGACTGGGTGTCATTCTAATAGAACTGCTGGTTTTGTTTGCTGAGTTTTTTTCCCTCACATATAGAGTATGTATGATCATATCTTAAGTGTTTAGAGACTTAGACAAAGGATTGCTGAAGTTACAGGATCCTCCACTGTTCCTACAGTAGTGGCAGCTTATACTTTGATTTTAATTGAAATAAAAATGTCTTTTTGAGTTTCAAAACTGAATAAAAAGCTGTACTTTTTTTTTCCTGCTGTGACTAGTTACCATGCCAAGCATATATTCATAATTCTCTATATTTTACTCTGATATCAAATAGAGACCTTACATCTAAACTACCTGATTTCCTAGGAAACTTCTTTTATCTCATAATTTCAGTGCTTTCAAATCCCCATGCAAGATGTACAGTTTGTACAATTTAGATTTTTGAAGACTCTTGTGACCTTCAGGCAGATCTGCATTGCTACGTGTTGCTGTACTGCAATTGCAGGCAACTTTAAAATACCCTAAATTCTAAGGAAAAAAAAAAGTATTATGTTTTAGTAATTCTGTAGTTTTTCATATATTTATAGTTAAATATAATGCAAATAGATTTGTTTTTTTTCCAGGTAACTGAATGTTTGTTTGTTTAACTTAAATGTTGCTCTCATTGACTCTGTTTTAGCAAAACAAATGTAACCTGATAACTGAACAAGACACTGGTGAGACAATAATGTGAACTTTGTTGTTATTTTCTGTGTAATGAATTGCATTCCTCAGTACGAGAACAATATACTGTCTAAAAACCAGAAGTGTATCTTTCTTCTAAAAAAATCACAGAATCCAGAAACTTAATGTGAAATATTAAATAGTAAGCCATATGTTTTGCTTACACCTATGACTTTTTTTCTCTTTTTTGAAAGTCATAGCAGATGAGATCACATACCCTGTGCCTGAGAAACCCATCTATTAGTTTATTTATGGATAAGTATGCCTACCTACCTATCACTCAGTTATTTCTTTGTTAACCATTATGTGATAACCCTTCTCATTTATTTCATTTTTGAATAATAAAAATCAAAAGTTAATAATCTCATCCTTAAAAATAGAGAAATGTGGTTCTGTACAATTTTCTAAAGATCTTAGGAAGAATAAGATCATGTTTTACTCTGAAATAATTTTGGACATAGGAGTTTAGAATTTGAACAAAGTTCTCCACAAACAGGAGATTCAGATAAAATATCTTGTTTTGTTCCAGTTTCTCATTCTGAACATTGACTTGGGACCAATTATTTCAGGTTACAAAAATCAACCTTAAATGCATGCAAGAAACAAACAAACACAATCCCTTGGATATATATTCAGATGCTAAGAGTTTCTCTTACATAAAAGCATGCTCATGGAGTTAATCATAGATAATTAACCTGAGACAGTTATTCGGTTAATTGCAAGTGTATAAGAGCCTTGAGAAGTGGACTCTACTTCAAGGCTTTCAAAAAATGCTTTGTGCTTTGTCTACCATTTCATAAAGTCTGTCTTGAAAACTGCAAGGCCAATTTTCGTTTGTTTGTTTAGTTGAAAAGACTGTCACAGCAACATTGCTTTACATCACACTTCATGATGACCATAGACAAGTTTTGGTCAGTAATATTTGTTATAGATGTAAGTAAAAAAGTTCACCATCAAAAGAGGTATCCTTAAAAGCTATGTGAAAAATTATTCTTTGACTGAAACAAAGGCAAGAAGAAAACTTGCTACTGAAAGTTTCAGTAACATTTAGATTTCTGAAGACTGATTTATTTGGAAAAAAAAATCATTTTTGTTTTACCTCTGTTAGCAGTTAAACAGTATACATAACTTCTCCTTTAATTTCCATTTTGTATAAATTTTTGAGCTCTTGAGATTTCATATTTTATAATGCATTATCTAGTCTCATACTAAAAACTTAAAGCCTAACCTTATCAGATTCCCTAAGAAGACAGGTACAACCAGCTTTCCTCTTGGGCTTTAGTAAATGTACATATATTTCCTTGATGTCAAAACTCTGACTGAATCATCAGCTGCCCACATTCTACATTTATCCAAAACATCGAGTTTCAGAAAAAATATTATGCTCACTCATATTATAGGACAAGGTGAACCCAGCAAAAGACTTCAGCTAGAGTTAAGTCTTTCTGGAGAGATGGCACTTTATGCCATATTATTTTTGTAGTCGTTTCTTGATGGTAAAAGCTACACATTTTGTAAGTCCTCTGCTGTCTGGATGCCAGTACCAACAGATATGAGACAAGCAAACCTGTCTGCTTGTTTTGCAGAGGAAAAGAAAGGTTTACTCTTTTCTTGCAGATATCCTTGCCATGCCAAGAATTTTGCTTGCCTGTTTATGATTTTTAATATTTCTTATTTCATTATGGCTGCAAAAATGAATTATAGGTAATCCCTGTTAGCTAAGAGAGAGAAAAACAGCAGGATAGATATCAGGATGCAAAGGCAAAAATTTCCTGAATTTAATAGGAAGAATGCTATTGGCCAGGATTTTCCATGCAATATTTTCTGTACTTAATTATTACTATGCAGTTCAGTGTATTCTTTAAATTAAAATTTAGAACATATGAGCTTCGTCTCCTATACACTCTGGCAGTCTTTGTTTGACTACAGTTTATAGGACTCAACTTCCTAGAGCATCAGAAATCTTTTTTGGGGGTTTCTTTCTGTATAAATCTCCACTGAATTTAGTTGATTTTAAATGGATATGTGGAAGACATATTTCTTTTCTAGAATTTCAGACCTTACTGAAGGATAGAAATTCCAATTCCTAGATATATTTTTTAAGTCGCAGTGTTCTCATATGACTTGAATTTCTATCTAAACTTGCCTTGGTCAGTGACATTTTTGTCCCTCCTAATGTTAACATCACATTGTCTCCTGGATAATATTTCACATCAACCTTTCACACATATAGACAGAAACAAAAACATGCACTAAGTGACCCTGAAGCTTCCCAAGATTCTTTCACTAACCCATTTGTTCAATGCACGAAGGTACCTTAAACATTTCCCATTCTTGTCTCAATGAATTTGGATGAGAAAAGTAGCTACTCTTTTTCAGAACAAAAATATTTCTTTTTGTTATTTAGGCCTTTTTTCCTAATTACTGCTGACTACTTATGGAATATAAGTCATTTTTGAACCTTACTGCTGTTGTTATAAATGTATCTGCCCCTTGGCTGCCACTGGAAGCAGATGGTAGGCTGACAAGATCTATTTAAGTTCTGAGTGTCTTGAAGGAAGTAAAAGCAGTAAAGGAAGGTAATTTGAAGTCTGGTGAGTGTAAATCATACCTTCATCAGCATAATTGTAAAACTAAGCTTTGATCCTGGAAGAGAAACTTGTCACGCAGAGCTGTACTTGATATCATAATATGTCATGGTACTCTGTCAAAACTCTCCAGTGCAGGTCCTTTGACAAAGACCCCAAATGTCCCATGCCTTGCTCCTTCCTGCGACTAAAGAATACAGGTGTGCTGTGACAGACCAACAGCCTCTTCAGCCCAGTATCCTCTCCTTCATAATGGCCAAAAGCTGATGTTGAGGGAAAAGTGTAAGAACAGTGATTTTTGTGATAAATTGTGATTTTTTTTTCCCAATAATTCACCAGTCTTCACTTATTTTCATCTCTGCCACCTATGGTTTATGTATTTCTTAATGTTAGTGGATTTTTCTTCCATGGCCTGACAGGAACCACTGCAATCTGCTGTTGCGATCATACACCTCTTGGAAGACAATCTCTGTCACTTCTTTTTAGGTCAGTTGTATAGACAGTGAACAGTAAGTGTATAGGATCTGAACTTCCCTGTGAAGTTGCCCAGCTATCACCTTTGGCTACAAAGAGAACCAGCTTTGGCTGGGTTTCAAGTGTATGCACTTCAATTAGTTATCTGAGGATGTGAATTTTGAAGTTGCTTTTAGAAGACAGGTTACTACCAAGTGTTGAGTAGGCTGACAGGGGGCAGTCTACAAAAGAGATAGGAATAATATTACTGTTGTAACAGTAGGATATTTGTTCTAGAAAGGCTTTACCAAGACATCAAACTTTTTCCCAAGGATATGACTGGCAGCAATAAAAGCCAGGTTCAACTTTCAACGTGTCACCACTAACAGACTGGCTTAAGCCTGAAATCAGAAATCCAGAAAAATTGACCTAAACTTTCCAACGTTCAATAAGCAGCTTTTTGCCATTTTCAATTATTCGATCAGCTTAAAACTCGATATTTTCATTAATGGGAGAAGAATCCAACAAGATAAACAGGATAACACACAGCACCTAATTCCTCACATAATTATGATTTATAACATTTCACTCTAAGTTTAGGATTGTCAGTTCTTGCTGAGTAGCAAAGCCCAGTTTGAACCACACTGCTGTTTGTTATGGTATGAGTTACTTCTGCTCACTGTTCCTTACGCTAACTCCAGTCATCCTATTCCTCTAGCCATCCCTTGTTCTGCCTTTTGATGCTAACCATACTAGGTAGCCCAGCAGAGACACAAACAGATTTTTATTTTACATCTGAGCAAATGTGGTATTCTTCTGAATACATAATACAAACCTCTGCCACATATAAGATTCTGGTTTTGATCAAATGAAACACACATAGGCAAGAGTCTTGATTTCTTTCTAAGTTCTCACCACTGAACCTCAGTGCTAAAGGCTATTACTTGAAGGTACGTAGCCACTTATCCCACATACATTTAGATATGGTTAGTGGACTAGATTCCTGGACAAAATTACAATTAGAAATTTTCTTCCATTTCATGATAGGACTCCTTTTTTTAGCAATGCCAGTCAGTCATAATACAAAACAAAGCATATAAAACTGACATTGCAGGCCTATCTATCGTTCCCCTCACCTTTCTTCTCTAGTCATGAACAGCATTCTGTTATTTTTGTGTTTCTCTTTGGAATTCCTGTTGGAGAGAGCAGAGGTAGCCTGGAAGTTTTGTTTTCATATTAGACCACAGCTACCAGGCCTACACAACAATGCCCTTTGTTGCTATTTACTTGTCATTCTCTAGATCAGAACACAAACCTGTTTTATTCAATTATTTTTGACACAGTTTGACAATTGTGAACATTTATAATTAAGAAAAAACATTAATCGTATTTGGGAAAAATAAATAAGCTTTATGATTAATATTTGCTCATAAATTGAGCAAAAGTAGCAACCCATTTGCATTGCACTATGTCTATATTACAATTGTTGCCTCAAAAAAAAAGCAAAATCTAACCCGAGACCAAACATGTGCTGGTGAAATAATCAATGTAACCACCTGACAAAAACAGGAAAAGAAGCTATTCCTTGATTTTCATATAAAAATATTTTCTACCTAGATACATAACTGATAGGAGTTATAAAATAGCTAGAACGATTTATTTTTGCATTTTATTTGCTAAACATGAAATAAGGCAAAGTTATTTTAATAAGAGAATATTCAAAAATTCCTAAAAATAAGATTGAAGAGGAATGAAGCATTGTATAAAAGATAAAAAAGGTTTATGTTTAAGATAAAACCATAATATATTTAAGAATATTTATCACGTATTTTTTATTATGCAAGTATACATGTACATTTATAAGCCAATTTTATGTTGCTTGCCAGCTTGAACAGTAACCTAGAGACCTTGCTAAAAGCTGGAAGAAACCTGGGTTAAAGAACTTGTTCAATCAGTGCAATAGCTTCACATCCCACAGAAGAAAAAAATATTTTACATACTATTAATTAAGTTAAAAGGTCAAAAAAATATAAGGCTACAGCTAAGAACATCGGTTGAAAAAGAAGGGTCAAAAATATGTAGCACCAAAGCACACATATACATGTAAGACAAAAGTTTGTTTTACCCTAGTAAAATGCCCTGAAAGTGGGGCCTCCGACATGTCTATACTCCGCAAAGGGAAGAGTCTCAAGTTAGAACAAGCTTACTCCTGACCAAGGTGTTATGTCCATATGATTCTGAGTAGAAAAGAGCTCCAAATACAGCTCCAGAATACTTCCAGTCGAATTCACTTAGGTGTGTATGTTTCATACTTCACTACACACTACAAGCATGACATGGATTAATTTTCAAAGTGTAGGTGGGTGGCCTTGTTCAAGGAAAGAAAAACCTTGTTAGACAAGTTTTGCTGTTAATTGTTGGAATTAAGGAATGGGATTGAAAGGCATATGAAAGTTGAAGTCTGGTTATAATTAAGTTCTCAAATACAAATTTGCCCTGTTGAAACCCAACCTTTTATAGGGACCTGGATGCAGCTGAACTAGAACCAACATTTTTTTTGAGGATGGTTCTCACTTAAAAGTCACTTTATTTTCTTTTGTTGTAGTCATTACATGAGTCAGCCATTGAAAAGCTCCAATAAACCATGACAGAGTTAGGAATACATTACAGAAAATTTCTTGAATGACAGAATGCATTGCTTCAACTTGTCAAAGTACTATTTAGTTAAATAAAACTTGACAGTCTGGGAAAAATATATTGAGAAAGCAGCAAAGTTCTTGAGACTGGAACAGAGCTAGTTTGGCTAATAAAATTTTATGTGATTATAAATGTGCTCAGATTTACGTGACAAGTAGTTTTTGTTCAGAAATAACTTTTTATTGGAAAGACTCAGTGAAAAATCATGCAAATTTTTGTTTTGAACTACAGTTTTGGACTGCATTGAAAACAGGAACTAAAATAAGAACTAATGTTTAGAGCTACTTACATCTCTAGCTGTTGGTTATGCTGGTAAATTGCGTCTTATTTTAATCCTAGTTTTAAGGTCAGAAGGCTACATGACCATCTACTTAAAACACTAAATCATCATGTATTAAAAATATCTTTGCTATAGACTTCCTCAATTTTTCTAAGTCTAAATAGCTTCCTCTGTGTGCATATACCTTCTGAATTATGTCTTTCCATCACGTGCACCATATTCTCTGTATAAAACTTTTACCTTTATAAGACAAAGTCTACATTTGTTAGATGTACTAAAACAGAAGAGGCGTTTGCAGCTTCAAAGCCTCATCATATTCTTCTTTAAAATATCTGCCAGAACTATGCTTATTGCAAAATAAACATGTGAAATATAATTAGGAGAATACTCCAAAGGTCTCCTCTGCTCAGTTGTCATGGCTGATTATCCTAAAGGAAAAATTGTCTGGATTGAAGAACTGGCTTCACTGAAGTCAATAGCAAGCATCCTGTTGATGGGAATATGACCAAGATTTCCACAGAGTAAACTGAATTAGGGTAAAATGAGATTTTTTTGAAGCAGCCTCAACCCCCATACTGCACACTTTTGACGAGTCACCAAACCAAATCTGACAGCTTTGAAAATCTCATCCATAAATCACAACTGCAACACAAACCCAGCAAACTCATATAAACACATTTAAGTGGATGTCTCCCAGTGAAAACAGATCCAACTCCAAGTTAAAAAGGAATAAAAACATGTCAATGCTTAACAATGTCTAACTTTTAGCCCACTGTCTAGCTTTGCAGCCTAGACATCTCTAATAGCTCTTATAAAAATTAGTCCAAGTTACATGAACCAGAGCCTGTTAAGGTAACTAACTGAAAATACTGTGGGATAAATGCTCCTCCCTTGCATCTTGGCACTTTACTGAGACTCAGAAAGGATCCTTTACACTCAGGGTTTGTAGCCTGGAATTTTCCCAAAACTTTCTTTGAAAAATGGAGACAAATGAAGCCTAGGAATCTCCTACACCTTATTATTAAACACCTCTAGGTCTAAAGCACTAGATCTGAATACAGGAAAAACATGTAGACTTCCATTCTTTGCCCAGATCTTAGCTTTCCCTTCACTGGATAGTACCAAAAATCACAAGCTGGAGCCCATTCTGAGTGAAGGGATGATGTTAATTCTACATCCTTCCTTTGAAGCCATTCCATTCTGCGAAAGAGCACAAAACATTCAATGTGTCAGAGATCAAGAGCATGTGCAAGATTGACTAGACCAACAATAAGGGCACTATCTGTCAAGGGAAATTCAAAGGTTCTGGTTTATGGTCTCACACTTTTATTGTTCATCTGTACAGTCTTTCAGAATTAGGGATAATAGGACAGGACGTGCTTAACTCAGGAGAAATTATAGCAATTTTACCGTCTCTAGCAAGTTAACATTAGCAAATTGTGAGCATAGCAAATGTTTATGAGCTTAAATACATTGTTCAGCTAATGATCTTTGTTGGCAGCAGACCCAGAATGAAGACTACTTAATGGGTATAGGTAACTCCTGCTGACCAGCTCCATGAAAGATATGTGGTGATGACAGCCCTCAAGTGAAATAGACATACGCATAATTTTTAGGACCTAAAATGCCTAATGGGGAACCACACTACAGAGGATAATTCTCGTAATTATAAACCTGTAATGTGAACTTTACATAAGCAAACTTGAGAGACATAAAAACACTTATTAGGAAGATTCTGTGAATAAACAGTAGCAATGGCTGTGGTTAAATGTCTCTCTCCATCTTTTTTTTTTCTCCTTTTTCTGGTGTGAGCCATCTAATGATGTACTTTTCATACGTTTTGCTAAGAAACTTCACAGTATAATTGCTAGTCTATGTTTCAACATCACAATAATTGGCACTGCTCTTAAACTCAGTGTCCTTTATGGTGTCCTAGATGTCCTGCTATTTAAAATGTCATACTAAATCTGTTTCATAAAATCAGAATCATAGAGTCACAGAATCATAGAATAGTTTGGATTGGAAGGGACCTTCAAAGATCATCTAGTCCAACCCCCCTGCCATGGGCAGGGACATCTTTCACTAGATCAAGTTGTTCAAGGGCCCCATCCAACCTGACCTTGAACACTTCCAGCAAAGGGGCATCCACAACTTCTCTGGGCAACCTGTTCCAGTGTCTCACCACCCTCACAGTAAAAAATTTCTTCCTAATGTCCAATATAAGTCTAGCCTCTTATAGTTTAAAACTGTTGCCCCTTGTCCCATCTCTACATGCTCTGGTAACAAGTTCCTCTCCATCTTTCTTATAAGCCCCCTTTATATATTTAAAGACCACAATAAAGTCTCCCCAGAGCCTTCTCTTCTCCAAGCTGACCAACCCCAACTTCCTCAGCCTTTCTTCACAGCAGAAGGCTGCAAGCACACATGGCCAGCTCATATTTAATTTTTCATCTACTAATATTCCCAAGTCCTTCACTGCAGGTCTGCTTTCAATCCATTCATCACCCAGTCTGTTATTGATCTTGGAGATTGCTTTGGCCAAGTTGCAGGACCTTGCACTTGGCCTTGTTGAACTTCATGAGGTTCACATTGGCCCACTTCTCAAGCCTGTCACAGTCCTCTGAATGACATCCCTTCCCTCTAGTGAACTAACTGCACCATTCAGCTTGGTATCATCTGCAAACTTGCTGACAGTGCACTCAGTCTCACTGTTTGTGTCATTAATAGAGATATTGAACAGTAACAGTCCCAATAGAGCTCCCTGAGGGACACCACTTCTTACTGATTTCCATTTGGACATTGACTCGTTGACTGAAACTCTTTGGATGTGGCCATCTGGGCAATTGCTTATCCTTAACCTCTATTTCTCACAAAGGTTTTGAGTGACTTTAGAACTTGGGTATGGAGAGCAGGAAATCTAGGTCATCAAGATTAATGAACCTCATTCAGTACTGGGATGAGGAAGTAAAGCCAACTGGTTAACCCAATTAAAGGTTTTGAATACTTTAACTGCAGAGAATGTGAAAGTATGTTTCCCTGAAAATATATTAATAAATAGTCATTATATGTATATATACAGAGTGTGTGTGATTGAAAGAATGTGGAGAGAGAGAGAGAGCGCCAGAGACAGGGACATAGAGAAAGAATTGCATTTAACTGCTTATTTTGTATCATCACTTCTGTCTATTGAAGAATAGATCAGGCCTATGAAGAGTGGAAATAGATCATTGTCTACTTCACTGAATTGCTTTGTGAGAAGGTGAAGGTAAGGAAAATTAGGGACCCTTTTACCTTACTCAGTCTGTCCAATTCAGGGAAAAACATATAACTTCTGAGGAAAGAACTTCAGCATTTGAGATCAAGATGTAATTGGTGCTCAAATATTTGCAGAAAGTTATTGCAAAATTGAGATTCAAACATAGATGTGGCATTTTGAAAGCATGTGTGGGAATGCTTTGTGTTAGCCTCATCGTTCAAATGCAGTTGTAAAAGTTAAATGGTTTTGCATGTATGTCTGCATTTTCTGTTTTGCACGTTTATGTATGATGGTCAAGATCTGATATAACAGGATTTTGAAGTTAGTATGCAAAATTCTTGTTTCAGACTCTTAAGAATGAGTCTCGGTTTTTAAGAAACATTCATTACACACAAACCAGTAAGACATACTGACTCGTCACACCAAATATGTAGTAATCTAAGTAGCATTTTATATAAAGTATTTGTAAAGCATTTTATGTAAAGAAAATTTGAGAAAATTGTCTCTGTTAGAACTACAAAATGAGTTGTATACTGAAATCAGCCACTTGTGCTTAGATTCAAACTACTGAGCTAAGAAAATCAAAGCTAGGTAATGCCTATTTAAGGATGCTTGTGCACTGTGAAAAAGATGTAATAATACGATCATGTGCTATATTTAGAGCAGCATGCCTTTATTTTCCACCCTCTATATTCAACATATATTTTTCATCCCTTCTTATTCTTTGTTGCCTTAACCAAAATTTGCTCCTGGATTTTCCTTCAGCACCCATCACTACTCTATTTGAGAATGAAAACCTTTTTTGATGTATCACTCTAACTTTTCTGTCAAGAAAGGAGTTCCATTTTGCCACTGGAAGCCAAGAACAGATAAGTGTGAACATGTTCTCCAAGATCAGGTCCCTAATTTGACATTTCTAGTACCTGTTGTTTGCAGAACATTTAACACTGAATGGCACTTCTTATGTCCAAAACTTAGCTCCGACTCATTCCCATTTCTTACTGTGACCGAGTAGCATGTCCAGCAGTTAGGTCATCAAGCTGAGCATTCAGAAAATAAGAAACACATAATAGTGACCATCTGTGAAGAGACAGATTAAATGACTTGACATAGGAATTTTCCATAGAATCATTCATTTACTTTGACTAATGAGACCTTTTCTCTCTGCTTGCAATCTCATTAGTCACTCAGTACGTTCTTTCTAAATTCAGCAACAAGCAAGAATCCTGCAATCAACAGCTTTCTTCACTACATAATGATGATTTGTTAACATAGGAGATCTACTCTGTGCATCCAATTAAGGAAAAGGATAGCGAAAAATAGTATGTGATCATGTAAAGGGAGGTCATGTAAAGAAACCCTCGATTCTGTCATATTTTAAGATATTACAATATCTTGACAGATCTTAACAGGGTGATGGCTGCAAAACTCTGCTCTTATGTATTCTGCATGGGTAAACAACATTTCTTAGTCTTCCCAAAAAGCAAGCTGAAAAAACACAAATGTGACCAAATTGATACCCATTTTTAGACACAGAATTTAGGAGATAGGAATCACCTTTCTCAGGTTTCTGTAGTCTCTCTCTCTCTCTTTTATTTAGGCAGATTGGAGAAGCTGACTTCTAACTTAAGTGCCTTGGTTATGTCCCTGAAGAGAGAGAAAAAAAAAAAGAACAAGAAAAATATTTTGATCCTATATTTCGATAATGCCATTTTCATATACCCATTATAATGAATATGTCTTTTATTTGTCCATATATACTATTATTTCTACTGTTCATGGAGCAAAAATACACAGCTTCAGTATACTGTTAATTGATAACAATTTGGCCATAAGTATTGTTTTTTACAGTGCATGGTGCAAGATAATTCATAGACTTTTTTTGATACCTCTCACTTTTCAAAAGCTGATACATCTGTACACTCTTCTGTTACAGAACTGATGAGACAGGACATATCTAAAAACAAGACATCTAAATAATACAGTATGTTCAAGCACATACTTGTCTCCCACAGAGCCCCACTAATCTTGTTTGCCAAAAGCTTTCACACTCTTGTCCAAACAGTGATCATCATCTCAGAGCTTGATCTCACCAGGCAAAAATAAAATGAAGAGAAGGAAAAGAAAAGCAGCCCGATATGAAATGTGAGGATAGTAGGGAGTAAGAGGAAAGCCAGGAAATGAGGTCTTGGCAAACGATGGCAAATACCCCATGGAAAAAAATCTTGGATTACAAGGGGATAAATAATTCTTTTCTCTGAACCTATATGATCCTAGAGAGAAACAGTTCTCACCACAGGTCTCATTACATAGTCTCAGCCCAGGCTATACTAAGACAAAGGTATCTGACTCCAAAAACAGATGGAGACAAACACAAGCATAAGATAATTCAGCTGGTAATACGGTCACTCCTTTCTCACTTCCTTGTAACAAGTTACAGTTCACAGTAGAGCACATATAAACAGAACCCTGAAATTTTTCCTTTTATTCTGAGAGAGTCTTTAATTACCGCTCAGGGGAAAAGCCCATTTTTATTTCAGAGATAAGATGGATGAATCTCAGAGCAAGGTTTACACCTGATTATGCTCGAGTTGCATAAGTCCTTGAGGAAGCACAGGCTTTCATCCCTGGTGTTCAGAGTATCACAGCAGCCCATAGGTCTGGGGGCCAACAACAGGAGGGATCAGGCTTTGTGCTCTCCTCTTGAAACCCAGTCCTTTTGGGTGGGGGTTTGTGCAACTCACTAGTGAACTTCAGGCTGGACTAGCTAGTCAGGTCCACATCTGGAAAGACCAAGGTGAGAGTCAGTGACTGGGTGAGGGGGCCAGGACTCAGGCATGGAGATCTGATGGACCTAGAGCCTGAGCTCATATTTAAGGATCCCGTGAATCTGTGGGTGTTGCAGTCAGAGAGAGCAAGTGTGTGTGCACATCTCAATGGTGAGCCTCAGCCAGAGAGAAGCAGTGAGACTGGGCTGTCTGTGTTTTTGTGAGTGCTGTGGGGGTTTATGCATTTCTGGTAAAGGTGCCTGTGCTGGTCTGTGTGGCTGTGTTAGCGTCCTCTGGGTATTGTGTGAGTTGTGTGTATCTACCTACCTCCTGGAGTTCGTCTTCAGCATTGCTGCTGGCTGGACTTGCAAAGGTGGGCAGCAGCAGCACACATTAGGCTGGTATGGGCAAGACCTCCTGGTCTGTGAGTACACTAGATTTGGCTCTCCTGGGCCAGCAAGGAGGAACCCACAGGGTCCTGAACAGCACTGGATTCAGCTGCACCATAACAAAGACAGCCGATAAGGGTGCCAGGAAATGGGATGTTGGTCAATAGGCTAGTAATTCTTGAGTGATGTGCATAGCATATCAAAGGAAGGTTGTTTAGTCTCTGTGGTTTCTGGAAACTGTTGTGTTTCAAAAAAAGGCACACTCTGAGCAATGAGGGTTGTGAGGACTGTTCCTGTATCACATTGGTTCTGATACCTGTTGAGGAAGATTCTGTTTTCAGATGCAATGGGTCCGCCAAAGTTTCTCTGCTTGTTGATTGCGGACAGCCTGTAAAAGGATCCCAAGGTGGATGAATTGTGGATGAAGCTTTTTCCTTTTCCTAAATGTTCTCATAAAGATTTTGAAACAGAAGAAGGCTGATTGAAACATAAGAATCAGTATGCACAAGAATGAATTCACGCAGCTAATTGATGAAACGCAGAAACACAGTTACCACTGGAAACAAACATTCTGCTTTGGATTTTTCATACCTGCTCTTCAATGAGCAGCACTGAGATACTGCCTAAAGGTGAGACTATCAACTGAAATCCATAACTCTAGTGGATACTAAAATCAGATATATAATAGATGTATTTTCTTACAGCGCAATATAATTTCCTGATGATATCTTCCCAGGGCAAAAATTCTAATAATTTTTTCTATTTCAGTTTCACTGAAGCTTATGGCTTCAATCAATGTATATAATCATAACTGGATTTTATTAAAAGCAACATTGTATATTCCAAATTTAGCCTTTTGTTACACTTTATCTGACTTGACAGAAAGACACTGAGTTTAAAAGCTTGCCTATTTTCCTAGGAATATCAGCTGGTCCAATGAAAGATAACACTTAACTCTATAAAACTCACCAGGACTTTAGAACATCCATCTGTTACAGTCCTGCTAGTTCTTTACATTTTTCTATGAATTTCCTCATACTTGGGCATGTTTCTTAAACCTTGACCTATGGCCTTGTAAGAATCTTAACATTTATCTAAAAGGCAAAGTTTAGCCTTCATCAAAACGTTCCCCAAAATTGGACTTTAAAAAGACACCTCATTAACAATCTGTGGAAGATGTCTTGAATTTTTAATTTGTGTTTGGCAGTTGTGCTGTTACAAAACTCGTCTGAGGGTTACAATGCACTTGCTGAAGTGCAATACTCAGAACCAAGACACCCAGGTTTTAGTTCTGCCTTCAGTAAATCTCATAGCCTGCACATTCAAGTGTTTTGGGTAGGCTCTGAGTCATCCATTTTCCCTTTGATAAATATGACAATAATTTTGTTTCTGCAGTAGACAAATAGTTATGTTTAGACCTGGTAACTGTTGTCTGTGGTTTTTTTAGCACCTTTGTTCACTGCCTTTGGAGTTTACAGGCCACGTGGCTGATTACATCTCTTCAGCACCTGAAAAAAACTCTTGTGAAAAGGCTTCATGCAACTCCTGTGAGCTGCCTCTAGAAGACCATAATTTATCTTTATGTATGTTTAGGCAGGCTTTTGCAGGTGAATGGGAAGCCAGTCCTACTTAAATTTTGAGCTGACTGGAAGTGGTGTGGCTGCATTACCGCATGGCTGAGCCTTAGTAAACATACTGTGTTTTCAGCAGGATTTAACACTGCACCAAGCACTATGGTAACTGCATAGTATAAACATCCATCTGCCTGGACTAAGCAAGCATTTTGTAACACACCCCAGGGACTCAGTTATTATAGATTTGTATACAAAGTCAGTTCACATTGTCCACTTATAAATTTATTTCTGTTGCTAATTTTTCATCTGTTGGTGGGAATTACATAAACCAGTATAGTCAGTAGCTTAAGGTTCATGGGTCTTGATTTCAATGCCTTCCTATACCACAGATTTTTTTGTGTGGTCTTGGTCAATCACTACCTTTAGGTTCCTCTAGAAAACGGAGAAAGTAATTTGTTTCTGCTTTTCAAGGTAGGAAGACAATTTAGTTTTTGTAAAGGTTTCTGATACTTATGTGAGGGAATTCTTCTAATCACTTAATAGACTTTTATACACTTTTGTTAGTATCCTTCTGAAGAAAGTATATTTTAGGCTGCCAAAAATAATGGAAAGGAAGAGAGAATAAACTAATGTTAAACAAATCTATGGGAGAAAGTGAGTGATCATGATAATAAAGTGTATAAAGGTGTCTCAGCAGTGGACTCCATCCTCATATACAGGGACAAGCAGGCACATGGCCAAGGCAGGATGATGTGATACAAATGTGTGTGATGCATCAGATGTTGGGGAAGTGGTGGGAGGACAAAGAGTGAATTTCCTTGGCTCCTTTCACTCAGCACTGTATATGCAAGCCTCCTCCTGGGGGGAAGTAGCCTGGGGAAAAATGCTCATCTAATACAACTTTACCTCTTCTATTATATTGGATATTGCTAAACATCATTGTATTGCACTTATCACTGCTTTTTTTTTTTCAATTCAATTAGTTGATTTTTTTTCCTATAATGGTTGAGTGTATGATTCTCACTCTCTGTTAGTTTGAAAGCATTCCTAGTTAATACATCCTCTATATTATTTGTAAATATATGAAAAATTCTCATGTACAGAAATTATTTCTTAAGCATAATGCTTTTTTCCAGACCCTTCTTGGAAGTACAACTTGCTATTAACCACAGCTTACTATTTTTGGTTTCTTTTTGCTTCCATGAAAATGGTACAATCCAGCTATTTTGTGCAGCCACATAGAAGAGTTAGATGCAGTATCTTGCTAAATTGTATAGAATTGGTGCACAGCTTCTGTCCTTTTAAGACTCTCAAAAGAACAGTGTGCCTGTCAGACACAGTCTGTGATTTGTGAACTAGGCTAATTTTATTTCTCATTAATGGATTTTCTTCCATTGTTAATTTAAATTCCCTAATTACTGTCTTAATTCTTTTTCTCAGGGAAAAATAATATTAAAACAATCTTGGCAATTTCCTAAGACAAGTTTTCTCTCCTCTCCTTTGATTTGTGGCAAATAAATTGATACTTTTTTCACTTGCTCCTTTGAGCAATGCTTTTTTGCCACTTCAGATCCATTTTCTCCCTTTTGTCTCTTTTTTACCCAATGTTTTATTATTTATCTGTGCACTCCTGCTAAGACTTCTTCATCTTTATTACTAGGTCATCCATCACAGTTATTCCACCTTTTTTTGGCAGCCAGCCTCCATCCCCTCCTTCTATTATTAGATACTTTTACCTTCTCAAGTGCTAGGCATTCTCCACATCTAATAGTTAATGTATTCAGCAGAAGAAAACATTATTATATCTTAGATTATTTTCCTGCAAAACAAAATAAGCATCATAAACCCCAGAAATTCCTGTTTAGTCCCATAGCTGAATTTCTACCATGTTATTAAAAAAAAAATTAGTAATAATTACATTATATTTTTGAGAAAATTAAAAATACCAAATCATAAGAACAGAGAAAACTGCACCTATACAAGTGTAGTTGTCTTCAGATAAATACTTGCATTCTCATAGGCAGAATTGCTGTTTCCTTTGTCATCCACTCAAATCTTGTCATTAGATGCTAAATCCAAAATCAAACTTTTCAATACAATTAATAGAAGAAAGTTACTTTAAAACAAAAAAAGACAAAAGGGAGATTTTTCTTTGGCAGCCAGACACTCAAATTCAAAGCTCAAAGTGTCATCATTTGAAAACATAGCATCATTCAGAAGCTGCTATAACTCAGAGTCTGCCTTGCAGCCAGTGGTTAGCTGTTGGTTATCATATTGCACCACAGGTTAAAACTACACTTTTACCAACTCTCCCTCTCTCAAAAAAGAACTCTGACGTCAGGAATATTTCCATTCATTTTACATCCTTTCGGCTGTCAGCCTTAAGAAACTGGCATCTCTTACAAAGTGTATCCTACCCAGTAAATGAAATATACACTTTATCATCTGCCAGCAGACCTCAGGACTTATATTACTCTTCCATATACATCAGAAAAAAAAGAAAAAAAAAAAAAAAGTCCTTCAGAGAAATTCATGTTGGGTGACCATTTTGTTCTGCAAATAGAGGTAAATAAAGGTATATGAAGCGCTGCTTTAAGAGAAAAGCATTGTGAAGCTCTGCTAAGGTATAGGCTCTGCTTTGTCACTCAGATAATCTAGGAAAATGGGTGTCAAAAATCTTTATTGCCATAATTTATATATTTTCAAAATTTCCCCTCTAGCTCCCCATAACTTCTTATAATCAAGTTTAATTGAAGTCTGACATTATTCAGGGTGCTGCTGCTTAAACTGAGATGAAAATTCCTTTGACATTTCTGCAAGTTTTTATTTTTGTCCACTGGTGGAGGATCAAGGGAGATACAACTGAATTGCTAGTATTTAGTGTTCTGCTTCTGATTTACCAGCTATTTAACTGCATTCATTTCTTCATTAACTTTATTCATGTTTTTAAAGAGCAAGCAAGGAAAGAAAATCTGCCAAGAGTATTGCCAATATTGCTTACTATTTTTTTCATCAAAGTTAACCTGTTTTCTTGAAAATGTTATTTGTCATTATGCTTTTATGAATTTAGAGAGCCCCAGGAATGTATTATCCTACCAAACATTGGGTAGCAAGATTTTTCTTTCAGCATGGCATAACATAGATTTGCTTATACCAAGAAATAAAAAGTAATGCATGTCCTCTCAAATATATCTGCATTAATGTTAAACATGAGGAAAGCTCAAAATGGAAACAAACCTAAGAAAAAATTAAGTTCCCGATGGCAGGGTTGGAAACACTGTTACAAAACAAACATCTAAGGAGTGTGCAACATATCTGAATCAAATCTCGCCTAACTTTTATTTAAGCTTTCTCTAGGACACTTTTCTCAACCCTGAACAGCTTAATTATAGCAGATGCCTACAGTGTTGTCTTTAGAGATAGGACAAGTTTTTAAGCTCGCTTATCCCACTCTGTCCCACTTTGCATTGTCATGTTGTCACTGTATGCAAATAAATCTTCAGAACCATTCCTGGAGACCTCTACCCACTTCTACCTGTCTACTAACCTCAGTAATACAGGTAGGCAGCTTCATCACGTTACTTCTTTTATTATCTCTGGTACTTACAAGAATCCAGGTTAAAACACAGTTTCAAGTCCATCCAGAATTATACAAAGATTCTTCAATATGTTAATATTGAAACATGTTCAATATTTCTCAGCTCAGATTTGCTATGCAGTTTAAGCAATCTATTGAATTAACATATTACCTGACTTTTTCCTTCCTACATTATATGATTTGCATTGAGAAGTGTTTCCTAGTCTCATAACCATTCACAAACTACATTTCAAAAAAAAATCAATGAGATAAAATAGCTGATAATATTACAATTTATATAAATGTAAATAGAATTGTAAATTGTGGATCATATTAGAATATTATACTATCTTGTTGAGATTACTTGAAAGACCTCTTTGCAATATAACAATAATATTGTTGATTGATTTAGGATTTGTAGCACCCCTTCTGTTTCACAACTTTTTCAGCCTTATAGCTCCAGCCTGTCACAGAATGCTCTAAGTGCAATGTAGATTGGGAGAATCACCTCCCTCGACCAGCTAGCGATGCTGTGCTTGATGCATCCCAGGACAAGGTTGGCCATTTTGGCTGGCAAGGGACACTGTTGACTCATATTCAACTTTCCATCAACCCAGACCCCCAGATCTCTTTCCGTGGGGCTACTCTCCAGCCTCTCATCCCCCAATTTGTATGGATAACCAGGATTACCCCATCCCAGGTGGAGAATCCGGCACTTGCTCTTGTTAAATTTCATACAGTTGGTGATTTCCCAGCTCTCTAGTCTATCCAGATCTCTCTGTAAGGCCTCTCTACCCTCGTGGGAGTCCACAGCTCCTCCTAGTTTACTATTGTCAGCAAACTGACTTAATGCACATTCAATTCCTGCTCCAGATCATTTATAAAAACATTAAAGAGCACTGGCCCTAAAATCAAAGTCTGCTCTCCCCTTATCAAGGGTCAAAGTTTTGCTGGCAGTTTTCTCCTGTTGTCAACGATTTGCAACTCTGCTACTTGGTGGTCACTGTGACCAAGACAGCCACCAATCACCACTTTGCCCATGAGTCCTTCTCTCTTTACAACCACCTTTCCTAACCATCTCCCTGCTGGCTACCTGCACCAAGAAGTTATCTTCAACATGCTTCAGAAATTTCCTGGACCTGTTTGTATCTGCTATATGATATTCCCCGTTGATGTCTGGCAAGTTAAAAACACCCATAAGGACAAGGGCAGCCGATCTAGATGTATCCCTTAAATCCCTGTGGAATAATTCATCACTGGTGTTGTCCTGGCTAGGTGGTTGATAGTAGACTCCCACAACAACATCCACTTTATTTGCTTTCCCATTCATCTTTACCCAGAGGCTCTCCACCGTGTCATCGCCAGCTGTAAGCACCATACAATCCACCACCTCCCTTGCAGCACCACCCCCCTGCCTCACCTGCCCTGCTTATCCCTCCTGAAGAGCCTATAACCATCCATCATGGCACCCCAGTCACAGGACTCATTGCACCAGGTTTTGCTTATGCCAGTGATGTCGTAGCTCTGGGACTGGGCCAAAGCTTCTAGCTCCTCCTCCTTATTCCTCATGCTGTGCGCACTAGTATAAAGACACTTGAAATACGCTCCAGTATACTCAGCACATCGTGGCGCAGACTGAATGACCTCTCTAGCACACTGTCCCTCAAACACTGGCATGCTGCCCCCAGGCTTATCTCTAGCAAGCCTGGTTTTATCCCCTGCCCCCTTCAAATCTAGTTTAAAGCTCTTTCAATGAGCCCTGCTAACTTCTGCACAAAGATTCTTTTCCCCTTTGAGACAGGCGTACCCCATCTGTCACCAGCAGGCCTGGTGTTGTGTAGACTGACCCATGATCAAAAAACCCAATGTTCTGCTGGTGACACCAGTCTCAGAGCCAGGTATTGATCTGCTGGCTCTTCCTGTTTCTTTCCTCATCATTCCCTGCAGCTGGAAAGACAGAGGAGAACACTACTTGTGCTCCTGATCCCTTAACCAGTCATCCCAAGGCCCTGAAGTCTCTCTTGATTGCCCTTGGACTTCTTGTTGCAACTTCATCGCTGCCTACCTGAAAAATCAATAATGGGTAATAATCCAAGGGCCGTACCAGGGTAGGAAGTTTTCTCTTCATGTCTTTAACCCAGTCCCCAGGGAGGCAGCAGACTTCCCCAGTAAGCGGGTCCGGTCTGCATATTGGGCCTTCCGTTACCCTCAGGAGAGAGTCTCCTATGACAATGACGTGTCTTTTTTTCTTTATGGAAGTGGTTTTGACGCAGAGTGTAGGCCGACTTAACCTCGGCGACACCTCCAAGCCAGCTGAACCATCGTCCTTGTCATTGTTTGATTCCACTTGCAGACCCTCACACCTATTATGCAAGGGCACCTGGGAAGGTGGGACAGTCACAGAGGAGATGCGCCTGCTGCACCAGGCAGGAACTTGTTGCCGCTGCCCCCTATCCCTTAAGTCACTGTTCAGCTGGGTGAAGACAGGACAGGGAATCCTCTGTATCATGTGTCCTGTCTACCTGACAGGCCTGTCCCAGGGAAGGTAGGGTGTGGTTCCAGTAATCTACCTCTCTCTCACACTCCCTGATACACCTCAACCTACTCACCTCCTCCGAGAGCTCTGCCACTAAGGTTAGCCTTATAAGACCTAAAAGATAACTCTCTATCTCTCTTATCTGTTAAATTAGCTTTTGGGTTGAAAACAACTTGGCCAACTCTTTACAGTAAAACTGCCTGTGCACTGTCATTAAAGCTATTACAATATATTCCAATGACCTTTCATTACTATTAATCTGGCAAAAGAAAAGTTGAATTTTATGAACAGTAATAGAAAACAGTTACAAGGCACCCCCGTGGGCCTTCCTCCAGATACCATGTATTCCTTGTATATACAAACGCTATATCAAGGTTTTCCAGGTCCAGTGAAAAGAAATCAATGATTCATGAAACTTGTAAGCTGGTATTCAGAACAATGAGCAACACTTCTCTCGCTTTTCTCTGTGGAGACAGACAAAATGCTGATTCAGGAATTGCAACACTTGTACTAAACCCACACAGAACACTAATGCATGGGCTGAAGAATTTCTGACAAGACAGTGTAAATATTCTTGTTAGGAAATACATGAAGCTGCTTGATTGTCTCCTTCAAGAATTCTTTAAGCAACAACTTTAAGTTAAACTAGGAGCTTGAGGCTATAAATAACTTGTGCAGTTCTGTGGCACAGATAAATTAACATTGCCGTTGTCCTTGGTAATTTTCTGAGACCTCTCATTGTGCCATTTTTAAGGAGATCTAAATTGCTCATATATTCTTCTTTTTGCTGTATGTTTTTAAAGTAAATTTCACTTTCTGTGAAAGCAGCCAGACTAGAACATGTAGATCTTTATTTTTTATAAAGTCTGATAAGTAATAAGAGGAAATAAAATTCTTACATCTGACCTACTGCCATGATTTGCCCTGATGATGAGACCCTCTGAAGGATGAAAGCAAATTGTTCTTCAGTCCCATTCTGTCTTCTTTTCCTTTTGTACTGAGAAAGCCAACCAAGTTGTTAACAAATGAAAACTGTTACAGTATTTTCTTTTATTTTTTATTCAATTTCTGATGTGGAAAATTGAAACCAGACTGAGATCAATGCATTTCAACATGAAGCGTGAAACAGCCTTCTGAAAGTAATATCTCTTATTTAATAGTTTGAGCTTAATAGTGAAAAGCTGATGTCTACTTTTAGAAATCTGACCACTACCCCTGAAGCAGTCACGCAATCTCTGATTTTAAACATAAAAATATTTCCAGATATAAAGATTGCTAAGAAGCAGTCTAACCCGATGTGATACAGTCTTTGAATGTTGATGCCATGTCTCCAACCACCATTCAGAATACAGTTACATTGATAATGTGTCACTACTTCTTAAAAGAGGCAGCTGATGAAAGGACACCTCTTTCCCAACTTGTAAGATCTATTCTTGTCCTTCACTGAAAAATTAGTTAAGAATTAGTTAAACATGATTAAATACTATCCCACTTCCAGATAGTCTGTTGCCAGTTGCTTATTCATTCTCCAGATGTGAGATAGAGAGCGGATGTTTCTCCCAGATCAGAGTGACAACGCCTGCAGGGATTATTTTTTGGAAGAAGTCTGCCTTTCTTTGCAGTGATACATTTCCTAGAATCATCTGAGGACCTGGCTGTGAAGCAGATGGTCTTCAGTCTCTCCTGTTCTCTTTCCAGGGCACATTTTGGCTTTGGCTTTTGCTCTTGTGTGGTAAGGCTTTTGTTTACTACAGGACGGGAGGAGCTCCCTGGCTCAAGGTGTGCAAAGCAGTCACCCTACCAACCAGTGATCAGGGATCACAGAGGACTAGAGTCACTGGTTTAGGATGGCACCTCCCAGGCCTGTGTTCCTAGTTAAATAAATAATCAAGAATTCTCTTCTGAGCTCTGTGAAGATTTTAAAACTTTGTGTAGATGCTGGGGTCTTACGTGCTCAGAGGAACCATTGGGGTGGAATCAGTGCTCTGGCCTTCATTGATTTCCATTTTTATAGACTATTTTATCATCTTTTTATTAGAAAGTGATTTCAATGTTACCTTTTCATATCTGCTACCTTGAGGACAATGAGAAGAAAAATATTCAATGTTATCCTTTCTCTTCAATAACGGAAGCTAGATATTTTGTTCGTAAGCAAACAATCTCAGTCCCAGGTTTCATTTTGCTGTTCAACAGAAAATAAGTTTTGATATGTAATAGAAAGCGCATCTACTTTTACTATTTTCCCATGAAGTGATAAAATATATGATCTGATTGTTCAGGAGGTTTTGAATAGGTGACAGCCTTCATCTGGACTTTAGGGTACATAACTGAGATCTCTAGTGTTTAGAAAGATTAAAAGAAAGAAAATTGTATTGAAATATAGATAACATGTTGCTGGCTAAAAATTATTTGCATTCATGTTCTGAAGTGATTTATAATTAAAAGTTGCACTTTTTTCAGTAGCAATGGGTTTTAGTGGTGTGTTCTTTTCTAATGTCCAAACTAAGGAGTGAACCTTCTAGTGCAAAATGACTTACCAACATGAGTTATTTTCTTGTAAGTGGTATCAGTTCTAAGAAGACATGCAAGCCAACTTAACCTATAGATAATAGCATATATAACAGAAATACTAAAGACTATAATGCAAGAAATGCCTGTTATTACTCATTGCAAGCAAGCAGCATTTAGCTGTTGTGCTTCTGTGGTCCTCGAGGCTAGTTGTAGGACACTTACTAAACTGTCTGCACAGTGTCTGTGGAAAATCTCATCTTAATCATCAGTTTTGCTCTCTGGATGTATGGACCTACCAGGACTTGTGCACGGCAACTTGCACACTTAACAACTTGTTTTCTATCCCATTTCATCTGCCTGTCTGCCAAGTTCCCTTTCCAAGGTGTCTTATAGCTGCAGCTTTACCCTGTTCATAGTGACTCACCAAGTCAAGTCTCTCCGTGCTGTGTGCAAGTAGTGGGATATGGACAGGTAATTTCACTGCTATAAGCAGCTATGGCTTCACAGAAACCCTTTTAAGCAGTCCAGCTTAAGCTCTTGAATAACACAGCACAAATTTCTGCCCAAATAGTATACGTCACTGTGTTAAGACTAAACAGCAAGTGAAAAATCTAACATCGACAACTTACTCCCTCTTTCCCATAAATATCCACAGTAAATTGAGTGACTGTGTTTTTCAGGCCTTTTTTGGTTTGCTTTAAGCATGAAAAATGTAGGTTTTTTAAGATAATAAGCATTTAGAAAGCATTACAGTCTACCACAGCCTTAAACATCATACCCCCAACTGCTGTAAAATGTTTCAAGTTCCCCTTCCTGCCTGAGCCTTTCATGAGCATCTAGGAGAGAAGTGGAAGGGAGAGAGAGATCTTAGTTCAATTCAAGTTATAGGCCAGCTGTTGAACCCCACTATCTTTAAATTGTCTCATTCTCACTTGTGCAACTATATTGAATAAAATAGTGTAATGTGGGCATATTTTCTATTCACAGAGTCTAAATGTATGAGTAGAAAATAAAACATCTCAGTGCACTTGAGGACAAATTTAGGCCGTAGGATCGTTATTGTCTGCTGATTCTTAATGTAGTAGTTACAGCCTGAAATCCTGAGATTTCTTTCTGTTTAACTACACTCACTTCATTTTATTTCTATTCATGTATCCACAAAATCTTCTCAAGATTACATGGTAACCTCCAAAGACAAAAAGTCTGAAGGCTAAAGCTATACTAAATCCATGGAAGAAATAGAAAAAAAGTGTTATTTTATATTTTAAGGGAAAAAGATTTCTGACTACAATAAGCTACTTATAAATTTTCAGGAACATTAATGCATTCAGGTGATGAATACATAGTTGGTAGTGATGTCTCAGTACAAAAGATCATTTTAATGGTAGATATGATCACGGTGTTAGAGATTGATCTTTAAACAACTCTACTTTAAAAGTCAGTAAAGATAAATTTAACATCTACCTTATGTGTTGATCTTTATGTATTAATTTCTTTTTGTCTGATAAAATGTTGTAATCTGACCAATGTTCCAATGGTTGAAAGTTACTATTGTTAAAATACTTTTTACTACAGTCTCTGAATTTAGTGGTTTGTAACATGCTGTTCATTATCACTTCACGACTGCTAAACTGCATGAGACTAACTTATTATTGCTTGTTCTATTGACAAAAATGCACTACAGAGGCCTTATATTTTAATGGTGTTTTAATGATTGTTATAATAGTTAGCATGTCATGAATTTATGTTCAACACAGATTGCCTCAGCAGTATAATTAATAAGCACAAATATACAGTTGGTGAAGAGACTTTCAGACTCCCATAGGAACGGTCACTTACAAATTCCAGCATGCTAAACCAGAACTTCCTTGTTTCTGCTTGTCATACATGGAAGAGAGTTTTCATAATAACCTTCAAGTGAGTTTCAATTCCAGTTCAATTTCTCGATATCTTACATTTATCAAGCCTCCTCACCATGCTCTTCACCATAAAGTCAATTTGAAATGTACAAAAGCAGAACCCTGCCTTCTCCATGACACTTTTTACAAGACTGGCATATAAGGCTCCTACAAAGTCCAGTGTATCACAGCCCAGTTTCCTCTGCACGTTACACACAGAGGGCGGCTTTGGTCCCACATTAAGAGATTAGACTGCCTGACCTGCAGAGGTCCTGTACCATTCTCTGAGTCTGTGAAATACCAGAACAGTAATGTGTAAATGCTCTCATGAGTGTGAGAAAGAATTAAATTCAAATTCCTACAGATTTTCTACTTGGATCATGAACTTTGATTAAAGCTTGGCTATGGCTGGGGCATCTGTAAGGTCTTCTCTCCATGTGAGCTCACTGAGCTGTTCAACAACATGAGAGTTTCCACTGTAATATCTCCCTCAGAGCAAGCAGAGGTGATGTGTTTCCTTGGTGTGACTGCCTATTTCATTAGATGTTTCTCAGTGTAATTCCCAATGTGAAACTTCTGTTGAGCTTATTTGGATACTATCAGGTTCAACACTTGGCCTACCCAAAGATGCATCAGCTTCCTCCCCTTCCCCTGAAATGCCAGCCTCTCTTGATCACATAAGCCTTATTCTCTTGGGAAGACTGGATAAAAATTAAAGGGAAATAAGAGAACCTATCTGAAAGTATCTTTAATAAATTAGTCTTAAGAGAGGTAATGTTGCTATCTAAATTGCTTTTTATTGCCTACTGCTCCTCATGTCTAGGAATGGGAACTTGAAAACTTAAAATTACTAAGGATTGTCTTATTAACTGGCAAGCAGGTGCAATGGACTAGAATAGTTTATGTTTTGTTATAGCTCTAATCAATGACTAATTTGAATTAATTCAGGGCAGGAGGCAAGGCCCGTTTATTTTGTTCAGCATTTGATTAACTCTTTTTGCTTGGTTCTCGTTTTGTGTTTTAATTTTTCATAATCGGAGCACGTAGCTGTCAGGATGACAGGTGGTTATAGAAACCAGAAATTTGAATAAATAAACTAGTCACTTGGTCTTATCTGTGCATCCCTGGGATATCTGGCCTCAGAAAGCACTCCCTTCTCCAGCACAAAGAACCTGGAAAGATGAAGCAGTCCAGAACACGCACAGTGTACGGCTACTGTTTCACACTACCTGCAAAACCTGCTTTATCCTTATCCAAAGTTTAAGACTTTTCTTTAAAATAACAAGTGGCCAAGTAACTTAAGAATAGAATGAAAATCAAAGACAGGATTCTCACATAGCCAAGGCTTTTGACCTATAGTATTTCTTCATTTTCTTCAAAATAGGGTTTTCCAACCTCACCAAGTCAGGATTTTTTTATTATAAAGGAAAGGAGAAGAGGACTTTTGTTTCTCAGAGGCCTTCATTCTAGTGGAAGGGGAACAATTACTCTCCTTTCAATACAGCTTCTGAAATGGAAATATAAACATTGTCCAGGGACTTTGAAGACTGAAAAATCTATGTCAACAACTCCTTAGAGTTTATTGAATTTGAATAGTCGCAGTAAAATGTTTGCAATTTGATGAATGATAAGGACGCTTGCTCAGAATTGATTTTGGTACATTCTCCTGGGACTGACGCTGTTCTTATCAGATGGATGTTATCTTTATTCCAAGTTTTTGAAGGACAGGAAAAATTTTAGTACTAGGTACACTAGGTATAAGTTAGTATAATTGTTGACTAAGTAGGCTATATTGAAGAAAAATGTATTTTCTCCATCTATATGCTCCTACAGGTATTTGCATTCATTTTGCAGTAACATTTATGGAGATTGGGACTCCATTGTGTTGCATAGCACAAGTGTACATATTTAGAAACATTATATTATAAGACAAGAAGAAACTATTTATAGTAGTATTAATAGAGTATTACAGGAAATTACTTTTTTTCTTCTGAGATGACCACCTCGACAGAAGTGTATCAGAAAGAACAGATATGAACATGTATACAACCTTTCTGGAATCTGACCAAGCCAAAGTATAAATCGTCATCTCCCTGAACTCATCTGTTGTCCTTCTGCTTCCATAGCACAGTACCTGCTGTTGAAATGCACTTCATCCTGATTCAGTTCCTTTCCATCTATCATCTTTGCTCAGATTTCCCTGCAAGAAAGCTCACTGCATTTTAGTTATGCCACCTGTGGCAAAGCCACTATCTGCAAAATGGTCAGGTATACTTTTGTGAATCATGCAGCATGTCATCCTAGGCTACATTTTGGGTTGCTAAGTTTTTATAAGAAATCTTGTAAAGTGTTTCCATGACTGTTTTTTTCCCTCATTGCCATTTAAGCTCTGTAGTCCCTCTAGAAAGAGATCCTTGAGTGTCTTGAATGTCTAAGTTGCTAAAAGAATGTATTTGTCCTGATACAATTTCATGGAAATAATCTCAGAGGAAATTTAACATTCAGTAGAAAGCAGCTGCCTGTGTCTATGGCTTTTGTTAAGGGCGACTTTGAACATTTTCTTTTCCTAATGAATATGGCTAGCATCGCAAGGCACCTGTGCTAGAGGATGTGCTTGCGATAGTACAGCAGAATGAAGTGATAACAGAAATTCAGGTTCAACATTGTCCTTATTGCTGCCAGTAGCTGTTTGTGGCAGATGATTATTTCTGGATATCTGTGTTACGATTCTGAGGTGGTTTTTTGGTTTTTTTTCAGAACTTTTTTGCACTAGCTGTATGAATAAATTTTATCTGTGTTTCTAGTCAAACAGCTTGCCAGGGGAACATGGAGAATCTGCTCAGACAACCTCATCTACAGATTGATTGGGCAGAATTAGAGCCCTTTGAAGCTGATCTGAAACTGCTGCTGGAATATCCAAAACTGAAGACACCACTTTCAATAGAGGGATGATGAAAATGGGCAGACTGAGGCTTTGTTTGCACTGCCTTTGGTACACAGACTCAAACTCAGGCTTGATTTTGGAGAGAAGGATGGCTTCAGCAAGCTCTGCCAACAGAGGCATGGGCTGTACATCAGTCTTTCCTCTGACCTATCCACAGTGCTTCCCTGTCTAAGTGCACTCCTGGGCAGCCTGTTCCTTTGCTTCATACTTGGTCAAGGTTCAGAGGTAGGTAGATGTGCAGTGCAGGTGGTCAGTGGATTGGGCTTCAGCACACAGCAGTGTGCTGCAGTCAGCTCCAAGCTAGTGTCGAAGAATAGACGTAGCCTTGCAGCCTGTGCAGGGCATATGAGGTAAATATTGTTTAATGAACTACATTGTTCAAATATTTTATTAATAATGGATTTTAAAACTAGTCAATGAGGCAGAGGGACAAGTTAATAAAAATTATTGAATGCTTTGAGTGAGGAATCTGAAGGCTGTGTGATAAAGCAAGCAAGAGGTGGACAGAACTTTACAGCCATGCTGGAAGGATACTTCTTCATTTTGTCTTCAGTTTTCCAGGTCGTCTTTATTTGTACTGGTGTTAGATAGCAGGATGTGTATGTTTATCTGGTTTAAATTATTATTTTTTTTCTGTTTGAAGCAGGTTGAATTGAATCATACTTCAGAGTTAATTTCAGGTGGAAAGTAATTAATAAAAAAAAAATTCTTCAGGTGCTGAGGGAAGATAAAGACCACAGGTCAAAGACAAATGCAACAGTAAATTCACAAAAAATGTGTTGCTACTGTAGTTTTCAGGTAAAGGTGAAGTCTACAGAATACAAAATTGTTTTATATAGTACCATGTCAAGCTGCAGGTGAACCACAGATAAAATCCTATTAGTATAAACATATGACAGAGGATACATTAACTCCTAGGTTTTTAATGATAGGGTTTCTGCACTTGGACAATGAGCAAATGATAGTCAAAAGCAGATTTTGTGAACAGATTTATATGAAATAGATTTAGTCAGAAGCATTCTTTCACCAGTAGAATAAATTACTCCATTAGCAAATGCTCACTCACATTTATTATGTACAAATTGTTATATCAGCAATATGCTCTGCACCAAGCATTCATCTACATCGTCTTGTTAATAAACGTCTTCTCCATGGGTATGGTACTACGGATCACAAGGAACATCAGTCAGTAGTGATGGTTTACAAATCAAACCTAGTGGGGCAAAGCAGTTTAACAGTGTGTGTCTCGTTCTGTGGCATGTAAAATCACCCACATGCAATACTTGAGTTGCAAACACTTCAGTTTGCCAAGGGTGATGAAAAATTTTCAGTAACGTACACAACACATGCCTACTGAATTACAGTAATACTCAGCACCCACATGTTTAACTTCATGGCAGTCGATAGGGCATAACAATGAAGCAGTGAGATGACATAATTGAAGTGCAAATAGCTGGAACAACTTCCTGCCTGTGTTCTGGCAGGTTGCAGAATATTTTCCAACCCAGCAAATAACCTCATTAATGCATTTAAAGGTAGGCTGACCAAAGTCCCGGTTAATGTACAATTGAGAAAACTTCAGAATTATCTTAATTAGATTATATAGTTCTTTTCTATTTCAAACTTCTACAGTTTTAGGATATGAAGTAAAATTACTGATCTTTTAATAAAGCATTTCAAACACGCATATCTGCCTTTTCCACTACACAAAACAAATCTTAAGTACTGGTGCATTCTAGTTCAGCTCACTAATTCAGGAACACTTTAATATTAGGAAGGATTCCACTGCCCGTCAGTGAAGGGGAAATCCTGTCAACTTTTCACAGTGGTAGGAAAAGAAATAGATTGTCATTTCTTTTTTTTTTTTTTTTCCTGCAATTCCATAAATACCCATAAATACTTTCTGGCATGACTCCAGGAAGTTTCCAACAATTAGGAGAAAGCCCTTCAAATAATAATTGGACATGGCTTCACAATGATGAGGCAATAAAACATATTTGGGATAGTAATCTTTATTACTGTTTTCAATTCATAATGTGGAAGCAGTTTGCTACATAATACAATGTTTGGTTTGCTACTGTTCTCTTTTGTTGTGAGCGTAGGTGTGTAATGGTTGGTGGTTTCCTACAAGACAATAATTTGAAAGAATGTCACTCTGCCACATACAAGGATTTTTAGATATTGGAGTATGATGATTCCTTTTGTTCCAGTCTCTTCTGGGCTTTTGTGGTTACACAATCACTGCTTGTGGAGGACTGTATACATGGGGGTTTCTGTCTTCTTATTTCTCCCAGTAATGTAGGTTAATATTTGAGACCCTTTCTCTGCTTTGAGCCTTTCACCAAATTGGGCTGTGGGAGTAGCAAATACATATATCAGCCCATTAGAATTTGATTCGTTACGAGTTTTGACTTAATCCAATAGACTTTAGGGAAGGGATCCAACATGCAATTTAGGATGTTGATATTTAAATATTTATAACCCAGGGTGTGAGTCTGTTACTTAAGCCTAGACACCAGGTGTTTCTTTTAAGATCATGTAGGGTATCCCAGGTGGCTTATAGATACCAAAACAGAAAGCATAAGTCTCCTATAGGTCCTATGCTGCATCTGCCTGACTGTGCAGAGTTCTTGGTTGGCACTAGACCCTTATGTTCCAGTCTAGATACCCATATGTGAGCTAGAAGCTCCCATCATGCCCAGCAGAGATCTGGCAAATACAGTAATTGGATTATAGAAAGTTATTTAACTCATCCTTCTGTAGATGCTTATATTTCAACTGCATAGCTATCTTGAGTCCATTGGATTCAGTTGAGCACAGATGTTACCAGGAAGTAGCACTATTTTGCTTTACATTATACTAGGGCAGCTGATTTGCAACCTGTTTGTCTTCATATTTTCAAATGGGAAATTTTCATCAGATGTACCTGACCTCTTGACGTGACATTGCTTTTAATGTCTGTTTGTTGCAATCTACTAAGTGGCATTCTGAATCTTCAACAGACTTGCTTTTTCAGCTCTGATTCGAATCCAGTCAGGACGTTGTTTTCTTTTATATGTCCCTTGGAAATACCCTCTTCCTCTTTTATTAGCCCAAATAGTTGGATTTGCATATTTTTACCAGTTTTGTGTTCTTTGCAAATTTTCTAGATTAAATTGATGCTGGGTCTTCTATCCTGTGATCTGAGTTTGTTATTCTGGGACACTGATTTTTAGTTTCAAAATGCATGGTAGTAAGCAATGTGTTTTAATATCTTGCAGATGTTTCTGGTTTAAGTTGGAATGTTTCCCCTTTAATTTATGGCAGGTTTAATTAAAGTTCTTTCCTTTTGTCTAGTCATTATAAAGTTACTAATTCTAAGGTATTGCTTGAGCTTATGTGTCATGTTTCAGGGACTACTTAAAAATGTATGTTTCCATTTATGGAATGTTGGGTTTATGTTTTACAGCTAGTTGCCATTTATGATTTTAGAGCTGATGGGTGCTATTAACTCTAGTTTCTCTGTATCATCCTCAGCTTCATTTTCTTAGAACGGGTTTGTGCAGCTGGAGCATTTATTTATGTTTCAGGTGTTTTTCTTCTGACCTTAAAGAGTCAATAAATACTGCTTTCTAGTTAAAGTATGGAAACATTGCTTCAGGCTTCTCTCCCAATATTTTTTTCTTTTTTAATCCTGCTTTAAGAGATGACATATTTGACCATATGTTGCTACTTAATTGCTTTTTATTCTTTTACATTTGCTTTCTTTTTGTATGTTAGCCATAGCTAGTGATTTAAGGTGATGTATAAGCATTCATAAAGAAAACCAGACAGACGTTCACTTCCCTACACTCTTCATGCCCTTCTCAATACATGCAAGCATATCCAGTGTAATGACAAATAAACTGTTTATGTTAGTTTTTCTGTTCCATTACTCAACTGGGAAAAGGAACAAACAGGTACTCATTTACTTCCTGAGTAGGAAGCTTGCACCTGGTACTGAAGTTTACTCAAAGCCTCCAACACTATGGAACCAAATCCATTCCCATGCTGTAAAGCCTTCTTGACAAAGATAATCTTGGGCTGCCCAGAAGCAATTTATTAACCTCTAAAGTTCATGTTTCAGTTGTTGACAGTAGCATCATTTGATTTGCTAAAGTAAAGTACTCTGAGGAAAAAAAGGGGCAGGGAAAAGTGAAAGGGTTTTTTGAAGAGAAAGTGAGGATGATGCAAAATGATCATGGAGAAAATAGGCCCTTTTTCCCCTTGCACTTTTCTAAGGCTATATTTAACAGTTTTATGTAGTAATCCTACTTGTAGAAGTTTAAAGAGAGTCTGCCTTATGGGATCATAAAGTTCAGGAGTTTATAGTGATTGAGTGAATAAAATAGGGATGCTAATTCATGATGTGCAGTGTGGCATGACTCCAGAAGAGCAGGCTGAGGGGCAGGATGCAATACAGTGGCTCGGCAATAAGCCAATGCACAGCATCATTGTAATTGCAGATGAAATAATAATTATTTGTGATAGCTTGCTAATCAGTGAAAACATGGAAAAGGCTGCTGACAAGCGCCATCAAGGAAATTAAGGTGAAGCATTGGATTTGCATAAATTTACACTTTGATCATTGTTCACAAGATACCCTCTCTCGAAATAGACTTGGCTGGTTTCAAGATGAGCACTAAATCAAAGCAAAGGGGTGCAATAACTGCACAACATCAATAATGCTTACAAAATATAGATGCACCTTACATAGGCAATTATCTAAAGAATCTATTGTCCTTAATCAAAGAATGATACTCAAGTTACTTTTTCAAATTACCAAATAGTCCTGGTTAGCATATGCTTTTCTAGTGGTAGCTCTTTAATGAACACAGAAAAATCCTTCGGAAAATACAACATTTGATTATGCACCTTGCTCAAAAAAAACCAGCTTGTTAAATGAGGACTGCTGAAACTGGAGGTGTCATTCTCCATATTATTTTGACATACATGTTCAAGCTGTCTTGGAAGCATGTATTTAATCAGTTTCTTTAGGAGCTGCAAATATGGTACTCTCATTATCTCAGGCTCTAAGTCACCACCTCTGATGGAAGGCTAAGCTGTAGTCCTTCACATCTCTGTGCTGATTTCCTGAGTATCAGCTGCCAGGGTAATACTGGTGCTCAGCTCTGCAGCCACAGCTCCATAGTCTGCCTTAGCTCCAGTGCTGTGATTCTTTTCCCTCTGGGAAACAACAATGGGTTCTCTTGACAGTGCAGTCTCCTAAACAAAATAACAGTTTATGTAAAAAAAGGACTTTAGACTCTCAAAGCAAGCATGCAAAGAACAAAAATCTAGACTGTACACATCTATTCACTCTTCCCTAAGGTTTATCGCTTCCTGGAAAAACCCTACGGAGACTTTTGGAGTCCCTCTCTCTGTCAACCTTTCTCTCCAGATAGTTTCCAAAAACTCATTCTCCATTCTCCTTCTTACTATGATTTTTTAAAGCTCTTTTCTCTTCCAGATTTAGTGGGATCATCTTACTAGAAATAGTGATAGGTTTTAAACTAATGATATGGTCAATCATAATTTCTGAGTATTCTTATTTATGTTATATTGCTGTTTGCGCTGATTTTGACTAACATCCGACAGGAAACTCCTTTGCCTCCCTTGCTGAACATGTAATATTCATGCTCCTAAGTATTTCAGTATCAATATATCATAATGTAAAAATTCTATATATGTCATGTGGGTAACTGCATATACACATGAAATAATATTTTAGCTGATAAATAATTTTAGCAACTCATTCTGGGAAGTTTTTCTCTTGCCTCTTTGTGTTCTCACCTCATCCTCCATCTACAGCAATGCTGCATAAAATTAAGAATCAAGGCTACTATAATTGTAATCTGCTGTAAGGTTTTTTACACATTATGTATTTATTGCCTTTATTTTATTCCTGTCTTATGTATGGTTGTTCACTGGGGAAGCTGTAAATCACACTGTCATATTTGAGCTTTTTTTTTTTATTTTAGCCGTGCAAATTTTTTGCCTAGATACAAAATTCCAGTAGGAAGAAGAAAATGTATTTGTCTAGTACAGTATATGCTTGGCATGTTTTTATATTCTACTTATTTAGAAAGATGATCTCTTAAAGCTGTCACTCTGACACAGACATGCAGCACATAGAGTTTGCTTTTACAGTACAGCAATAAACACATCCACTGAGGTACCAGAGATTTTCTACTAAGACAGATCTCTCTGCATGCTGCATTTCTATTCCATGCAATCTTTATGCACCAATGTAATTATTTGATTAACAGTGAGTCTCATTATTGTATATACAAGCATTCCATGCATGATTCTCCTGGTGATGCACATACTATATATGACTTAAAAGTGTCATCTGTTCTGTCATTGTTTTTCTCCTGTTTATTAATAAATAAATCAAGCTACTTTACAGAATACTAGAGAATTAGGACAGGAGATACATACCAAATGCTGAAGCTGCCTTTCCTATTATAAATCTGATGTTCTTATCACATAAATGTAACTCATAAGTAATTTCTCAGCTGAAACTAAAAAGTTTTGTAGAAATTTGATAGCACTAGAACCCTTTTGGAAGTTCTAGTTTGAAAGCCTGGCCCCTGTAAATCAGTTGCAAATGCATAGGATTTCACCCATGATATTCTGAAGTTTTTCTTAAAAATTCCTTTGGGTTTTTGAACTTAGATATCTTGGTCTTGTTTTGCCACTGGGATGAGATGTAGCAAGGAAAAGAAGAAAAGATAGTATAAAATATACATAACAAAAGTGTGTATATTTTTCACAGGGATTTTTTAATGAGGGATTAGTTACATAAGAGATTTAGGGATTAATTGACCAATACCTAACTAAAGCAGGGTTCTAAAATGGATTCTCTGTAAATCCGAAAGTCACGCTGAAGGAGAAAGGTGGATTTTTGTAGCTAACCAATAGCATCAAAAAGAATGGGGAAAAAAACACGAAAAAAGACTAGAAAAGTGGGAGAAGGAGGTTGTTGCTGTCTCTCTATTCCTTTTGTCTGTAATGGACAAAAGTACTAATTTGGCTAGCCCGTTTCGCAACCTATATTCACAAACTGTGCTCTGAAAAGTCATCTATTTGAGCACAAAGGCTTATGGTAATACAGGCTGAATAAAAAGCCAGGGTATCTTGCTATGTTGCTACTTACTGCTCTCCAGAGTGGATATGACTCACTGAGGAGAGGGAATATGCATGTAAGAGGAAGCACTGATACTGAAGTCTACTCTCATTAATTGCCCTTGATTATATTATCATTCTCTTAGATGTTTTATCCCCATTCTTGTATCATTTTCTCTGCCCTGATATATTTACTGCATCTTCATCATATATACTCTTTGCTCTGGTGGCTTTCTTAGAGTAGTCTTGAACACAGTCACTTAGAGTTTCACTATACTGTCGTGGTTTAACCCCAGCTAGCAATTAAGCACCACACAGACACTCGCTCACTCCCCCACTGGTGGGATGGGGGAAATAATCAGAAGGGCAAAAGGGGAAAACTCGTGGGTTGAGATAAGAACAGTTTAATAACTAAAGTAAAATAAAAATAGAACAGTAGTAATAGTAATAATAACAATAATAATAAAACCAACTAATAATAGTACAATAGTAATACAAAGCAATCGATACACTGTACAATTCTCACCACCTGCCAGCTAATAATGCCCAGCACGTCCCCCAAGCAGCGATCGTTGCCCCCCCTACCCCAGCCAAGTCCCCCCCGCTCATATACTGAGCATGACATCATGTTGTATGGAATAGCCCCTTGCCCAGTCTGGGTCAGCTGTCCTGGCTGTGCCCCCTCCCATCTTCTTGTTCACCCGGCAGGGCATGGGAAGCTGAAAAGTCCTTGACCAGTGTGAGCGCCGCTTAGCAACTACTTAGCACTGCTTAGCAAGAACCAAAACATCAATGTATCATTGACATTGTTCTCATCCTAAACCCAAAACACAGCCCCATACCGGCTACCAAGAAGAAAATTAACTCTATCCCAGCTGAAACCAGGACATATACTGAAAACAAGAGGTTCTCCTAGAAGACTAACATGAAAAACATGATGATTCTCTAAAATAACATCCACTTGTATTTTGATTTTTTTTTTTCCCAAAAAGCATGTAAAATAGAGCCAGTATTTTCGGTGACAGAGGAGGAACTCTGCATGATCTAAAGCTTGTTTTTGATTTGAAAAGCAGCTTAAACAGAAATTCTAAGTCCAGATTATAATGTGGGTCCTTTTTTTTTTTTTTTTATCCTTTCACCAATTTTAAGGCTAAAATGAGCCTTAATGAACTTCTATTTGAAGCTCCCATATAATATCAACTATAAAATTTCACCTTGCAATACTTCATTGAATCCAATAATTTTTGGATGAATAAGTACAGATTTTACAAAGATAGTTTTAGCTCAAAACCTTTTATGAAGGTGCCTCCACCACTTCTCCAGGGAAGTTTTTCAAAAGGTTAATCACTGTTAAAATATGTCTTTCTTCCCTTTTGAATTTGTCTACCTTCAATTTTAGCCCTTGAATTTTTTAATACATTTGGAAATTCATGGTCAGATGGTTCTGCAGCATGGCCAAACACTAAATCTTTGTCAAGGTCATTGCTTCTTCCCAGGATGCAGTTCCCATTCAATAGTCTTTTGTCCCTCCATATTTATGTCTTTTCATTTGACTCTAGGAAAAATGGTAGCTGACAGAGCCCATTATTCCTCTTTGACTGTGACCCTCTTAAAAACGGTTTGGCTCAGTTTAAAAATGACCCCTGTTATTATCTATCACTTCACCAGTCCTTGGTTTTCTATAAACCTTGATAGAGAATTGTTTGTATTTTCTTCACATCTCTGATGGAGACATTGAGTTGCATTGGATTGAGGATTAATTCTTGAGGCTATATATTCATTCTGTGATTCCCTATTAGTGATTACATTTTGATATCCATCAGTTATCACTTTGTCATCTGTTGACTAGGTGCTGCATCGATTTTGAATAGTGCTAACTGCTTTAATCAGAATGTTGTGTTGTGTAAAACTCAGTTTAGCTGACCACATCAATTTTCCACCAAAAGCTCAACAAAAAACAATTCTTCTCATCAGAATTGACTAAATGAAGAAGGTATATAGCTTAAGGAAAAATCTGTGATTTACAACAGTATTTCTCTGATTGTGTAGAACAGCTACAGGCTCAAGTGTACTGTTTACACTGAAACAGTAACCAATCCCAACAAAAGATACCATGATCATGCCACAGTCTAATGTAATGTGTTATATCATTCTGGGATCAAACACAGTGTATAGCTTTGCCTCACTAAATATGAGAGGAACATATTCAAGCGTGGGAATGTATTCTATATGATTAAAAATATAGAATGTACAATATAATCTGTAGTTAAAAACTAATGCCAGGTTGTGTTCTGTACATCTCCTGTTATTAAATTTCACAAATAGAAATGAAGTGGCTGTCGCTCCAGGAATCTGGTGACCTTTTGTTACTGTTACTTCAGAAAACTTGGGATTTCTAAAACTTTTCTTTTCAGCAGTGCCTTCTATTGGTGGCACGTGTTTCATGGGGATGACTATCTTTCTGCAGAGTTGTATCTGAAAGTTAAAGACACAGCACTTTTCATTCAAATCCCTTTAAATAAAAGTGACTTCAAAACAGGTTTTGGGTGAAGATTCTGTTTGTTTATTTATTTATTTATTATTTTTATCGTTTAGAATTCTGAGTTAGAAACAGTATTAAGTTTTCCTCCATGGGTCAAATGTTTCGTATTTAGCACATATCAGTGATAACCATAATTGTTATCTATCTAGCTCAAAAGCGTCTCTTTCATTTCACACCAAATGCAATGTCAGGATTATTGGTACACTCCAAGCATGAATTAACTAAGCATGTGATCCTGTTTCCCATACCTTAAAGGTGGACTTTAGAACTATATTGAAGTACATTTCAAAGGCAGTGTCAGTCCTTGTCTTTGACAGGATTCCTTAAATCTCTCTATATATGACGTATCAGTAAAACTGATTGAAATCAGTAAAATTGGTTGAAAATTGGTTGAAAATTTCCAGAAAGGTTGTTTTTCAGTGATAAACAGCAACTAAAAGGAATTGAAATAGTCCATGAGTATGTATAGATTGCATTTCTTTTAATCCAGGATTTATTTTTTTTAAATCTTATCAATAAGGATAAAATGTGTTACTTGTTAGTTTGAATTTTTATCATACTATTTTATAATTAAAGAAAAAGACAAAACAAAGCCAAAATTACCATTTCAAATTCCCTGGAAGAGTCACAATTACAACTGTCAGCATACAACAGAATAAGGTTAAGAGAGGTATTTCCACAAAACTAGGGAAATGAGCTTCTCTCAGTTTTCTGAACACTTACTGGGGGTATATATGCATTTTATGACAGTGATTTTTCATCCCACCCTTTAGAGGAGCTCAGTCGTCTCAATTTGCTAGAGAAGTTTAGGGAAATTCTCAACACTAAGTTAACCGTTAGGGAATGCTAAATTTCCAACTCCAAGACTTTTGTGCATGAAAGTAATATTCTTTCCCTCATCCGCTCTGGTTAACTATAGTAATCACAATGTTAATTCTGTGTTTGGTTTTCATTTTCACACTCTGGGGCCAAACTGGTCTAATTGGGCTTCAAGCCCTTTGATGAATGATGTCATAGACAGAAAACTCACTCCTCTGCCTACAACTTATGATGGGCAGTCGGCACTCCTACATCACAGTGAAGGTCTCCTCTGAAGGCACCTCCTTCTCTGCAGTGCTTGTGAAATGAACCTCAGGTTAAGGTGTATAGTATAAGTGACGGAGTTAAGTGTTTAAAGTTGATTGAGACAAATGGAGAGAGAAGGCCAAACCTTGGCAACAGTGTGGAAAGATACATAATTAAATAGACTAGGAAAATGCTAGCTTTATATTGTCTTTAATAAAGAGTTCAGGGAAAACCAGTGATTTGCTATATGTGGATCTGAACAGCACCAAGGGGTTAAATGGGTGACTGTGGTAATGCTGCAATCAACAGGAAGCAGGTCCTTTTCCTAGAATAGTACTTCAAGCAACTGTAAAGCTATTTCTAATTTTAAAATTGATGCCAAACATATCTAAAAATAACTGTTATCCCCAGAAAATTTGTAAATGATAAGGTGAAAGAAACATTTTTGACATATGAAGCAAAAACTTGCATTCACCTCCATGGATTTGTGTAGAAAGTTCTGTCACCTCCAGTCTTCAGCTAGCATGAGTTGGGGTCATATGTTTTTGCTTCTGTTCTAGAAGAAAATACCATCCCTAAGATGATCAGTGAACCAGGTTTGTATTTAAGTACAAAACATTCATGGTCTATAAACTAGAAAAGTACCTTTAAATTACCAACTTAAATAAGTACTTTGAAGAACCAGAGTCCTCGTATTAACTGTTGTTCTTAGCACAATGGGGATGAATATCTAGCAAAAGATTAGACCTATTTACCTATATTGTTTCCTGTGTAGAGTGTCATTGCTATTGTTAATTTAAAGGAGCTTAAGGGAAGTGAGAGAAATAAAGAAATAAAATGCAAGTGATGTGAAGGATAATAGACTAATGTACAGAAAATACTGAGCAGGACAGAAGGCAGTAGCTCTGAATATTGCCCCCCCTGCCTCGGAAGAACAGTCAGTGTCCATGCTAACAAATGAACTAGTTTTGGTATCAGTCCAAAGAACTAAAAAAAACCCAAACCCCATACCAAAACATTACAAGGTTTAGATATGGATACTGCAAAGTGTTAATGAAAGAGAAAATACAAGTGTCAAAGATTTACCAATATATGAACAGCCAACGTCAGGAAAATATGACTGAAGTGACAATGATGCAGAAAAGATAAAATAGACATAATTAAAGAGTGATGAGATGTCATATTTCTAGTTCATACGGGGGGCAGGAGGGGAAACTACAAATAGATAAAGATTTTTGAAAAGTTATGAGGAGGACTGAAAGGCCACAGTGTGCACTGCACTTCTCCACCAGCCAGGTGGAAAGAGCAGGTGGAATTAAGGTACACAGAACATTAATTTCCAAGTTGTTAATTTTAGTTCAGATGTTTTGTAGCCATTGCACAAAAGGCATCATTAAAAAGCAATTAATGCTAACACAGTGTTTTGTTTACAGTAATAAGATTGCTACATACTGAACAACAATTGAATAATTATACCAGTTGTGATTATTGGTTGCACATATCAGAGGGTTTAAAAGCACATTAGCTGATCAAATTCTGTTATTGAATTTTAATTCACTTTTGGATATTTTTCTTTGCTGTCTGAAACAAATAAGCCTTGTTACTCAGTTTAAGTAATAAGGTAGAAGTATAAGAAGGTAGAAACTCATAACTTTTAAGCATTTGGAGTGGGAAGAGTGGCTGGTTTAAAATCTTCAGTCAGTGAAACTTATTTGTGCTTCAGCTTACTCAGCTTAATATACACAATTGTTAGTGAGGATGGCCATGTTTGCTGTGAGAAACACTTCAGTGACTAAAGTAAAAAAAAAAAATCACAGACTCACACAGAATCACAGAATGGATGAGGTTGGAATAGACCTCCGGAGGTCATCTTGTCCAACCCTGCTGCTCAAACAAGACCACCTAGCACACATTGCCCAGGACCATCTCCAGATGGCTTTCAAATATTTCCAAGGAGGGAGACTCAACCACCTCTCTGGGCAACCTATGCCAGCGCTTGGTCACCCTCTCAGTAAAAAAAATGTTTCCTGATATTCAGAGGGAACCTCCTGTGTTTCAGTTTGTGCCCATTGCCTCTGGTCCTATCACTGGACACCATTAAGAAGAGCCTGGCTCCGTTCTCTTTGCACCCTCCCTTAAAGTATTTTTATACATTGCTAAGATCCCCCCTCAGCCTTCTCTTCTCCAGGCTGAACAGCCTCAGCTCTCTCAGGCTTTCCTCATATGTGAGGTGCTTCAGTCCCTTAGTCGTCCTTGTGGCCCATTCACCACCTTTGCAGCAAGGGAACACTGCTGGCTCGTATACAACCTGGTGCCCACCATGACCCCCAGGTCCTTTTCTGCAAACCTGCTTTCCAGATGGGTAGCCCCCAGAACACATTGGTGCCTGGGATTGTTCCTCCCCAGGTGCAAGATTTTGCACTTCTTGTTGAGCTTCACTACGTTCCTTGCAGCCCTTTCTCCAGTTGTTGAGGTCCCTCTGGATGGCAGCATGACCCTCTGGCATATTAGCTGCTTCTCCCTGTTTTGTGTCATCAGCAAACTTGCTGAGGGTACACTCTGCCCCATCATCCAGATCATTAATGAATATGCTGAACAGGATTGGACCCAGTATTGACCCCTGGGATACACCACTAGTCACTGGCATCCAACTAGACTTTGTGCTGCTGATCACGACCCTCTGGGCTCAGCCATTCAGCCAGTTTTCAATCTACTTCACTGTCTGCTCATCTAGCCTGTACATGAACAGCTTCTCTATGAGAATCTTAGAGGAGAGAGTGTCAAAGACCTTACTGTAGTCCAGGTAGACAACAGCCACTGCTCTCACCTTGTCTACCAGGCCAGTCACTTCATCAAAGAAGTTTATCAAGTTGGTCAAGTATGACTTCCTCTTGGTGAAGCCATGCTGACTACTCCTGATGATTTGCTTGTCCTTACTGTGCCTGGAAATGGTTTCCAGGATTAGTTGCTTCATCACCTTCCAGGGATCAAAGTGAGACTGACTGGCCTGTAGTTCCCTGGGTCCTCCTTCTTACCCTTCTTGAGGATAGCAGTGGCATTTGCTTTCCTCCAGTCTTTGGGCAATTCTCCAAATGGCCATGATCAATCAAAGATTATCAAGAGTAGCCTTGCAATGACATCTGCCAGCTCCCTCAGCACTTGTGTGTGCATCCCATCAGGGCCCATGATCTTATTCATGTCCAGTTTGCTTACCTATTCCCTGACCTGATCCTCTTCCAACAAGGGTACATCTTCCCTCCTCCAACCCTTCCCCCTGGTCTCTGGGACCTGGGATTCCTGAAGGCTCGTCTTGCTGTTAAAGACTGAGGCAAAGAAGGCATTCAGTACCTCCGCCTTTTCCATGTCCTCTGTAACCAGGTCCACTATCCCATTGAGCAATGGGCCTACATTTTCCCTAGTCTTCCTTTTGTGTCCTATGTACTTATATAAGCCCTTCTTGTTGTCCTTGATGTCCCTGGCCAGATTCAATTTCATTTGGGCTTTAGCTTTCCTAACTTTATCTCTGGATGCTTGGACAATGTTTCTGTATTCCTCTCAAGTTATTTGTTCTTGCTTCTACCCTTAGTATGCTTCCTTTTTGTGTTTGAGTATGTCTAGGAGCAACTTGTTCATCCTCACAGGCCTCCTGACATTTCTGTCTAACTTCCTATTTGGTAGGATGGAGTTTTATTGAGCTTGGAGGAGGTGATCCTTGAATATTAACCATCTTTCTTGGGCCCCTTTTCCCTCCAGGGCTTTATCCCATGGGACTCTTCCAAGCAGATCTTCAAAGAGGGCAAAGTCTGCTCTCCTGAAGTCTGGGGTTGTGAGCTTGCTTTTCACCCTCTTCCCTGCCCTCAGGAACCTGAACTCCAATATCTCATTGTATCTGCAGTCAAGGCTGCCTTTGACCTTCACATCCCCAGTGAGCCCATTGTTGTTGAGTATGAGGTCCAGCAGAGCACCTCTTTTCATTGGCTCTTCTATCACTTGGAGGAGGAAGTTATTGTCAATGCAGGAACCTTTAAGATTGCTTATGCCCTCCTGTGTTGTCCCTCCTGCAGATACCAGGGTGGTTGAAGTTCCTCACAAGAACCAGAGCCTGCAAACATGAGGTTGTTCTTATCTGTTCCATATGACTGTGAGAATGGTCCATATGATCTAGAGATGTTCCATATGACCTAGAGAATGTCCCTAATTTCATTATTCTCCATCTCTTTTAGTTCTTTCTGCTGTGCTCCTATGCATTAAAACTCTTATCACTTCTTTAAAGTTTATCCCTGCCATTGGAAGCATAAGGACCCAGGAAAGGGGAAGACTCTGGTTTTGTTTATAGAAAGAGGTGTACAAACAGTGTTATATGTAAGCCCAAAAGAGTTTTCAGTAATTCTGCTAATACATTCATGTGTGCATAGCTACAAAAAAAATGCAGTTATACTTCTTGTAAAAAGAAAACTTCCTGAAAGAAAAACTTTCTTGGATAGTACTTTTTCTGGACTGTGTGTCTTTTACTCTCTGTGAAGATGTCTCATTAATTTTCCCTTGTTATGGCTGCCTAGTAGAATTATCTGCTTTCCAACATTGTTTACAGACCTCAGATTAGGTCATTCTTCTGTTGTGCCAAACACTATGCAGAATACAAACAAAAACCCTGGATCTTCCAAACCAGGAAATCTATCAGATGAAAATGTATATTATTCTAAAAGCACTAAATGGTCAAGAATATTACTGATCCCCCTCAACTTCTCATTTCTGTATTATTTCAGTAGTGCAAAAAATGTAACATCCTTAACAGAACAGTCATACCAAAATAGGAAATTGCTCATATTTAGACCTGGTTTGTGTCTTTATCATGACTTTCTGAAATGAGAGGTTTGTGAAATAGGACAATTAGATAATAAATTAGATAAAAGAATGTTTATTGTCATTATTACTAGACCAATATGTTTTAGATATGAAACAAATCTGACAATTTAAGTAGAATAAATACTTATCTGTGTTATAGCTAGCAATAACAAATGCACACATTTGTGGTTTTATGTACAATACTAATTGATTAATATTTCATAAGTTTATTGGGCTGCCAAGCTGGAAGACCTTTTCAGTGCCACAGTGGCTGGTAGTGAACAGGCAATTAAGGCAACTTATGTTTAGGCAATTAAACCTTATCTATGTGGTTCTAGCTACATTCATTAATGAAGATGACTTAAGTATGTGTTTTTAACTCCATGAATCATCCATTAATATTTTCAGTAGCAAATAAATGGCTGAGAATGAGGGATACTAGAGCAACTCTTAGTGGTCCAACAGGGAAGAAATCAAACCAAACCAACGAATCAACCAAAAACAACAAAAAAAAAACCACCATAAAACAAAAGGCCAAAACAAATTAAAAGCAAAAAAAAGGTTTTACTTACACAAAGTGTCAGGCTTTGGAATAATTTTCCATACTGTCATGTAGCAATTGTTTCTCTCAAATGCAACATCTAGATGAGGTTTTGGCCATTTTCTGTCTCTGCAAAATGGCCTTCTGAACAAAAAACTATAAGCAGTATCAAAATGTATGAAAAAGCCTTGTCTTCGCCTACATGAAACACTTTCAAAACAATTTGGTGTTACACAAATACTCTAGGAAGGGTTGGTATTCAGGAAAAGACAAAATTCTCTCAGATATGACTGAAGTTGCCTGTTAATGAGTGTCTCATCATAGGCGTTCCCTGTAGAAAGCCACCAAACCCAGGTGTCATGGATCATGAGCCTTACAGAACAGTTAGCTAATGTCTGTTATGACCATACCAGCAACCCCAGCTGGAGAGTGGAGACAAGATAGTCTATGGGCTATTAAAAGTAAAAGAATGAGAGCATTTGTTCAATACAAGATACTCAGCTATAAGCAGATCTGTCAATGCTACTGTACAACTATTCCAAGTCTCAGCTCCAAATGGCAGGTTAGGTAGACCAAAAAAGAGCTCCAAAAGACAGAGGAGGTCTTTCTTTGCTTTCAAACTTTCTTTACAATAAATGTGACATGAACAACAGTGATGATGGCAAACATTAGAAACACTTTCTGTGCAGTGTGCAGTATGCGTGGAAAGAGAAGGCAGAGACTACTCCAGACAGGTCTTGTGTTTGGGGAGACACAAGCCAGAGTTTGTCCTTCACCTTTGGCTCACCAGTTTGCTTCCCACATTGGCAAAGAATGGAACTGGACTTAAATGTCCTACATCTGAACACTGGGCTACTGTATATAAAAATCAGCCGCATATCCTCTAACTCTGCCTTGTTCAAAGCACTGTCCAGCAGCAATGTTCTCATAACTATGAGATCCCTGTGCTTCTACAGAGGAAGCTGTGTGGATGAGAACAGACAACGAGCCTCTAGCTTCTAGATCCCGTTAGCTATCTGATTGCAGCTACTTTCAGGAGACACCATTCAAACAAGACTGAGAATACTTCTGGGTGCTTTCATTGGTGAAGGTATATATGCCTGCAGATTTTATACTTTGACAAGGCTAGGAGGCACTTGAACAAAGGTTTTGTGGACTTTTGCTGTGAGTTTGCCAGAGACACAAAAACCTAAGTCCAAGACTTAGGTAAACTTTACCATTCCTACATGCTAAGTCAAGATCCAAAAAGACAGATGTGACCTGCTACTCAGAAGGTGCTTCTCCCTAGAAGTGTTTCTATTCAGCTCAAAGTTCCTTAAAAACATTGTGTTTGGCTTCTGCATAGTTCCTTCTACAGTTCCTGACTGTCTACATGCACAGAAATGTGAAGGGGTGACACTTCACTTGATGTGCTCTTTTCCATACTGGCAGCCAGGCATGGTAATGGTAAGTATGTTTTCCTCTGAATTTAAAATGCTAAATCCAGAACTGAAGATTGAGACAGCTCACTCTCACATGGACTAGTGGTTAGAGCAATAGCCCAAGGCTTCTTAAGGCATACTCTCAGCTGATGTTGCCATACGGTCATTGAAATAAATATGTTTCCAACACTGAGCAGTGCCTTAAGAATTGTAGCTAACATACTGTCATTTAAATTTCATAAGACCCCCTAGAAACAGATGAATAATTTTGCATTCATTTTTCCAGGATGCAAGCCTATATATATGTAACTTACAACGAGCCTACAGAAGAATGGGAGGCAAAGTAGCTGCTGTTCAGGTTGGCTGATTTCTGACAGACAAGGAGAAGAACAGGAAACCTCTG